>NC_136067.1:2028119256-2028724510 GCF_964261635.1 Lissotriton helveticus
CTATCAAGATCCGGAGGTGCAGAGCTGGTGCCCAATCTTTTAAGTTCTTGGCCCCAAAACTCTGGAACTCTATCCCTTTAGATGTGCGTTCCATTCCTAACCATTTTCATTTTCGAAAACACGTTAAAACCTGGCTGTTTTCCTCTATTTAAGGTTCAGCGGTGTTCAGATATTTTGCCGCATCCCTCCGACTGTTATGTAATTGGGCTTGTCTGCAAGCGCTGGGACGCCTCGTTGTTGGGGTAGCCATGCGCTATATAAGCATTTTATAACATAACATAACATAACATAACTTATAACATAACTTCATCAGAGAAGTGTGGCTCAATGGTTAGAGCGGCAGACCCTGATGCAGAGGTCTAGCCCGGGACCAGGGTTCAATTCCCCGCCTCGGCGAGTCTTGGGCTCAAAAATTCCACGGACCTGATAATTCACGCCTCGGTGCCTATTCCAATCATGGAGTCCCACTCTGCAACTCTGGGCAATAGCTTGCTTAATCTCCACAACGGCCCCCACAATGCTAAGAAATGCCTGGCCTACACCTTGGGGGTGCCCAGGAGTGGACACCTCACAGGGAAAGCCAGGATGGGTTCCACAGCGGTATTCGTACAAGTGCCTTGAGACCCTTGCGGGTGAGGAGTGCGCTATACAAGTATCAATTTACATTTACATTTTATATCACTCTCAGGCCCAGATGTGGCTGGTAGGACTCTTGCCCCTTCACAGTACTCTTAAGGGCCCAGTAGGGCCAATGGGGCCCAGTCACAGTTCTCCCGGGGAAGGGCCGATCTCGGGGCCTCCTTCTGGTACCCTGGAGGCCCCGCATCCACTCGAGCTGGCCGCCATCCTCCCCCGGGGGTACCTGAAGTCTTCGCTCGACAAGGAGCCCTTGCGGTGTTTCGGGAAGAGAGGGAGGCCTCACGCTGGTGGGGACGGGCTCTGTCCTGCTGGCCGACCAGTCCCGGGCCTCCCGATGACTACTCCTGCCTCGGGACCGGTCCGGGCACGTGAGGAATCAGGCAGTAATGGCATGTACCGAGCCCCAGAGCCAATCCGAGGCTCGCTTGCAGGGGCTCGGCCACGCGGCCAATGAATGCGCGGCGGGGGCGGGGCCCGTGACGCTGCCGGGGGCCCCCATCACGTGATGGTGGTTCCCGGCCTCGTCGGGCCTAGCGTGGCCTTTCTACGACCCCACAGCGGCTTTCCTCAGCTCGGGGGCCGCGCGGGAAACAACACTGGTGCAGGGCAGGTTAAGCACCACAGAAGGGACTCGTTGGCGGTTTGCGACCCCAGTCGCGCTCGACCACAGCGTCTGGTGGCACAGGCAGACCCGGGGCGGCGGCGGTGAGTACCCCGATCAGGCCTCCGGGGTCGTTGCGCTTCGATGAGGCAGCGCTCTGGGGCACACTGTCTCCGATGGGCCGGAGCTGTGGGGGGTCTTAAGCGAGTGCGCTCTGTGAGATGACAGCACCTTGGCTAGCGCCTCGCGGGGCACAGAAGCCGCCCAGGCAATAGCACTTTGAAAATACAGCGCCTCGGGGACAACAACAATTTCTGGAATCACAGCGCTTCTCAAGGGCACAGGAGTAGTGCGCTGGGGGGGTTAATGCAGGCAATCTCTCTCTCAGTGAACAGGCAGTTCAGGCAGTTAGGCAAGGGGGATGAGGCAGGACAGCACAGGCCCAGATGAAGATAGAGGGGCGCAGATGCAGCACAGTCCAGTACCTGGTTGATCCCCAGCAGTCCTGATTCACACAGGGGAGTCTCTTCTCGGCGCTTGTCGGTTCGGGCGCCCTTGGGTTGAAGCAGTGTCTTGGTTGCTGGAAGAGGGGGGGGTTGAGTTGAGGGCTGGTATATCAAGTCTCCTCAGCAGGTCACTGAAGATGGTCCCTGGGTTCCCCTCCCACCGGGCCTGATCAGTGGGCTAGTTTAGAGTTCCTCACTCTACTTGGAAGGCAGTACCTCAGCCCTGTCACTCCCAGTGGCATAGGCCCCTGACCAGGCCCTACCGCCTAAATCTCCTGCGTGATGCCCCAACTGACTGGAAAGTTTCCCTCCCTTTCTTTATATAGGCCCAGGTCAGGTGACCACCCTCAAAGGCGGCAAAAATAGGCTCCGCCCCTATTCTAGAAGGTGCCAGGAGCTTCCCTACTCTAACTGTGGGCAGGCAAGGCAGGATGGAATGGTAACAATGTTTAGGGGTTCTAGCCAGCTCCTGGCAACTAGAGTGCGACTAAAAAGACCACGCTGCAGTAGCAGGGGTCAGTGGCAGACATGATGGAGGAAGAGAGCAACGGCACCTAGCATTGATTTTAATATTACACAGGGCATCTCAACCTCACAGGGCCTATACAACTTTATTACAATGGGGGGACATCCTGAATTAGGGGAGCGAAAAACAAAAATTTTTAGGGAAAAGGGCCAAGTCCAACACAGTGTGTTTCAGGAGGTAAGTTTGCAGAGGGCCCCAAATGTCCTGTGGGCGAGATGTAGGTGGCATAAGTTCAGCATAAATATGTAGCTGATCCTGAAAGTGTATGAGATCGTTTAACCAATCTTTAAATTTTGGAGCCCTTCCTCTCCCCCAACGGCATGCAATCCTTCTTTTTGCCAACAAAAGAGCTAGTGATGCGTATTTTCGGATCTTAACAGGCAATTGCTCAGTGTATCACAAGAGCACCACAAGGGGGGTATCAGGCACGTGTACTTCTGTCATCTCATTCAGTGCGGAAAGGACCTCCCCCCAGAATTTCCAGATCAGTGGGCAGTTCCAGGCCAAGTGTCCGAACCCCGCTCCCTCCACCCCGCATCGGTCACACCGGTCAGTATCACGCAATGGGAGACGGAGCAGTCGCCGGACAGGTGTGTAATAAAGTTGGTGCAAGTATTTAAAATGTAAGAGTCGTAGTCTGCTATTAGTCGATATTTCCCCGGTCTGCCGACAGCAGAATCACCACTGTTCTTCCGTGAGGGGGTGTCCCATGTCCTCCTCCTATCTGGCCCGGGGCGGGGTCCCTCTCCCATTCCTTCTCTGTAGTGGAGTATAGTCGTGAGACTACATGCTCGGGGGTTTCCTGCTGTAGCAGGACATGCAGGGGGGTCATGATGGGCGGTTCGAGTGGGAAGCATGGCATGAGGGCCCGAACATCCTTCCTGAGCCGCACATAGTAGAAGAGTTCCAGTGGGGTGGGGGAGGCAGCGCCAAAGTATTTGTCACTGGTTCAAAAAATCCCTTGTGTATACAGTCGACCCCAAGTGAGCCGAGAGAAATTCCGTAACATCCGACAGTACCCCCCCTCTTGTGTAACAGGGATATCGTGACATCCCCGTAGAGGCACCAGGGGTGATTACAGTAGGGGACTCTGAAGCTGCTGCGCCAGGTCATGCCAAGCGCGAGTAATGCACTGGACGGTAGTGGAAGCCAGGTGTTCAGGCACCGTGGAAGCGCTCAAATATGCCAAAGAATGAGTGGGTATCATATACCCATCCTCCACTGCCAGATGAGGCATGTACGGGGAGGGATGTATCCAGTAGGCCGCAAAGTGAGCCTGGGCGCAACTAAAATATAATTCCATGTCCGGGATCTTCAGACCTCCGGCGTCAAAGGGACGCGTGAGGATCTCCCATGCCCATGCCAGTCTGGGCTGTTTCCCACCCCATGGCAATCGGATCAGTTGCGATTTGATGCTCTTGAAAAAATGGCGGCTCGGAGCGTAAGGAATGTTCATGAACTGGTAAAGAAGTTTAGGTAAGAACACCATTTTAATTAACGACACTCTGACGGCCATGGATAAGGGCATCGCAATCCATTAACTGATTTTATCCGTCAGTTGATCCAGTACCCGGCCATAATTGTCTCTCATCAATTGTTCCCGGGATCGAGAGATGTGGATACCCAAATATGTAACCGAGTCTGCACACCAAGCCAGAGGATAGTCAGAATCGAAATGCGGGGAGGAGTCAGTTAGGGGGAATATCTGGGATTTCCCCCAATTCACTTTTATTCCTGATAGTCCACCGAACAGTATTAGTACCTGAAGAATTGGATTAAGGCTTATATCGGGGTACCTCAGGTACAGCGTCAGGTCATCCTCATACAGTGATATTAGAATTTGCCTCTCCGGGTAGACCAGGACGTGCTCTCGATGATGTTGTCTGATTTTGTCCGCTAACTGTTCAATGGCAATAGCAAAAAGCAGGGGTGACAAAGGGCACCCCTGTCAGGTGCCTCTGGTGATCGTGAAAGGGGCCAACTGTACCCCGTTAATGAGGATCCGTGCCTGCAGCCCTGAGTACAATAGAATAATCCAGTCCAGGAAGGGGGGGAAACCCCATGTGTTGCAGCACGTAGGCCAGATAATCCCCTTCCAGGGAGTCAAACGCCTTAGTGGCGTCTAGAAATATTGCTGCAGCGTTTGTCTCCAGCTCCATATCTTGCAGGAGCGCGAATAGTGTACGCAAGTTGTGGGATGCACCTCTAGTTGGTACAACGCCCGACTGGTCTGGGAGGACCAATGCAGTCATCAGAGGGCTAATGCGGTTTGCAACTAATTTAGCTAGGATCTTAGCATTCACGTTAATTAAGGAGAAGGCCGGTACGAATCACAATATTTTGCGCATTTGCCTGGCTTGGGAATGGAGATAATGTGCGCCTCCAACATAGAGGGGGGGAAGGATCCCAGACTCTCTAGCCTCTTCGAATACGTGTCTCAAGATCGGGATTAATAGTTGATGAAAGGTTTCATAGAATTCCCCTGGGAGGCCATCCGGCCCTTGCGCTTTCCCAGTCGACAACTGCATTATAGCTGTAACCATCTCTTTATCCTCATGATGCCGTAACAGAAATTTCCTTTGTCCGTCCCCCAACCATGCTATCGCTGTGGTCCTCAAAAAAGTGATCAAACTCAGCAAAGTAATCTCTTTGAGTCCTGTATAGACGTTTATAGAAACTACGAAAGGCTGCCACTATAGCCGCCGTATCCCTATGAGTCTGGCCATCCTCATCCTCCACCTCTAGGACCGTATTTGAGAACCGCGGAGGTCGGATTAAGGATGCCAACGCCCTACCCGGTGTGTCTCCCTCTCCGTATTGTCGCGCCCTATAATACTTACCCCTGAGTTTACATTCGCTCTCAGCAGTGTCTTGGAACTCGTCCAGTGTACTCCTAATTTGCGCATGCAGCTCGGGCATTGGGGCTGTCTGTAATCTGGTTTCGATGTGCTTTAGGTCGCCCTCCAGTCTACACAATCTGGCGCCTATATCTTTCAGGATTCCGCTCTTGGCAATGCATAGGCCACGGATGGTGACTTTAAATGCCTCCCAGATCGTGGCATAGTGCACAACCGAGTTTTTATTTTGTGGGAAGAAGTCTGCAATCTCCTGGTCTAGCTCTTGTTTAAAGACTGGATCAAGCAGAGAAAGTGGATTAAGTTGCCAGGATAAGTATGGAGAGCTTTCATGCAGGGGGTTTAGAACGATGAGCACGGGGAGTGATTGGAGTAAGTGCAAGGAAGATGAAGGGCGTGTGCCAACCATCGAATGAGACCCTTAGTGATCAGCCACATATCTATTCTTGACCAAGAGGCTCGAGCTGTGGTGAAGCAGGTCCCCTCCCTCTGCAACGGGTGCTTATGTCGCCATGCATCGACAATCTCGTGATCATCAAGAATCAGTTTTAAAGTGGATTAGAATGTGGACCAATGTTGTTGCTGCGGGTGTGAGCTGTCGAGAGCAGGGTCAATGGTGATGTTTAGGTCCCCTCCCCATAGTAGGTGTGTGGAGCCTATTTCCTGGATTTTACCCCAGAGTATTCTGAAGAACTCTGGGTCGTCGGAGCTGGGCCCATAGTAGTAGACGAGTGTCAAGGTCTGTGTAGATAATATGGATGTATGACATTACAATGCATGCTTTTACCATGCATGCCTTTACAACGCAGTTTTTACAACGCATGCTTTACAACGCATAGTGCTTAGGGGTGCTGGATAGTGAATAGTATAATTTACTATTCCAACTCCAGTCCCCGTGGATAGTAGGGAAGGTGTTTGATAGTAAATTAAATCTATTCCCTATCCTAGAGCGCCCCCCAGCGCTATGCATTGTAATGACATGCGTTGTAATAGTTGCGTCGTAAAGGCACTGTGTGGTAAAAGTTACGTTGTAAAGGATGTTTCCCAGCTAATATGCCCCAGGCAATGGAATATCGACCCTGCTTATCTTCCAAAGAGCATATCGGAGTGTATGGGAGATTCTTCCTACCGAGAACGCACGTCCCTCGGGCATAAGATGAGCTGGCCCATCGAGCTGCAAATGTGGGGGTAACGGTAGGGTTAAGTGTGTTTCCTGCAGCATCGCACAATGTATATTGTGGCGATCTAGATAACCTAGGATATGATGGCGCTTGCGCGGGTCTCCCAGTCCCCGCACATTCCATGTGAGGAATCGGTAAGTTGGATGGGTAGGGGGATCAATCACAGCAGCAGACATGGCATTCCGTATGTGTCAGCAAGTGCGGTGGGGTGTTAGTCACAGTGTAGGGGCATTAGCAGGATCTTCTGCCCAGTGTCGCGTGGCAAGACATTAAAATGCAAGATTCTGTAACAACAATAAACTTCCCTCCTCCCACATCAGCAGCTCAATCCTGCCGTGGCCCCCTTCCCTCCCTCCTCCCCAACCACCCCGTGTCACTAGAGACATCATATCTACTTTCCAAACAACAAGACTGAGGGAAAACATTAAACATCCCAAACTCTTCATCTCCAGTCACAATATGCTAATAGCAGTGAGGGTGCACCTAATGGGTGGGTTCTAGAGGGCAGCCAATACCTCCTCACAGTAGCGAGGGCATTTGGGCAGCAATTTATGGTCAAGTCGCAATATTTCACTTCTTAAGTCTATGGCTTACTGGGTGACCAACGCAAGTATACAGACGAGGTACAGGATCAAGTCATTACCAGCTTGCAGGTCACAATATTAGGACGGAGAACTTACCGGTCCCGTCCCCTCCAGGGAATCACCTGCCCCAGCAGCACCGATCAGGGGGGAAGGCACTCAGCAGGAGTCCATACGTACCACGCGGTCAGTGTCTGTAGCACAGTTCCTCCCCCCGGCGCCACCCGGTCAGTTCACTCCTACCACACTCAGAGAAGGGCAGGTTGAAGCGGCAAGGACCCGTCCATCATCAAGGGAGCATCGCATGGTCAGCTTGTCATATCTTTACTCTATGTCTGAAGCACCACCATTGTCTTCCGGGGGTGGGGAGGAGAGACACGGGCCGCGGGCTGCTTTGATAAGTTTTTTAGAAATTCCTGTGCTTGCTGTGGGGTATTAAAAAACTTCTGTTTCCCCGAATGCGTTATCTTGAGTCGTGCCGGGAAGAGCATAGCTTAGGGCAAATTGATCTCCTGCAGTTTCATTTTGACTGGGATAAACTTCCTCCTCTGTTCCTGCACTGCCATAGTAAAATCAGGGTAGAGGGAGATCTCCATACCCTCAAAACAGAGCTGTCAATGCTCCCTGGACAGGCGGAGGGCAGCTTCGCGGTCCCTGTAATTTAGGATCCTGTCTATTATCGACTGCGGAGAGGCACCTGGGACCAGTCGTGCAGAGAGGGAACGGTGAGCCTGCTCCACCACCAGGACAGGCGAGAAGGCCTCCCTCGCATACAACGTTATAAGAAGCCATTCAACAAAGTCCTCCATTCGCTCAGTAGCAGTCGATTCCGATATGCCGAGGATTCGGAGGTTGTTGTGGAGCGAGCGGGATTCCAAGTCCTCATTCTTGGCTGCTATTATTTGTAGGATCCTCTCCATGTCAGATGTTCGAGACATGGTAGCAGTATCCTTTAGGTCGGAAATGCGATGTTCCGCCTCCGTCAGCCGATCTTCATGCTTGTCTACTCGATGTGTGACGCCGTCCAATCTCGCATTCATGGAATCCATCTTAGATTCAATGGAGGTTAAGCTAGACTGCATGACAAGCAGGAGTTCCTTCAAATCTGCAGTGGAGGGGGGTTGGGGTTCTGCGTGGTCCTCTTCCTGGTCTGTTTGGGACCAGGTGGACTTTCGTGCCTCAAAGTTCAGCTTCGGCTGTCGTCCGTCCGGTTTCCCCATCTCCAAGGGTTGGGGATCCTGATACTACGTCGAAGAGAGAGGGGGGGGATCCGTCCGCAAATGTCAGACTGCTCACTGCCGCTCCGCCCCAGAGCTAAGGCAGGTAATCACTCCGGACATGGGTCACAAGTCTTGAATCTCCACCAGGCCTCCAATAGCAAGCCGGTGCGGTGTTTCCCCCGTGTCTCGTCTGGCAGGGTCTCCCCCCTAGCAAGGCCTATGTCCAGCTACCTCAAGCAGTCACATACCTCCAGAAGCAGCGTCAGTTCACGCAGAGCGAAGTACAGTACAGCCAGCGCCCTCCTCCTGTGCGCCTTCCCAGGTCAAACACCAATCTCGGGCAGGAGACTAAACCTACAGCAGCAGTACAAGCAGGGTCCGGGTCTCCTGTGAAAGGCAGGGGGGGGCTCATGAGGGTAGTCGCCAGGCTAGCTCTACAGGGCGTCACGAGCCTTTCGCCCCAGAGCAGCATACATCAGTTGGCATACACAAGCGTTTCCCATCAGTGCCCAAGGTCGCCTGGGAGATCACACCAGGTCTCCGTAAGCAATGTGATCCCCCTCTCCACCTCCGCAAGCCCAGACAGCCACACAGCGTCTCCCTCTTCCCCCATCCAGATTGGGCAGGCAAGTCTGGTATCGTCAAACGTCGAGAAGCAGCCCAGGGGGGTCGCTGCCTGCTCGACGTCCCCTCCGCTCCAGAGTAGCAATTGTTTCAGGCCAGGTAGCAGGCCGCAGCAGCCGGCACAGCAAGTATCAGCAGGAGTCCGATAGCGGTTCACGACAGTGCCAAAGGCCGCAGGGGATGTCACTGCAGGGTCCCACAAGTGATGAACTCGCTCCCCTCCGCAGCCGCAGGTTCGGGTCCGCCTCGCACCTCCTTCCCGATTTCTCAGTTAGCCCGGGTAGGGCTCAGGTCTGGTACCGGCATGCAGCGGGGGCCAGCCCCGGGGGGGGGACGCCTCCCGCTCAGACTGTCTCTTGTCTCCAGGCAGCAGCGCGTTCTCAGCAGGGTCAGTGCAGCAGTTGCTCAATGCTCACCTCAGTTTTGTCGCGACTTCTGGCCAAGCGCCCCCTGCAATGTCTGGGCTGTAATCGACTGCACCACGATATCCAGGGCTCCCACTGCAGTATATGGGGACAGCTCGTTCAGTCAGGGTGCCATGGTAGCCGCCATTTTGTGGATGAGTGCTCTGGCAGCGGATGGCGAGTTTCGAGTCGTATCTGCTTTTCCGTTCCCTCTAGTGGACCAAATTCGATGCCGCCCTGTCTTTGCAGCCATATAAGTGTTATTTCAGCCGCTTTCCATGCGAGATGGCTAGAATAATCGGCGGATGAAGACCCGAACAGCAAGAGCCTCACACCAGTGCGGCCATCTTGCTTGGCGCCCTCTAGCGCCCCCCCCCTGCATTACATAACTTTAAGCTATCGTTCCGCTGCATTATGGGATCTGGAGTCTTGATGGGGTTTTGAGCATGCGCTCGAGCGACTTTGAGGTGCAAGTATACTCATCGTCTAAATCAGTAACTCCGCAATTAGACTCTATTTGTCCGGTCCCGGTGCTTTGAGAACTTTAGAATTGAGACATTTCAACCATGGAAAGAAACATTTTTTACTTTGCAGTTGAGGTCGGAGGTCATGTTTTTGCAGACTTTCCATTAGTCTGGGTGAACTTTCCACAGCTTGGGCGGTTAATGTGGGACATGAATCTCAATGGCAGACAGCTTTTTAACTGTTTATTTTTTGTGACGTTGAAGGCTGAAACACGTCTCTCCTGACGCTTGGGATCGAGGGTGACAACTTCCAATAAAGTGATACCGAATCCTGAACCATTTCGTGTACGTGCTTCCTTCCATCGTGTCACTGTGGGAGGTAGATTGTTTGGTTCATATCTATATATATATATATATATATATATATATATATATATATATATATATATATATATATATATATATATATATATATATAACAAACATCTCCTCCCAAAATAAGCAGAAGCAGAGGCCACAGCGGGGGAACCGGAGACACCATTTAATTAAAGCTGTTGTTGGGCATAATGCATTTCGGCCTGACATAGGCCTTCCTCAGATGCCATCGACAGTGTTCTGGCGACTCTGCTGCTCGAAAAAGTAGTCCTTGCCGCAATCCCATTTGTTAATAGGCGCCACACCCACCAATGGAGTGAAGTCACGATGCCTGCTGCTCGTAGGAACTGCAGGGTCCATAATGCAACAGCCAGGTAAGTGCTGCTGGTGGTGTGTCCCAGTGGACAAGCGTTGATGTGGCAGGGTTACGAGGAGCAAAAGTCTATGTCCAGTGAAGTGTTCAGCATGCTCCCTCCGGTCCCCTTACGTTCCAGCCTCCTAGTCCCGATGTGAAGCGAGCAGGGACCGAAAAAGACAGTGCTTACGAGCCCCCCGTGAAGTCACGGTTCAGCAGCTGCTGCCGCCCAGAGAAACATCGGTGTTCAGGGGCGGGCTCGGGACTGTAGCAATACCTTGCTCAATTGAAAAACTGCAAACGCAGGGTCCAGATGAGCCCAAGCCTCTTGATGGAACGGGTCCTCTGAAGCGCATTATCTGGCAATGCGCGCAATATTAACAAACATCTCCTCCCAAAATAAGCAGAAGCAGAGGCCACAGCGGGGGAACCGGAGACACCATTTAATTAAAGCTGTTGTTGGGCATAATGCATTTCGGCCTGACATAGGCCTTCCTCAGATGCCATCGACAGTGTTCTGGCGACTCTGCTGCTCGAAAAAGTAGTCCTTGCCGCAATCCCATTTGTTAATAGGCGCCACACCCACCAATGGAGTGAAGTCACGATGCCTGCTGCTCGTAGGAACTGCAGGGTCCATAATGCAACAGCCAGGTAAGTGCTGCTGGTGGTGTGTCCCAGTGGACAAGCGTTGATGTGGCAGGGTTACGAGGAGCAACAGTCTATGTCCAGTGAAGTGTTCAGCATGCTCCCTCCGGTCCCCTTACGTTCCAGCCTCCTAGTCCCGATGTGAAGCGAGCAGGGACCGAAAAAGACAGTGCTTACGAGCCCCCCGTGAAGTCACGGTTCAGCAGCTGCTGCCGCCCAGAGAAACATCGGTGTTCAGGGGCGGGCTCGGGACTGTAGCAATACCTTGCTCAATTGAAAAACTGCAAACGCAGGGTCCAGATGAGCCCAAGCCTCTTGATGGAACGGGTCCTCTGAAGCGCATTATCTGGCAATGCGCGCAATATTAACAAACATCTCCTCCCAAAATAAGCAGAAGCAGAGGCCACAGCGGGGGAACCGGAGACACCATTTAATTAAAGCTGTTGTTGGGCATAATGCATTTCGGCCTGACATAGGCCTTCCTCAGATGCCATCGACAGTGTTCTGGCGACTCTGCTGCTCGAAAAAGTAGTCCTTGCCGCAATCCCATTTGTTAATAGGCGCCACACCCACCAATGGAGTGAAGTCACGATGCCTGCTGCTCGTAGGAACTGCAGGGTCCATAATGCAACAGCCAGGTAAGTGCTGCTGGTGGTGTGTCCCAGTGGACAAGCGTTGATGTGGCAGGGTTACGAGGAGCAACAGTCTATGTCCAGTGAAGTGTTCAGCATGCTCCCTCCGGTCCCCTTACGTTCCAGCCTCCTAGTCCCGATGTGAAGCGAGCAGGGACCGAAAAAGACAGTGCTTACGAGCCCCCCGTAAAGTCACGGTTCAGCAGCTGCTGCCGCCCAGAGAAACATCGGTGTTCAGGGGCGGGCTCGGGACTGTAGCAATACCTTGCTCAATTGAAAAACTGCAAACGCAGGGTCCAGATGAGCCCAAGCCTCTTGATGGAACGGGTCCTCTGAAGCGCATTATCTGGCAATGCGCGCAATATTAACAAACATCTCCTCCCAAAATAAGCATATATATATATCACCAAAGTTGCGCCGGTAACTGACCCACATGCACTTCAGGGGGGGTCAGTGTAACGGGACCGCTGCCCCCCGTTAATGCCCCAACACCACCCAACTTGCCTTACAAGTAGGAATATATATATACACGAAAGTAAGTTGATTGATAGATCATGCATTTGCATAAAATGTTTTGCAGAACCATGGCATATCATTGAAACAGTATATAAGAACGTATACTGCTTGCACTGCTGTCAACCTTTTCTTCTGTGTAAATTTCTGTGTCAGTGGTTTAATGGAACTTGAGGGGGCCCCCCCTGCAAGGTACGTGAAGGGGCCCCTTCCGGACTCAATCAGAGCTCTCCGGCCAGTGTATTGTGCCGAGGGGACCACCTAGGGCTCGGGGGCCACGCACCGCACAGGCTGCTGGAGCCTATGTTACGCCACTGTTCTGTGCGTACTATGCACTGCCCAAATATTAATCCACAATACATGTAACATATTTCTTTTTTACAGAAACAGTGAACAATAGTTTTTTGATAAACACCAACACAAGTAAACTCTTTTAAGTGTGCCCTATTTTTTTCCACAGGTGTTACACAATTCCAAACATCCTGGCTGGAGCAACGACAACATTTGAGTGCAATGGAATGGTTGGCCGCTTTGTGAACATCATTGTGCCCGGCAGATGGGAATATTTCACACCGTGCGAAGTTCAAGTCTTTGCGTACCCTGTGGAGAAGCTGAGCTGCCTGGCCAGTGCCTAATTTGAGCCGGTGGATTCCGGTGCTCAGCACCAGCACTTCATTCTCAACTCCAGCACCAACCACAGTCTACCACATAGTGGTGCTGTCTGTCTAATTGTGAGATGAGCACATCAAGAGGGTTTAGTAATACAATATAAATTCAAAATGAATAATAACTGTCACCCACACCATACTTATAGCTTTGGGTGTTCTGGAATAGTCTGAATTATAAGCGATATTAGTAGCTTTGTTGGTATTGTCATTGGCAGATCTGGCAGGGGCAATGGGTGGTGCAAGCTTCAGCGGCTCCTGGGAAGCGCCCTGACACTTTCTTTTTTACAAAGTAAGCACTGGGGTGAGGAGAGAGGCACAGCTTCATAGAGGATCAGCGAATCACAGAGAAATGATGCTAAGGCCACACCAGATTGAAAAAGCAGATACTGACTCTCATCTCCTGATCTTTCAAGGGCTCTTCAGGAAAAATCTTAAATGTGTTTAAAAATAATAAGTCTACACATTCATTAAAGACTGATCTTGGCACATTTATGATTGCAGATGTGTATCAATCAGCTGATATTTACCATAGGAAAAATTAGGGAAAATGTTTCAGAGAAATGGCGGTCTTTCCTGTTTGGTCAAACATGGGACATTTTATTGTTTCCCTTGATGTTCTGTTTTTCAAACTTGGGGGCATGGCAGTCATATTCTGCTTGACCTCCTAAGCCAGTCGTGTGACAGATTCCAGCTGCGACTAAATATCTTCCCCGGAAGGCAGTTCTACCACCTGATACCATATCCACCTTGCTCTGGATTCTTTTTTTGTGCAGTTTTATAAAGTACAAACCTAACCTAAAGTATTGGAGTGATTTACATGAGCATGTACATGAGTACATTACACAAGGTCACATTCATATTTTGTAGGCACAGAGAGAGTAAGTGATTTGCACAGAATCACAGGATGCTGAGCCGACGCTGGGAATCAAATCTAGATCCCCAGTTCCAAAGTCGGCAGCTCTGGTACTAAACCCACAACCTCTCTCTTGAGAGTCACAGGTACTGGGTTGCAACATTGAACACCCGGGGCCTCATTTACGAGACCTGGTGCATCGCTGCATGAAAGCAGCAATGCCCCACTTCTCAGTGCACCCTCCTTGCGACACCAATGATGCATCATATTTACAATATGACGCATCATGTTGCAAGGAAGGACAGATACATCAGTATAACTGACATATCGGTCAGTGTGAAAAGTGACGAATTGCTGGTGTTGTGTTGGAAGCCAGACTCAACTCCAGCAATGTTCCTTTCACATGGGGCAAGCCCCATGTGAAAGGGTCTGCGTCACCCTTACGCCTGCCATGAGGCAGGCGTAACGTTTTGACGCATTGGCATCCTAGAAGTGTTGCAGCGAAATCTCAATGATTTCGCTGCGCCACTCCTACGACCTTTTCTTCTGGGGGTACACCCACCCTGCATACATTACACGTGGGGCAGGTATAATGTAGCGCAGGGGTTTACGAAGTGACGCATCTACCTAGATGCGCCAGTTTGTAAATATGGCGTAACATGGCGCATGTTTTACGCCACTGGTGCGTCACGAAAAGTGACGCACCGGTGGTGCAAAAGTGGCGCAGGGGCTCATAAATGAGCCCCCAGCTCTTCATTGATTGGATGGGGGTGGGGGGGCTAATTCTCTAGGTTGAAAAGTGCTCGCGGGCACGTGATGCATCTGCAACCTCAGGAATCTAGTTCGACTGTGAGCTCTTTGAAAGGGCCTTTGGGTCCTGGGGTGGGAAGGTTCAAGCAGCAAGGGCCTAGGTGAGAGATGTATGTTTACAATCTCAAATAAGGTACCCCATAAATACCACTTTTATAGGCCTCTGAGCGATACATTTTTACAAAATTAATAAGAATTATATTCTTTATTAGCTGCAATGAAAATGTATTATGTGGGATCTTGACAGGTGAACGCATTTATACAGAGATGAGCAAATATAGTGCAATGACTATGTGCTGGGCACTAAAATTTAAACTATACATGACACACCACATCTCTCAACTCACTCTTCCCATCATTCCTCCTTCCCCCATGAAGAGTAAGAGTCATAGTCAAAGTGTGTGGTTATACCAAGACATAGTAAAGATCAACACACTCTGGCTGGCCTCCCTGGACATCCAAAAGTACATCCCTTCCGAAACTTCAGATCCTTAACTAATCTCTTTCTCAGGAATGGTATGGATTTTATCTTTTTGGGATTGACACACTTTAGCAAAATGTCCCAATTTCCCACAAACTTTACAATTGACTTTTTTTTCAGGACAGGGACGGCCATATTCTTCTGCATAAAAGAATCGATTTTCCCTTCTTTTTTCTCGACATTTCTCTTACCAATATCCTGCTTGTAACTCCAAGGCTCTGTCACTAGAGCAACACCACATTGCTCTTTGTGTATCAACTCCATGCACGACTTTTGTGACAGCTCAATACGTTTTACAATATCAATGGTCTCTGAAAGTGTGTGATTTTGTTTAGCATTAACAATTTTTCCTTTACGTTCTTATCCCATCAGCTTACAACAATTTCATCCCGTATCACTTGCGTAGTTCAATTTTCAAACTTGCAATCAGCCGCAAGTATGCGCAGTGCTGCCACATAACTATCAATAGACTCATCCTGAGGCTGTTCTCGTGAAACATTTATGTCGATTGACTATCAAGCTAGGCTGAGCATCAAAATGTTTTTCTAGCTTCATGACAGCTAGCTGAAACTCATCAACATCTTCTGTATCCTCCCCTAACTCAAGTGGTGGTAAGTGTTCATAGATGGATTGACCTTCAAACCCCAAATTATGTTCTAGAAGAAACCTCTTCCTCTCGAACAATATCTATTTCCTCCTATGGCGCCAATGTATTTTGCAACGCCCTGAACCATGACATCCAAGATATGGGCGGATCTCCAGGTGTTTGAAGAAAAGGAGGTGGAGCATTAATGCTCTGCATATTTAGATGATCAATTGTGGACACAGAAGTGTGTGCCTATCACATCTGACACTATGTTGTGTGCAATTGTGTATGCTCAACCACAAAATTGCTTTAACCTCAACAGTTTTCTTGTATGTGACACTTAGTAAATTTGCACGTTTCACAGCTGACTATATGTTGTGCATATATGTTGTGTGTGCATCAAAGTAAAAACCTTCTCAAAACAGTTTTCTTGAATGTGATACACAGTACATGTGTGCATAGTACAGTAATGATTCCTCCAATCGAAATTCTTTGGAATGCGACACACAGTCTATGTGTGTGTATCACAGACAAAACTGCAGCAGTTGGTTCAGGGTTGTGGTTACGTCACTATCAACAAACAAACAAATGATTGCAGGCTCCCCAGTTGCATGTTACAGATCAATATGCCAAATACTACGCCCCACATATCAGTACCCTGTCTTTCCCACAACCCCCACCCTCTCTACCCCCACCCCCCCATGTCAGTGTGCCTCCTACATTAGTCTTGCAGCGCATCATAACTCAACATGAAGCGGCAGGTGTCTCCTCCTAGTACTCGAGCAGCAATTCCCACGCCTAAGTGGGGTCCAAATGCCATGCAGGTCCGTGCATGTAACCCCAACCCATCTCCACAACCCTTGGAGCGATGATCCATTTCCTTGACTGCTAACAAGTACGCAATCCTAGCATGAATGTCCCCCGTAGGCGTCCCCGCCCTCTCCGCTGCCATCTCCTCCCCTTGGTTCGCTTGCGCCTCCTCCTCACTATTCTCCGCGACCTCTGACATTGATTGTAATTCTGCTACTAGCGCGCACCACGCCCTGGCTGTGTCTAGCGCTTTATCATTAGCTGCGCGGTTGGCCAATTGTAATCGGAGAGTCCCCTCACTAGATGCCCATTGCTGAAAACATCCCCGCCATCTCCGAAAGCTGGGACTCCCCCTAGATTTCCAGTGTAGGGTGAGCTCCCTCTTGGCCAGGATCAGCCCCAGGTCGAAGAATTTACTGGTAACCTTCGTGGACGGGGTGTGCGGGAACCAGAGTAGGAGGCAAACTCCCATGTCAGTGTCAACTCAACGTCCCGTAATCTCATTCAGACAGGCCACAACATCAGCCCAGTATGAACCAAGCCCCGCGCAGGCCCAAAACATGTGTCCAAAGTCAGCACCCTCCGAGCTACAACGGGGACATACCGACTGCGCCCCACCAAATACCCGCTGGATCTTAGCCGGCATCCAATACGCTCTATGGAGTGTGAAGTATTGAACCAATTGGAACCGGACGTTGCGCGTGCCTTTCCAGGCCCGGCGCACAAGCTGGGGCCAAGTAGTCTCCGGTATCTGTCAGCCTAGGTCCGTCTCCGAGCGTTCCCGCAGCTTACCCAGGGGGGGGGGCATCTTGCGCCAGTCTCCTATACAAACAAGTAATAGCCTTAAAGGTGTCAGCTGCCATCACAACGTACTGGCAGCCCAAAGACGTAGGTGGCTCCGCCCGACCTTTCTTCCAGCGTCTCTGGATCGCAGAGACCAAAGCCGCATGGAGTAAGAAGTCGCCTCTTGGTAAATCAAATGCCTCTTGCAGGTCGGAAAACGACAGCAGGACACCATCCCTGTACAGATCTCCCACCATGTGGAGCCCACAGTCTTCCCAAGTGGCTAGCCCTGACCAGTCCCCGCCGTGCGGTAAGGCTGTGCACATGCCTAAGGGGATCTCCGGCGCATACGGAACGTGGATACCTGCCCGTTTCTGACTACGAAGCCAGCAGTGGCGGAGGGTGCGTTCCTCCAGAGACAACTGGTCCAGACGAAGTCCCTGCTGGAGCAATATGAAGGACAGGACATGGCGCTGTACAATTCTGTCCCGTGGGCCGTCCGGACCCCTAAACTCCCGCGACACAGCTTGGGTGAGCCACTGCAGCTGTGCCGCCAGGTAGTACCATTCAAAATCCAGCACAGCTAGCCCACCCTCCTCCCGCGATCGAAGTAGGGTGGAGAGAGCCACGCGCCTCCTGCCAGAGCCCCATATGAATCCTATCACCAGTGAAATTAAAGTCCGGAAGAAGGAGAGCGGGATCCGCACCGGTAGTGTACAGAAAAAATAAAGCAAGCGCGGGAGAACCACCATCTTTAGTAAGGCTATTCGTCCGGCTACAGACAGGGGGAGGGTACGCCAGAATCCAATACTGCCCCTGATGCCTCTCAGCGCTCTGCCCACATTTCCCTTATACAGGAACGAATGGGTATGATAAATGTGAACCCCAAGGTACGGCATACACTCCGGCTCCCAGCGCAGCTCTCCAAGTTCGGCGGGTTGCGCACACCGGGGAGTCAGGGGGAACAGGCAGGTCTTGGACCAATTAACACGGAGACCCGATAGTTCGCCAAACTCTCGGAGCAAGGCCCGTGCTCCCTGCACCGAGGTCGCCACGTCAGCCAGGTACAACAGGAGGTCATCGGCATACAGAGAGATGTGGTGTCGAACACCACGCAACAATACCCCCTCATAGTGCCGCCCCTGGCGCGCCCGCGCCGCCAGTGGTTCAATCGCCAAGGCGAAGAGAAGCGGGGACAGGGAGCAGCCCTGCCTAGTACCCCTCGTCACCGCACATGCCGCAGATATTGTACGGCCCGTGCGAACCCTGGCAGTAGCGGAAGCATATAACAGCTGCGTCCAGCGGACGAAGCCATCCCCCAACCCGAACCGACGCAACACACCGAACAGATACGGCCATTCCACGCTATCGAACGCCTTTTCGATATCTACCGATAGGACAGCCGCAGTCGGAGGTCCCTCCCCCTCAACATCCATGACCCGTAGCAAGCGCCGTATACACGCAGAGGTATTCCGCATGGGAATGAAGCCCGCCTGGTCCGGGTGGACGAGGGAACACATATGAGTCGACAATCGCGTAGCTAGAATCCTGCTCAGTATTTTATAGTCCACAGTGAGCATCGAGAGTGGACGGTATGCCGTCCTCGCCGTGGGTTGGCCGCCCTTCTTCAACAACAGCACAATAATCGCCTCCCTCGCCGACTCCGGCAGCCTGCCCAGTTCCCACGCCTCACCATAGACCTGTAACAACTGTGGCGCCAGAAGGTCCAGGAATGCAGCATAGAACTCCACCGGGAGACCATCACCCCCTGGCGTCTTCTTCCGAGCCATGTGTTTAAACGCTGTTCTAATCTCCCCCTGCGTCACAGCAGCGCCCAGGGCGTTCCCTTGTTCTGGGTCCAGCTGCGGCAGCTGGGCCTCCTCCAAGAAGGCCTCCAAACCCGTCGGGAGCAAGGGTAGCCTGCATCGATACAGCGTCGAGTAATAAGCTAGGAACTGGTCATTAATTTCCCGTTGGGAGTGAACAAGCGTCCCGGCAGGTGTGGCTAGGGACAGGATCGGCGCACCCCCAAAGTGAGTATTTGCCAGCCACGCCAGCAGCAATCCGGCCCGGTCCCTCTCAGCGTGGGCCCGAACCATGTATTCCCGGTAGTCATGGCAGCGAAGCATTTCCACTTGTACGGCCACTTGTTCCCTTGCCGCCAGTACTTCCTCCCTATCGCTCCCCGCCGCGTGGCTAGCCTTCTCCACCCGCCGAAGCGAGTCCTCCTCCCGCTCAACGTCTGCCAGCAGCGACTTACGTACCCCGGCCGACGAGGAGAGGCACGCGCCTCGCACCACCACCTTGAAGGCATCCCATTCGATCGCTCTGGTAGTTGCGGTGCCCGCGTTCTCCCGGAAATAGCGCTCAAGGCATTCCTGCAATTCCGTGCGGAATACCGGGTCTTCCAGCAACAGCGGGTTCAGCCGCCACGTGGGAATCGGTTGCCGCTGTCTAGACCAGAGGACTGTGAGTAAGCAAGGGTTGTGGTCTGAGATAGTCTTCGCCAAGTACTCGCTACTGCGCACTAGTTCTTGGGTCCCAGCAGTACAGAGAAATGTGTCGAGGCGGACGTGGAGATCATGGGGTGCGGAGTAGAACGAGTAGTCCCTATCGCTGGAATGGAGCGTGCGCCAGGCGTCTAGGAAGCCCCAATGCTCTTGCCAGGCCCTCCGGGCTTTGGCCACCCTGCGCACCGCCGACTGAGCCAGGGGAGGATGAGAGCGATCTAAATCCACATCCACCACCGAATTAAAGTCCCCCCCCATGAACACCGTGCTGATCAACAGAGGCGCCAATCTTTTCGATAACGCCGAGAAGAACGCGGCTTGGTCAAAATTAGGGACATAAACACTGCAAAGCGTGACGTCTCGGCCATCCAATCTCCCCAGCACCGCTGCAAACCTCCCTTCCGAGTCAATCTCCATCGTTATGGGCTGGAAGGGGACGCCCACCCGAACCCAAATCAACGCCCCCCTAGCATGAGCGGAGTAGGTAGTATAGTAAAGTTGCCCCCTCCAACGCCGCTGCAGCGCTCGCCCCTCCGCCAGAGTCAAATGCGTTTCCTGCAGAAAGGCTATCTGAACCCCCCTACGCACTAGATATGCATGCACCTTATACCTCTTACTCATGGAGTTGAGCCCCCGCACATTCCATGTAACACATTTCAGTTCCAACTTAGCCGCCATTGGTAAATCTATAGCTGTAACAGAACCTCAACAACCCTAGTGGCACACTGACAGACCCCTGCAACATCAAACACCCCCAACTCTCCCCCAACCCACCCAACCCCAGAACAGGCGTCGAACAGTCGTTACCCATTTGGAGCACTCCCCTGCCTTCTGCGGGAGCGTTTAGACCTCTTGTGTTTTAACCCTTGTATCTTTATTTTGCAGCGCTAATTCGCGCTTTTTAAAATTCACATTGCCTACCTGCCTCTGGGGTCCTGTCCTCAACTCTGCCGCCCTCGCAGCCGAGCTGATCGCTGCTGCGGCCGCTCATTCCATCGCCTGCCGCCTGGAGCGGACGCTCCCCCGGCCACGCCCACTCCTTGACCACGCCCCCTTGGGCCGGTATTTAGGAGCTGATTGCTAGCTCTTTCCCCATTGGAGCACTCCCCTGCCTTCCGCGGGAGCGTTTAGACCTCTTGTGTTTTAACCCTTGTATCTTTATTTTGCAGCGCTAATTCGCGCTTTTTAAAATTCACATTGCCTACCTGCCTCTGGGGTCCTGTCCTCAACTCTGCCGCCCTCGCAGCCGAGCTGATCGCTGCTGCGGCCGCTCATTCCATCGCCTGCCGCCTGGAGCGGACGCTCCCCCGGCCACGCCCACTCCTTGACCACGCCCCCTTGGGCCGGTATTTAGGAGCTGATTGCTAGCTCTTTCCCCATTGGAGCACTCCCCTGCCTTCCGCGGGAGCGTTTAGACCTCTTGTGTTTTAACCCTTGTATCTTTATTTTGCAGCGCTAATTCGCGCTTTTTAAAATTCACATTGCCTACCTGCCTCTGGGGTCCTGTCCTCAACTCTGCCGCCCTCGCAGCCGAGCTGATCGCTGCTGCGGCCGCTCATTCCATCGCCTGCCGCCTGGAGCGGACGCTCCCCCGGCCACGCCCACTCCTTGACCACGCCCCCTTGGGCCGGTATTTAGGAGCTGATTGCTAGCTCTTTCCCCATTGGAGCACTCCCCTGCCTTCCGCGGGAGCGTTTAGACCTCTTGTGTTTTAACCCTTGTATCTTTATTTTGCAGCGCTAATTCGCGCTTTTTAAAATTCACATTGCCTACCTGCCTCTGGGGTCCTGTCCTCAACTCTGCCGCCCTCGCAGCCGAGCTGATCGCTGCTGCGGCCACTCATTCCATCGCCTGCCGCCTGGAGCGGACGCTCCCCCGGCCACGCCCACTCCTTGACCACGCCCCCTTGGGCCGGTATTTAGGAGCTGATTGCTAGCTCTTTCCCCATTGGAGCACTCCCCTGCCTTCCGCGGGAGCGTTTAGACCTCTTGTGTTTTAACCCTTGTATCTTTATTTTGCAGCGCTAATTCGCGCTTTTTAAAATTCACATTGCCTACCTGCCTCTGGGGTCCTGTCCTCAACTCTGCCGACCTCGCAGCCGAGCTGATCGCTGCTGCGGCCGCTCATTCCATCGCCTGCCGCCTGGAGCGGACACTCCCCCGGCCACGCCCACTCCTTGACCACGCCCTCCTGCCGCACTATTTATCATGTGCTTTTACCGCTCGCGCAGCGGACGGGCGCAGCGGGCGCGCCTAAGGCAAGCCCGTCTGCGCCCGTCCGCGACCGGCCGGGACCAGGGGCCACAGACCCTGCCCCTCGTCTGGCGTACTCTTCGGCTCAACTTTCTTCTCTCTCTGCCTCTACTCCCCTCTCCCCTTCTGCAGCTCTAAACCTTTCCTTGTATGGTATCTACGCCCCCTCACTCTCTGGTGCTGCTTTGCCCTCTTCCCCTTCCCCTATTCTTCCTCTGCATTCCCTAGCTCGTGTTCCCCCTGGCCCTCCTCCTGCCTCTGCTATTCTTTTAAATACGCGTTCCGCCGTAAAAAACCAAACCGCTCTTTTTAATTTATTGGACACTGACCCCCCGGATTTCCTTTTCCTCACTGAGACTTGGTTTTCTGCCCATTCACTCCCTGACCTTCTTGCTATCCTCCCTCCAACTCACTACGCCCTCCGCGCCGACCGCCCAGATGGAAGAACTGGGGGTGGCGTGGCGATGATAGCTCGCCGCTCCTTGCAATTCCAGCTCCTTTCGCATCCTTGTATTCCCAGTGTTGATTTTCTGGTGGCCCGCTCTCTCAACCTCCCGGTTCCCCTCACGGTGATCCTTCTGTACCGTCCCCCTCAACACATGCCTTCTTTTGTGTCCTCTCTGCAGGATCTCTTGGCCACCCTGGCTGTAAATAATTCTTCGCTAATTCTGCTGGGGGATTTTAACTTTTGGCCGGGTGATCCGCGGGAGGACTCTCTCTCTAAAGATTTCTCTGCTACTCTTTCTTGTCTTAATTTTTCATCCCACGTTTCGACCCCCACCCATACCCACGGTCACATCCTTGACCAGATTTGGTCTCTACGCTGTAACCCTTTGGTCTCTTCCATTGCTCCCTGTGGCTGGTCAGATCATTTTTTGATCTCTTTTTCCATCCCCTTAGGTCAGCCCGAGAAAGCCACCTTGCCCAAGAACATCTGGGCTCGGAGCTGGAATAAGGTTGATCTCAATGACCTTTCCTCCTCTCTTTCCCTATCGGCCCCCGTTCTGACCGACCTCTCTGTGGAAAACCAGGCGAATACCATTCACATCTGGCTTTCCTCGGCTTGTGACCAGGCCGCTCCACTTAAAAAGATCAGATCGGCCCGCCTCCACGATGCCCATAGGTGGTTCTCCAACGACCTTAGATCCCTGAAGCTTGAGCTTAGGCAGTCGGAACGTCGTTGGCGTCGCAACTATTGTCCCACTCTTCGCCTGAACTACAAGGCTCTCCTCAATAATTATAAATCGGCCATTTTAGCGGCCAAATCTAAATATTTCACGGACCGCGTTGCCCTCTCGGTCAACAAATCCCGTGAGATCTTTTCTTTGGTCCGTAGCCTTGCCACCTCTGACCGTGCTGGTCTCTCCCCCGCTCCTTCGCAATCTCTCTGTCATTCGCTGAAAAATTATTTCATTAAAAAAATCATCACCATTAAGGCCAACATCCCGACTGTGCCTCATCTCGACCTACCGGACCATCTCCCCCTCTCTTCCTCTGTTCTCGATCATTTCACACCTATCTCACTTGAGCTGTTTCGTGACCTTCTTGTTAAGGTCAAGTCCGGCTCTCCGGCGGATTGTGCCCCTGCTCGAATTCTCAGAACCCTATATACTAGTTGTCCCACCCCCCCCTAACTTTCCTTAACTCTTGCTTAGCACAGGGTGCTGTCCCTTCTTTCTTTAAGTCTGCCATTGTGCTTCCTATTCTGAAGAAAGCTGGCCTGGATCCCTCCCTTCCATCAAATTTTAGGCCGATCTCCCTCCTCCCCTATCTAGGGAAGATTCTTGAGAGCCACGTTACTTCTTGTCTCTCATCTTACATCGAGGAGAATAACATCTTGGCCTCCCACCAGGCTGGCTTTCGACCGGGCCACTCCACTGAGGGTGTGGTCCTTGCGGTCCTTGATGAATTGAAGGGCAAGGCTGATGGCAATTTTCCTCAGGCTCTAGTCCTTCTGGATCTGTCCGCTGCGTTTGACACGGTCGATCATGCTATTCTTCTTGACCGTGTCAGCGCAGCGGGCATTCAGGGCTCCGCCCTCTCCTGGATCTCCTCCTTTCTTCTGGGACGCTCACAGGCAGTCCACCTCTCCGCCTTCTCTGCTCCCCCCCTCCCGGTCACGTGTGGGGTACCCCAAGGCTCTTCTCTTTCCCCTCTTCTCTTTAACCTTTATATTCGCCCTCTCATTTCCTCGCTTCTTGAGCTAGGGGTCTCGGTGTATAACTACGCTGACGACCTCCAGCTCGTCTTTGATCTATCTTCCCCCACTCACTCTCTCCCCAAGCTCAGCTCTACTCTTGTCTTTATTTCTCAGTGGATGAGCTTCAATCATTTGAAGCTCAACCCTGACAAGACAGAGCTTGTCCTCACTGGTGGTCCTTCCAACCCTTGGTCCCCAGCTTTTTGGCCCCTTTCTTTTGGTCCTCCACCCTCCCCTGTTCCCTCGGTTCGGACCTTGGGCATCAAGATCAGCAATGATCTTTCGATGCACGCGCACATCAGTTCTGTTGTATCCTCCTGCTTCCTTTCCCTCCGCCTCATTCGCAAAATTTCCCGGTTTT
The DNA here is from genome assembly GCF_964261635.1 of Lissotriton helveticus. Taxonomy (NCBI): domain Eukaryota; kingdom Metazoa; phylum Chordata; class Amphibia; order Caudata; family Salamandridae; genus Lissotriton; species Lissotriton helveticus. The sequence continues at coordinate 2,028,143,692 of NC_136067.1, forward strand.
TTTCTGTTGATGCCCTTAAAGTTATCATCACTGCCCTCATTACATCCCGCCTGGATTATGGTAATGGCCTGTATGTAGGCATTCCTGCCTACGAGACTCGTCGTCTCCAGGCCATCCAGAACCAGGCGGCCCGTCTTGTCCTCTGCCTTTCTAAATTTTCCCATATCACTCCTGCCCTTAAAACCCTCCACTGGCTCCCCGTTCAGTTCAGGTCCCAGTTCAAACTTGCCTGTCTGGCCTTTCGGGCGCAGGCCCGCTCCGCTCCTTTCTTTATCAATTCTCTGATCTCCTCTCACGCCCCCACCCGCTCCCTCCGTTCCGCCTCCCTTTCTCTCCTTCACGTCCCCCGTTTCCGTAAGTCCCGCACAGGGGGTACCCGGTTTTCCGTGCGTGCCCCGCAGATCTGGAACTCTCTCCCTATCTCTATTCGTTCTATCCCTATTTTCTCTCACTTCCGGAAAGCCCTTAAAACTTTCTTCTTTCGTCAGGCGTTCCCGGTCTAAATTCTCCCCTGCACTTGTCGGCAGACACTGATGTGTTCCTCAGCGCCAGGAAGCCGCTTGGCCACAGTGCGCTTTATAAGTTTCTTTTTCATTTCATTTCATTTCATTTCATCCAAACTCCTGCCCCCACAAGTGAGGGAAACTCTGGAAAGCACCAGAGACTCACAGATTATGTGAGATAGAGGGGATAGCACAACACCTCCGGCTGGACAGCCAGAGACCCACCACACCGTGATGGGCCGATCCCGAGTGAGAAGGAACTTCTCCCCCCCATCACCCATGCAGCGCCCCCGCCCAGTCAAGGTCACAGTGCTATGGAGCCCCGGCAGCACCATCAATACCCCGGGAAGACAGGGAGAGTAGCCCCACCCAACACCCCTTCGAAAGGATCTCAAGTAACCCTGTCACAGTCATCTCCATAGGCCAAACACCCCTCCTTACTGTTCATTGCACAGCCGCCAGGCAGTCACTCGTCCAACAGTCCCTCGGCCGTCTAAGGGGTAACCTGAGGTAAATCCCCAGATTCCTTCTCCGAGCCCCCATCCGAGCCTCCCGGACCCGTTTCATCAGAGCCCAAACGGGAGCCCGAGTCAATCACAGGGCCCTGTGCCGCCACTCCTGAAATAAGCGACACCGCCTGTAAGGCGGCCTGCCTCTCCAGTTCCGTCTGCGATGCCGGTGGGGATCGCCGGCTCAGACCTCGCTTCCGGTTGCGCCTGCTCTGCCGCGGCTGTGGTCGGCCCTCATTAGCCTCCGTCCACGTTCCCGTGCCATCCTTGCCCGCACGGTATCGTTCCAATCATTGCCAGGCGTCATCCGGCGTGTCACAGAACGTCGCCACTCCGTCCACCAGCACCTTCAGGCGTGCCGGGAACAGCAAAGAATACTGGACTCCCTCGTCGCGGAGAGCTCGCTTGACTGCAACGAAGGAAAAGCGGTTGCGCTGGACCTCTTGTGAGTAGTCAGGAAAGAGGGACACAGACGCATTGTCCACCTTGTACGGACCATTTGATCTAGCTTGCCGCAGGATAACGTCTCGATCCCTGAAGTGCAGCAGGCGGGCTATGACAGGCCGAGGAGGACGGCCCGGGGCCAGAGGTCGGGCCGGGACCCTATGGGCTCTCTCCAGAGTATAGAAGGTTGTCAGGCCCTCAGGTACCACCACATCCCGTAGCCAGCATTCAAGATAAGAGACCATGTCATCCCCCTCGACGTTTTCGGGCAAACCCACCACTCTGATGTTGTTGCGTCTGTTGCGCCCTTCTGCATCAGCCGCTCTCCTCTCCAGTTGCTGCACCCTACGCACCAGATCATCCAGCATAGCGTCCGTCGCTTTCCGGGCCGGTTCGAGTGTGTCAAGCACCAGCTACGTGGATTTGACGCGATCGGCAAGCTTGTCGTGATCCGCTTTCAGTAGGCCGAGGTTCGTCGAAACCAGCGCAATATCCTGACGCAGCGCCTCTCTCGTGTCCCCTATGGCCTTGAGGATCTGGTCCATCTGTTGTTGTTGAAGACCTGAGCTCTGGCAATCCGTCGATTGATGGTCGGGCGCATCAGGGGGGTCTTCAGCCTGGTCCGCCGAGGTCGCGCCAGCGCCCTTCCGCGTCTTCCCCATGATGCACCACCAGAGCACGCAGTAGCGGCAAGCACCAGAGGGCTGTCTCGTAGTGTTAACAGGGTCGCAGGACGCGCCTCCACCGTGCAGGCCTGTGCGTGGTATAGGGCGAGGGCCACTGGATAAGTCTTGGGGACAGTGTAGGCCCACTCTCCGACTCCCCGTTCGCTAACACGGACCGCTAGCCATGCAGGTTACTCCAAGTCATGCCAGGCCCCCAACGGACGACCGTAGAGTCCAGAAAGCAGGTCCCAAACCAGGGGAGCACAAACGTATCTCCGTGCCCCCACCAGCGCACATCCGGGAACAAGGGCAGAGACTTGCGCCAGAAAGATCAGGCACGCCGAAGTAGGCCGGGGGTCGCCCGCAGTCCGGGGCCCGTGACGCAGGTTCCAATACGCCACCACTAGAGTGCCAGCACGGCCCCCTCAAGGGGTTAGTGGGCCCTTGGCAGTTTCCCAGCTCCCAGTCCTCCAGATGAATAATCAGGCCCTCAGGGGCCGGGCACCCACTCCTGCGTCTGGCGCCCGGCCGACGCCGCTCCAAGTTCAGAAGCCTCCGCCCCAGAGCGCCTGTCGTGTGACTTCAGGCCAGCACTGCTCCACACAGTACCTGCTCCGTCGCAACAGCCACGTCCGCAGTGCACTTCTCAGCGGGAGACACGCCACCAGCTGGGCGTAGCGCCGCCTTCGCCCCACTCGGGTCTGGGCCTCCGTCCGTGTACACCCGCCAGGTGCCGCGTCAGGCCCTCGGCGGCCTGCGCGAGAAGTCCGCGGTGTCCTCCGCAGTCGGGTCAACCCTCCGGTCGCGCCGTCTCCCACTCTTCCGCGATGGGTCAGCCCCCTCGGCGGTCCCTCTGAAATCGAGGTCGGGGATCCGGGCCGATTGCAGGCCCACGGCAAGATGGCCGTCCGTCGGTGTTCCAGCCTCCCGGCGGTCGCCGGAATCAAGGCGATCGCGATGCTCTCCCGGCTCACAGCAGATGCCGAGTCGCCCCCAGATCTTCAGGGACCACAGCAGGGCGGCGGTGCCGCTGGGGAGGGGGTCAATCAGGATAACTCGCCGAGATCGGCCCGAAGCTCGGGACTCAGGCGACCATGCTCGTCGGCGCTTAAGCCACGCCCCGTGGTTACATCACTCTTGTCGCCAAATTTGTAGTAGCTCCTCTCAAGTAAACACCATCATATTATGATGAAGTAAGGAGCTTTATTTTTGTAAACCACAACCCCCGGCAGCATCAGGGCAACGGCCCACAATAGAACATCAGTAGTCAAATCCCGCCAAAAATCTAAGTTCTTTATGCAAATATGTCTGACAGTGAAACTACTGATGACATCTCCACCCACAGCTATTTAATCAATCAAAATTCCATCAAAGGATACAATGGCATTTACATAAAATGTATATATGAGAATCAAGGAAACAAGGAAGGCAACAAGTGCAAAAAGTGAGACATGAAATATGTAAAGCCAAAATGCATTTAGCCATGATTCACTAGTGATAAACAGTTCAAAATTGTGGATCTACTCCTCCATTTCCATGCCCCTTCCAATGATCACATTGCACCCAGCACATTCTTTCTATTTACATTCCTCCAGGTGAAAGCACCTAGTGCCAACAATTCACATTCCCACCAAGGGTTCACAGGCAAATGATGCCTGAACACATATTTACACAAGCTTCCTCTGTGACATCTACATAGCTTAATACAAAACACTCGACTCTAGGGCACCACATAATGCACTGTCCCTGCCAGGGTACCTGAGTCTCAACCAGCCTTCAAGCAGAGCCCCCATCAATAATAAACTCTAGGCAGCCCAGGCTAGGGCTGAACGGTTCATGACTTCCAGCAGGTCAGCCCCCCCTTCCAGACCACAAAATGTATTACTTCATCAAGGGGACAAAGCAGAAAATTAGCCCTAATTCTCTGGTAGCCCCATTCTCTTCAGATCAAATGTCCACCTTTTGCTCTATTAGTGCGTGGGAGGGTGTTATTTCCAAAGTGGCCCCCCCACCACAGAGTCGGTGTTTCTGGAGATGCATTCCGTCACGTGGTTGAGGAACACCGAGCCAGCTCCACAGGCCTGCAATGTTTCTAAGTCCCCACTGGTGTGGCACCCCCGGATGACATCACCAATGAGAAGAAGCTTGGGGCGGCCCTTTGTCTATCACCCTGTGACAAACAGCCGGCCTGGAGGTGACTCCCAGGCCCTCACACAGCGCCCCGGGCGAAGATGACCTCACATCCGCTCCTACTCATGGAGCGACTAATGGTGACTCTTTGCTATGTGAAGGGTTTGCTGCCTCAATTGCACTGCTCTTGTGAACTGTAGCCCTATCCCTGTGCCTAAAGCGTACTGATTGGAATACCTTTGTTCCTATAAGCTGTTGAGGCTCTAGGTGTGGTGTGTTCGGGTCGGGTGAATTGGTTCACTTTGGAATTTGTGCAATTTGATTACTCTTGCATGATTTCTTGAGTTGTGTCTACTCCATATATTTTCTGCTACTTCTCAGTGGCAGAACAGGAAGTTGGGCCCTTTCATCCACAGGTGATGCTGGAGCCAACCAGCTGAGTCGAGTGGTATCTTCAGATGATGCAAGCATGGATCTCCTATATTTAGGGGAACATCCTGGTGGCGGCCCAGACAGCCACACAGGGGTTGGCTGCAGTCTTACAGACAGGGTCTTGTTGTGGCCTGATGGGCAGAACTACCAGTAACAAATAAAACAGTAAATGCACACATCAAGGTCAGGAGACAAAGTGAATAGAAAACACTTCTTTCATCAGAGCAGGTCCATTGGGTAGGACCATGTTGTTTGACTACTGGGCAATGTCTATGCTGGTGAGCAAGGTTCCAGCGGCAAAGGAAACTGGGAATCATTGAAAGGCCAAAAACCCCAGGATCTGTAGGAATCAGGCATCACATATTGAACTTCAGACACTTATGGCACATCTGGCACCTGTTAGTGTCACAAAGACAGACGAAAGGCAATGGTGGCTGTAAGAATGGGGTCTCTGAAGGGAAATTTAAGTTCTCCATAATAGTACAGGGTCTTGGCAAGCTGACTATGAGGGTCACTGCTATTGCTGCCTCACATCTACATTGGCAGCTCCAAGGTGCCAGGGTGGACACATCTGCTGGGCATGCACTTCTCGGCCGGTGTACTACAATGGAATTGGCAGCTCCAAGGTTGCGTGGTACACACGCCAGCAGGGCATGCTCTGCTGGGCTGGTGTACTTGTGTGGAAGGGGCAGTTCCAAGAATCCAGGATGGACTTGTCCGCTGGATATGCACTGCTGGACTGATGTACTAGGATGGAATGGGCAACTCCAAGGTTTCTGGGTGGACATGTCAGCTGGGCCTGCAATCCGGCTCACAATTCCCTGATTCAGGCAAGATCAAGGGCAGTTTACCCAGGGCTAGGGCCATTGACTCATGGGCCTTCCAATACTTGCAAAATGGGGGTCATGTCCCTTTAAACATCCTCATTTTATCTCACATCAAGGCCATCAATTTTTCCATTGTGTATATTTAACAGATCTTTGTCCACCACACTGATGAATAGGGGCCTCTGATGCTTTCCAGAACTGTTCAATAATTAGTCTTGAGCTATAAGCAAGTGACTGAGGAGCTTGCCAGTCGAAGGCAAGTGGCGATGGGGTTATTGTTGGGTACTCAGAGTCCTCCCCACTAGCAACCAAGACCAATGTTAATGGGTTTATGGTTAATTTCAGGTTTCCAAAAGGCCTGTGTCACATTACAGCTCCACCATATATGAAGCTTCACGACGCATTCTACAACACAGCGCTAACTAGGTGAAGACCCAAACATGGCATGTAGGCATATAGATGTTAGGTACCACCATGATAGTATCATATTGCCGTTTTCCTTGTATTGTGTGCATATTGAGACCGATGTCACCCTATGTCAGAAAGTTATGCAGGAAGTCTCTCCCAGTTTCCTGCCGCTAAAACGGCGATAATGTTATCGCCCTTCTTGATAATTTGTGCCCATGTATAAGAGCGCTTTACATAGCACCAGTTTCGTTACACATTCATTTTTGTTAGGTATGGGAAGGTTTCAGTGATTTGCCCAGAATCACAGGATGTTGAGAGTCACTGCCAACACTCGAACCCTGTTCCCCAGCTTCAACGTCGACCGCTCTAGCCATAGGGCTACATCCTCTCCCCAATTTTTTATTCCGTCGTCTTTTAATAAAGATTCTCTTGGGGTAAGATCTCTAATGGCTGGAGTGTGTCTCAGGGGCACTTTTGCCTAGTGTTCGAGCTGCGCGAATCTGAATACATTATCGGTATGCAATTACCATTTTATCTGGCCATTTCGTCAGCGGAGAAATATTTTTGGATAGTTCTCCTAGTATTGCAGTGGCATTATTGAACCACTTACGACAACCCCAATCATCGAGAACCAACACAAATCTCCAGGAGGGACGGCTTCTTTAGACCCCTTCGCCGGTTACGGATTCGCCGCGATGTCCGCCGTGGCAATCCCGTTGATTCCAGCCGCGGCTGGGGCTCCAGGACATCTCTGCCGGATTTATACAGTTCAAGCCAGGTGCAGACATCATCAGGAGTGTCGAAGAACTTGGTGGTGTCATCTACAATGTCACGCAGCCGGGCTGGGAAGAGTAAGGAGTATTGGAGTCCCTCCACCCTCAATTCCCGTTTAACAGCTAGGAAAGAGATTTGTCGCCGCTTCGTCTCGTAGGTGTAATCTGGGAAGATGTTGACTTTGCTGTTCTCGACCTGGTGTGGGCCATTATCTCGAGCATTCTGAAGCAACAGATACCTGTCCCGGTAGTGCAGCAATCTAGCCACCACTGGACGTGGGGGCCGACCCTGCTGCGGTGGCCTGGCTGGCACTCTATGTGCCCGTTCCAGCGTATAGAAAGAGGATAGTCCTTCCGGCGCCACCACCGTTCGAAGCCACTCTTCAAGGTACCGAACCATGTCTCGCCCTTCCACTTTTTCCAGCAAGCCCACGATCCGGATGTTGTTCCGACAGTTACGCCCTTCTGCCTCCTCAGCTTTCCACTCCAGCGTGGCCACGCGATCCAGCACGTCAGTCATTGTCGACATGAGCTCTTTTTGTGTCGGCTCCAGGGTCTGGAGCGAGGACTCTACTAGCTTGACTCTGTCCGATAGCTTGACATGGTCGGCCCGCAGCAGTCCCAGTCCTGTAGCAACCTGCGCGATGTCCTGCTGCAGCGTCGAACGGGTTTCTGCTATTGCTGTGAGGATCTTGTCGAGTTGCTTGTGCAGTTGGGGGTCCCGCGAGTGGCCGGGGTCATTAGTAGCTCCTTTATCCGATGCCTCGGTGTCTGATGTGGATGGAGCAGCGCCCTTGCTTCCTTTGGGTTTACCCATCGCGGTTTTGTGCCGACCAGAGCCTCCGCAGCGAGCCGGAATGTATTGCCTAGGGCTCGGGTGCCTCCCGCAACCAGTTCACTTTGGTCCGTATAATAGCAACCGCTCCCAGCGCTATACTATCTCGCCACAATCCCTCATCTCCTAAAGTAACGGTATGAAGCGTCCTCTGTTGGTGGCAGGAAAATCCTGGTCTCACTCGGCTGCAGTCCCTGTGGGGCAACACAAGCCACTTCTCAGCAGTCCCGCCAGACCCCAGCAGCAATCCGGGCCAGCGCAATACAACGGACCGTCCAGCTCCGCACCCAGGGGCACCAGGCGGCCAGTCGTGGATGCAGCGCCCAACCCGGATAAGCCTCTCCGTGGGACAAGTCGATCTCGCCTCTCAGTGGCAGCACAGCAGGTCGCAGTCTCCTGCTGCAGTGGTCAATAGGGGTCCGTCCCTCGTGTCGCGTGGTGCTCACGCCGCCAGGAGGCCCAAGAGGGGGTCAACCGCTGCCTGTCCAGAGGGGTGGCAGCAAGGAAGTCTCCGCAAGCACGGGCCGGCGTCAAGAAAGACGAGGACCAGCACTCACCAGCAAGGATCCACTGTGATCTAGTCCATGTGCATCCATCCAGTACACCTCTTCGCAGGAGCAGGCATTCAGGGGCCTCCGTCGCGTCCCGTGCCGCTGTGCCGCCCCAGCCGGGGTCCCCAAGGCGCCACGCGGAAACCCACCTCCTGCGTCCAGGTGACCTCAGCAAATTCACTCTCTTTAGCCCAGTAGTCGCCACCACCACTACACTCAGCTCAGGTGTATGGCCCTTGCGAGGATTGCACCGAGACCCCAGAGGCGGGTCCCGGCAGGAGCGCCGTCCAAAGCCAGGTCCCAGAGTCCCAGGCGCCGCCCCCAGCACCCAGGCTCAGTAATGAGTGTCAAGTTTGTCTGCCCCAGCCAATCCAGGCTCTGCTGTAACAGGAGAAGCAGAATCTGGATTGGCTTAGAGACGCATACAGTGCAGGGTGGGAGAAGGCTGTCTCTCTCCTTTTCCAGTTTTCTGCACCATGAAGAGAGACAGGCTGCATTGATCAAAATAAACAGAGCTGCTTCAGTGTTTTGTGACTGTTGTGCTTCCTTACTCACAGGTAAATCGTTTAACTTTGGAAATTAAACAAGCAACAGGTGATTTGCTGAGATGTAAGCTGTGTCGATCGGATCACTTAAGGGCCAATTACGATGAGTGTCGGAAAGCCTCCGACCTCAGGTTGGAGGCTTTCCAACACTCCTTGTCGTTTTAAATTCAGACCGGCTGATTATGTTACAGCCGGTTGGAATTGAACCAGCCAGTCATTCCAGCTGGCTTCCGATAAGCTCATGGAAACCCTGTTGAAAAGCATGTTTGAGGGCCCCTAGAGGAGCCCCCTTTCCCTTGCAGCCTGCGGTTAAGGGCCGAGGGAACACCTATGGTGCCCCCCTGCACCTTGTGGCAGGCACCTAGAGGTGCCTGCCATGGGTTGCAAGGATAAACACAACTTCCCATTTCTATATGAGACCATGTACTACGGCTGACTTAAGGCTGTAACACATGCCCCCAAAGGGAAATGTGGGAATGCAAACAAACAGTGTTCGGTTGCATCATATTCAGGCAGTGGGGACCGCCGACAGTGTCGTGAGGTGACTCAATCAATCAATCAATCAATCAATCAAAGCATTTGTATAGCGCGCTACTCACCCGGAGGGTCTCAAGGTGCTTGGGGTAGGGGGGTCCGCTACTGCTCGAACAGCCAGGTCTTGAGTTGCTTCCTGAAGGCGAGGTGGTCTTGGGTCAGGCGGAGGTGGATGGGGAGGGAGTTCCACGTCTTGGCGGCCAGGTAGGAGAAGGATCTTCCTCCCGTTGTTGCTCTTCGGAGGCGGGGGACGGCAGCGAGGGCGTGGCTGGTCGATCGAAGCTGGCGGGTGGGAGTGTAGAAGGTCAGGCGGTCGTTGAGGTATTTTGGGCCTTGGTTGTGGAGAGCTTTGTGTGCGTGGGTGAGGAGTCGGAACATGATTCTCTTGCTGACGGGGAGCCAGTGCAGGTTTCTCAAGTGTACGAAGATGTGGCTCTGTCGGGGGATGTCCAGGATGAGGCGTGCTGAGGCGTACTGAATGCGCTGGAGTCTTTTCTGGAGTTTTGCAGTCGTTCCGTCGTAGAGGGAATTGCCGTAGTCCAGTCGGCTGGTGACGAGGGCCTGGGTGACCATCTTCCTGGTTTCGGTGGGGATCCACCGGAAAATCTTACGTAGCATGCGTAGGATGTTGAAGCACGACGAGGAGACGGCGTTGACTTGTCTGGTCATGGAGAGGGAGGAGTCCAGGATGAAGCCCAGGTTGTGTGCGTGGTCTGTGGGTTTGGGTGCGCTGCCCAGGGCAGGGGGCCACCAGGAGTCGTCCCAGGAGGAGGGCGAGGATCCCAGGATGAGGACTTCCGTCTTATCTGAGTTCAGTTTCAGGCGGCTGTTTATCATCCACTCGGCTACCTCTTTCATCCCTTCGTGTAGGTTGGTTCTGGCGGTGGCGGGATCGTTGGTGAGGGAGAGGATCAGCTGGGTGTCGTCGGCGTAGGAGATGATGTTGAGGTTGTGTTGGCGTGCGATGGCCGCAAGGGGGCTCATGTAGATGTTGAACAGCGTGGGGCTGAGTGATGATCCTTGTGGTACGCCGCAGAAGACTACAGTGGCCTCGGATCTGAACGGGGGAGGCAGACTCTCTGTGTTCTTCCGGCGCGGAAGGAGATGATCCACTCCAGTGCCTTCTCCTGGATTCCAATGTTGTTGAGGCGCTGCACTAGGGTGCGGTGGCAGACCGTGTCAAACAACGCCGCGGAGAGGTCCAGGAGGATGAGGGCCGCTGTTTCCCCGTTGTCGAGCAGGGTTCGGATGTCGTCGGTGGCTGCGATGAGGGCGGTCTCGGTGCTGTGGTTGGCCCGGAAGCCGGACTGCGAGTGGTCGAGGGATCCATTCGTCTCGAGGAAGGCGGCAAACTGTCTGTTGACGGTCTTCTCTATGACTTTGGCAGGAAATGGAAGGAGCGAGATGGGGCGGTAGTTTTTGAGGTCGGTGGGGTCTGCTGATGGTTTCTTCAGTAGGGCGCTGAGTTCGGCGTGCTTCCAGCTCTCTGGGAAGGTGGCGGTGTCGAAGGAGGTGTTGATGATGTCCCGTAGATGGGGTGCGATGACGGAGTCTGCCTTGTTGAAGACGTGGTGAGGGCAGGGGTCGGTTGGTGATCCGGAGTGGATGGAGTTCATTGTGCTGATGGTGTCTTCGGTGTTGATCGGGGTCCAGGCGCGGAGGGTGGTGGTGGAGGGCGTTGGTGTGGTCGTAGGGTGCGTCAGCTGTGCGCTGAAACTGTTGTGTATGTCTGCGATCTTGCTGTGGAAGAACAAGGCGAGCGAGTTGCAGAGGTCTTGCGAGGGAGTGATGTTGTTGTTTCCGGCGCTAGGGTTCGAGAGCTCTTTGACGATGTTGAAGAGTTCCTTGCTGTTGTGGGCGTTGTTGTCCAGTCATTCGGATGTCGTGACAGACCACCCAACATTATAATGGGTCCAAAAATGTGCCATAAATTCAGTAGGAGTGAGGGGGTAGAGGGTGGGGTGGACCTGTGACCCATGCTGACAGATAGCTCTTCCAAAATCAATGCCTCCAAATCACTTTGACTATTGGATTCCTGAAGAATACTCTACCAGTAACATGACAGAATAAAATGTGCCACCCATGAACGACAAGGATGAAACTGTAATGCAAGTTCTGAATTTAACTCGAGAGAATAAAAAGAAACAAGATGCTGAGAGATGACACAAGCGTGTGGTGACAGATCTCAAGCATGGACTGCCATATTAAAGTCAGGAATGGGGAATTAGAACTTCATTCAGTGGCGCAATGACACTTGAGGAGGCCCCCTTGCACAGGGCATGCAGGAGACCCCCAACGCTCCGGACCCATTTAGAAGCTCTCAGGCCAGGGACATGCCGGTGCCAGAGGGGGTCCCTGGAGCTCGGGGGCACCCTCTCCAGCAGGGGCTGTGGGGGATCTTGCTACATCATTGACTTTGTTCCGAGTATTGACCTTTTTAAGGTTCTTTTCTTCAAACTTACAAAATGTCTTAACTTCTGTACGGTTTATCCTTGTGCATTAAATCTGAATCCACACTGAAATGGACTTTTGAGGCAACAAAATCTGGCACTGCACCGTGAATGACAGCTTCACACATTATTATTTCTTCTCAAATCTATTCTACAAATGTATTGGCATGCACACGCTTAAATAATAAGAAAAGATTTGGAACAGCGCCTTGAGACCCTCCCAGGTGAGTAGTTGCCTTTAACAAGTATTGATTGATTGATTGCACATGGCCGCAGGCGCGGCACTTAATGGCAAAACACATATCTGCCGTCAGCGGCCAGAAAACATCCAATGTGTCTGTTTCAGTGGCTGCGCCCTGAAATTATACACTTAGGGGCTGATAAGGATGGCGGTCGAACTTTTGTCCGAACGCCATCCTTTCATAAATGTGATCGCCCGACAAGCTGTCGGTGGTCTCACCATAGGCATTAGGATGAGACCGCCACCACAGCGGTTACAATGCCTATATTTTGGATTTCGCCGGGTGCTGCTGGCTGGAGCACACACCGCTGTTCAAAAAGTGGACACTACACATATCCCTGCACATGGTGCAGGGATATGCAGGGTGGCAACATAGGTACCCCCCAAAACCCTGTGGGACAGGGGATAAGAGAGGCCCGATACAAGCCCTTAAGTCCCTTTCCACATGCCTTTTCATGGAGGGTTAACATCCATGAAACGGAAGGTGAAGGGGACATTATAAATCCTACAGCGCTGCCTGGCAGGCACCACCACCACTGTAGGGAATACAACTCCCTCCGAGGTCCGATGGGATCCTTAAGCCTGTCGGATCTGGGGGGGTTTGTCTCCCGGATCGCCACCCATCCACCCGCCATCCTAATATGGCGGGTGGGAATCCTCATTGCGATGGGACCTCCACAGACGGCATTCGGTGTTGGTCCCACAGTCATCATAATCAAGCCCTTAGTCCTTTTATATGATATTTCCAAATAAATGCATAAGGGAGCGGTCAGATGTCAGGAGTGGCGCCGAAAACAGTATGAATTAGTCACACTGGCACGGAAAGCCCGTAAACAACGAGCCGTGCCCTGGAATCCAAATGAATAATTAATGATAATTATCATGCTGCTGTTATTATCTGTGATATCAATGCATCCGTCAGGTGAATAAATTCAATCCTCTCCTCCAACAGCAACTCATAATAACTTATAGAAATGCAGATTTAATTATTATCATGAACGCTGAGGAAGAAAAGGGGGAATGTTCCATACGTGGATTATAAAGAATGGCAGCATAGGAGTCTGAGCTAAATGGCAGCATTCGATGCCTGTTCATACTTTTTTCTGTCATTTCTGTGGCATTAGTTTTCAATTTCTGAATCACTTTTTCTTAAATTTATCTCGCAATGCTGTAGCATCCGACCTTTGTTATCAGCGCATCAAATCAGCCTTTTTTTGTTTTCACTTTTATACAACGTGAACTCGACCCAAATGTATCAGAGCGCTTTACATGAACACCAGTTGCATTACAGATGGTCACATACATTTTTAGGCACTGGAATATTAAGTGATTTGCCCAGAATCACAGGATGGTTGAGCCTCTCGCCAGACTCGAGCCTGTTCCCCAGCTTCAAAGTCAGCCACTCTAGGCGTTAAGACACTCTCAGCAAGTGGTAAAAGAGAACTATTGCACATGTTTTGATTAAATTCACATTTCCACTAACTTGCTTGTTCTATGTTCTATAAATGATATTGATAATTTCCACAGGATGACAATGGCACTGAGGCCCTGTGGGCTTATCACCCAACCAATGCAGCTTGTAGAGTGCCCCTGTAAAGGAAATTCACTGATTGGGAGGAAGATGAGCTATTGCCTTCTGCTTCTAAATGGTCTTACAGGGAGAATTTCCTTTCAGCTGGATTTTTTTTTCTTTTCAGAACAAAATTTTATTTGGTTTTGGTAGTTGACAAAATACACAATATATAACACCACTCCCTAAGGATCAGGGAGGCAGTGTGTTTATAACAGTAGCATTTAAAAACATTCAGTCAACAATTCCCCAGGATCCCACCCTCCACTAACCCACCTGGTTCCCTCCCTCCACACCGCACGGTGTCTACAGTGTCTAACAAGAGGAGCCTAGCAATCACAATTACTGCGTGTGAGCCCATTCACCCATAGTCAGTAAGGGCGCGATCCGCGTCAGAGGCCCGGGGTGCCGGGGGGTCCAGCAGGAGGCCCCTGTAGTCCGCCCATTTCTTCCATACTTTAAAATGTTTTGTGGGACACCCCCTGGCCTCAAATATTGGACGTTCGAGTGCCATGTTATAGTCCATGCCCCGTTTCCAAACCTCCAGCAGTGGGGCCCTAGGAGCCTTCCAGGCCCGGGCTATATCTCTTTTGGCCACCATGAGGCCCAGTAGAAGCAAATGTCGTTTATATAAATTCCCCCCCACTTGTTCCATGACATAGAGGAGGCCCAACTTCGGCGAGCGGGGAAGTTCCCAGCCCAGCACCTCCTCTAGGCAGTCCCACACTCCTGTCCAGAATCTTACACACTCCCACACTGTATGAATAAAGGAGCCTATTGCACTGCCACACCTCAGACACTCCGGGGAGGCAATCAGTCCCGCCCTCCACAGTCGTTCCCTCGTGTAATACGCCCTAAGCAGATACTTGAATTGAATAAAGCGCAAGCGCACCGCAATCGCTGCTCTCCTAGGGGCCTCCAGGGCTTCTCTCCAGTCCTCCTCTTCCAAACTCCCCAACTCTCCCTCCCAGACCAATCGCAATTTATCGAGGGAAGGGGAACAATGGGTGACCAGCGTCTGATATATGCTAGATATTTTTTTGGTTTCTAGTTCCCCCATGAATAGCTTAGCCTCCAGGGGGCTGAACTCCGGTAGGGTAGTCAAGTCCGCTATGGTGGGGGTCAGGGCGTGCCGGAGTTGCAGGTATCGAAAGAATTGAGATTGGGGCATATCGTATTCATCCCGCAGAGCCTGAAAAGACTTGAGGACCGAGCCCTTCATAACGTGGCCCAGCGTCGAAACACCAATAGCGTCCCAGCCATCGAAGCCTCGCAAGGAAGCCAGAGCCGTCAATCTCCCATTGTGCCACAGCGGGGTCTTCCCCGTCAACCTGTTCCACCATCCCATACGTTGGAGTGCATCACGCCACACCCGGAAAACTGTCTGAGTGACCACCGGGAGTCTTTTCCGGAGGGCCGCCGAGTACAAGATTGTGTGGAGCGTGTGCGGGTCCATCAGGTATCTCTCCAATGCATAGGTCGGGTCGCCGCTATCCCCGTACCACCATTCATTAAGGATCAGCAAATGTGACGCTTGGTAGTAAGACTGGACGTCGGACGAGGCCAGCCCCCCACAATAGGTCGAAAGGAAGCAGGTGCGGAGTGCCACTCTCACCGCCCCCCAGTCCACAAGAACCCACCCAAAGCCGAGTTCACCTGTCTGAACCATTGCGGTGAAATAGGGTACGGATGATTTTGAAGTTGGTACAGGATACGGGGTAGAGCGACCATCTTAAAGATGGCCGAGCGTCCGTAAACATTCAGGGGCATCCTGGACCATATTTGCATATCAGACCGTATTTTATCCCACACGGGCAGCACATTGCGGGCCCACGAGACTCCCGGCACATCAGTCAAAAAGACTCCAAGATATTTAAGGCCTCCTGCCGCCTCCTGGAGGGCCGAAGCCCAAGTACCTAGGACTCCCCCGTCTCCCAAGACCCATAATTTCGATTTCTGTACATTAAGCATGAGACCGGACACATCGCCGAAGATACGCATTATATCCAGGACCCTGGGACCGGATCTGTTCAGGTCCGTAAGAAAGAAAAGAACATCATCGGCATACAGCGCGATTCTGTCTGACGGGCCCCCTACCCATGCCACTCCACGCAACTGTGCATCCATCCTCACCCAAGCCGCCAGCGGCTCCATCGCCAGGGCAAACAGGTAAGGCGAAAGAGGGCAGCCCTGTCGGGTGCCTCGGCCTATAAGGAACGAGCTGGAAACAGCTCCCGCTACCCTCACGGCCGCCGTCAAGTCCGTGTAAAGCAAGTGAATGTAGGACAGGAAACGCGGGCCCAGATTGAGACGGAGAAGTAGCACCCAAAGATACGGCCAGCTCAGGGAATCGAAGGCCCTATCAATATCTGCTAGTAAAAGGGCCGCCGGGATGCCCGCCGCCCGCGCCGCCTCCACCACCAACTGTGCACGACAGATGTTATGTCTCGTTGCCCTGTGGGGCATAAAGCCAGCCTGGTCCGGGTGGACCAAGTCCGCAATGTAAGGGAGAAGGCGTTTTGCCAAGGCCTTCGCTAAGATCTTCGCTTCAAAATTAAGCAATGAGATCGGGCGATACGATTCAGGGCGATCCGGCGGCCTCCCAGGCTTGCAAAAGACCACCACCTCCGCGTGTCGCCAGTCCGCCGGCAAGCACCCACAGTCCCTGGCCGCCTCCAGAGCCTTCCTGTAGCGCATCCCCAGCTGGAGATTAAACGTTTTCATGAATTCACATGGGAAGCCGTTAGGCCCAGGGGCCTTGCCAGAATTCAGCTCACCCAGAGCCTCTCCCAGCTCCTCGGCCGACAAAGGGAGATCCAGTTGGGCCCGACTTTCATCCGAAAGCGCCCGGGGCGGGAGATCCGCTAGGAATTTGTCTATCTCCTCCGCCGATAGGGTCTCCCGGGGGGCGTATTGTGTTGCGTAATATTGTGCAAAGGTCTCGGCCAGGGCCTCCGGGGCCGTTATAGGGCCTCCCGCTTCGTCACGGAGTCCCGGTAGGGATTGGGCCTGAAAAGTACCCTGGCACAGCCTATAAAGCATCGTGCTGGATTTGTCCCCCCATTGATAAATTCTACTCTGCGTAGCTAACCAAACTTGGCGGGCCTCATCTAACAGTAGGGAGGTATACGTCTGCTGGTTATAGAGTAACTGCCCCACTGCTTCGCCGCTTCCCTCCGACGTACAGTCTGTCTCACGGCTGCGAACCTGACTCGCCGCCTCCGCGATCGCCAACCTGCAGGCCTTGGGGTTCGCTGCGCACCACGCTATGTCTACGCGGCTAAGCACTGGCTTTAGGGCCTCCCACAGGGTCATGGCCGGGCCATCATTTTCCCTCCAGTAATGCGCCATAGCCTCCCTCATGTGGGATTGGTAGTCATCGCGCTGCAGGTGCCACGCGGAGAGGCGCCAACGAAACGGTTGTCGCTTCGTACCTAAAAGCAGCGTCAACGAGACCGGGGAGTGATCCGACAGACCCCTCGGAAGTATTGAGGTAGAACCCACCCTCTCTATCCAGGGCTGGGGGACAAATAGGTAATCAAGGCGAGAAAATGACTTGTGGACTGCAGAAACAAATGTGTATTACCGATTACATGCATGCTGATATCGCCAGGTGTCTACCCAACCCATTCCCTGCACCAGTCTGCTCAGTTTTGTAGTGGCCTCCGGCAACTGACCCCCCCAGGCCTACAGCGGTCCAGCATCCCATTCATCACGTCATTCCAGTCACCGCCCACAATCGTCAAAGCATGTGGAATTTCAGCCCACACATCAAACAGTCGTTCCATCAGAGCTTTCTTGCAGTGGGGGCGGGGCATATACGCTGACGAACACGATGGGCTCATCCCCCACCATCCCCTTAATCAAAGCAAATCTGCCATGCGCATCCAACCATTGCGTCTCATGAGTATATTGTACTCTACGATGTATCAGAATTGCAACCCCCCTGGACCCTCTCACAAACCCAGCGTGGAACACCTGGTCATAGCCATATCTACGTAAGCTAAGGGTTTTGGTGCCCATAAGGTGCGTTTCTTGAAGAAGTAATACATCCGCCTTTTCTCTCTTGCCCAGTCGTAGAAACGCACCCCTCTTAATTCTGTCGAGCACCCCTCTCACATTCCAACTCAAGATGCGCAGTGAAGCTCGCGGGGGTTCCGCCCCTTGTCCATCAGCCGCCATCAGTAGACCAGAGCTTCAATCTATTGGGCATCAGAGGCCACACACATACATAGAACATCCTCCAGGTTCCCGTACACAACGTGCATAAACTAGGCCTACCCATCCCTCTCACCCCTCCCCCACCCCCCCTACCCAACCTACCCCCCGCTAACTCCCCCCGCCTCAAACTGTGCCAACATCCCCCCCGCCAACCCCCCACCCCATACCTCAGCAACATTGAAGTACCTGTCGCGGCGCAGGCGATCCTCAACCTCCAACGGGAGGCCGGAGACCCACTACACCAATGGATCCCTCCCAACTACCCACCTAGTGTCTAACGACCCCCCACCCAACACGTGGGAGCAAATTCTGGGAGAAGGCCCGCTCTCTCTCGACCGCTCCCGACCCATGGTCCACCCACAAACAGTCATTTAAGTAATAGCAGTGCAAGTGGCATGTCCTGCACCCTCACGGTGCCTCATCAGCTCCTCGGGCCTGTAACTTTAGCTAAGGACAAAGCGTCACAGAGTCTCAAGATTTCAGGGGGGAAGAATCCGACGCCTCCGCTTCCTCCACTGTCTCCTTCTGGGGAGGCGGGCGCTTCTGCGAGCGCGACCTCCAGTTGCTTCTGCTGCGTGATCTGCGAGGTGTCTTCCTGGGCTCCGTCGTGGACGATGAATCTGAGCCCCTCCTCGGAGGGGTATGAACCTTAACTCGCACCGTTTCGTCAGTCCACTCAAACACATCCTCCGGAGAAGTAAAAAATTGAGTGCGAGATTGAAACACCACTCTCAGGCGGGCCGGATAGAGCAGGGCATACGGAATTTTCAATTCCGCGTGCTTTCGCTGCGGTGAAGGATTGACGTTGCTGTTGGACTAGTTTGGTGTAATCCGGAAAGATAAGGATTTTATGATTGTCATACATGAGAGGGTCCTTGGCGCGAGCCTGTCGTAATACGGTGTCCCTGTCATGATAGTTGAGCAGTTTGGCGATCACAGCACGGGGACGAGCCCCGGTAGGTGGCTTCGGGATAAGTGCACGATGCGCCCGCTCTATGACGAAGCAGCGCGAAAGGGAGTCCGGCGGAAGCCAACCCTCCAGCCACTGCGTCAAAAAGGCCTCCATGTTTCCCTTCTCACAATCCTCCGGAAAGCCCACAAAGCGCAAGTTGTTTCTTCTGGCCCGTCCTTCCGCGTCATCCACCCTCAACGCCAGACCCTTTTGGATCCCCTCCATGGCGGCCACCTTCTTCTTGAGGATCACAACGTCGTCTTCCACCTCCGTGATCCTGGTTTCAGTTTCCGTGATCCGGGCGACCGCGTTGCGCAGATCTTGTCGCAGCAGGGTGACATCCGCTCCGACCGCCCCTATCTTTGCGTCCAGCATGTCCCTCGATTGCGTTAGTGCCGCCTTTAGTGCCGCATTGTCCGGGCCTGAGCCCTGGTGTCCCCCAGGGGCCCCGGCGCCTCCACTCGGCCCGCGAATTTATCCATCGTGCCCTGCTTTGAAAAGTTCCCGCTGTTGCTTCCTTTCGTCATTGCGCCTACTAGGACCTGCAACAGTCCGCCAGGGAAGCCGGGACCCAAAGACAGCCCCCACAATCCACGCACTATCCAAGGATCAGCACCCCCAGCCTGCCCAGGGAGGTTTGTGGCACCGCTATGTGTTTGTCCAGCGTACTGTGCCAATGAAGTTGCTCCTCGCCGCCACACACCCCTGGGTCCTGCCAACGTATCGGGGTTTCAGTAGGCGTCAATCCCCTCTGCCACAGGGGCCACTGGAGGCGGCCCAGGCCTTTCACCGCACTTCCCCGCTCAGAGGCTGAGGCACCAGCCGGACAACGCGCAGGCACTCGTGAGGAGTATCTCTCCCAGCCACAGTCCGGCTCGACCGCCGAGCGTTAAGTCTCACCCCACTGGCTCTCCGGTAATCAGGCCCCAGAGAGCTGAGTTCAGTGCAGCTGGATGTGGCAGCGAGCTGGGGGGGAGGGAGAGGCGGAGGGACTGCCGTCTCCTACTTCAAGGCATCCGCGCCCCGCGGCCCGAAAATGCCGCCGGTTGGGGCTGGGTACTACCGGAGAGTCCCCTCCCCCACTAGGCCGCACACTCCACGGCCACCCCCTACCTTCACGACCTTCGTCCGGGCTCCGATCTCGCCTCCAGCAGTCCGGCGAATCAGCTCCCTCGCTGGCGGCGGCTTTACAGGTCTCGCGGTGGGGGCGGCTCCTCCGTCTCAGTGCCCCCGGCCTCTCCTCACTTCCGGGCGAGCCGCCTTCAAATTTAGGCCCCGGCTCCGGCGCCCAACGCAGGCCTCACCGCCGTCCCGGCTCACCCAGCTTAAGGAGGCAGAAAGCGAGGCTCCAGGGCTCCCAAATCGCCGTCGGGGTGTCCCCTCTTGCACCCACGGACAGCCACACACTTTTGGGTGGATTCGGGTCGGGATTGCGCAGGATAGGTTACAGGATAACTATCGGCAGGACGGAGCTCGCTCAAGCCACGTCCGCCATGCTTGCCGTCTTGGCCACGTCCCTTCAGCTGGATTTTAACACAGCGGCGTAGCAAAGGTAGGGGTGCCTATCCCCACCCCGCTCTTACCTGCGGCCGGCGCAGGCAGCAAACGCTGGGACCGCCACAGGCGGCTGAAGGTCTAGCTATGCCACTGGTTTAGCTGTTTTTGAGGCTGCCCTTAGGTGTACAAAAGCCACACACATATGGTCATTTTGTAGAAGAATGTATGTCCATACAACCAGGGAAAATTGGAAAGTTTTATCAAGCATGCTCATTCTAGCGCTAACAGGAGACATGCTTTCATTTCTCCCTGCTTTTCTGACATTGCATGTGTGCTGCACTGTGCAGCACATGTGCAAAGTGGGAAAAGCTTTGCATCATGCCTAGCATAGGTGTTGCACAGGAAAGGTAACCTTCCTGTACAAAACCTATTCTACCCTCATGCACACACCCTAGCGTTGCAGCCAGACGCACAGCAGCTGGAATCAGCGCTGGCACATGGAAAGGGGAGGAGAGAGCCATATCTCTGAAGATATGGCACTCTCGTGCTCCCTCCCTGTCATGCACGTAGAGTTGCCTTGTGGGGTGTTAGAAATGGGATCCCTGGCTGGCAGAGACCACCACTTCCACATCAGGGCAAGGGAGCTACACGCCAAGATAACCCCTGCTCACCCCCTTGTAACGTAGCACGAGCAGTAAGGCTAAATTCGGAGGCAATGTGAGTTAAGTGTTTGCGCGCGCACCCCCAGCAACAACATCCAAGGCCCACCACAAAGGAAACTCCACACAAGGTTATATATAAAAATAGCCTTTGTATTACACCAAAACACATTAGATAAAAACACACACTTTACAATGTGCCAACAGGCACAGGCAAAATTTACAGGGCATATGTACAAGACAGGGCCACCTGGACCACTGTCAGGTATCAGCACTTTTAGAACTAGAAATACTGTTAGAATTAGCACTTAGAACATAGAGTATAATAATCACTTTAGCATCAAATAGAACATCAAGCACACAACCAGTAATCACTGGTAACCAGTAGTACCACCTACACAACCCTAACCACCTTAGGAGAATGTCACGCAGGGAACTAGGACCTCACTAGCACCACCTGTACTAGCAAGAACAACCACCTAAGTATCACAATACCTGTAGGGGTATAAGCATGGGAACAAAACACATGATGCATAAACATACATTCAGCGGTGTAAGAACAAGGCACATGATGCATCAACAACACATTCAGAGGTGCAGCACAGGAGAACACATGATGTATAACCAACACATTCAGATGTGTAGGGAAGGAAAACACAATTGCGCAAAGCTCACATGAGCCACCACCCGTGGCAGTCCCTAGGCCAACTGGCCTTGTTGGGGCTAGGTTGCCCTGTGTCCCAAAGTCAAGGGCCTAAATGGAGCAGCTGCCCACGAAGTGCTGGGCAGCTGGGGAGACAATGATGGGGCCAACACGTTGGAGCCTTGCAGGCTCTGACAACCAATGACTGTCCCCTGAGCCCCTCTCGGCTCTAAACAAAGGACTGGCCCCTTGGAGCCTCGCTGGGCTCAAAAACAAACCTAATGGCACTCAAGAGCCTCTCTGGGCTCGTCAAACAAATATGGCCTTTGAGCCTCTTGGGGCTCGGCAAACAAATGGGGCACCGTGAGTCTTTCTGGGCTCGCAGAACAACTGTGGGGCCCTGGAGCTTCGTGGGCTCTAAATAAACAAAATGTGCCCTGAGCCTCGTTGCTCGAAAGTTAATGGGCACCATCGTTGGAGTCCCTCCTGGACTCAAAACAACAACCAATATTCCCCCGGAGCCCTCTTAGGGCTTTAAAACAATAATGCCCCAGGGTGCTGTGGCTGACCGATGGAGCAGCCCTCTGACATCTGGGGCCGCTCTAGGACCACTGCTGAGTCCCCAGATGCCCACGCTCACCGGGATGCTGTGGCGGGGGCTCCTCGTCGTTCCTGCACGGCTCTTCTCCATCCGGGACACAGGAGAGCTCCCGCACCTCGGGGCTCTCCTTCTCCGTTGTCGGGTTTCTCCTTGGTCGACAGGCAGGGCTCGCTTCTGGCGGAGTGCACCGGAGCGCGGGGTGTGCTCCCGTCAAGCTTCCGGCTTCCCCTTAGGCAGTGCGTGTGGCCGGCGCCCCAGCCGCAATTAGGCCGCCATTTCCTGACATCCTCGAGGACGCTCCTTCAGTTGCCGGGCAACTCCCAGCGAGCACCAATCCCAGCGCGGCTCGGGGGAACGACGTCACGGGGAGATCCCGGGCTGGCAGCCAATCACAGCGCGGTCCGGGGAATGACGTCAGGGGTGGTCCCGGGCCGGCGGCGGTGAAATCTTCGGGGCAACCAAGGGGTTGGCACCCTCGGACGTGGACAATGCCGGGTGGGCACCGGCCTTTACAAATAAAGCGCTCCCAGCGCTCGTTTGAGTAAAATAAAGCGCTCCCAGGCGCTAGGGATGAAAGAGAAGCGCTCCCAGCGCTAAACGCAAATAAAGCGCTCCCCAAGCGCTATAAGCAAAATAAAGCGCTCTTAAGCGCTAGAAGCAAAACAAAGCGCTCCCAGGCGCCAGGGGCAAGGCAAAACGATCCCAAACACTAGGGGCACGAACAAAGCTCCAGCAAAGTTCTGGGGGCAGGCAGGGGGGCAAGGCTGGGCCCAGAGCCAGGTCACTGGGTTTCCAGGCAGGGAGGCAATCCAAGTGGCGGTCCTCCTGGCGCCCAGCAGCAACAGCCCCCCTCAGCAAAAGGATCCTGGAAGAGAACAAATTGTAAGGGGACACAGCCCCTTCTTATACTGTAAAATCCTTTGTCTTGCTTCAGGGTGAGGGGAAAAACCAGTCGCAGCTGGTATGTGAGCACTCTTGATGTGCTCAACCCCTCACTCTATTCACTGGCAGGGCTAGGGTTGTTAGGTGCACCACAGGGGGCGGAGCAAGCATTGTGTGGGGAAAGCCCAGCCCTGTTCAGGACCCAGGTGCACTATTCCCCAGCCATCAGCATGCTAAGCTCCACACTCACCACCGGGCAGACCCATCCAGACTCCTGGAGCCAGGCTCTCCAGCCAGCCCCAGCCAATCACACGCCAGCACTTTCACTGCACACGCACAGCCATGTATAGAAGAGGCACTTCCACACTAGACACATACACGCCGCATACATCATTTTGCAGCATTCAATCACACGAGTCCGCACATTCCAGACTCGAGCCTGTATACCCCACGCATCAGGAACTACCAGGGACGCATACATTCCCCATGCATTCCTATGGGAGGGCAGGCCTATCTCACCACATGCACTCAGAGTGCGCACGCACTTTCCACTAGGACACAGTGAAAGTGCGCAGAAACCAAAAATCACCATCACCAGGTCACCATTAAAAGCAAAAAGTTTAGGGGTGAACCTGCCAGAAAGGCCAAGTCCAACATGGGGGCTGCACTGCGTTGCATGACTTTTTTTTTAAATCTCCCCCACAGTATAAATCTGTAAAGTGTTTTACCCACTCACTAGGCTGCACAACACATTCCAGTGGGCTGATAGCTGAGTGACAGCCACATGAGATTATCTGCCAAAACCCTGCTGCGTCCTTCTTCTTTGTGGTCTCGTGTAGGTCTAGCCAGTTTATGTCCTGACAGTTCTGTTTACTTGTCCTCAATAATCTTTAGTAGGTTTCCTAGCATCCCTAATTACCTCAGTGCAGTGTGATTTTATAGCTGCTATAATTGTGGCAGTCTTTTGAGAACCAATGTGTTGATTTAACAGTAATGTGCTCTGCTGGTTTATGGACTTATAGTGCAGATTGTGCCTAGTTCCTGAAACATTGTCTTATGCAGGTCCCCAATTAGTACCTCACCTTTGCATATGGGTCCGGTATATCATTAAGAGCAAGATGTACAAAGCATTTTTCTGCCGCAAACAGCCTGATTCGCAGAATCGGGCTATTAGCGACCAGAAAAATGCTTTTTCAAGGGCAACACATAGAAAAGGTTTTAGAAGTCGCAAACAGAAAATCCGGCCATTTGCGACCACTAAGTTGCCGTTTGACATGAACTAAAACTATTTTGCAAGTCTTTAACCTATTACTGAATTTAAAAATACAGTTTGTGAGTCAGTATTAGGAAGGGAAATTTTAAGGGCACCACTTCCTATTAGTGAGTCGCAGAGGATATATGAATGTTTTGCGACCGGAATGCGATCGCAAAACATTTGCAGTTTACCACAAACTTAAAATTGGTGGTAACCCATTCACATACGGGAACAGGTCCCCAAGGGGAAACATCCTTTACCGCATGTGATGTTACTACGCATTACTTTAAATCGACTTGCTGTATGGGGTGCGTTGTTGGTCTGGTGTTGGATTTTTAAGTCCAACACCTTCCCTACTGTTGCATAGACTGGAGTTGCAATACTAATTTATACTATTTCAAAGTCCAGCAGCCCCTAAAGCAAGCTGTTACAACAAAGATTGTCTTCTATAGTAACGCATGGTAAAGTTGCATGTGGTGTACTGACTTCCTTGTAAAGGATGTTTCCCCTTGGAGACCCATTCCCATTTGTAAATAGGCTACCACCAACTTGAAGTTGGTGGAAAATGCCTGCAGGAGGTAAATGCCTAAAGGGTTCCATCATACAACTGTCCCCAAGGGACCCATACAAGTATTTGATGAGAGCAGTCAGTGGTCCCACGGACCACTGCCTACTCTTAAACAAGCATGTGCAATGCAATCGGTCTCGCCTTTGGGACCTTATATGTATTTAGCTACCCAGCACATTAGCCTGAGTGCTGAAACATCTACTGATCTTTCACATGGAGGGAAAGTAAGCACCAAATTGTTGAACGTGCCAGGTATGGGAACACATGGAGAAAACAAGCATTTGCAATGCAATAGGTGCATTAGGAAAGTTTGAGCTATTGGTCTTGTAAATGACAATGTATTTATTTATGTGTTGGTTTTGAAAATAGCTAAATTAATAGCTTTGTCATTTACAATGCCAATAGTTATAACTTTCGCAAATGTGACACCTTTAGCATTTGTAATGCAACATGTTTTGTATTTACGTGACTTAGATGTATTGATATTACAAATAACAATGGCTTTTAATTTTTTTAAATAATTAATACTTAAATAAAAGTGATTGTAATTTATAATAGCAATAGCTTAAACTTTTGTAAATAACTTTCGTGAAGATTATGTTCAGTGTATTTTATTGTGACGAAAATGCAAGAACAGAAGTGAAATATAAAATTTTTTGATCACATTTGTAATAAAGCTTGAAACATTGAGAGAACATATTTGAACCAGTTGTTGTTGAATGGTTGCACAAATTGATGCTGTGATGGCGCGGAGTGATGTTGTGGTGGCGACGAGTGATGCTGTGGCGTTCAGTGATGCTGTGGTAGCGCTTAGTGATGTTGTGGTGCCCCTGAGTGATGCTGTGGTGGCTGTGAGTGATGCTGTGGAGGCCGTGAGTGATGCTGTTGTGGTGCTGAGTGGTGCTGTGGTGGTGCTGAGTGATGCTGTGGTGGTGCTGAGTGATGCTGTGGTGGTGCTGAGTGGTGCTGTGGTGGTGCTGAGTGATAATGTGGTGGTGCTGAGTGATGCTGGGGTAGCGCTGAGTGATGATGTGGTGATGCTGAGTGGTGTTGTGGTGGTGCTGAGTGGTGCTGTGGTGGTGCTGAGTGATGCTGGGGGTGGCGCTGAGTGATGCTGTGGTGGTGCTGAGTGGTGCTGAGTGATGCTGTGGTGGTGCTGAGTGATGCTGTGGTGGTGCTGAGTGATGCTGGGGTGGTGCTGAGTGGTGCTGTGGTGGTGCTGAGTGATGCTGGGGTGGCGCTGAGTGATGCTGTGGTGTTGCTGAGTGGTGCTGTGGTGGTGCTAAGTGGTGGTGCTGAGTGATGCTGGGGTGGCGCTGAGTGATGCTGTGGTGGTGCTGAGTGGTGCTGTGGTGGTGCTGAGTGATGCTGTGGTGGTGCTGAGTGATGCTGTGGTGGGGCTGAATGATGCTGTGGTGGTGCTGAGTAGTGCTGTGGTGGGGCTGAGTGATAATGTGGTGGTGCTGAGTGATAATGTGGTGGTGCTGAGTGATGCTGGGGTAGTGCTGAGTGATGATGTGGTGATGCTGAGTGGTGCTGTGGTGATGCTGAGTGATGCTGGGGTGGTGCAATATCCAGTGCCACTTTGCTAGTGGCTGTTACCAATACCTGTTCTTGGAGTATGCAAAATTGTGCCTCTGCCTTTGAGAGGAAATTCTTGACCAGTGCTTGCCTAGTATGCCCGGCAATGCTGCATCACAATGCAGTTAATGCTTTTTCCACATTAACACGACATGACAGCTAAAATTATACTTAACTACGTAGAATGTCGGAAGTTATCACAAATTCACGGCTGGCAAATTGCAGCTGCAGTAGAAAAGATAAAAAATACGCCCTGAAGATCTTTGCTGGCTGTCTCCCCATTAACTGCATCCGGCATGGTACAATCCGTTGACAATAAAATCAGCTTTGTAACTTATAAGCGGTGACTCTTACCGGCGGGGCTACTCCTCAGAATGGAAAGCCATGCGCACGCAGCACTGATGAGCGCACCGGTGTCTGCACGCGGCGAGGCTCTGGCAGAAAGTGGCCGCCTCTGCCCTGCAGCGCGCTCATATTCCAGTGCATTTCCATAGGCAAAGAGGACCTTCTAGAACTGTTCTGGCGCAGAGTCGTAAACCATTAACAGGAGGAACTAAACGCTGAGCCTTAGGGAAGGTTAGCTGCTCTCCGGGCTTCTAAGCTACAGGTAGGGTGGGTGGGACGAGTGGTGAACACAGCGCATGTAGTTTTCATAAGAGTGAATGGATATTTCATTGTTGGCCATTGTGTGTTTGTTACTGTAACGGGCTGCCACCGTCGACTTGCAGTTTAATTCAGATGTGCACTTATTTGCAAGTTGCTGAGTGTGAAAAGGGTGCGTCATATCTGTCTCGACAAGCTGTTGGGTGGGGCATTGTTAGGGGGGGAGGAGAAATGCAAGACACGGCCTGGCGGCCGTGAAAAGTGTGAAGCAGGGGGCGGGGGAGCGGATCCCTTTGAAGTGAAGCTCTCGGAGGCAGGCGGCTCGGGGCGCAAATGGCAAGCGCGTGCACGAGCACATGCACTCGACGTAATCCGCCTGGTGGTTTCAGAGCTTGGTTTGCCCTCAATACTCTCGTCTATTTATCACTTACGTGATAGAACAGTCGAGACCTAAAAATGGGGTGACCAACTAAGACAGTATGCAAGTGATCAGGGCATGTGACATCGCATGTGGCATCAAAGGAAGAGGCATCTGTAAAAGAATTACTTTGAAAATATGGGTATTTAAATGGCTATTAATATAAATACTCACAGTCCGAAACAGCTGACATTCTGACAGGGCATGCTTTATTTATGTATAGAGACTGAACAAAGCTTGCTAATAAATCATAGTTTCTCTTAAATGCTTGTGAAGTGATAATACGCTGTGGGCCTTTGTTTCCTTCCACTGCTCTAGCACCTACGTGCAAAGCTGCAGATAGCTCCCCAGACATGATTGTATTCGCACAAAAGGAGAGTTGATGGCCTTTAAATCAACCATTTGTCTTGAGCCCAACTGGAGAGGGAAATAAAACAAGCATTGGTAATGCATTGGTTTTGCTTTGTTAATGAATAAAGATCTGTTTTCATCAACCATCGTTCGAAAGAAGCAAACAGCTCCCTGATATATAGCACGGGAGTGGAGAGGATGTGGCACAGCGGCCAGAGATTCTGACTCGAGAGCTGGGGATCCCAGTTCGAGTCTCGGCGGCACCGCACAACATCCTGTGATTCTTTGCAAATCACTCAATCTCTCTTGGTGATAAATTGTTATGTAAATATGCTTCAAGAGTAAAAGGCAAAACTTTATGAAAATATAGTTCCACCAAAGCGGATGTTAACAGTATTTTGGCGGCAGGAAACTGAAAAGAGAAGACAAGGAACAGCATTGGTAAATGCAGGAAAATATGCTACAGCCAATAGAAATGAAGGAAAAGTAAGTGGCATGCACAGGAACCAACGAAAAGCCAAGAAATTGAGGAGTAAGTGGGGGAGTAAGTCCCTTTTCCCTTTTAAGTTAATATTAAAAACAATAGATAGATAGATAGATTTCTCAAGCACTGCAAGAGCTGTGCAGGTGAAACCTAAATAAGCCCATTCACGTCTGCAGGTTGTTGCTTGTCGGAAAGCATTCAACAGTGCAAGCACTGCTGAATGTTTCCCGGTGTCATAAAATTACACTGGGACAAGTTCAGCCCAAATTCTTAGCAATGGGGGTGGGGGGAGGGTGGTTGGGGGGTGTCCACCGAGTGAAAATAGTGGTAGGACGAAATCTACTTGCAAGTACCCCCGACTAGAGCCCTGCATACTTTCCTTTGAAAACAAGGGCCAAGGGCTCCAAAAACCTCTCCATTCTTATGAAGCCACTAATGGCAAAAATTTTATATCGGGACATGAATAGTTTCAAGAGCTCAACAGGAAGGCTAAATCAATCACTGCACCTATAGTCTTACACCGCAAAAGTCACAAATCAACAATCAGACAGAAATCTGGTGGATTCCCTGGAATTCTGTTTCCAGCTCCTCTGAATTCAGACATGTCAAATTTTGCAGACGAGAACAAAACTACTTAATTATAGAACATTCGAAACACTGACCCAGTGGCCAGATTAGTCACCCGGTGCAATTGTTGAAGAGGAACACCGGTCTGTCAACAATGTGATAATACTGCAGGAAGCTTTATAACGTCACTTTCAAAGATCTGGGCACACATCATGTATAATTAGGAATGAAAACACAATTTACACCAGATTTGACACTTGTCATGGAAGTCAGAAAGTTCATGTCAATCTCATACTTAGGACTTCAGTTTACAACTCTGCTTTTACTAAGAGTAGGTGTCAGATTAAACGAATCGCCCCAGGGAGCTGCTTTACTGAAGTAACCCAGAATTGCCATGTTTTTCAGTCCATGGTAACTCTTAACTAGAAGTGCCCAACTCCAAGCCCATGCGTGAAGTGGTCTTGGCACCCAGGC
Source organism: Lissotriton helveticus (assembly GCF_964261635.1). Classification (NCBI taxonomy): domain Eukaryota; kingdom Metazoa; phylum Chordata; class Amphibia; order Caudata; family Salamandridae; genus Lissotriton; species Lissotriton helveticus. The sequence goes on from NC_136067.1 coordinate 2,028,172,865, forward strand.
AAGGATCTCAAAATGTTGCTAGTTCTGTAGAAACTATGCTATTGCTTGATATTTTTTGAAGGCCACTCGCTTTCACTCTCTTGGGCTCATCCTACACCTGCCTGTACAATAGTGATAATTCTTAGACCAGGGCCGGATTATAAAAAAGTCTGCATTAGGGTACAAATGTGTCTCTCACACTTTCCTTGCCTTCACTGCACCTGCTTGAGCATTCCCTTGATTCAAAACTATGAGATTCCATGTTTTTAATAAATGCTTTCCAATCTCTTAACCTCTTCCACACGCTGACCAATGGTGAGTTAACATATACTCGGTTGAAGGGATCTTTGTTCACTGGTTGGCAGTTCAGAGGCCAATGTGCTCACATATTTCTCCTCTCTGATCAACTGTGGTTTATTGGGCAGCTTCTCTTAGGCTTGGGTCGAATAATTTACATTATTCATTTTTTTCCACATGTAATGGTTACCTCTATCGCTAGTCTACTGGTAGTTGAAATGTGACATGCTCTGTCTTCTTTTTTCAAATCAGTAACACGTTTAATCATGTGCAACCATGAGCAAAACATTTTTCAAGCCTTCTGGAATTAATGTACCTTGGCACACTAGATGCTTCTTCCCTGTAGAAATTGGAAGCATATTGGAGGCTGCCCCGGCGGCATGAACGCCCTATCTTACTTCCTTCTGAAAGTGCTTCCCAGTGATCTAAGTGGGTTACTCTTATACAGGTTTGGAAGAAAGCTGTATCTTGACCTACAAATTCATTCCCAATTCAAGGTCTCATATAGGATCATAATAAGATCATTCTTACCTTGGGACTATTTGAGATCTTGATCATTTCTGAAGAATTTAACCTAACGCCTTCCTATTGGCTTGTGCTTCTGAAGGGATTACACTCACACAGACCTTATACTTTTCTTCCTTCAGGTTTGGGGGAGAGGGGTATAACCTTGGCGTAGGGATCCATTCAAAAGAGATTAACTTAATATGGGGCTTCCAAGAGCTGTGACTAATTTCTGAAGGTGTTAATGTAGCATTGACCACTTGCTCCAGTCATTCTGAAGGAATTGTCATGCCTGGGCATAATATGTTGTCCCTTCTGATGCAGTTGCTTTTCTATCAGCATTCTGCCGCGCATCCCTTTTAAGTGGGTTACCTGGAAGTCCATCATAACCTTTGCCCCTGTTATGTAAGAGCTTCCCTAGCATAGACTTCCTGTAAAAGACTCTGCTCTAGGCTGATCTCCTTCCATGGACATTCCCATGAGCTGGCTAGGTTGAGAAGGAGGTACTCTGATTTGAATTTGTGTCTTGATCTGTTCTGAAAGGGGACCTGCTAGGGGCCTCTCCTGAGTGGGTTAACCTGGCCAGTGGCGTAGCATGTGGGGGAAGTGGGGCGGTTGCCCCGGGTGCAACTTTCTTTGGGGTATTCTTAGGGGTGCAGAATTTTAAAGGAAAAGTGGAAGTATACTTGCCTGCCCCAGACATTGGCAAACCACACTGGGCCGCTGAACCTGGCATCAAATCTCGCCTCAGTCGCTTTTTATGAGGAGAAGAGGGATTTAAACATTCATGGACCTTGTTCCGTTATGACATGTGAAGGAGGGGGATGGACTGGACATCGTATCTTTGGCCCTTCTCCAGTGTGTCACATTGCTAATGAAATTTGTGTTTTGGTCACTTCCGGAGGAGGCTCCCCACGTTCCATTCCTTCTTGGTCCAACCCAATCAGTACTTACCCTGACATGAACTGACGACATCAAACCCTTCTGTAGATCATGTTTGCATGAACACCTCTCTTGGTTGCATCGCAAGGGGTTTCACTGGTATGAATATCGTATTTTCCCTTTTCTGTACTGAGTTAGCACAGCTGAGCCCCTTGTCCTGGACACATCTCTGGTTATTTAACCAGCAGTACAAGACTGTTCCTATTCTCACTAAGGGACCAGTGGGTGAGTGGCATGTTTGCATCAGGCATTGAAAATAATCTGCATTGAAGCCTGGCATCTCCGTTGTTTTGTTCCATTTCACTGCAGACGTGGCTTTGGCCACCCAAAGCAAAGAAGGGTTGGTGATTCTTTATTGACTGTTGGAACAAACGCGTCAAGCCACCACTGCCAGAGAAGAATGAAAAACACAGTTTTGTGCTTCTGCAAATTGCAGTTTCGAAAAGGGACAAGTCGAGACAAGCAAGCATCTAAGAGTCAAGGTATAAAACCCCTCCAACATTCAAACTGTACCTTTTTCTAAACCACTTGACAAAAGCTTCAGCTAATATGACTGCCAACAGGAACCCTAATAAGCAAACATAAGAAATACTCCTTAACTCTCCTCTCTCTCCACAACAACAACGATATGATGCAACACTTGCAAAACAAATTCTGAATTGCCGGAATACTTGGCCTGTTTTGCGGAAATCTCTCTAATTGTTCTCCTCATTTTATGTTAAATTAAATAAAGTTTAAATTTTTTTCAGGTAAAACGTTGTTTGTACCTCGATGATCCACTCAAATCTCATTGGTTGCAATGTTCACAGTTTGGAATTTTTTGTAAGTTGCCAGTTACAAAATACGAATCTTATGCCATAGACTGATCTCTTGGGTATTCAATGAGAAACCATTGGAGTGTCTTTCCTGGAGACCCAGACCATCCCTTTGGCTATATTTTCTGATACAAAATGGGGGACTGCATTGGGTTCCATTCCAAAACATGAACAGAATACAATGAATTTCAACTCTAACTGTAGTCTATTGAGTGTGATTTGGTTATTGAGAAGGAGGGTGGAAGGAAAGAGTTGGGTGGTACATCTCCCGCTGCAGGATACAGTGCCATGATATAGACATTGTGCCGGAGACAGATAGTGGCTACAGCTATTTCTTCTCCCAAGAGAGGAGGAATGTGTGGTGTAAGAATACATTATATAAATACACACACGCATCTAAACCATAAACAAGGTCCACTGGAATGATAAGATTTTGCAGTGGCGGTGTTTACTACATAATTTTGTATTTGCCACATAATCCATCATCTGCTGCATGATCTGAAGGTTTTACCAAAAAGTGTTTCTAATTCAAACGGATCAAAAGTTACTAAAAATCTGCAGACACATGATGCTGTGCTGAGGAATACCCTTTGGAAAGGTTGACTAGCCCCTGCTGTATTTGGGTGAACTGGTACTAATGGGATGAAACCTTTGCTCGCACACCGTTAACCCGTGTAAAAATGTCAATAAGGAAGTCAATCACAAAATGTACTGCATTATATTTTGTCTTTTCTTTCCGCATATTTCAGTGAACCCTGCTGTATAGATCTGATCCTCCGCAACTGCATAATTCCAGTGGCCCTGCCGTAGATAAAGCAGCAACAAAACTTTAAGTGAGCAAAACTTGGAGCAACATGAAATGAAAACTGCAGCAGGAGTGTGGGTGCGTGTAGAAACGTGAACACCATGAAGGGGGTGATGAAGGGAGAAAAAACCTCACTCTTGATGAACAGATACAGGACTCCATGACCAGAAAGACCTGTGTCACAACACAAGGAGGACATGGACCCCATAAAACTAAGGCTCACACTCACTCTACAACTTGAATCAAATATCTCTCAAGGACGGTTTGCACGGGCACTTGAACAAATATCTTGCACTCTCCTCAGCTCCACTCCAAAGGGCACCTTCACAGCAACACAGTGTGAGCAGCTTAGCCCATCATGTAAAATAGAAGCCCATTTAGGCCCCTCTTCACTCTCCACAAGGACCAGCTGCTGTCCAGCCTTGGTTCTGTTATCCAGACATGCACCATCCAGGCATGGGCATCTTGTTAGCCTAGAATGGACCTCTTGTTACCCAGGCATGCACTTTCTGTAACCCTCGGTATGGGCATCTTGCCATCCAGGCATGAGCATCTTGTTATCCTAGCATGGACCTCTTGTTACCCAGACATGCACACTCTGTAACCCGCGGTATGGGCATCTTGTCATCGAGACATAGGTGGGCATCTTGTTATCCTAGCAAGGACCTCTTGTTACCCAGAAGGGCACCTTCTGTCACCCAGGCATGAACATATTGTTACCCAGGCATGAACATCTTGTTACACTGTGACCCAGGCATGGCCCTGTTACCAATGGATACCCCTTCCAACCCACAGCAACGCTTAGGCACAAACAGCCGTACAACAAAAAATTACTGTAGTTATTATACGTTACATAAAAAGGAAGATGACGTCTTGTTAGTAGATTAATGGGCATCCTTTCTCCGAAGTTTGGTACTGTTATTCAGGCACTGACAACGTTAATGGTTGATAAATTACCTGTAACCTTGGCATGGGCTTCTGTTACCACCCATACGTGTACCCACTGTTACCTTGGCATGGACTTCAGGTTACCCTTTCATGACTTTAACTCTGCCCTATCTTACAGATGCATGCCCAGCACGCTCTATAAGCCGAGCATGCACATAACCCCCACACACACACGGCCGTGGGCATTCCTTTACACACGTATTACACTATTTTCCAGGCACGGGCACAGTTCACCTAGTATCCTCCTGTTCCACAAGCACGGACATGGCATTAACCAGGCGCGCACCTGCTATCAGCTTGGCTCAGACCACCGGCTTCCCTTCCCTGTTCCTGCTTTTACACATGCAATGACCTTCAAGTTTTGTTGCTCCATCATAAACAAACGGTGGCTACCTTGGGTTGGTGCGATGCTCCGTTTCTTCACTGTGAATTTCCAGATGGGGTCCATGAAACGGCTCTGGCCTCGGCTCATGGCTGTCTCTGGGGCGCGCGGTCCCGCAGCTATGCACCCTCCAGTCAGTGCTTGAAGATTGGGGGGAGCGGGAGGGGGTCGGTTTCTTTCCCTGCTGAGTGCCCCCTGTTTCTCCTCAGCCGTGCCAGAAGCGCCACATTAAACGTGTTGAAGTGCTGCTGAGAAGTGCTAGCGTCCTTTAAAAGCGAAGTGTCACCACTCAGACTCTAGCAGTCTATTGAGAGAACCGGTTTGCGCAAGAGGAAGCGCTCGGTGCACACCCACAAAACTCGAAGCTGGTGGGTCCCTCTCTTGCACAGGCACGAGCTGAACCGGCAGGGCCTGGAAAAACTAGACGGGCCGCTTTTTCAGAACAAAAAATTATAAACGCTCCGCATGGAAGTAAAAAAAAAGAAGTAAACGGAGCACAGTGTCCACATACAACTCCAAACATCGCACTTCACAGCCAGAATTACAACAAGCGTAGGATAACGTCGTGAGCGTGCGAGCATGCACCTCAGCTGTACGGGCGCACACTCAAAGTCACGCTGTGCGCGTTTCCATGTGCCGTGAGCGTGCACATCGGACGTCTAGGAAACTCGTCATCGAGAAAAGGAGCTGAACTTGAGGCGAGGCGGGGCCACAAACAGGAAGCCAGCTGGAAGATTTGCGGTGTGTGAGCTAGCGGGGCTCCCGTGCTCATGGAGAGCCCCACCTGCTGCCGAGCCTGAGCCGCTTACCCTACACACCTCAGGAGGAAAGACCGGCCTGGAGAGCAGCGGGGGAGTCCTGAGTCAACCCGGTGAGTAGGGCACTTCGAGTGTGTGGATGCGTGTGTGGGACTGTGTGTGTCTGCATGTGAGTCCGTGAGTAGGTTGGGGGGGTGTGTGTGTGTGTGCGCGTGTGTGTGAGCATGCAGTGTGTGTGTGCCTGCGTGTGTGTGTGTGCGCGACTGAGAGAGGCATGGCTGGCTGACTTCCTGGCAATCTGGAGATGTGCACGGCTCCGGGGGGCTGGGCGTGCGCGCCCACGATGTGAAATCAACGAGCGTCACCCAGTCTGTCTCCCTTGACAGCCAACTCCACGACAATAGGTCTCGAGAGCGAGACCTAAATATTGCCTATTAGTGGGAAATGGTATAGTCAAAAGCTCTGTTTTTAATATAAAATTGGGGCCTTCGGTAGTCATATCACTGAAAATACAAGATTTGAAATAAATATTATTGTGTACAGGTGCTCATGGGAGACAAGTTTCTATGGCCTGGAATCTAGGGAATACTAAAGTGATTCTGGTATTTTACTGACCCTGCTGGTAGTTTTCTATCATGAAAGTTAAATAGAGGCAGTTGCCAGAACTATGAAAAAGGAAAGTCCCTAAGCAGAAAGCAATTCTGGTATTTTTCTGACCTCTGCTGGTCTTTTTCTATCAACAGTTAAATAGAAGGAGATGAAAAAAAAAGTCCCTAAGCAAAAGTGGAAGCAGACAAGTCCTGGGGCTGATCTCCAGAGTCCAAAAAGTACATACAACAGATCTTCCAGACAGCGCACGCGATGTCTAGGCTCGATCTAAATAGGTACTAGTATAGTTTGTGGGGGAGAATTACATTGCGCAATCAGTGAGTTGAAAAAGATAGTCAGAAATAGAAAAGATGTATGTTGTTCAAATATTGAAACATTAAAAGCGAAATAACTCGAATTTATTCATGCAATAAGCCTAGAAAAAATGAATGCTGCATGCCGGCATGTGACATAAAGCTATCAGTACCATGGGGAACTTGGAAATACAAACATTTTCATTTACTTTATACCTAGCGATAGGCAGTACCCATAGGGGCAGCAGTGAGCTTCACTCTAAACTCACACTGAAGTGAGCTGATCAAGTTTAGTAGAAATGGGAACCATAATAGTTGAAAATGGTGAAGTTTGCTTTATAAATGTAACGTAGCTGGCGACGGAAGTTAATTAACTTCGTTTAGCAATTAGGATTCATAATAAAACAGTAAATAGGAAGCAGCTGTTAATCTATATTGACAGTCCAGGTGGTGTGTCACTTGTAACAATAGGCAGAAGCTTTCTCATGGGTCAAGCAGGAATATGAATGAAGATGAAATTCAGCATAGGACAGGGAGTTCATTTTCGCTGGCAATGCATGGTGGCCTGAGTAGCACATTTCTACCATCAGTATGGCCCAGTAGTGCTCATCTTTTGGTGTGCCTTGCCTTGAGATGTCAGGGAGATTTTAAAAAGTAGGATCTTCTCTGAAAAGTGTGTGTAACTGCTCCCATGCCACAAAACATATCACTTTTTGTCACTTAGATACTCAACCTGTAAATAACCCCATTGCAGATGACAAGGTACACTTCCTATTGGACTCCTTACCTACACGTCGATTTGCAACCCACCAACCCTTGGATAGCTACATACTTGTAAATTGCAGAAAGCCACATTGGAGCAACAGTAGCACCAACCGTAGGCCCCTACTGGCAGAGAACAAGCATGAATCACAGCAACACTACTGTATACACAATGCATTCATTTTATTTTCAATACATGTATTGATACATCTATAAGATTGTTACTATGTGTCAAAATAAGGACCGTTAGCCAACTATGAGGAGCATCTTGTGCCCCAAATTGGATAGAAATAGGTCTAAAAAGTACAATCTCAGTAGTAGTGTACCTGCCCAAATTACCTTCGTCCATGGAGCCATCCAGTGACGAGGGAAAAAACAGTTCTTTACCGAGTCTCGCATCTCTAATGAGTACCAACAGCAGAACTCCAGAATGATCGACTGACGTCAGACTTGGTTTTAAAACCTATTGTGACATCATTATGAACGGCCCCTTAAACCAACTTTAGCCCCGATTTAGAGTTTGCTGCAATCCAGGTGCTTCTCATCGCACCAGATACATAACAATACCCTGGGGAAAATATTTATTAGGTGTGACAAAAATACCCATTATTAGTTGGGTACAACATGCGGATTTGGGTGCTTAGTGCACCAAAATCCACAAAGAACTGTAAATCCAAGTCTTTACCCCTGTTAAATTCTGGTACTTGCAGCTTGCTGCAATTTAACAAACGGTAAGCTAATTAGCACACCTGGTCCTTGCCAGATTTGACAAACACCACCCAACTCCCATAATCCTGATCCCTGTGCAAACAGGGATTTACGAAGGGGGGGTCACAAAATTCCAACCAAACAGTAATGAGGGCTACTGTCAAAGCTAATCAACCATTGCATGAATCCACTAGAGGTGGTGGAGCAGCTCTGATCCTCACCAGTGGTACCCGACCAGCCCTAGAGCACGCATCAGTCAGCTGAAACAAAGTACTGGGGGCAGCTCTGATCCTCACCAGTGGTACCAGACCAGCCCTAGAGCGCGCATCTGTCAGCTGATACAATGTACTGGGGGCAGCTCTACAGTTTCTCACATTTCCCCGGATTTCCCATAGGCAGACGAGAGTGGTGAGGCTTCAGGTGATTTGTCCAAAGGTAGAGCAGTTGGCCCAAAACAATAAAGAGCCCTTACAAAATATCTACATACTCCTTGGAATACTACAGCACTCGAAGCACTACATTAAAGCCTGAAAGAGAGGATCTCCGTACTAGGTCCTGAATCACCACCAGTACAAAAGTACAGTGTTTAAATAGAGCACATCACAAGCAAATACCTCAAAAGACATGTGAAAATGGTGTGACTAATAACAGGCCGCTTGCAATAGACTGCTCCATTTGCATATATTAAATGGGGAGCAATTCCGCCACATGCATGATGCTACAGTTAAAAAATACCTGACGAGTGATCTGATAATGTGCTAGCAGTATGCAAGTGGAAAAATGCTGTAACATTGCTACTAAGACATACGCCAGAGATCATCTCTGCTCAAGGCGCAAATCATCAGTTAGCCTTTTCAGTTCAACAAAAAAATGTCGGGGTTTACCCACATACAAAGGTTGGGCATACAGAATTTGAGGTCCCCAACACCTACTTCCAGGTGTGCTGTCCATCTGCGGCTGCCCCTCCCACCTTCGCACTTAGGGACATATTATCAAGAAAGGCTTTAAAATTATCGCCGGTTTAGCGGCTGAAAACTGCAGCTAAAGCGGCAATAATGGGCTTGATAATATGCCTTTGAGAATTCCAATAGAAGCCCAGGTTCACACCAGAACATGGACTTCTATTGGGATTCTCAAGGGCATATTATCGAGCCCATTATCGCCATTTTAGCTGAAGTTTTCTGCCGCTAAAACCAGCGATAATTTTAACTCCGTTTCTTGATGATATGCCCCTAAGTCAATATGTACCTGCACCTGCTAAGGTAAGCTTACTGCCATGGGAGGCAGCAATCACACTTACACTCGGCTGTTTTTACGCCTCACAGGCGAGGACAAGAAAGATTCTGAATAGTTAGCAGGGCATTCTTTAATATTAAAATAATGAGTTGATAAAGAATGGATAGAATCCAATGCTAAGAAGATTGAAATAAGGCTTTTGGACTCAAAGACATGACCAGCGTCATGGTCCTAGAGCATCAGGCATTCTCCTGAGAAATGGCTGAGTTTTGCCACACTTTCGATTAAAACCCTTGGTCCTGGTTCACTTATGCCACACCAGATACCCTATCTGAAGAAAAGCTGCACTTCTAGACCTTTGGACACAACCAGTAGATCAGGAACATGTCTAGCGCCGTTGTAGCTTTTTGATTATATTTGTATCCTTTGATATTTAGATATATCATAGGATCTTTATATAGACTATAGAAACAATGTAACGCTGCTGCCTGGATGGTAGTCATGACTCACCGCATTCATATTTAACCTACATGACGTACAGTGATTTGTTTATTGCGCTCTTTGGGAGCAGTTTAAAGCAGCAGGCATGACCCTTAGATGCCTTTGGGTTTCCGACTGAATTCACTTTAAGAAGATTCACAGTCTGAGCCGGGTGGAGAGGATTGTTTCAAAAATGTACAGACCTGCAAGAGCTGGTATCTATTTGCAAGAGAGGTGAAAAGTTTAGAAATGGCCTGCGATTGGATTTTTGCAAAAACTATGCATCATAAAAAAATATTTTAAAAATGTAAGAAATGTGGCCAGCAGAGAGGAGCTGGAATGGAATGGCATTCTTCGGTATGATGTATGAGGTCTTGAATACCATTGTTATAGGTGTTAGAGCAAGATGAATCGAAAATACAACAAACCTGATAAATGCCAAACAACGATGCTGAAAATAAAATGAACGTTATTTTTTAAAAGACATTGATTTACTTGCTCAAAACTGTAGGGTTATGGTGACATGCAGCCAACATAACATGGATGGCTTTTTTTTTTTTTGAGAGTTTTATATAGCGCGAACTAGACCCGAACCAAATCAGGTATCAGAGCGCTTTACATATTTTCCCAGTTACGTTACATTTTACGTTTCCAGTTACTTTCATTGTAGGCACGGGGAGATTAAGTGATTTGCCCAGAATCACAGGAGGTTTTTGTCGTCGTTACCAAGACTCGAACCCAGATCCCCAGGTCCGAGGTCGAGCGCCCTAGCCTTTAGGCCAACTCCTCTCCTCTCTTCTTGGGTTAAGTTCGCTGCTAAGACACGAGGAAGCCCGGGCTGGGGAAGGCGCAGTCGGACCCATTGGGGGCCCGGTGCAAACGCTACCAGGAGGCGGGAAGTCCTTCCTCCATCGCGGTGAAGCCCAAGAAAGGAGGGACGACCAGGATTAGTACACAAGGTAGCCAACGCCCCCCAATCAGAGGGCAAGTTGTCAAGCAGCTGGGGGGTGTTTAAGAAAGAGCGTGAGGCCCAAAGATAGCACAACCCCCCCCCCCCCCACCCCCTGCAAGGAGAAGAAGGAATCCCACCCATCCACACCTAAGTAAGCGGGCGTCGCAGCTGCAGGGCAGAGGTGAGGCGGAAGAAACCCAGGGAAGATATACAAAAGAGAGAAAATTTACTAGAGGTAGATGAAAGGCTCACATAGTGTCCTTGGGATGCCTCATGGCACTGAGGGAGCTAATGACGGCACACAGCCACAGGCAGAGTAGATGTGACGCTCCCATAGGGCCCTTCAGATGCCTCATGGCAGGGGTACTGAGGGAGCTAAATTACAGGACACATGCTGAGTACTTGAGATGCTCACACTGGGTCCGTGGGATGCCACACGGCAGGGGACCTTGAGGAGCATGTGAGGGGCCAACAAAGGGTCCAGGGCAAGCGGAACGGCACTTGCAGCCAGGGCAGGTTCTGACGGGCACCCACAAAATTCGGTAGCAAGTTGAAGCCTGGAACCTCAGACACAGAGTCCCGGCCAAAGGGGCACCTCTCAAAGCTATACTGAACAGTCAAACTACTGGTTCAGTATTTAACTTTTGATTTATTCACGTTTTTCATGTTTTTTCACGCATTTACACTGTATTTCTGCAGTAGCTGAACAAACTGACCCTAAAGAAGGTCGCAACACTATTTGGGTCATCCTGGCCGAAACATGTTTGTCTAGCTACACATTTGTCTCTAATGTCGGCTTCTCACTGTTTTTAATCCTGACACTGGGTAGTTGAATACAGTTACAATATAGCTAACCCAGTAGCCAGTTTTAACCTCTCACATTACAGCACTGCACCCTTTTTTCACACGCACACCAAGCTCACATAGGGGTTTAGTACACCCTGCCTGGTTCAATAAAAACATCCCTGAGCTCCTCCCTCGTAGAGAGGGGGTTGTAGCTCACATGAAGACTAGGTCTTTTGTGTGAGGAGGCACCCCCATGATGATGCATGACACCTCTGGTGTGTGAGGGGAACCGTCCTGAAAAGGGAATCCTCCCATCCTGCATGACATACCTTATCTAAACAGTTAACTAACCTCCTCCCAATCCGGACACTTGGCTCTTTTTCTTGTGTGATTATAGTGACACACAGCCAACATAATGTGGATGGCTCCTTGGGTTAAGTTTGCTGCTAAGACACGAGGAAGCCCGGGCCGGAGAAGGCGCAGCCGGACCCATTTGAGGCCCGGGGCAAACGCCGCCAGGAGGCGGGAAGTCCTTCCCCCACATCACGGTGAAGCCTGCGAAAGGAGGGGCGACCGGAATTGGTCGCCCCAAGGTAGCCAACGCCCCCCAATGAGGGGGCAAGTTGTCAAGCAGCTGGGGGGTGTTTAAAAAAGGGCACGAGGCCCAAAGATAGCACCAACTCCCCACCCCCTGCAAGGATGGGAAGGAATCCCACCCACCCACACCTAAGTAAGCGGGCGTCGCAGCCACAGGGCAGAGGTGAGGCAGAAGAGACCCAGGGAAGATATAGAAAAGAGAGAACATGTACTAAAGGTAGATGAAAGGCTCACACAGTGTCCTTGGGATGCCTCACGGCAGCGCCACTGAGGGAGCTAATGACCGCACACAGCCACAGGCAGAGTAGATGTGACGCTCCCACAGGGCCCTTGGGATGACTCACGGCAGGGGTACTGAGGGAGCTAAATTACAGGACACAGGCTGAGTAAATGAGATGCTCACACAGGGTCCTTGGGATGCCACACGGCAGGGGCCCTTGAGGAGCAGGCGTGGGGCCATCAAAGGGTCCAGGGCAAGCGGAACAGCACTTGCAGCCAGGGCTGGTCCTGATGGGCACCCACAAAATTCGGTAGCAAGTTGAAGCCTGGAACCGCAGACACAGAAGCCCAGCCTAAGGGGCATCTCGCAAAGCTATACTGTTTGGGAGCAAATAACAACAACAAATGTACAAAGACAATAGAAGTATACAATAACATGAATGTTATGAACGACTGATGGAAGTGCAAAATGTACAAACATTTTATGTCTAGATAAACTGCAACCTTTTAAGGCACCAAATCACGTTGTCAGTGGTGTAATGTAAAGGTAAAAAGGACGCAGTGAAGTGGGCAAAGGGGGGGAGAAGGACCCGCCCCTGGGAGGGGTTTTGGTCTGCCAGTCACAAGATCCAGCCACATCAAGGATCACCCAAGCGTCTTAGTTCCATAAATGGGAGAACAATTAAATTGGGTAATGGCACCACGTTATTTACAGCGCTAAAAACGGTAATAAAGCAGTATGAAGCTGTTGGACTTGGCCCTTTTTACAGGGTCATTCCTAAACTTTTTGCCTTTCTACTGGTGGGCTTGAAGCGCTGATTGGGCCACCCACCAAAGTAGCCTTTCAAACCTATCCCAGGCCTCTGCCATTGCAGGGCCTGTGCGCGCAGTGCTACTGCTGCTGTGACGTGGCACCTAAAGTGTGTGCCATGTCTGTGACCCCCCTTCTACTGCATGTCAGTCACCCCTAAGGTAGACCCTAGCTAGCCGAATTGGCAGGGGTGCATTGTAGGTAAAAGATAGGACATGTACCTTACGTGTGTGACATGTCCTGGTAGTGACAAACAGCCATTGTGGTTTCTCACTGCTGAGAGACTGACCTCCCATAGGAATGCATTTAGGATTCCCTGATAAGTGTATCAGTGGCAATTCCTGACATGAGAGGAGCAGCGTGGTCAAGTTTAGTATGGTTGTAAAAGTAATAATAAATGCTATGCAATGGTATGCGCAGATTTATTATAACTATTTTAGAGACATCACTTTTAGAAGTTGGCATTTCTGTGTGCTATGTGTCTGCCTGCCTGATGTGGATTGCCTGTCTGGCTTTGGAGTGACACGGGCAGGAGCTGTGTGGCTCCAGGAGGGGCTGGGTGAGTCAGCACTAGGCTCAATAGGGCATCATTTAGAGTAGTGGGAGTAGTAGTCCCCTGACCTTAATAGGTCTGTGCTCCGCCCCCCTGGGGTGTGTCTGATGATGAGCCCCCACCTGACAGAGGGGAAGAGGAGCCTTGTCAACAAAGTGCTCCACACTCCGCAGAACCAGTTAGGACTGGTTCCCCCGATGCCCTGTGCCAGGGCAGACAAAGAAGATGTTAGTATAAATATTGGGGCTGAGACCCCCATGAAAATTTTAATGTGCTTCCCTTTGACGTAGGGGATTGTTCCTTCTGATGGGCCCCAGGAGGAACCGCCACAAGGGACTGCCTCCCTGCTGGAGGGCCCTGTGAATTGGCCTGCTTGGGCCCAGCCTTGAGCCCCCCTGAAACTTGGAGAATTGGGCACCTTGTGAACGCTGGGTCATTCTCCCAGGACAGGGAGAGTGCTGGGACCATGCAGCGCTGAGCTGTGACCTACTTGGGGAGAATCCCGGCATGGGGATTCCTCCGCAGTGATACCTTCGAGGTGGGAGCCCACCCCGCATTGGTGTTTATTACGAGCTGGAGCCCCCGCCACGTTTATGCCAGAGAAGCAGGTGCCCACCCCGCATTTGTGTGGTTCTGCGGGAGCCTACCCCACTGTGGATGCCTCCATCTTAGCGGGTGCCCACCCTGCTGTTGTGACTTTTTTTTTTTACGGCGGGAGCCCACCCCACACTTCGCCACAAGGAGATCACCGCTGTGGCCCAAGACAAAAGAGGGAGAGCCGACACCTCCACAAGCGACCCGGAAGTCAGGCTGCCTTGCGTGCTTTTTTTGATGGGGCCAAAGAGGAGACAGCGCGATGTAGGCAGAGTTGTGCCTACCGGAGGGCAGGAGCATACCCCGCCTCCGTGACTGGGAGCGAGAGGAAGTCAGCGCCTGCCCCTGCAGGGCTCCCATGTGCTGGTGGGAGCCCTGCTTGTTGCCCAGGATGTGCCAGACAGTGGGCAGCTGCAACATGGGGGCCAGTTTGTGTTAGAGCCCTGTGGAGGGCTCGAAAGGCACAGTGGTGCCAGGGCTCATTTTCACATCTGCCCCGCTGAGGGGCATTTTGTTGGTGATGAGACAGGGGGTGAGTTGCACCCCACGCCCCAGCGCATTTGTGCAGAAGTCTCACTGCAATGGCAGCTACGCCCTAACTTTCTGGACAAAGGGCATTGGGGGCCCCCCTTGAGAGGCCAGTTGGCCTGGGGTCCTACTGTGTTTTAGGCTAATGTGATTTATGCCCAGCGTGTGCAGGCTTCTGATGTTTAGGATAATGTGTATGCTAGTGGTTTATTGCATAATAGGTTTATACTTAGGTGGTTTTATGCCTATTATGATGCCTATGACAAATGTTATGTATGCACCATACTTATTGCATACTGTGTTTATGCTGGTAAGGCCTAATGCGTGATGTGTTTATGCTAAGGAGGTTTGGGCCTAATGTGTTTATGCCTAATGTCATGCTATGATATTTTAGCATGGTGTCTAATGCTAATGTGATAATGCTGAGGTCATTATGGTACCAGTGGTTACTGGTTGTGTTTTATATTTACTACCTGCATTCTGATGGTTTTGACCGTAGCCCGATTGGCCTGATCCTGTATATAATCCCCTGTGAATATTGCCTACTGCCAGTTGGCACAGTGTATAATATGTGATTATGTGTTTATGAAAATACAAAGGCTATTTTTGACATAGCCTTGTGTGGAGTTTCATTTATGGTGTGCCTAGTGTGTCACTGCTGTGTGTGTGTGTGTTGCGCAAGCACTTTACACATTGCCTCTGGGATAAGCCTGACTGCTCGTGCCAAGCTACCAAGGGGGTGAGCAGGGGTTATCTTCAGCATGTTACTCCCTTGCCCCGACTAGAGTGGTGGTTTCCGCCTTGCGTAGGCACATGTTCCAGCCAACCAGAAATCCCATTTCTAACGGAAGCGCTATATGAAAAACAAGTTAACGTTAAGTATATCTTAAGAAAGATATCTTGCCATAAAAGAAGGTAGTGCCCTGTTTATATTAATAATGTTACTTTTGTTTGTTTATCAGACTGACGTTTGCCAGATGTAACTTCACATCTCGCAGAAAGTCAGTTCACTCATCGCTGTCCACTGCCTGGTGTCTCTGAACAGGAGGCACGGTAACCGAAGCCCAACAATATTCAATACTTGTTCTGTCTTGCCGTTGCACTTGTATTTGTCTTGTTGGAGCAGAGAAGCAGCTCCATTAGATTTTCCTGGCAAAACCTGTGGAAAAGTAAATTTTGCCATGTTCTGTGTCCCTACGTGTTCCCCATCTTATGCTATATGTGCATGATTAATATGCATATGTATTCTCTATGACCGATTAAAGACGCAATTACAGTTGTGTCCATTTCTAGTATACCAGTTTCCAGTTTTCGTGAATACAACGAATATCCGGCCTATGTAAAGCTACGTTGCCACGTTTCACAGTGTGCACGTTAATTCATTGAAAAGTCCCCGTTTCTAGGCCTCAAAAGGGCCCGGACTCAGATTCAGCTCCTGTCTCCTGAACCCTCTCCGAGGAGCGATACAGCCCCACCTGCATCCCTGACCCTTCACTTACTTCCTGCCTCGCAGTGCCCGGCTCGGCCTGGCTCTGCCTGCCAGTCTGCCAAGAGTATGTTATGATTCTAGTTATCAGTCCAGCCCTCCTTCTCTGCATTCCTAAGCTACTGAATCACATCAATAGTTTCCGTCATGGTCTAGCCTTTATGTCTCCATGTAAGAGAAATACTGTATTAATATTCATAGAATATTCCTCAACACGCACTACATGTAGAATAATGCATGCACCAGTCTTAGTGTCTGTTAGCCTTTACTCTGATAACTTTTGGATTCTATCAACATGTTCTCTAAACACTAGATACTAGATAGGCTTTAGGTACATGTCGCTCTGACACTCCAGACTTTAGTCTCCTCTTCTAGCGCAGAAGTCATAGCCCCCCCAGTCCTCCCTAGTAACACGTCATTGTCAGTTTGCGCGCACCACTAGGTTAGAGGTCCCAGCTGCTCAGGTAGCCCCCTCCATGTTTCCGCCCCGTTTATGACATATTCTGTTACGTTTGCATCACATGTCTATGTATACGCCCTGTACACGCCTTCTTGTTGCCTCATTTCACCCTTATCTTTCGCGACTGCTACAAACTCCGCCTACTGCTACGCCTACTGTATTGAATGCAATATATTTGTTTAACTATAAATATTGTGCACTGTTATTAAAAGTTACCCTTCGCCACTCTTGCCCAGATCCTGCCCCCGGCAGCTGCCATCCCATTCCCATGCAGGCTGTCCTGTTCCTGTCCTGTTATGCTTGATTAAAGCCTGTATACTCTGGCTACCTCGTATCTTGACTCTTATTTATTGAGCTAAACCGTTTATTTATTGTAGTCAAAAATAGTACCGGTAATTAATTATTTATTTACCACATAATGGCGCCCGAATAGGGACTTGCCCTTTCCCCACGCGCCGGAGAAGCCACACAGGCCCCCTGATCCTCTGCAGCCGTGACGGAACCATACCGTGCACGTGCAGATATTTCTGCTTCAAGTATCCCTCAGGCCCACGGAGGAGACGGAGGTTGCGGTCCAGCGTCCAGACGAGGCGGTGGAGGAACGCGGCGAGTCCCGACCAGAGCCCAAGCCGAGAGTCCAAGGTCCGAGGTATCCGGAGGCCCACCAGTAACAGAAGTCCGAAGTTCGTCCGTCCGTCGTCGTAGCAGTCCAGTCCAGTCCGAGGCCTTCCGTTCTTGCTGCCCGGTGAGTACCGTTGCTGGGGTAGTATCTAGACAGGGTCAATTAATTTGTCTCTGGTCCGTGGGTTTGGGTACGCAGATCCAACACGAAGTGTCCACTTAGGTGGATGCGGGTCCTGACGTGTCTCTTTATGGGACCGGTAAGTTTCGTACTGTTTTAGCAGTGCATCTAGTCCTTTTAGTTTCTGTTCTAGTCAGTTCTGTTCTCGAGAAATTCATGTATTCTGTTTTCAGTACTCCAGGTAGTATTTTGTCCGAACTGTTATTTTAAATGTTCTTCAATGTGTTTTCAATGTCGTGGTATGAATGTGTTGTTTTTCAGTAATCATCGTGTTCATTGTGTATTGTATTGTGTCTAGACTCCAGTTCAGCCATGCCTCTGTTCTCCAAGTTACGTCAGTTAAAAACTAGAAAAGGTCTGTTAGAAGAAGCAGTTCCTGTCCCGCCTAGGGACAGTCCAGGTCATTTTATGTATCAAAAGCATGGCATAAGTGCCATATTGTATTTAGATTTATGGGTGGAGTACACCAAACAGTTAGAGGAAAAGTATAGATGGCCCGTATCAGGTACGTGGGATGCAGAGTGCATCATGCGAGTAGAAGAAGCATTATGGAAAAAGAAAGCCAGACGGTCCCAGAAAGACGCCATCGAGTTATGGCGCAAAGAATCTCACAGAAAAACAGAAAAAGAAATCAGAAAGTCAGAATTAAGTAGAGAATCCTTAGAAAGAGCCCAGGAAAGGGAATTAATCGAAGTAGGTGAACGAGTTAAAGCCGAACAGTCAGACCGACAGAGAAATGCCCTCATTAAGGGTATGTATCCTCTTCTTGCCGAGGGCTTGCCAAAAGCAACCCCGGAAGCACCATGTAATTTCCCGCCGCCATTAGTTCCAATTAAGCTACGTCACAAACCGACCGCAGCTGATATTTTTCTCTCGTCCTATTTGGACGACACAGTCCCAGAGTATGCGAATCCTGCTCCGCCAGCTCCTGTAAATAATGTAATTCCTGCTCTTCCAGCCACCGGGGCACCTGTTGCAGTACCTGTTACGGTACCCCCGGTCCAGCCCACAGTACAAGTTCCCGCTACTTCGGTCACTCTGCCGGCACGAAGAGTATCAGTCGACGATTCCAGTTTAGGGGCCGCGGGAGGAGGTCCTCCTGGTACCCCGCCGCCAAATAAACGTATAGGGTTGGTCGAGTTACATGAACGTGCGTTACAGCGTACGCCCAAACATCAGTCCGTTGCAGATATCAGACGAGCTCTTACTGAATGCTGTTATGATCCAGTCCCAGGCGAGGATAATATGGTTATATATTCCTTGCGCGTAAGACGGGTGACCGGGTATTTGGACACCCTACCGAATATGAAAGAAGATCTAGACAGAATGTATCGTTTCATCCGTACAGGAGAAGATCCAGAAAGTATTGGTGAAGTCATGTCTCTCAGGAAAGCTGAGACCCAGCTTATGTTATTAAAGTTTCTAATCAATTGTTTAATAAGGGAACAAGATTCCCCGACTAAAGATCCGAACGAAATGAAAATTCTAACAAGGTGGAGTGATAATATAGCCGAGGGTAAACACAGGACAATCAGTAGTATAGAAAGTATGTACAAGAAAATACGCAAAGAAATAATAAGGTTACACGAACAACGTAAAGAAGCACAAGTAAACGAGAAAGAAAGTAATTCAGATACTGAAGAAGTAGAAGACGAGAATACCGCCAGAATAGCGTATGTAGGAAAATCTAGATATCCAGACCGACATTTATGTCCGGAACACAAGAAAGTTTTCCATCATCCAGCACCAGAACAAGGTTCTCTAGAACAAGTATTTCAAGCTACCGATCACATTCTGAAATCACGAATCGGTTATAGTGAATTAAATACCATGCATGAACAAGAACTAGCCCGATCAGCAGTCCGATGGATTACTGATTCTACCACTTTTCCAGACGAAATAGTGGCACAAATGTTTCTGAAACTGCCCCCAGCCGAGCAGCGATTGGTGGGTATGTATCTGATCCAGCACCTCATTACATTGTATGAGGGTCAACATTCTGATCCAGGCCCGTTACATGATATCCTGAACGAGTTACTCCAGTATAAATGGAAAGGTTTAGGTACCGATTTAATTAGTGTCATTCTAGAACAGCGCCACAAGTATAGAACGTTTCTGACCCCGCATTTTGTTCACGTCTCACCTCCAGAAAGTAAACCATTTTACATAGATAGACAGCATCCGTTACGAGAAGTGCATCCAGTTAGGACAGCGGGTGGTGAAATGCAACGAGTATTTGTTTACACCCCTATCACAAAGATGGAACTCTTAGAGATGAAGAAATTAATTCCCTGTCACGACAAAGATCCAGCAGGGTTCCATCGAGAATTAAAAGACATGCTCCGTATGGGAGAATACACGTATCCAGATATTATTAAAATGTTAAAGGTCCTGTTGCCCGCAGGGGTATATGAGAAACTCAAGGAAAAAGAATGGGAGGTGGGAGAGAAAAAGATCGATTGGGCAGTTCTAGAAGCTGAAGATAAGATACGAGTACCAGGTACCGGTCTTGGAGATAAATGTAAAGAATTACCAGAGTTATTGATTCAGGTTTTGCCTAGGTTATTAGCCACGAAAAAGGAAGACTGGGATGCAATCTCAGCATGCAAACAGAAACAGGATGAAGATACTAGTGATTTTTATTCTAGATTCGAGAAATGTTTTATCATTAACAGTGGTTTAAAGACAGGTAGCGAGTCATACCCTCATCTTTTTGTTACTAAACTAGTCGAGAATTCAAGCCCACAAGTGAAGAATCGAGTTTTGAAAGTCGAAAGTACATGGCAAGCTAGTACCCCGTCCCAGATGCTCCAGATGCTCCAGTATCACCAGAATAGAATCAGAGAAGAACAAGAACACGAGAGAAGACGTATGAAAGACACGAAAATGAAAGTACTAGTTGCACAATCTGTTCCACAAGACAGTCAGAAGAGGGGTCCGAATCAGGCCAGTCATCCTGCGGCTCCCGTTAAAGGGACATGCAATTATTGTAAACAGCCAGGTCATTTTATAAACGAGTGTGCAGTTCTGAAACACAACATAGCCACTGGTAAAACAAAAGAAAGACCACGTCCGCCTAGACCAGAGCAAGTCTCACAGACTTCTCAGTCACCACAGAATGCACAACAGACAATTCCAGCACCGCAGCCTATCGCTGCAACACAGCATGTTACACAGCAGATGTATCAGTATGCCCAGACAGAGTATCCAGAGTATCAGCCATATTCATGAAACAGCCTAGAGAGGGAGGTAGGCTTGCCTCTCATCGAGATACCTGTAGATCAAGAGGGTCCCTATGTACATAGTCAAGTATTAGGGAAAGACAGAAAGTTTCTGATTGATACAGGGGCAAGTAGGACTACTATCAGTCATGACGAGGTTCCAGGAGCTCCGCTCTCAGGCTCTAGAAATGTTTCCCTTGGATTTTCAGGAAAGCCTATTGTTAACGAGATATCAAAGCCAGTTACTCTAGAAGTTGGTCCATTGTCCCGAACTACTGATTTGTTACTTACGAAATCATGTCCAGAAAATTTGTTAGGTATTAAGACATTGAAGGAATTAGGTGCAGTTATTTGCTGTTCTCCAGAAGGAATACGCTTGTTTTTGCGTGACTTCAAAGGTCACTATGTATTACGTGATTTTGATCCCAGATTGTCTAATGTACCGCAGCATTTATGGGCGCAAGGTCCAACTGATGTAGGTTTCATGCAAATCACACCCCATCGTGTGACCCTCAAGCAAGGTGTAGTCTTGCCACGAATCAGACAGTACAGATTGCCACCTGAGGCTGTAGCAGCCTTATCCAAAATTATTGACGAGCTTATTGCTCAAGGAGTGGTTGTAGAAACTGACTCCAATGTATGTAATTCTCCTATCATTCCAGTCATGAAACGTACTGATCCAAATGCACCCCCAGTATATCGATTAGTGATTGACCTTCGAGAACTTAATAAATGTATCATACCCCAGTATCCAGTAGTCCCAGATATTTCATCCCTATTGACAGCTATTGATTCTGAAGCTGTATTTTTTACAGTAATAGACCTCAAGAATGCATTTTTCAGTGTCCCGATTCATCCAGATAGCCAGTACCTTTTCGGTTTTTGTTTAAATGGAAGGAGCTATAAATTTACACGAGCTCCTCAAGGTTTCACAGAAAGCCCTAGTATTTACAGTCAAGCACTCAAAAGACAACTAGACAACATTCACATGCCAGCTGACACTGCCCTGCTCCAGTATGTCGATGATCTACTGATCACAGCCCGTTCTGAACGTGCTTGCGAGCGAGCGTCACTTACAGTTCTGTATTTCCTAGCCGAGATGGGGCACAAGGTGTCCCCTTCGAAGCTCCAGTTCTGTGTCCAGCAAGTGATCTACTTAGGCCACTTACTGTCCAAGTGGGGTAGGCAGTTGACACCCGATCGTATCCAGTTAATAGCGAGCCTGCCACAGCCCAAGACACAGAAGGAGGTACGTGCTTTTATCGGCCTCACTTCTTATTGCAGACAATGGATTCCTCAGTATGCATTTCTAGCCAAGCCACTGATACAGTTAACGACACAGGAGGCAGCCGTATCGACTGTTCTCCCTTGGACATCCGAACATACACTTGCTTTTAATGAGTTAAAGAAAGCCTTATGCCAAGCCCCTGTTCTAGCTACACCGAACTATAGTAAGCCTTTTACACTTTTTGTCACAGAACGTGATGGTACAGCATTATCTGTTCTCACGCAAGATCAAGCAGGACAATACAAGCCCTGTGCTTATTTTTCGAGCACATTAGATCCAGTAGCCCAGGCTCTGCCTGCGTGCCTCAAGTCAGTTGCAGCCACAGCTCTAGCAATCAGACAAAATGATTCCATAGTATTAGGACACTCCCTGACAGTACAAGTTCCACACTCCGTGGAAGTTCTTTTAAACCGAACACAGACTCAGCACTTGACAATTGCACGTTTAACAGGTTATGACTGACACTGTTCCAGCCACACATAGAAATCAGACGCTGCAACGTTCTAAATCCTGCTACACTGTTACCGTCAGTTACTTCAAATCCGGCCACACATGACTGTGTGGAAGTTGTTAACACTATGACTAAGCCAAGACAAGACCTGACAGACATTCCATTACCTAATCCCGACCTGACACTTTATGTGGATGGTTCATGTATGAGAACAAGTACAGGAGAACTAGTAGCCGCGTATGCAGTGACTACTGAAACTGAAGTTATAGAAACACATCGTATTGACACCCTGTCTGCCCAAGCAGCAGAGCTTATCGCTCTGACCCAAGCCTGCATACGTGCCAAGAACCTGAAAGTAAACATATATACAGATTCACGTTACGCATTCGGAGTCGTACACGACTTTGGAGTGCTCTGGCAGGAGAGAGGTTTCATGACTTCTCATGGAACCAAGATTCAGCATGGTCTCCTCATTCAAGCTTTGTTAGATGCAATACATTTACCGACAGCTATTGCTATCATGAAGTGCAAGGCACATACTAAAGTTACTGACATCATTTCCCAGGGTAACGATCTAGCAGATCGAACAGCCAAGCTTACAGCTCAGACTCCAGACATTCCAGTTAACAAGACACAGACATCCACTCCAGAACAGACTACTTGTATGACAGTTAAGGACCCTACACAAGATGTCATAGAAATACAGTTACATGCTACTCCTGAAGAAATCAAGAAATGGTCCGAACAAGGAGGGGTCCAGACAGATCAGGGATGGGTGACGAAGGGAAAAGCCACATGGTTTCTCCCCGACTCTATGGTTCAAGTCGTTATTAATACCGCACATAGTCCAGCACACCTAGGAGAAAAAGCTATGTTAGACAGTATACAGAACCTTTGGTTCAACAAGCATTTGCGAGCTGCAGCCAAGCAGAAAGTCCGTACCTGTATGATATGTTGTCAGTTCAATCCAGGTAAAGGTGTTCCGGTGGAACAAGGTGGATTCCAGCCCCCTGACCACCCTTTTGAAGTCCTCCAGATGGATTATATTCAGATGGAGCGATGTCGAGGTTTCAAGTATGTCCTCGTAGTTGTATGCGCTTTGTCCAGGTGGACAGAAGCATATCCAGTTCCAGATTACACAGCAGCGACCACTGCCAGGCAGTTGGTTCGTGAATTCTTCCCCCGTTATGGACTCCCTAGGGTCGTGTATTCTGATAACGGCCAGCCATTCTCATCTGAGCTCATGAAACATGTTTCCCTCTTGTTAGGGTACCAGTGGAAGTTCCATTGTGTACGCCATCCAGAAGCAGCCGGTCTCGTAGAGAGACATAATCAAACCCTGAAAATCCGTATTGCTAAGACATGTAAAGAGAAAGGTGTAGACTGGCTAGTTGCCCTGCCAGTTGCTCTATTCTTCATGCGGATGGTTGCACACTCCAGATCAGGTCTGTCCCCTTATGAGGTCGTATTCGGCCGCCCCCCAAATATGTGGGGTACACCTAGACCCCGCAGTATTACAGATGTTTCAAGTAATATGCTGACAGATTACCTAGCTTCCTTGATGTCTGCCCTACACTCTTGTCGTTCACAGGTTGCCGCTGCATTCCCAGACAATACTGAAGTCAAACCACACGAGGTCCTTCCCGGAGATTTGGTCTTAATCAGGAATTTTGATCGTTCAAGTCCGCTGGAGCCTCGCTGGAAGGAACCGAAACTCGTCCTTCTGACCACCCGTACGGCCGTGAAGTTGGAGGGCCGTAAGGGTTGGGTCCACCTGTCTCACGTCAAGAAATTTCACGGACTTAGAAACAAGACTTTTAATGACATTTCTACAGAAATTTCCAATTCTAAAGACTGCCTGAAACCAGACTCTAAATCAAACATTCATTCAATTCCAGAACTGAAAGTTCCTCTGTTGGAGAAAACTCCGCAGCAGGAATATCGATTGAAACTCCGGTCTAGTAAAATAAGTCAGCCAGTTTAATTGTCTAAGTCCCCCTCGGGTGAAACGGTTAGACAGGTATCTGACATGTATGAGATAGACCCCCATAGTGAGAGAGTTAGTCAAAACTCTATCCGATGTATCGTTTTTCTAAGTTTTCTATTGTTTCTAAGTTTGATGATTACCTGCACAAGTTATGCATTGCATTTATGTTTTCCAAGTTCACATGTAAATAAGTTTTCTAATGTTACAGTAGAGCACACGTTTAGTGATATGCCTCCTCACGAGTTATCCTATCGTCTTGCTATGCGTAATAACACATTCATCAGAATGTTACATTATTCACACCAGACCAGCAATGCTACCAATTGTTGGGTGTGTGGTCGACTCCCCCCTTTCCAGACACCGAAGGGAGTTCTACCACTCTTTCCTTATCCGTTTTCACATAATGGTTCGTGTGGAGCATGGTCCACGTTAACGTCATCCTCAAATGATATGTCCCTTCTGAATAGAACATGTTTTCCAGACAAGCAAGGTCTCCCCCATAGAACAGGGTTGGATCTAGAAAATGAAGTTTATAATTTAGGTAACTATTCTTCGAATTTCATGGTCCTGAATGTTCAGTCTGATACTACTCCAGACTTACCTGCTATTTCAGTACTACCAGTCAAAGGCGAATTATGTGTCAGAAATAATGGTTCCATACATGTAGGACATAGTGATTGTACTACTACTGTCGAGTATAGTGACAGTGGGAAATCTATTTTCAAAGCTTCACGTCATTCTTATTTTGTTTGTGGTCAGACCGCATATGTTCGTCTGCCCCTCGATTGGGATGGAACATGTTACATTGCCTTCCTACTGCCACCAGTTTTTCTAGCCCCATCAGATTATCACAGAGACACACATCTAGTACACGTTAGACATAGACGAGAGATTGAGTCCCCAATTGTCGATCAAACTGAAACTGCTCTAGAACAGTATACAGATTTCAATAAAGGTTTCTTCTTCTTTATAGGCCCTATCCAGAATAGTAAGCTAATCCGTAGGTTAACCAGAACCCTTGAAGCAGTAGTGAATGAGACTACTTCTGCTCTAGGTAACTTAACCGAAGAGCAATCTGCTATGAGATTTGTCGTGCTCCAAAATCGTCTCGTTCTTGACGTCATACTGGCCGATAGAGGAGGAGCATGTAGAGTCATCGGATCTAGTTGCTGCATTTTCATTCCTAATAACGCGCCGTCTGTTTATTCAGCTATAACCAGACTTCATAAAATTGCCCATCAGTTACACCAGAATCCAGGCACCTGGACATGGTCCGGTTGGCTCTGGAGTATCATATCTGCCTGGGGATGGAAAGTATTGTCATTCCTAGGTATTGCAGTAATGATCATATTCAGTTGCTGCCTCTGTATACAATGTGGCCCTGCGATTTGCGGCATTTGTGCTACCTCATGTATTCCTAGTCCTAAGTCCCGTTCTAAATCCCGTTCCAAGACAATTCGAGACGAGCAAATGATATTGTATGAAATGATAGATGGTATCATGAATATTGATGTTTCCTGATGGAAACGTAGGGTCAAGGAGGGAATGTGGAAAAGTAAATTTTGCCATGTTCTGTGTCCCTACGTGTTCCCCATCTTATGCTATATGTGCATGATTAATATGCATATGTATTCTCTATGACCGATTAAAGACGCAATTACAGTTGTGTCCATTTCTAGTATGCCAGTTTCCAGTTTTCGTGAATACAACGAATATCCGGCCTATGTAAAGCTACGTTGCCACGTTTCACAGTGTGCACGTTAATTCATTGAAAAGTCCCCGTTTCTAGGCCTCAAAAGGGCCCGGACTCAGATTCAGCTCCTGTCTCCTGAACCCTCTCCGAGGAGCGATACAGCCCCACCTGCATCCCTGACCCTTCACTTACTTCCTGCCTCGCAGTGCCCGGCTCGGCCTGGCTCTGCCTGCCAGTCTGCCAAGAGTATGTTATGATTCTAGTTATCAGTCCAGCCCTCCTTCTCTGCATTCCTAAGCTACTGAATCACATCAATAGTTTCCGTCATGGTCTAGCCTTTATGTCTCCATGTAAGAGAAATACTGTATTAATATTCATAGAATATTCCTCAACACGCACTACATGTAGAATAATGCATGCACCAGTCTTAGTGTCTGTTAGCCTTTACTCTGATAACTTTTGGATTCTATCAACATGTTCTCTAAACACTAGATACTAGATAGGCTTTAGGTACATGTCGCTCTGACACTCCAGACTTTAGTCTCCTCTTCTAGCGCAGAAGTCATAGCCCCCCCAGTCCTCCCTAGTAACACGTCATTGTCAGTTTGCGCGCACCACTAGGTTAGAGGTCCCAGCTGCTCAGGTAGCCCCCTCCATGTTTCCGCCCCGTTTATGACATATTCTGTTACGTTTGCATCACATGTCTATGTATACGCCCTGTACACGCCTTCTTGTTGCCTCATTTCACCCTTATCTTTCGCGACTGCTACAAACTCCGCCTACTGCTACGCCTACTGTATTGAATGCAATATATTTGTTTAACTATAAATATTGTGCACTGTTATTAAAAGTTACCCTTCGCCACTCTTGCCCAGATCCTGCCCCCGGCAGCTGCCATCCCATTCCCATGCAGGCTGTCCTGTTCCTGTCCTGTTATGCTTGATTAAAGCCTGTATACTCTGGCTACCTCGTATCTTGACTCTTATTTATTGAGCTAAACCGTTTATTTATTGTAGTCAAAAATAGTACCGGTAATTAATTATTTATTTACCACAAACCAGGCAGGCTTCTCATCCCACTGCTTGAAAGCAGAAGGCTTCTCAGGATTTCGACCACCTAACTGAATGTTGAACCAAGGAGTTATGAGAAGCAAGGCTGGCAGTAAAAGAGGTGCAGTTACTGCCAGTCTTGCTTCTCGTAAGCAAAGACTAGAGTTACAAAGTGCATGTTTACGCACTATTTTCAGGTTTTCAAAATACATAAATAAAAGGCATTGTCATTTACAATGCCAAAAGCTCAAACTCTCGCAAATGCGAGACCTATTGCATTGCTAATGCTTGTTGAGCTCTGAGATGGTAGTGGCAGCAACCATAGGAAGGCAGGGACCGTGACGCCAGGCCGTGCATTTCAAAAGCAGGAGGATGAGGAGGCAGCAGCTGTAGTCAAAACAGATCTTGGTCTTTGAATGCACAGCAAATGGGGCAAGAATAGAGCAGGATTTATAGCCCGGTTTACAGCAGAGCTCTGTAAACCACGGCACTGGTCTTGACTGCTCCAACGTAAAAAAAGAAATAGTGCTCACAAGCTTTGAGTAACGACACATGTAACAGGGGCAGTCCTTGAAAATGTGAGGACCTTTTACAGCCCATATCCTGAATAAAGAATATCTTGCAGAGACAGCGCAAGCGGTGCCTAGACAAGACCTAAAAGCAGTTGTACCGAGGAACAGTGAGAACTTCAGATCCTCCTGGGTGCCTCATTTGACGTTTAGCTACACCGCGGTGCTGAGCGACAGTTACACGAGGCGCAGAGTCCTGTAAAAGTCACCAGTGACGGTGCAGTCCAACTTCAGTCACACATCTTTGGTCCCCGAGGAGAGACCATGCTGAATAAGCGTACAAGTGGCTGAAGTGTCCACAAATGGTTATGTCCATGGCAATCTCACTTCTCCTGGATCCCCAGGCAGAGGCTCTTGACTGGAGTCTGACAACTTACCTCCTAGGGCACCGAAGCAATCAGGACCAAGTTGAACTGTGTGGCATTGTGACGATGAAGGGAATCGATTTAAATGGATTAGCACTTGGTGAGTCTGATTAAGGTCCATGTGCATGGACATCAGTGTATCGGTTGTCCTGCTTGTTTGGTGACTGCATGTTTCATGGTCTGTCTGCATATAGTTGTAACTCCATGGTGCCTGTGTGTCGGAATATCGTTACCAAAAATACTGTCTGGAAAAAAAATCTTGTCCTAAATATCGTTTACAAAAATATTGCTCCATTCAGTGTAGATTTTCCTGTACTGGGGCACCACCCTTGTGGTGGATGCAGTGTCTGCCATTTGACATGCGCGACAAAAACTTTGGCTTTAGAACCAAACAGAACATGGCATTTACGACAACACACGAATTGCAACTCCGCTAACGTAGTCTACTTAATAACATGCCCTTGTGGACTGCGTTATGTTGGAATGACGACAAGACGTGTGAAGCTCAGAATCACCGAACATCGTAGCAATGTCAGGTGCCACAAAAATATGACCAAACTTACTGCAAACTACAAAGAAAAAAAAACATACTCCTGACGACATTATATGGACAGTAGTGGAACAGATACACACCACCACAAATACACATGAATCCCTATTTGAAAAGGAGCAACGATGGGTGTATCGCCTATCTACTCACCTACGGGGTCTGAATGATAATATTCCTTGGGGCAGCGTTATGCGCCGTTAAATCTTTCTGGTCGCTTACTGTAACTTATTCCACACTACATGTAACAACAATGATCATCCTAGAAACCAGATAGCCTCGTTGTGAACAACGTTATGAGCAATGGTTTGGCTTAGCAATCATGAACTAATTTGTTCTGCATGTATCAGAACTTGTATGTATATCTCGTACCACAAAGTGCCTGGTGATATGATTTGCCTTAAAGAAGCCAGTCTGAGGTTCCGTAAAAATCGTTACGACGTTTTGGGCACTGCCGAATATGGACGAATGTGGTATCAATGAACCGTAAATGACGAGTTGTGTAAGTGTACGCGTTTTCGCCATACTACTCAGAAGAGTTCCTCACATTTACAGGTTTCTTCAATGGACGCTCGGGTTCCATTTTAGATACGGCATCCATTTTGTTTCTTGCCCTCACGTAGTCAGCGAACAGGCAACTGTCCGCATCGTGACCCTTTTGTTCCCAAGCTTCACGGAAGAAGCATATGCCTTTTCATGCGTCTTTTATGAGTAGGGGGAGGACACTGCTAAAGCAGTTGTCTCCGCTCGGGGGTGATCCTGCCGTGCCGGTCTATTGTTTCAGCCTCGCACGTGCTGGGATCAAGTCCTTTTAGGCTACGATTACGCATCCAATATTATCCTCACACTCCCTCTTCCCTGCTGTCTGACTTCCTTGCAGCTGTTCTTGTCTCTTTCTCTTGTTTATTTACAACTCAAGTGGAATGTACCTAATGGTGGGAAGATGTGCTTTTACAGTTGGAACTGGTGATGTTAATGTAATTATGTTCCGGTGCTCTGAATACATGAAAGCGATCCTTTGAATTTTACTGTGGGAAATGAGTTGTAACCTTTTGCTTACATATTGTGCAATGACAAAATCCTGTATAAAAGAGAGCGACCCACATATGCAATTTGAAGCAGACTCTCAGAACCTACACTCTGTTGTACTTCTTGTGACTTTTGCCTCCCTGCAGTAATAAACGCTGATCTTTGATGCCGAAGGAAGTCTCCCGTGTCTCTGTCTTTAGTGCGCCAGAACAGGTATCCCACGAAGGTTTTAGGTGTTGTTCCCTGGCACCGCTGGGCCTTAAATAGCCCAGTCCTTCAGTTGGCGCCCAACTCGGGGCGACATCGGCGGTACCGGTCCAAAGCCTGACGATTGTGAGGAACTTCGTGTGAAATCTCCGAGGAAAAGGTGCACCCCGCTTCATCGATCCTGTTGTCGAAATAAGTGGTCCGAAGATTTTTCCCGCGAAGATTCCCGCCTCCTGACGGCTGCGACGGACCGATGCCCTGACTGTCGACCTGTTTTCGACGCCTGGCGTAGACCTTTCTTACAAGCGATACGATAGACGGGCCTTCCGGGTGACGCCATTGTATTTTCAGTTAAGTATTTTTGGGTCGCTCCCAGTCCTTAGTGGTTGTTGCAGCTTATTGAAGCTTTGTTGTATTGCATGGTTCCATTGCATTTGTGGTTCTTAGTTGTTGGTCCTTAGTTGTTATTTGACAATTGCAATTGCCAAAAACCGAGGGTTTTGTCTTTCACGAAGAATTAGTGCTTCGGTAACCCTTGAAGTTTGATACTAGGTTAGTGTGCACGATGCCTAGCCATAGTGGTTTTCTTGGTTTCCTTAAATGTTGCAACAAGGATTCCCGGTTGGAGGACTCGTGTCCGATACCTCCGGTTGGAACTCCGATATATGAGCTCTATAGTCGACATGGTGTGGGCCCTATTATATATAATAAATATTGGGTCCGTTACACGAAAAAAGATGGTGTCCTTAGTTGGCCACCGCATGGAAGTTTCGACCTCACGATCTTAGATAATCTAGAAGCTAAGTTGTTTAAAAAGAAAGCTAGGCCAGCTATGTTTGATTCCTTTCGGTTGTGGCGTAAAGAGGCCAAGCAGAAAGAAATCAAACAGCTTAAAAGGGATCGAAGAGAAGGTATCGTTCCGATAATGCAAGTTGTACAACAATGTCAGCGAGATAAAGAAGAAAAAGAAATAGAAGTTTCCACTAGACTGCACCACATGAGGGTAGACAAATGTTACCCGGTTTTACCAACTAGTCTAGATAAGAAGAAAGAGGATTCAAAGGAGGATCCCCTGTTAGCATATTTGATGAAATCGCCACCTCCTTATGCACAGGGTGCTACAGCCCCTGTAGTTCCTCCTGTGGTACCGCCTGTAATTCCTCCTGTTGTCCCTCCTGTTACTCCAGCGGCTGCGGGTCAGCCCGTTGTTGGTCCTACGTTTGTCCCACCACCTGTCTCTATTCCTACTGCTCCTTTGCCTGTACCTTCTCAGCCTCTTGTCCCTGCCACCCCGACTATCTTGCCTGCTTCTGCTGTGTCTGCCTTCACTCCAAATGTTGTGGCTCCTGTTCTCCTTTCTCGTTCTGTTCGTAATCGTATCCCTAACACTGTTGCTACCCTTTATTCACCGCTTTCTGGTCAGTTATTTCCATCCGATACTTCTGAAACTCCCCAAAGACGGAGTCAGATCCCTAGTGGAAGGGAGAAAGAGACGTTAGTGACAATGGCACATAGGTGGATAAGACATCTTGCCAACTACCCTCCACGCATGGTTTTCGAGACGTTTTCTCAGTTTAATGAGCCTACACAGAGATTCGTGTTCGAAGAAATGTGTAAATTTTTGAGGGAACAATGGTATAATGACAATTTAGATAACGTACCGCCCGATATGATTGAACTTCAGAGTCAATTTTCGAACGGTATGATTGTAGGTGGCGATGTACGACGTGCCTTAGAGCGATTGTTATCCTTTAGATCCACAGTGCCTTCTCGTGTGTCATTTAATGATGATGACTTAGAAACTTGGAAAGCGGCTCCTGGTCAGTATCCTATGAGGGAGGTTCCGCCAGTATGGATGCCAGGTGATCCTGGTGCTGCTCCTCCGGTCCTTCCACATTTCCAGAGAGTTTGGATACACCTCCCATGGAAGCGATCAGAAGTATTGCAGGTCAAACAGTCCTTGCCTGATCAACGCAAGAATCCGGCGGGTTACTATAAGGAGTTGTCTCAATTGGTAGATGCTACTATTATGAACCTTGCCGACATCGACATGCTGTTCGGCAATGTTGTACCACAGCCGGTTTGGGCGAAAATTCGTCAGGAAAATCATGCGAATGAGTTAGGCGGTGATTGGGCTGCAATAATAGCGGCTGATGGCCGACAAGTTGGTGGGGCTAAGCCTGAGCAGGTAATTTCGGATCTGCCCCAGAGAATAATTACGTTCATGAAAACGCTTATGCCGGCGATGAGGGTAAACTGGGATAAATTAGCAGCTTGTAAACAGAAGAAGGACGAGAGTGTCTCTGATTTCTTTACTAGATTCGAAGAGGCATTTGTCGATCATAGTGGTCAGGATATGGGCACTGAGGGAGGTCAACGGTTGTTTGTTGACAAATTTGTGTTGAATTTATTGCCAGAACTATGCAACAAATTGAAAAATTCAGAAAGTGCATGGGCTGTTTCAACCACTGCACAGATATTAGCAACGGCTCAATATTATGAGAATAGGGAAAAAGAAGAAAGTGATCGTGTAGATAAGAAAACGAAGGAGCTCAAAACAAAGGTTTTGTTGCAGCAAGCGTATCCTCCGCGTTCAAATCACACTGATTTGCAACATTAATATAGACCACAATCGCAACCCTCCAGAATACAGTCACGTCCTGACTCCTCTGACTTTAGATCTATGCTTGGGTATAACCAGTGTGCATATTGTAGAAGAGAGGGACATATAAAATATGATTGTCCCGCTTTGCGTGACCGCCTTAATGGTGTATCGGCACGAGGGGGTCGTGGTGGTCCTCAACAAGCATCCCGAGGTAGAGGTCGCGGTGCCCTTCAAAATCAGACTGAGCGCCCTACTACGTCCTCGGACGCGAATAATTGTTTTGACCAGAGAAATGTAAGGTCCGATAAATCAGCGCAGTATTACGCGGACGACTATTACGTTGAACATGAGACTGTTGTAAACGATCGTTACTAGGACAGCCACCGACAGAGAGAGGGAGTAGTATCAGTTCCGGTTGATCAGAGTGGGCCTTACGTCGCAGTTGCTACATCTGGCGTAGTTGAGCCTTTTCTGTTAGACACTGGTGCGACGAAAAGTTCCATCATGCATTCGAAACTCCCTGGCGCACCTTTGTCCGGCTTAACAAATGTTTCAGTTGGATTCTCTGGCGCCCCGGTTAGCAATCCTGTCTCTAGCCCTTTGCCCCTTACTATTGGTCCTCGTGAGCTGGAGGCTCCATTGATTCTATCTACTGGTTGTGGTGAGAATCTTTTGGGTCTGGATTTGTTAAAACGGTTATATGCGACTTTGTATTGCTCTCCTGAAGGAGTGGAGCTTACATTAGGTCGGAGAGTAATCTCTCCCATGTACTTGTCGATCGATAAATTCCCGCCGGAATTGAGCTCCCTTCCTGCGTCTCTATGGGCCACAGGTCCCAATGACGTGGGTCTCTTGGACATCCCACCTTATGTAATCAAGCTGAAACCAAATGTGCGATTGCCACGTATACCACAGTATCGTATCTCCATTGAGGGAGAACGGGCGCTATTAGCGATTGTACACGACCTGATCAAAAAGGATGTCGTTGAAGAAACTCGAGGAAATGTGTGTAATAGTCCTGTACTACCAATTTTAAAACGCACTGATCCATCTAAACCTCCTGTGTACCGTTTCATAATTGATTTGAGAGAAGTGAATAAAATCGTGATCCCACAGTTTCCCGTGGTCCCTGATATAACAGCTTTGTTGACCCTGATTCCAGCTTCTGCCTCCTGGTTCACGGTGATCGATCTAAAGAATGCTTTCTTTAGTATCCCGATTGCTGAGGAAAGCAGAGATCTATTCGGATTCTCATTAGGTGGTCGCAGTTTTAGACTGAAACGCGCACCACAGGGCTATTGTGAGAGTCCGTCGATCTACAGTCAAGCCCTTAAAAGTCAACTTGATTCATTTATATTACCGGCAGGCGCAGCCTTGATTCAGTACGTTGATGACCTGTTGGTCGCCGCTGATACCGAAGATATTTGTAGAACTGCTACAGTATCATTGTTGCGGCATTTATGTGACTTACATCACAAGGTGTCACCTTCCAAGCTGCAATATTGTTCCCAAGAAGTAACCTACTTAGGTCACTTATTATCAAAAGAAGGGAGAAGGTTGACCCCAGAGAGAATTGCAGCGATTACTCGAATGACTGTGCCAAAAACTCAGAGAAATGTACGTGCCTTTCTAGGTATCACGTCATACTGCAGACAATGGATCCCAAATTTTTCTCTATTGGCGAAACCATTGTTAGCTCTCACGTGCAAGGATGTTCCGACTCCTTTGCCATGGACTGAAGAGTGTCAGAAAAGTTTCTCTGAATTACGTGATGCGTTGTGTTCGGCTCCTGTGTTAGGTACTCCTGATTACAGTAAGCCGTTTACACTGTACGTTCACGAGAGGGATGGTTGTGCGTTGAGTGTTCTGGCACAACAATTTGGCGACAAACAGCGTCCATGCGCATATTTTTCATCGACCTTAGACCCAGTAGCTAGAGCTTTGCCGAGTTGTTTAAGAGCAACAGCGGCAGCTGCGGCGTCCATTCGACAGTCCGCAGGTCTGGTCATGGATAATATGCTTACGGTGATGGTTCGGCATGCAGTTGACACTCTCTTGAACCGAACGAAAACTCAACATTTGACGAGCGCAAGGTTGTCTGGGTATGAGCTGACGTTACTGGCTAGTCACATAAGGATAAAACGGTGTAATGTGTTCAACCCAGCAACATTGTTGCCGATCAACACGGAGTCAAGTGATGTAGCACCACATGACTGTTATCTAAGAACCGAAAAAGAGACGAAGGGTCGTATTGACCTAAAGGATATTCCATTGGTAGATCCCGATGGTACTTTGTATGTTGATGGTTCCTGTTTTAAGTTACCGAATGGTGATGTGACGACTGCGTATGCTGTAGTGACGTTGAGAACGGTTGTGGAATCTACGAGATTAAGTCAGAATTCGGCCCAGGCTGCTGAGTTGATCGCCTTGACGAGAGCGTGTGTGTTGTCCAGAGGAAAGCGGGTGAATGTGTTCACAGACAGCCAGTATGCTTTTGGTGTGGCACATAGTTTTGGGCGATTGTGGAGAGAAAGAGGATTCTTTTTTTTTTTTTGTTGTTTTTCTTTTGTTCAAAAACCTTTATTTGAGCAAGCATAGAAAAATACAAGAATGGGCCTACAACCTCACGGGCTGGCCGCTAATAATAAGGCACAAGACAGTAATCAGAAGTGTACACCCGTAGTCAGGCACAAATCCAGCACAAAGCATTACTCCCAACATGTCACAGAGCATATTGAATTTTATTTATACAAAAAGAAAGACAAACACTAGAAAGGCGAATGCACGGTAATCAAGGTCAGCTCAAAGGACGGAGGGGATGGTCTACAATCAGGAGAACCCACCAAGAGCCCTAAGGCTCCAACAAGGTCGGGGGGGGGAGGAAGCAGCGGGGAGAGTCGGAAATTCAAAGAAAGAAAAAAACCAGTATGAAAGGGTTCCGGGAACGCTCGCCTAGGGAGATAGGACAACATCAGTAGTGCCTACCAGGGGAGGTGTACAGATATCCCCACGATATTCATTCCACTGGCCCCAAATCTTCGTCCACGCCCTGGGTCTGCCCCTGGCCACATAAACAGTCTTCTCCCGAAACATGGACCAGTCCATGTTGTCCTCCCATTTCGAGACCACAGGGGGCCTGGATGCGCCCCAGAGTTGCGCAATATCACGTTTCGCAACCATGTAACCCAAGGTAGCCCACCTGGTCTGGGCCACAGAGTAGTCAGTGGGCTCCCACACATTCAGCAGACATCGTCGAGGCTCCGGCCGCAGGGCAACACCAGTCACAGTAGCCATCACCTCAAGCACAGCAGTCCAGTAAGCCACCACAACCGGGCACTCCCAAATAATGTGTAAAAAAGTAGCACTCGACCCACAACCACGCTTACATAACCCATCCAAGGAAAAGCCCATCGTTACCAGACGCGGACCAGTGACATACACTCGATGAAGGATTTTAAGTTGAACCAAACGGAGACGGCAGGAATGGCTACCTCCTTGGGAGAAGAGAGTGCCGACTGCCAATCCTCGTCGTCCAGTTCCAAACCATCGCCGACCCAAGCCTCCCGAAGTCGGACCAATAAGTCCGCCCGATTATTGATCAGCTTCTTATAGATCAGGGAAATAGTGCTATCGGGCAGGTGCCCATCAAGGACACGATCTTCGAGGGGGGAAGACTCGGGCAGGGCCTCATCAGGAGTCAAGACTGAGGCGAGGGCGTGTCGGACCTGCAGATAACGAAAAAATTCCCTACCATTCAAACCATATTCCTCCTGGAGGGCTTGGAACGACTTCACACTACCTTTCGAACATACATCACCCACCTTACTTATACCAATCATATCCCAGCGGTCGAAGCCCTTAGTAGACCAGAGACACCCCAAACGTTCCGAGGCATAAAGCGGCGTCACCAGCGTCATTCGATCCTCCCATCCCAAACTCACATTCGCGGCTCGCCACACAGTCACTGCACTCCTGGACGGGCCCACAAGATGGCGCCCGGCTGAGCGGGAATAAAGCGCTCTATTAAAGTCCCCACCCGGCAGCTGGAGTCTATCCATCTCGAATGCAGGATTTCGACCCGGTGAAAACATCACGTGATTAATAGCAGACAGCTGGGATGCCCAATAATATCGCTTGATATCGGGGAGCGCCATGCCCCCGTCGTACCAAGGGATGGTAAGTTTCGCGAGGGCAATACGTGGACGCCCGTCCCAAATCAATTGCCTTTGAAGACTCTCGATCTCACGGAAATAGGTCTTGGGGATAGCGTCATAGGAGTTCTGGAGCGCGTAGAGGAACCGCGGCAAGGACATCATTTTAAACAGGGCCACCCGGCCCAGAGGAGACAAAGGAAGCTTACGCCAGCGGGCCACGTCCAGTCGCAATCGAAGCAACGGGGGGAGGAGATTACGCTCAAATCGGAGCGAAGAGTCCAACGTAATAAAAATCCCTAAATATTTGAAGCCAGACTGGACCACCTGGATAGGAAGTCTGCTCGGCAATGGGGGTAAAACACCCGAGAGAACATACACGCAGGACTTGGCCCAGTTAATAACGAGGCCCGAGTTGGCACCAAAGGAAGTGAGAACGTCAAACAAAACTGTCAGAGATTTACGCGGGGAGGTGAGATATAAAAGAATGTCGTCCGCGTAAAGCGACACGCGGTCCTCAAAGTCCGGAGACCAGCGAATCCCCTTGAGCGAAGGCTCCCACCGAAGCCAAGCAGCCAAAGGTTCCAAGGCGAGTGCAAAAAGCAACGGAGACAAGGGGCATCCCTGACGGGTACCCCTACCAAGGGTGAAAGGGGCCGAAACTCTACCATTTACCACTACTTGTGCCAGAGGTTCCGCATATAATAACTTGACCCAACCAATAAACTCAGGCCCGAAACCTCTCTAGAGCCGCCCAAAGATAAGGCCACTCCACAGTGTCAAAAGCCATTGAGGCATCCAACGATGCCAAAATGGCCGGCTCTGTCAGAAGCCCCGCCCTCGCAATCGCGCCGTGGAGACGACGTAGGTTCAGAGCCGTGTTGCGATGCGGAATAAAAACGGATTGATCTGGATGGACCAAGCCACTAATGACCGTCAGGAGGCGGGACGCCAGGAGTTTCGCCAACACCTTGGGTTCTACATTCAGCAGGGATATGGGCCTATAGGATGAACAAAGGTCTCGCGGTTTACCATCCTTGGGGATGACAACTATCGTGGCCAATCGCTGATCATAAGGGAGAATACCCCGTTCCCGGGACTCCAAAAACATGGCGCGAAGATATGGCGCCACTCTGTCGGGACGTAACTTGTACAGTTCAATTGGCAACCCGTTCGGGCCCAATGCTTTGCCCGAACGGAGTGAACGGATGGCAGTGGCTATCTCATCAACCGTAAAGGGGGAGTCCAACGCTACACGATCCAAGTCTGAGACACTGGGCAGAGCTATATCACGCAATAGAAGGCGAGAGTCAGCCACATCTCTCACAGACACAGGGGTATACACCACACGGAAGTACTCAGCAAAACGGTCAACTATACCAATCGGGTCCGTCACACTCACACCACTCGAAGACTGAATCACGGGTACCACACGATTAGCTCTCTCCTTCTTATCCAGCCATGCCAGCAATTTACCCGCTTTGTCACCCACATCATACAAACGACCCTGTTGCTCCCGAAACATCAATTTAGCAGCATCCGTGACCATGGATTTATAGGCAAATTGTTTCAGGCCCAGGGCGTGGAGTTTCGCAGGCGTGACACCAGATTCCAAAGCCTCCTCCAATGCAGAAATCTCTCCCTCAAGGTCCACCACCTCCATATTCCTCGCCCGCTTAGCTTCAACAATAAGGGAGAGGGCCTGCCCACGAATCACCGTCTTAAAGGCCTCCCATAGGGACACAGCTGAGGAAACCGACCCCTCGTTATCCAGAAAATACGCGTCCAAAGACTTAAGCAAAAGGCTGCGGGTCTCGGGGGAGGTAAGGTACCACGGATTGATGGGAGCTACTCTGCCCACCGCCTCCACTCCAACCTCAAAACGAAGCCAGAGCGGAGAGTGGTCAGAATACCCCTGGGTAGAGAAAGAGGATTCTTAACGTCGCATGGCACAAAGATTCAGCATGGACAGCTTGTGAATGACCTTTTAGATGCACTCACATTGCCTAAACAGGTGGCCATAATTAAATGTAGTGCGCATCGAAAAGTGACAGATGATGTTTGTCGTGGTAATGCGTTTGCAGATGAGACTGCTAAGGAGACAGCGAAAGATCTGACAAATCGAATGTATGTTACAAGTTCAGTGAGATGGCCTGCGGAAACTAGTATGTGTGAGGACACAGTGGAGAGTGTGAAAGAAATACAGAATGAGGCCACTGAAATGGAGAAGACTAAGTGGAAAGAAAGCACGGGAAAATTAGATGAGGATGGATGTTGGGTTGATTTGTCAGAGAAACAGAGATGGATGTTACCGGATGCATATGTGCTTCCTGTTGTTACAATGGCCCATGGCACAGCACATATTAGCTTGAAGGGCATATGCAAGTTGTTGTCTCCCATATGGAAGAATGATGGGATTACTAAATGTGCAGAGAGAGTGGTTAAGAATTGCATGGTATGTTTGATGCATAATCCCGGTAAGGGCACCCACACTCCACCTGGTCATTTTGCCCCTCCTACATGTCCTTTCGAAGTTATCCAATTGGACTTCATCCACATGGAGAGATGCAGTAATTTAAAGTATGTGCTGGTTGTGGTTTGTGCGTTCTCCAGATGGATTGAGGCTTACCCTCTTAAGGATAATACTGCCCTATCCACAGCTAAAATTCTGCTAAAAGAGTATTTCCCCAGGTATGACATGCCTCGGATTGTATGGTCGGACAACGGAAGTGAGTTTGTGGGAAGCGTGATGAAGAATGTGTGTCGTGGTTTAGGAATATCCCAGAAATTTCATAGTGCTAATCATCCTCAGTCAGCGGGTTTGGTGGAAGGATACAATGGCACCCTGAAACTAAAACTTGCTAAAATTCAGGCAACAACTGGTTTATCATGGCCTGACGCTTTGCCTCTAGCTCTCTTATCGACCAGGGCTACTGTACACTCTCGAGTAGGGCTTAGCCCATATGAGATTGTGTTCGGCCGCCCTGCGAACATTTGGGGGGTTCCGAGACCTAAAGAATTGAACAGACTTGAATATCCAATGTTAATTGATTATCTATATGATCTGACTGCTAAATTGAGTTTGATTCATCAACAGGTCTTTGAGGCTCTGCCGTCACAAACAGAGGGTCCTGGTCATCGGCTCCAACCAGGGGACTGGGTCCTCACTAGAAATTTCGGACGAAAACGCCATCTTGAGCCGAGATTTGTGGGACCCTTCCAGGTGCTACTAGCAACGAGGACGGCGGTTCGACTGGAGGGACGGAAACACTGGGTGCATGCCACCCACACCAAGAAGGTTCCGCTTCCTCTGCCGGCAGACACATGGATACGTAACGGTTTTTCCTCGTCTGAAACTGACGTTCCCCAGCGCTTTGTCCCATTTAGCGAAGCTCAGACCATAGGGAACACTTCAGTGTTATCTGACATCCCTGTTGATTCCTCTCAAACAATTTCTCTTCCTTCAACGTTGGGGAATATAAGTACTGAACAATTGCCTGGACAATCGAACACTCTTTCGCCATCCAATCCACTGTTTGAAGATCAGACTCAACCCGGGAGAAGTCGATACTTTCTTCGACCGCGCGTTAAGGACAAATAAAAGAGTTCTGTTTTTTATTCCCTTTTTGAATTTACAGTACCCCTTACTGTTGTCATGAACATTGTGGACATTATATATTGTGTTTACCTTTTCTTTTCATGCAGCTAAGAGACTATTATTGAATTGATTCTAATTCATTTAACCTATCATCTGGGTTGGCCGTAGGGCCGTGCGGGTACTTCCTTCTGTTTAGCAGCTATCGACACTAGGTCGGTTTCTTTTGTCGATTTCTGGGAACTCCTGGGAATTGGCAATCGCTACTCAGAACGAAGTGCGTCAAGAACGTCACGGACGGTTTTTAGAGGATGGACTTCTCGAAGCTGTCGGAAAGAGAGAAAATGTTGGCGCAAAGATCAAAAGTGTTTTGTACAAAATGTTTTCTATTTCAGATCTTTATGTTGTTCCTAACCGTTTCAATGCTACTGGTGGGTGGAGTATATTTTGGGATTCAATTATTATTACCTTCCATTTCACCTACTCCTCCTTCCTATAATCTGAATTTCGCTTCCACTGTTTCTCCACATTCCTTTCATCTCCTGCCCCAACATGAACAAGTCAGACGTGCAGAATTTAGAAACAATTCCTTTGTGCAACTTTTGCATCAGCATCAGTTGGTGGTAAATACTACAAACTGTTGGGTGTGTGGGCTAATGCCACATACCATGGACAGGGGTATCCCATATTTGGTCCTTCCGTACAGCCCCCAAGGGTCAGTTCGGGCATTCCAAACCATGTTCCGTAGTGCACTAGATTCCTACCCCCATCGAGAGCCACGCTCAGCAAACTTTGGTCCTGGCCCGTATCACAAGTCTCTCATGATAGCTATTGCCGATCTAGATAGAGATAGAGATATCTTCGATACGTCACTTATCCCAGAAGAGGAGGTGCAAACCTATAAGTACCTTAGTGAGGCTGAGTATAGTATATCAGTGGGTGAGAGGCAGCTTAAAAGCTCGTCTCCAATCTGGATTGTACCTCACCTAGGCCACTTTTGTCTGCAAGGGCGTGGCCAAAATCCAAGAGCCCAGCTTGGGAAGAGTGCTTGTGTGGATACTTACGTTCTACCGATGCTCTCTTCCCCTGTCTTTCTGACTGCCAAGGGTACCTATTTTGTATGTTATGACCGAGCATATACGTGGTTACCACATGACTTCTCAGGTACCTGCTATATTGCAAATCTCTTGCCCCCGACTTTCACTGTTGCTGCCGACTATCACAAAACCAGAGTTGTGAGAGGTGTCATTAGTAAAGAGGATACTTCCGGTCAAGAAGCAGGAGACTTCTTCAAGGGTTTTCTACCGTTTTGGGGCCCCATGGTCAATAGCAGAAATCTGAGACAGTTAACTCGTGTAGTAGAGTCAACTGCTAACATAACTACAAGCGCCCTTGGTAATCTGACAGCAGAGCTTCAAGCGGATAGGCTTATGACGTTACAGAACCGTATGGTTCTAGACGTTGTTCTAGCAGATAGAGGTGGTGTGTGCAAGGTCATCCATTCGAGCTGCTGCATATTCATACCTGATAACGCTCCAACGGTTTATCAAGCCATCTCCAAGTTGCACAAAATCTCGGAGTCCATACACGAGGACGAGGGAGATTGGACGCTTCTAGGATGGTTTTGGGGTCTAATGTCGACTTGGGGTTGGAAGATTCTGATGATCATAGGGGTTGTCGTGACATTTCTGTTCACGTGTTGTCTTTGTGTACAGTGTGGTCCTGCCTTATGTGGCCTTTGTGCTACAACGTGTATAAGAAGGCCACCCGTTTCCAAGGAGACATTGATGGATAGAAGTATGTTCCAACAACATCTGAATGATCTGATGAATATCGAGATCGACTCCGACTTCGACTAGTTCTTGCCTACATGAGGGCAAAAGGAGTGTCTGAGGTTCCGTAAAAATCGTTACGACGTTTTGGGCACTGCCGAATATGGACGAATGTGGTATCAATGAACCGTAAATGACGAGTTGTGTAAGTGTACGCGTTTTCGCCATACTACTCAGAAGAGTTCCTCACATTTACAGGTTTCTTCAATGGACGCTTGGGTTCCATTTTAGATATGGCATCCATTTTGTTTCTTGCCCTCACGTAGTCAGCGAACAGGCAACTGTCCTCATCGTGACCCTTTTGTTCCCAAGCTTCACGGAAGAAGCATATGCCTTTTCATGCGTCTTTTATGAGTAGGGGGAGGACACTGCTAAAGCAGTTGCCTCCGCTCGGGGGTGATCCTGCCGTGCCGGTCTATTGTTTCAGCCTCGCACGTGCTGGGATCAAGTCCTTTTAGGCTACGATTACGCATCCAATATTATCCTCACACTCCCTCTTCCCTGCTGTCTGACTTCCTTGCAGCTGTTCTTGTCTCTTTCTCTTGTTTATTTACAACTCAAGTGGAATGTACCTAATGGTGGGAAGATGTGCTTTTACAGTTGGAACTGGTGATGTTAATGTAATTATGTTCCGGTGCTCTGAATACATGAAAGCGATCCTTTGAATTTTACTGTGGGAAATGAGTTGTAACCTTTTGCTTACATATTGTGCAATGACAAAATCCTGTATAAAAGAGAGCGACCCACATATGCAATTTGAAGCAGACTCTCAGAACCTACACTCTGTTGTACTTCTTGTGACTTTTG
The DNA here is from genome assembly GCF_964261635.1 of Lissotriton helveticus. Lineage (NCBI taxonomy): Eukaryota > Metazoa > Chordata > Amphibia > Caudata > Salamandridae > Lissotriton > Lissotriton helveticus. Next base: position 2,028,215,567 of record NC_136067.1, read on the forward strand.
CCTCCCTGCAGTAATAAACGCTGATCTTTGACGCCGAAGGAAGTCTCCCGTGTCTCTGTCTTTAGTGCGCCAGAACAGGTATCCCACGAAGGTTTTAGGTGTTGTTCCCTGGCACCGCTGGGCCTTAAATAGCTCAGTCCTTCAAGTTCTAGACGTAATTAATTGTTTAACTTGTCAAGACTGATAAAGTTATTCGGACTCAGAGAATTACTTCACTATCCCTTTAAGATCTGATGAAAACAAACCATACGTCTGAAGTCATCTAGCACGTCAAAACTGATTCGCCGGCATGATCACGTGCCGGACGTAACGTGATATCTCCCGGCTTGCACTACGCACTCACCATTATTCGGGCGGTGGTAGTGCACTACGTAGGTGTTGATGCGGGGAGCCATCGGAATGAAGGTGGGTGATACGCGGGAGTGTCTGTTCCAGGTCTTACCCGCTTTTTATCCTTGAGCGGGCCGTAACGCCGCCCTCTTTGTATTTACCCCACTAGGTGATTCCGGTGTGAAGAATACCCCCGCCACCGACCCATGAAGTGAAGTGAATCCCTCCTTCATGTAACTATAAATTGACATTCTCTTCCTTATTGTACATAGCCCTCCTCGTCCACAGTGCGAGTAGTTTGGTTTTTAATAGTTTTACTTTAAATTGCACAATTCTTTGTGATCCGCATTTGGAAATCGTGATAATTAATAATGTTGCATTGTGTTAGGTTAATTACCAAAACACATACCGGCGCATTTATTGGCGCCTTGGGTTTGTTAATGAGAGCGATAAGTGGACTCTTACCTATGACCCGATTAAAATATAATCAGACTACCCTCAATACAAATCTCCATCCTGGGAAACTAAGAGGGCAATTGGTGAAGAACACTGATCTCGGTGGTGTCTTATAAAACGATTTGTGGTATTTAAAGGAACACATTAATTGTTTTCATACTTATGAGTGCTTGTTTGGTTGTTTCCTTGTTTTCTTTCCACAGATGTTAAAAACCTGGATATACCAGGGTGATCCAGTAATAAGAAACCGTGAGTCTTGAACCTTTTTTTCTATCACACTGAGGTTAGGGTACGCCTTAGCGCGTGTATACAGCCCAGTGTTGGAGATTGGTCCTGATGAAAGCTCGGCCAAGGTGGCCATCATGAGCAGAAACATGTCGACCATTTGTTGCACCCAATAGGACATTTTGACTCAAACTTAAAGTCAAGCCTGTCCATTGACCATTTGTAAGGATGTGCCGGCATTAACCTTTATTAAAGTTGGATTTTGGTTGGAGCTCGCACTCTTTTATTCTTACACTTTTTTTCACCAGCACTGTTCACACTGTTTTTTATATGTAACCAGCTCCACTGCAGTTGCAGGTGTAGTAGCACACCGGGCACGCACTTGGCTTGCCCGGTGAATTTAACCCAATGATGAAGCATGTCACCCAATAGACGGGTGAGTGAGGGTTTTATAAAAATCAATTCTGATATTTCTTCACTTGACACCCACTGGTTTTCTTTGTGTCTCACTTTCTTATCATTATTGAGTCACTCCTTTGTTGTTATATTGATTTTCTATTATTAACTTAAATAACGCAATATTTATTGTGAGCAATAATTTGGACACAATATTCTGATGGCTCGTGTGGCCTGCCTGTGTGACCGCCTGGAGGCGTGTTGATCTGTGTGTGCAGGGATATGTGAAGATATACATCTGTTTTGCATATGCACAGGCATATGGTGTGTGTCCATGAGCATGCGCCATACACAAGACAAACCTAACCATTGGCGTTGTGTTAGACCCGTCTGCTTCTGAGAGTCCCCTCACCACTATGATTTCTTTTGTTCCCCTGTACCTCCCAAAATTTGTCGTTTTTTTATTTGTCTACCAGGACTTTTTATGTGTTGTCTCATGGGGTTAGATGTTCCTTGATGCGCAGTTGCTCACAAGGTTTGTGGCACCTATTTACAAGGCGCCTGGCCCAAACCTGTGGCATTACAAACTGGGGTTGTCAACCTGTATAAATGAACCTAAAATGGTGGACACCCTTTTTTCTCATGTGAAGTGACTCCCATTGGAGCCTTCATGAACCCTGGCCTTTTGAGGTTTTGGCGCCCTTTGTTTGGCGCGCATTTCTGACAGGAATTCCTTTGTTTTCCTCAGGTACACAAAATGGCTGCTCTAGAACCCCAGTACGGTGGCTGTGAGTGTCCTAAATACCCCTCAAGAGTGCCATGTCATTGTCACAGCCAGAGAAGGTTCTAGAACCTTCTGGCTCGTGCCAGTTCCCCAGGGCACTGGCTATATAAGGCCCAGTCCCTGGCGGCCATTTTAGATTTAAGAGTAGATTGAGGAGATGATGAGATTCTAGACTTGACACCAGATTGACACCTGCCCTGTTGACCCCTGAGGTGGCTGGTAGCGCAGGCAGTAGAGCAGCAAAGGGTTACTGGCGTTGTGTCTGACTGGCGTTCCAGTCAGCTACGTGAGAAGTGATCTAGCGCCTACAGCGCCTGCCCAGCGAGTACCTCATTGCCCCCAAAAGACTGTGGCCAGATTCGTGTGCCTCCCCGCCCCCCCGGTGGTGAACTGTGATCGATTTATCGAGTCGCGAGGCGAGAGCAAGTTCGCCGCGACCGCGATCGTCAGCTGTGCCCCCTTCGCGACAGGTGCCTCTAGAGGGGAGCTCGGACGTCTCCGAGCCCCACCAGCGTAGAGCGCTTCCTGCGCAGATTGAAGGTGAGGTGGTGCGCCGGGGCGGGGAAAGGCCGGCCTTCGTTGGGCGGGACTAGCGTCTCTGCCACCCCCCAGTGACCCGGGAGCTGTAGCTGTGGGCGGGAACCACCCTGTATGCGGAAGTCGGAGGGAGGTCCGTGGAGCCCCTGCGAACCCCGTCGCTGACGAGAGAAGTGCTGTGCCCGACTGAATCGTATTCCGATTGCAGCCGATACGAGGTGGGCCCGTTTCTTCATAGTGAATGCAGCGTTGTGAAGGAACTGTGAACCGGCATTCATTTGACTGTGCGTGAAGGTTGTGTGACCTCTCCGGCAGCCCGTTCGTCAGTCTAAAGACTTTGAACTGGTGCCGCCTGTGTTCTAGTGGTGCTAAAGCCCATAGGCGCGCATAGACTTCACCGGCAAAAGCAGAGATCCTATCCTGGTGACAGCCGAGTGCAAATGATGTATTCACTGTGTTTCCTTGCCTTTTAGATATACGCGCATACGCCCTGAATGATCATTAAAGAGTCCCAAACCTTATTTTGTGCTCAGAGAAGCTGTATACATGGTCCTTGAAATCAACACAAACTGTAAGAGTTATCTTTCCCATTTGAAACGTATTGCAGATGTAATGATTCTAAAGTATTTAATTGGTGGCAGCGATACCAGAAGAAACATGTGGTTATTTATTTAAATGAACCAATATTTATTCTGATATTTATTCTGATATTTATTGTGATACTCATCCCTGAAGTTATTCTATTTATTATTACTATTTATTACCAGAACTGTATGACCAAAAGAAATGTATATGTGCTTTCCCAGTCAACCCTATTTACAACAAAGAACTTTTATATAAAGAAATCGTATTTTTCTACAGCAGTGGTGTGGTGTCCTTCTTTTTGGTGTGGATGTACAAGGAGTTATTATTGGGTCAGAGCCGGCTTAACACTATAGCCTTCACTTGCCTTGTCACTTGAGCCAAGCTACCCCCTTTGTGCTGGGCTTGCCCATCGCAGGTCCAACACGTTGCCAATGCTTCTCTTGTTTATATACTTCAGTATATTCGTGCAAGTTTATCACCTACATGTAATATTGTGATCTGTTCTGTAAGGGTCAGAGTAATTGTCCCGGCACAGGCACGAAAAGAGGAACAAAATCAGAAAGCATTAAAAAGGCAGAGCTGGAAATGAGGCAAATGTGGTGCATCACTTTATTTCAGTAATTATCGAAAGCAGTACAAAAACACCTTCACCTCCAGATCAATATCGGCTTCACACCTGCACAACATAATCATGCTAAAATGGTTCATTATTAAACATTCTTTTCATTTCTACATGATTTTATTAAATTGAAACCATTAGTACTTACACAAAGGCCACCCACACAGGGAACATTCAAGGCATTTGTTCCAATACAAGCATGTTGGTGATTACAATTGAAATTGTTATTGATGTAGTGCTTCCTGCCCCTGGTTAGGCGCTGAAATCCTTTCATAATGCGGAGAACAATGTTCCATGGGCTCTGCCTGTTAGTGATTTAGTCGAGCACAATGATCACAGTTAAAAATGAAGTTTCCTTTCAGCGTTATGCGATTTGTAGTCATTCTTTTCAAACAAACTATGACAATGGTGTGCAAGTTCCATATGTGGTTGTTAATTTCATGCATTTAAAATAATTGTCATGCATATGTATTTTGTTGTCTGTTTAGGTCTGGCCTACAGACAGCTTTAGCAATCTTGTTAGCCTCATGTTTTCCAAACACAATCTTAGTAAAAATACATACATTTACACATACATAGAAGGGCTTGCAGCAGGGCCGGACTGGGAACCAAAACCAGCCCTGGCAAAGTGCTCGGCCGGCCCCCCTCCTCCCCCTGGGGGAGAGGGGGGATGCCACCAAGCTCTTTGCCAGGGCCGCTTTTCCGCCGAATTTGTTACAGGGCCGATTTTGCAGCTTTGCTGCAAAAACGGCCCTGTCACAAAAACGGCCCCCAGGGGGCCAAAAACGGCCCCCACCCTTGCGGCCGACCGGGGAATTGCCCGGTGCCCGCAACGGCCAGTCCGGGCCTGGCTTTCAGCTAGCCATCATCCTCCATTGGTCTTTTCAAATGTCATTCCCAGTTTGCTTCCGCCCTCCACTGCATACATTAATGGGGTATTGGGCCAGCCCGCTTCAGCCACTGGCTGCCCTTCATTGTGAGTGACAGCATTTCAACAAATCACATGTGCACACCCAACCTTCTTCACTACACTCTTTCTGTGAAGGGACTGTAGCAGTCAGTGCTGGTGGGAGGGAACCAGCAGTGTGCAAGGAACTAGAATGCAGAATAAATCGGTATTTTAAGCACCCAAAATAGCATTAGACAGATGGCACAGGGCAGGGCCGGACTGGGAACCAAAACCGGCCCTGGCAAGGTGCTTGGCCGCCCCCCCCGCCCCCCGGGCGGGAGGGGGGCGAGTGCTTTGCAAGGGCCGTTTTTCAGCCGATTTTGTTACAGGGCCGATTTTGCAGCTATGCTGCAAAACCGGCTCTGCAATAAAAACGGCCCCAGGGCCCAAAACCGGCCCCCACCCTTGCGGCCGACCGGGGGATTGCCCGGTGCCCACAAAGGCCAGTCCGGGCCTGGCACAGGGAAAACCATAAATATTAATCTCCCCTATTTAAAATGGCCTCTCTACTCTCGCCTCTACCCTATGCAAGAAAACACGGCCAATCACAGGATCTAATAAAAGTGCTTTGAGGCGTGAGTCAAAGCCTCAATATGGACGTTCGCTCACCTTTTCATTTAAGCATAGTTTATTTTATTTATAATTAGGCTGAACTGAGTCATCCCTTTCATCTCCATAGCAGCAGGTCCTTGCCACCTCCTGTGAGCCCTTCTGATAACCATCAATGGACGAGTGGTATCTCGTGAGGCTATTAACGGCTTATTTATGGGACTTTGGCATAGGGCAGCACATCAAGTCACCCTGCTGCACTGCCCTATGCCAAAGTGAAAGAGCAGGAATGCACAGTATTTAAGCTATACGGTGCAATCCTGTCCTTTCTTCATATGCTGGCGCTGTTTCGGCAGCGTAGCACCAACGTGGCACCCATGCCCCATGGTGCAAGGGTGACTGAGTTGCATTCAGGATTGTATTTGTGCAGGAAGGGGATACCTTCCTGCACAAACACAATCCTAAGAGGTGTTTTCCTCTTTCTATGTGTGCTGCAGAATGACGAGGAGAAATAAACATATTTCTACTTGTGAAGCCTCACCTCGAGAGGCGTATGGATTTGGCAATTCCTCAGGTGTACATCACTTTGTAAATCTGGGGTAGCGTCAAATTCCATGGAAGTTGCGTGGTAAAACCTACCATAGCACAGATGAAACGCTTCCCGGGCGCCGATTAAGGCAATGCAGTGATTTGTGCTGCGTTGCCTTACTCAAGATTCATGAGGCCACGCATGTACCACTTTACGAGGTGCAAGAGTGACGAGGGGCTCTCATAAATTAGCCCTTTACCGTTTATCAAGAAACATTTGCCAACTTAATGATAAAATCCTCCTTTAGGGGCAGATTTACAATAACTGGCGCATCCCCAGGGATACGCCAGTTATTGTACGCCGCAGCTCCGCCACCCATGGTGCGCCGCATTTACAATGCGGCGCACCATGGGGCAAAACGGCACAGATGCGTGACGCATCTGCTGCCGTAAAGGTGACGCATTGCTGGAGTTGCGTCGCAAGCGCGACGCAGCTCCAGCAATGCTCTTGGGGTGCCCTATCTGTACAATGCTGCGTCAAGCCTTACGCCTGCTTCAAGCAGGCGCAGGGTTTTGACGCAGCATTGGCCTAAAAGTGACTGAGTGAAACCTTGTAGATTTCACGCAGGCATTTTTGCGAGGCGCACCTGCCCCGAAACGCCCGCGCCGGAACGCCCACATGTGGCGCATGGTTTTACAACGTGATGCATCTGCCTAGATGCGTCACGTTGTAAATGGGTCGCAGGGATGCGCCACGTTTTCGCCGCGTTGGGTGACGCAAAGGCGGCGTAAACATGACGCAAGTCCGACATAAACCTGCCCCTTAGTTTTTAAGAGCTGCAAAGAATCGTCCTCTCACAGACACCTGGAGCTGTGGTTTGTTCGGTAAGAGCCTTTCTAGTTTCCTTTCATCCCCTTCTAGCCTTTATTGTTCATCCATTTTATCTCTTTTTTTCACTTTCCTCTATGCTACCTTCCTTTTTAGGTTGTTGAATTCTTTCTCCATTGTTCTCCCTTCTAATTTTGTATTTCTTCATTTGCAATTTCTCTTGTCCTATCTATATTATTTCCTTCTCATTTAATCCCATGGCTTCCGAAGGTTCAGATACAAACTTTTGCAGTGCTGGCTTTATTATTTTACACCACTGTACAGCTCCATTTTGTTACCTTAGCCCACCAGTCTTCTAAATATTTTTGGGAAAGTGGACATTAAGGTTTCCAATTACAGCTTCAAGCCCTGTTATGGATGTTAAAACTAAAAAGTAGGACGCCATCCATTTCATCTTGTAAGCACATATCTGTGAACAGACCTGAGTCGAACTGGAGACTGTCGATCTTTTAAGACTAAAAAAGGGTTTAGCTGTTTTCCATCTAAAATCTCCTCAGCTTTAATGTAAGTCACGGGTAAAAATAAATTCACCAGATTTTTTTCAAAATATTAGGCAGTGCTTAATTTGAGCCGGTGGTTTCCGGTTTTCAGCACCCGCACTTAATTGTCAACACTGGCGCTCTTGAAAGTCTGCCACAAGGTTGCGCTGTCTGGTTTATTTAGAGATTAGTACAACAACAGTTAATTATTAATTACATATACATTAAAAATTACTATTGTCTGCACCCAAGCTATTCTTATAGCTTTGGGGGCCAGAAATAGTGCACAATGTCACACTTGTAGGAGTGTGATGGTTAATGGTTGTGTCATTGGCATCATGGCTGGGGCAATATGTGGTACAAGGTGCAGTGGCCTCGTGACGGGAGCCCTGGCACTCATTCTTTTTACAAATTAAGCACTGCTAAAATATTGGCATGTATGTAAGTGCTTCTTGCCCTTCTGCCTGCTGAGCTCATCGTATGATTCATCGGAGCGATACTAGAGAGGATAAAATACAGCCTTGGCTGCAGCCTGTGTATATTAATAATCTGGGGAATGGTGGGAAAAGCTGGCCTCGGATCCATCACACTTAATTTGGGACCCTCTACAGCTGGCGCTGAAGCTTCTACTGTATTTTGACAGCCATCGTTAAGGGCAGGCGCCTTTGAAACATCTACATTTGCACACATTCCTTTCTAAACAAAGCTTGCTTCCAACCTTAATAATTTGCACAAAGCACCTCCTTTGAACAAACAATTTTCACTGTTGACTTCATAACTGGGGCTTTGGCTCATTTCTAATCACTCCTAAAAGGCCTGGTAGGAGCACTGGTGCGCAGGAAGAATTTCTCAGGATCACACAGTGCAATCCAGTTAAAGTTGAGATTCAAATCCAGGTCTCTCTGTTCTGCAGTCAACACATAAATAGTATCCCACATTGCCTATTGCAGTGCTCTGGATCAGTATTAAATTATATATATTTTTTGTAATCATATGCCCATCATGCAACATTTTCTCTTTTATTTATTTTTATTCTTTTTACTTATCTTGTAAATTCTTGCAAAAAGACATTAAAATGTGCACAATGTACGTCAAAGGCAAGCCCTATATGTGTTGTTATTTTAATACAAACATATTTTTGCCATTTTGTATAGCACAAACGTGTCCCAGAGGCACCACAGTGCTTTACATGAGCACTAAATTAAGTTGGACAAGGACAATTTTGTTTATTTTTTTTGACACAGAGGGGCATATTTACAAGCCCCTGAGAGTTTAGGAATCTTAGGAGGTTAGGTGAGGCTGGAACCTGCACCTGATTTCCCACTTGCAAAGTCAGCAGCTCTGGCTGTTAGGCCACATCTCCTCCCTGTCATGCCTTCTGTGATCTAGTTTGCAAGCCATTTGTGCACAGTTCTACATGCTAATATTTGTGATGATAAATTGTGTTACACAGAAACTGTAAGTGTACCCTTTTAAAGCAGCAGGAGCATTATATGCAGTGAGACTGACAGAGAAGCTACTCAGGGGTGACAATGGCGCCGCCCACTGGAGGAACATCACATCCACATCTGTTTTCTTAACTCTTCGATGACAGATTCTTTTTGGATGCTTTGCCACTGAGACGGGATTTCTCCAATTCCTGAAAACTTAAGACCAAAATGTGTTTCTAGATTGGACCTGAAATGGGACACAAACCATCTCCAGTATAACAGTGATGAGGCATCTGGAGTGATGCTCCAGCACGCATACTCAGGCCCTGCTTCTCGATATCTCTTGTAAGGACATCTTCTCCCATTCTTTAGTGCAAATTCATAATCACTAGCTGCCAAAGACGCGCAGAAATGGATAATAAAGTTGCTAGTGTTGATCCAATTTCTACCCGTCAGACATCCAGGGCGATGGAACTGTACACTGTGGTCTCCAAAATGGCCTAGGAGTGTGTGTGTACAGACAGCAGTGCATAGGGGACACTTTACCCAGCATCCAGACAACTGATGAAAAAGCATTTCATGAGGTTTCTTTTCAAACTCCTCAAAGTCATCAGCCTTTTCAAATCCCTCCCTCAGGTCTTTAACAATAGCGTTGAAAGCCTTAGTCATGGCTTCTTGTAGAAAATGAACGTCTCTTACCTCAAGTGCGTCAAAAACACTGAGATCACGTCTCTGAAAGATGAGCAAACCTTTAATATGAGCGCAGAATTCATCTGACCAGGTGGACACTTTACTACATTTACCATTAACCTTTTCAGTGACATCGCTAATAATGTTAAGAACGCTCCTTTCAAAAGAATCAAGAGTTATGTTTAAGTTATTATTTACCATGTTCTTGTTTTCAACAAAACAATAACTGTAAACTTTGTTTTTTATAAAACGCTGAAACGCTTCTTTGGGCTGATTGATGTAGCTCATATAGTTCTCAAAGTTTTCTTCTTCTGCTAAAGACAGAAGGAGATGATATTCGAGTTTTGATCTGTTACCATTGAAGGCTGGACAGTTTGAGCGCATCTCCCCTGCTATGTCTATCGCAGTCTTGTTATACACTACTTTAAGGATCGCCGTTTTCAGTATTGTACATACGAAATCAACAAATATCACGATACGAATTGTTCCTTCACATGACAGTTTGAATGCGTGAAAGAAATGTTCCTTCTTGCTTTCAAAAAGGGTTTTCGGGTCATGTGCATTCTGAAATGATTCAGACAGCTTAACAAATCGTTTTGCTGCAAATTGGCACAAATACAAGGAGACATATACTTTGTAGTCAGCTTGGAATCTAAACTTTGAGCCATTAAATGCAGACTTCAATTTTTCTTCTATGATGTTCAGAATTTCTTCAAAGTAAGAAATACGATAATTCTCATGTTTCTGCTCTTTATCTTTGATGTATTCTGATACATCTTGTTTTAGGGACTCTGTCAATTGGGAAATTAGGTTTAACTGGGATTTGTCTAAACGTTCCGCCCAAAGCACATATTTTCTTGTCGCTGAAATGAGCTTTGAAAACTCCTGGGTCAAGTCGACCCATGTTGCAGACTCTTCGAATTTGTTAACTAGATCAGAGTGACTTTTAAACTGCTCTAGAAGGGTATTTTGCAATTCTACCTTAACATTCGGCTTCTCTGCAGGGGGGATTGAAGAAATCACCTTTTGAAGCCAAGTCTGCCAGATACTATCAAAAATATTTTTTAGCTCCTCTTCCCCCAGTTCCTTACCTTTAAAGCCCAAGGCTGTTTTTTTGCTTTCTTCAAGCAGTTGCTTTTCATAAACTTTATTCATTTGGCCTAATGTACTTTTATTGCTTTTAACTCTGATTTGCTCTTCTGCCATTTTGATTGTTCGTTCGATTAGATCATACTTAATATTTCTCAACCTGTTTTCAGTATTTGCTTTCCACTGAATTAACATCTTACTGTCTTTGTCTTCACTGAAGAACGTTTCCATGCTCTTCGTGATGGAATCGCATCTTTCCTGAACCCCCCTCTCTATGTAAGTTCTGTCTACTCTCTGGAGTTCATCGTTTCCTATAGTAATATTCAGCTTGTTTTGTAGATCGAGAAAAACCTTCCTCAACTTCCATGTCCATGAGCTACACATGTTTTTTAACTTGTAGTATGCTGCAATCTCCAAGGAATTCCTGAAACTGAAGACAACGTTTTCATCCAACAAAGCGTCCAATAGATCATTTATACACAATTTCAGATCTGACATAGCCTTCACATTAGTTATGCCAAGCTTGGATTCTAATTTAGGTAACCAATATTCTGGATTCAGCCCCACTTCCACAAGCGCCAATTCAAGTTCCTTCTTTCCATGGTCTTCTGGATTTGACTTCTGCGGTAGCTCATTCTCTTTAGACATTTCTGGAAGAAAAAAAGCTCAAATTAAGATTAAAAAAAAATTATTGGGAACTGTCACATAATTCGCTTACTACCACTGTTGTCAGGAGAGACAGGCAGAACAAGCATTGGCAAAGCCAAGTTAATTTTTCATTATTTAAAGTCAAATTTAATTTTGCTTATTATGAGTAATTTCACTTTCTTACAATTCAGTGAGCCTTCTCCATGGGCTTTAAATTCTTCTAACAGTATGTGTTTCATAGCTGCCATCTTTTCTTTTATTACCAGTGGTAAGGTTGCCGCTGCTGGTTTGGGTCTCACAGCCTAGAGTGGCGACCTTTCTTTACTTAAACATACTTTTAAAACATTCATATTTATGTATTTCAGACTGTTTCTAGGAGCGGCTGCATCATTTTAACATTTTAATATTTTTAATCTCCATTTACCTTGCGCTCGTTTTTTTCGAACACTCCTGGGGCACCTGTATCCCAACACAGCAGATTGGCTGGGTTCCACGGTCTAAGCCCTCTTCCGCCACAGCTGGTGCAGATTGCAAGGAGAGCGTTACAGAACTGGCACACCCTTCCTGTAACATCCGGCGCACCGCAGGCATTTCCGGGTGGGGCATGGTGTAGTATCCAGCCGCAACCACCTACTTAGGAAGATGCCTGAGTGGACGTGCCGAAGGCGCGCCTAAGGTAAGCCCGTCTGCACCTGGACAGGGCCCAGGGCCATAACCCCTGGCCGTTTCCTCCCAGATGGTGGGTCTGGCCACAAATACTCCAGAAATTAATTACTGGCCCTTTACCCGGTAGACAATAAGTCTATTTGCCCACTGTTAGATCTACAGAGTGAGCCCAGGCAATGTAATCATTGCAAGCTACCCCTTAGCTTTGCCAAGATCAGAAATAGGTCTGCTACAAGACCTCACAAACATTCCCAGGCAAGGGACATAAAGGTGTTCCAGGGCATGCTTATTAATGCAATCTTCCTGGCAAAACACAACATAAAATTTGCAGAGATGGTAGGCTCGCATAAGCTTGATCTAGCATTTGTGACCGAAACGTGGGCCGACAAAACCTCAAACTCAGATCTGAGACTGGCCATCCCTGCGGGCTACGCAATTCTCAGGGCAGATTGGGCTGACAAGAGGGGTGGGGGCCTAGCAATTATCTTTAAAGACCACCTGGTGGTTGCAGGTTCGGCAGCAGGCAGCACACCAAATTGTAAAGTTTTATCCTTCCAGATTACATTAAGAAAAACATATACGTTCAAGGGCCTTTTTCTATATAGGCCCCATGGGGCTAGAACCACATTTTTAGACTACATTAGTTCCTTCATTGAATCTAGCTGCATTACACCTGACTTCTCAGTATTGGGGGATTTTAATTACAACATAGAAAAACAGGATGACCGCGACACAGCCCTCTAGGTGGACACCATGGCCAGATTCTTGCTAAGACAGATTGTTGAACAGGTCACTCACAATGCAGGACACACCTTGAGCGGTATATTTATGTCAAACCCTCGTTTGAAAATTTCAGAAGTAATACCTGTTCCATGGTAAGACCACAATGCCATAATGCTCTCTGTGAGTATCAGTCAGCATTCCACAAGACCGTGCAGTCCATGTGTCACAGTTAAGAGGCGGAACTGGAGTAACATCGATGCCCCATCCTCACAAGAATCCCTCTCTACAACACAGCCCGACCACACCACAGATGCTAATAAGGCTGCCCACAGGTTCTCCACCTGAATCAAAAATGCAGTAGACCCGCTGGCCCCCATAAAGACTTTTTCCAATATGCGGGAGAAGCCCTCAGAACCCTGGTTCTCTGACAAACTAAGAAACCAGAAACAAATCTGTAGAAGGAAGGAGAGGCGGTAGAGACTGAATTATGACCCAACTGATAAAACACAATACATGCAATCTTTGTCCGACTACAAGAAGCTGAATCTTAAAGGAAAAAAGCAAATACTTTACAATAAGATTTCACAGGCAAAGAATACGTGTAAGGAGGTGTCTTCTACAGTGAAAAGCCTAGCTAAACTACCACAGCCTCCTAGGATGGAAAGTAGCGCAGAGTTCTGCAACTTATTGGCCCAATCCTTTAGGGACAAAACTGAGGCAGTGTACAAAGTACTTAGAGAATATGGCAACACCACTACGAGGAGGCCCCCAGCAGGCACAACACCCTCCCCACCTTACCTGCTGAACTCCTTCTCCCCACCACCCATACAACAGATCATCCAAGTGGTTAAGTCCTCCAAATCTGGGGCCCCAATAGATCCCTGCCCTCCGAAAATACTTATCCTGGTTTCTGAAACTGTCAGCGAGCAATTGAGGCTCATTTTCAAAGAGATCATTTCCTCAACCATCTTCCCCGATGCCTGGAAAATAGCGTCAATTCAGCCACTCCTGAAGAAACATGACCTCGACCCAGCTGACCCCAGCAACTATAGACCCATCTCGAGAATACCCTTCTCAGCAAAAGTGCTGGAGAAAATACTAAATGGGCAACTCACAACATTTATCTCCTCCTTGGAACTTCTGGACCCATCGCAATACAGGTGTCCGGGAGGGACATAGTACAGAGACAGCATTTTCCTCAGAACAGTTAACGCTCCCGTGTGGGGTGTCACAGGGCTCGGCTTTAAGCCCTACGCTGTTTAATCTATATGTTTCCCCTCAAGCTAAAATCATCAGGAAGTTGGGCTTCTCAGTGGTCTAATATGCTGATGATACCCAGCTAGTAGATACATTTCCAGCAACATTGAAGAGACAGCAGATCGTTTCAATCTCTGTATGAGGTCCATCAGAGGATGAGTCAGAGTAATGAGTCAGATCTGCCTAAAAATGAGTGGGAGAAAGACAGAGGTTCTCCTGTTTGGCACGGATAACCCATTTTGGACACCCAGATGGTGGCCATCCAGTTTTGGAGAGCTTCCAGTCCCTGTGCCTAAGGCAAAAAATCTAGGCTTTATCTTTGAGGATAAATTGATCTTCAATAACCAGATCAGCTCCCTCACTTCTTCAATCTTCTTCAGCCTAAAGATTATCAGGAACATTCACCCCTTCATTCCTCCAGGATCCTTAAAAATCCTGGTGACAGCACTAGCCTGGTCCAGACTGAACTACGGGAATGCGCTGTATGTAGGGATCCAAATGCAGCACCTTCAAAAGCTGCAGTGTCTTCAAAAAGAAGCGGTCAGACTGCTGTTGGATATCCCGAAATTTAAAAATTTCACCCAGCCTCGTATAAGTTGAAAACCTTCCACTGGCCCCCAGTGACCAAGAAGATTACATTCAAATCCCAATGCTTAGCGTTTAAGGCACTCCATGGGTCCGCCGGTCCTCACTATCTTAGGAACCGACTGAACTGGAACATACCTCCTAGAAATATAATGTCTGCTCACTGCAAACTTCTACAAACACTCAGGTTCAAGAGAGCTCACTGGGGTGGAAGAAGTCTCCTGGTCTGGACTGTTAAAACTTGGAACATGCTCCCAGCAGGATAAAAAAGCAGCCCAACAATTTTGGTCTTCAGAAAAGCACTAAAAACATGGCTCTTCGTCAACTAATCCTCTCACACCCAGTCTCAGTGCCAACCTTGCTGTATTTCAGGGCATTAGCGCCTAGACGCCTCCAAGCAGTGTGCGCTTTATAAATGCTCAAATCAATCAAATCAAATTTTTTAACTGAGAACGTTTTATGCCCCATTTTCCCTGTGTACACTCATACCCATGTTGGGCCTGGAGAGGGGGACTGGACAACCAGGCAGACATGAGACCTGCAGAACACAGAACTGAAATGGGATCTGGGCCCTGATCCTCTCTGCAACTTGAATGGAGGCACATATCTAGAGAACTAATAAGGGCAACTTTACCATTAACTAATTAATTTACCACACTTTTCAACCTGAACACTAAAATTGGAAGAACACAAAGTTGAACTTCAAGAGCTTACTTAATTTTATGATATGGAAACAGATGTATCAGAGGAAAAACTAACAGGCTCTGACAAATCTGGAGATACATATGAAGAACAAGAAGGGTTATCTAGATCCATTCAAATTAATTGTACATGAAGGTCAAAAAACACATATAACATAAACATACTTTAAGAAAGAGCTCAGCTTTATATAAATCCTCTTAAGGGATGTAAATAAAAAGCTACAATCAATTTCTCATAAAGTGGTGGCTGGGGTAGAGATGCTAGTGAATGCTGAAACAAATTTTGATGGAAGAAAGATAAAGATAGACATAGGGGCCAATTACCATGAGTGTCGGAAAGCCTCTGACCTCAGTTCAGAGACTTTGTGACACTCATTGTCAGTCTCAGTTCCGACTGGCTGATAACAATACAGCCCGTCGGAACTGAAACCAGCTGGTCATTCTGGCTCGCTTCCGACGGCTCTAGGGGGCCTGTCTGCCAGTTGGAGACCAGCCCGTAATCCAAAGGGAAGCCATTTAAGCCTTCTGGATTACAATGCATGGTTTCCAGCAGGGTTTCCATGCCGGATTTTTCAACACGGAAACCCTGTTGAAATGAGTGTTTGGGGGCTCTAGCAGGGCCCCCTTTCAATTGCGGCACACGGTTGGGGCCGAGGGGGCACATATGCCCCCTGTTAATCGCTGCATCCTATGGCAAGGACCTTCAGATGCCAGGCCCGGAGTGCAGGGATAACACAAAACTTCCATTTCCCTATGGGAGCATGTGTTATGGTTGGTTTACGGGAAATGTGGGAATGCGGCCGCACCATGTGTAGTCACATCATAGTCAGGTAGTCGGGACTGCCGACTGGAGGGTGATCGGTGCCATTTCTGCGACGGTGTCCCAACATCGTACTTGGCCCCTTAGCCTTGAGAAAATCGTATCTCATTGTAGAGGACCTGGAAAACTCATTCTGGAGGTCAAATCAACATTTCCAAAGTATCCAAAATGAGAGAGAAGATACCACTACTGTGGAAGATACTTTCACAAAACTAATTATGGAATGATTGCTGATATATCCTAAATCTGCTCAATATGATTTTACAATTGCATTAGTACATAGGACACACTCCCAGGAATACAACAAGAGAATGGACTACTTAGAAGCATCGTGGTCAGAATAAAAGAAAATATTATATAGAAAAACAAAAGGACTAGGATGCTGAAAGCAAAAACTGAATGACAGAATGACATTGCTGAGGAAATCCAACGTGCAATATTTGGCTTGGTAACAGAACGCCCCTTGCGCATGCATCCGTAACCAACGAACAGTTGATCAGACATACGAAAGGGCGCTGTCCTGTCGATGTAGAATTTAAGGCATCTCTTAACGTCTAATAAATGCAAACGTTGCTCCTCCGGAGATTGGGAATTAACGAAAAAAGACTTTAAGAACACTGGTTCATTGAGGTGAAAATCAGTTGGCACCTTAGGCATGAATGCCGGGTTGGTGTGAAGCACAACACAGTCCGATTTGAATTGAAGGAAAGGAGGCTGAATGTTAAAGGCATGGATATCACTCACGCGACGAGAGGAGGTCAAGGCGAGAAGAATGGCAACCTTCCAGGTCAAAATTTTCAAATCCACTTTGTGGATGGGCTCAAAAGGCGCCTTCATCAATTGCGCCAAATCAACATTGAGATGCCAGGTAAAAGGAGGACGCAGAATGGGCGGAAACATCCTGAACAGACCCTTAAAGAACTGCCAAATGACGCTAGGAAGACCTTTAAAGTGGAGTGGGAAAGTCCTGATTGAGCCAACTGCAGAAAGAACGGCAGAAGCTGAGCAGGAGAAGAGTGCACGGGATGGATGTTGGCAGATGCACACCAGTGACAGAACCTTTTCCACTTTAGCTTGTAAGTCTTTACTGTGGACGGGGCTCTCGCATTGACAAGAACGTCTCTACATGCTGGTGAAATGTTGAAGTGGGCAAATTCAAGGTGCTCAGGGTCCAGGCCGATAATTTGAGAGAGAAGGGGTCCGGATGGCAGATCTGACCCTTATCCATTGTGAGGAGATCCGCTCGAGGACGTAGGAGGATGGGTTTGCACTGTGAGAAAAGCAGCAGTTCCGAGAACCACGCTTGAAGAGGCCATCTCGGAGCGATCAGGAGAATGTGGCATGGCTGTCTCCGCATTTTTCACAACACTCGAGGAACCAGCGGGATCGGCGGAAAAGCGTAGGTGAATAGATTGCACTAGTCCATCAAAAGGGCATTGCCGCACGACCCTTGATGGGGAAGCCAGCTTGCATAAGACGGGCATTTCCGTTTCACAGGGCTCGCAAAAAAATCCATGTCTGGGCGACCCCACAGCTGAAATATGAAGTGCAGAGTCGGCTGATGCAACTCCCACTCGTGGGTCGAGGACGCGGACTTGCTGCGGGAATCCGCTAGGATGTTGGAGATGCCTGGTAGGTCAACCGCTGTCAGGGTAATTTGGTGACAGAGTGCCCAGTCCCACATGCTCTCTGCCAGATGAGAGAGGAGCGGTGACTTGCTGCCGCCCTGTTTGTTTAAATAATGCATACTGGGGGTATTGTCGGTTTGAATGAGCACTGATTCTCCCTGAAGCAGAAGACGGAAAGACTTGAGCGCAAGGAAAACAACCATTAGTTCCAGTCTGTTGATGTGCCAGGAACGTTAAGACAGGGTCCACTTGCCCTTTATGGATAGCCCCTGAAGATGTGCACCCCAACCTTCCAGGGAGACATCCGTGGTAAGGACAAGCTCTGGAGCGATGGTTAGGAAAGAAGTACCGGCAGCGATGTTTGACAGTTAAGCCCACCAGTGGAGAGTTGACCTCAGCCGAGCGGTCACCAGGACCAGATTGTTGAAAGAGCCGGTGACCAAATGCCACTGTTTGTCCAGCTCCTCCTGAATTGGGCGACTCTTGAGCCTTCAATTTGGGATCGGGGAGATGCAGGAGGACGCCATCCCGAGAAAAGACTTCAATGCATAAACTGAAACGGACCCTTTTAAATGGATGAGAGCCACTAGGCGTAGAATCCGCAGCTGACGTTCGTGAGACACGAATGCCTTCGCCAGTATTCAGAGTGGCGCCTAGAAGGTCCTGCAGGGAGCTGGATCGACCTGAGACTTCTCGCTGTTGATGGACAGACCGAGGGAGTGGAATAGAGTCTGACAGAATCGAGTGTCCAGAGAAGGCTGATGACGAGATTGGGACTTGATGAGACAGTCGTCTAGGTAGGCAAAGATTTGAACACCCTTCAAACGTAGATATGCCACCACCGGGGCCAGGACTTTCGTGAAGACGTGAGGGGCGGAGCTAAGGCCGAAAGGCAGAACCTTGAATTGAAAATCTCTGCGCCCTGCCCGGAAGCGCAAGTACTTCCGGTGCCTTGGAAGTATCGGCATGTGGAAATAGGCGTCATGGAGATCGATGGTGATCAGGAAGTCGCCCTTCGAGAGAAGGCAGAGAATCTCCGCGAGCGTGAGCATGCGGAAGGATTGGCGCTTCAGGTACTTCAGGTACTTGTTTAGAGCCCTTAAGTCGAGGATCAGACGCCGTTCGCCGGACTTCTTGAGGACTAGGAAAAAACGGGAATAGAATCCCATCCCCTTCTGAGACTTGGGAACCACTTCGATGGCACCTTTCTGAATCATGAGTCGAATTTGTTGAAAGAGCTCCTGAGGTGAGCCGGAGGTGGACCCGTTGGAGGAGTGTTTGGAGGGAACTTGACAAACTCCAAAGCATGGCCTTTTGATACAATGTCCAGCACCCAACAGTCCGAAGTGATTGAAGACCAATTGGAAAAGAAAAGGGAGATTCGACCTCCAACTTTGAGCAGGGAAGGCAAGTCATTGCTTCTTAGAAGCAGAGCCTCTGTAGGAAGACTTTCCTCTGTACGACTTGGTGGACTGTTGCCGATAGGACTGCTGTGACTGGGAGGAATATCTCTGATTTCCTTGACTGTAGGAGCGGTACTGGTTGGATCCGCTGCGAAAAGAAGAGGAGGTGCCGTGTCCGCGCGCACCACGGAAAAGGCTGCTTGCGAAACTGCAAAGTGCTTAGGGCACGAGCCGTCTCGGTGTCCTTTTTGATGGTTTGAAGTACGTCATCCACATGCTGGCCAAAGAGCGATTCGCAGTCATAGGGCATGTCGAGGATTTTCGCCTGAACCTTCCTGGCAAAAAGAGGTGGAACGAAGCCAGCCCCGACGACGTATAATAGCTGCACCCGCAAGCTGACGAAAACCAGTGCACGCAATGTCCACAGAGCCGTCGATAATCTCTGATGACGCTCTCTCACCCTCCTGGAGGGCTCAGGAATGAGGTAGATAAAAGAAGACATATCCAACCACATTTGGCGGTCATAGCGACCCAAAATGGCCAGAGAATTCGCAGCCCTCACGGTGGTAGAATCCATAGTGGAAAATGTTCACTCAATGGCATCAAGACTACGTCCCTCATGGTCAGGAGGTGCAGAAATAGGAGAAGATGGATTCCTGGAACGGCGCTGTGCGGCCTGGGTGATCACGGTATCGGGTTTAGGCTGCGCTACCAGGCAAGCTGGAGAACCCTTGGGCGCCCTATATTTCCTCTCCAAACGAAGCATGCAATAGAATTTGGCGTCTGCATCAGTTTGACACCCTCATTCCAGATAAAGTCAATTATGGGCACTGCACGGACCTGTTTAAGAGGTTGACTCTTGAAATACTAAAGAAAACAGTCCTCATCCTTCAGAACCATAGGGAGTTTAAAGTGCAGCGCCGCTCGTTCCATAAGTTGGTGAAAACCAGCTATATCAACAGGAGGGGAATTCCCTGAACCCGAAGGAGGCGGCAACGGTGTATGAATCTGATAATCGTCCCAATCCGCCATGGTCCCATCATCATCATCAACTTCGCCGTCTTCCCGATCTGGGCGAACGTCATAATCCTCATAAACAGTTGCATGAACCTGAATAGATGTTGCAGATGGCGCAAATAGCTCCGTCAGTGCAGTAGAGGAAGGAGCCGCTGTAGTTGCAGGCACCCTAGGCTGAGGAGATCCATGGTGAGATGATTGAAATCGTCTTTTATAATCCTCCAACATGTATTGGAGATTAGAAATGAGGGACAGCAGTATTTGTGCTGTGGGAACCTGAGTAGAAGGTTCCTCCTTATGGAAGTAATGATCTTCCTGATCATCCTCATAGTCCTGACATTTGATGACCTGCTCCGAAGGGCTTCGAGCTGCCCGAAATCTATCATCTTCCTCCTCATCAGAACAAGTGTCATGCTCCGAACCTGTGGCAAAAAGAGGTGATGGAGGCTGAGAGTGACGTGGAATTGTAAACTGATCCAAAGACACATGTCGATGTTGGAGCAGAGGGTCAACAGCAGGAGTCCCAGAACCGGATGATGAAATTGGCACTAGAGGCAATGATGCAAAGGTAGACGTAGACGACAGTAACTCAGTCGATGGGACAACCACCATCGACGAAGCTGCCGTTGACAAAGCCGTCGTCAACGGAGCTGTCGCCGACGAAACAGTCGTCGACCGAGCACCCGCCGCCGACGAGGCTCTCTTCACAGAAGGCGGCGACGAAGATTTTGATGTCAACGAGACTCCCTTTTTAGACGTCGATGAGGAGATCAGAATCGTCGACAAGACAGATTTGAAGCTCACACACACCATCATCGATACTGACGACGTCGACGCAGCCGCTGTCGACGACCCGTTGGCACAAGTCGTCATCACTGTCGTCGTCAGAGAGCTAGAGACGGCAGATCTCGTCGTCGGACAGACCGTTGACGCTTCCGTCGACGATTTAGCACGTTTTTTAGTGGAAACATGCGTAGAAGGAGCCGTGGATGCCTTAGAGTCAGATCTCGAGGGCATAGGCGTAGCAGGAAGAGGTGGAGACAAGCAGGAGGCGTCTGGAGTTGAAGCTTCCTCTTCTTTGCGAATGGAGATGGCAAGTCCTGCACACACCTGACGCAAGGCTTTCTGCATCAGAAAGAGGTGAATCCTTATCTTTCAACCTCTGCAAACACAGGAGGGGACGCCCTTCCCTGTCCTTAAGGGTCTTGGTTGAGAAAGTCCTGCACATTTTACATTAGCCTACCTCATGCTCTGGATAGAGGCAGTAAATACACTTCTTGTGAGGGTCCTCTGAGAAGAGAAGCACATGGTCGAAACAACGACTTCTTACTTGAAGATATCCCAAAAAACTGTAGAAATCCACAAAGAAGTTGAAAACTGAGCAGAGCTCAGGGAGACTCACTTCACACAACGTGCAGCAGAAAACCAGAGGGCCTGAGCCTCTGAGGAGAAGGTTCTAGAGGGGTGCTTGCGCCAGATTGGCTGTAGTTTGGACTAGCATAATGACATGGATATGCTATGAAAGTGCTTTTTCCTTTTAATGTATTCCTATGTGTTAATGCTAACCTTGGTACTTATGAGTATTAATGGTTTTAGAATGTATGTAATTATGTTTTTATATACATATATGATTAGTTTTATTGCTATTTTATTTACCGTGGGGCTCCCACTTCGACGACGGGGACTATTCAAGCATGTGAATCTATGATAAGACAGGCCAATACTGGAGAAAAATTAGCTATTAGTTTAAGGGTTGCTTTGGTACATACAAGAGACAGACATCAGTCAGTAAAACCAGACTTAACATCATCTCTATGGAACCTACCGAAGGCACCCGGTCACTATCCTTGTCGGCACCGCAGCGTATGTGACATAAATCAGATTTTTTTTAAAAGTCAGATAGTACGAAAACCTGCAAATTCTAATTCAGCAAACATGATTTATATGATCACATGTCCTCATGGTCTACATTACATAGGGATTACATGTAGGAAGATCAAGATCCAAATTGGAGATCGCAGGAGTAACATTAGGTATAAAAAAAAAAACACTACGAAAATAGCCAACCATTATATCATTAAAGACAATGCTCCAGCAGACCTAAACTAGGTCATAATAGAACAACTGGATGACAATATAAGAAACGCAGAAAGAACCCAATTTGAAAGTGAACAACATTGGATTTATCGTCTCTGTACTCATATTCTAGCAATTAATGACAACATACCCTGGACAGCTTTCAATAATAGATGAGATGCTGAGGATTAAGAATATTTCAAAGGCAATTTGTTAGGTCCAGCAGTTTATGCTACCAAGAAACAAAACCTGGGTAGTCTTAGAGTCGGAAATGTTATGACAATAGATCCTTTCTAGGATTTACCAAGTCATGTATAGGATAAATATCATGATTAATATGGCTACATATAAATAGATGGGAATAGGTACTACACACACTTGCACACAAAAGATCAGTGTTGACATTCATAGCAGTCCCCTCGTTAGCGGCGGCCGCCCGTGCCAGCTGCAGAAGTCTGAAAAAGAGTTTTGAGAACAGCCTGTCCTACAGCTGCCTGCTGTTTGGAGTGCACATCTACACAGTAATGTTTGGTAAATGTATGTGGTGTAGCCCACGTGGCTTCTCTACAAATGTCTTCCAAAGGAATGTTACCTAGGAATGCCATGGAGGCCCCCAACTTGCGTGTGGAGTGCGCCCTGGGGGGGACCGTTAAAGTGCGTTTAGCCTTCTGATAACAAATCTGAATACATTTAACGATCCACCTGGCTATTCCGGCTTTGGAAATAGGGTTGCCTTTGTGCGGTGCTGAGAAGGCAACGAAAAGTTGCTGTGTCTTTGAGGAAAATTGAATTTTGCCTTGTCATGTGTCCCTACGTGTTCCCCCATCGTATATTATATGTGCATGATCGATATGCATATTTACCCCCTTGCCCGAATAAAGACGCAATTATAGTTGTGTCCAACGTTAATATGCTAGTTTCCAGTCCTCGTGAAAGCAACGAGTATTAGGCCTATGTTGCCAACGTTTTACATTATGCACGTTAATTCATCGAATTGTCCCCGTTTCTAGGCCTCAAAGGGCCTGAACACCAGATTCAAGCTCCAGTCTCCTGAAACCACTCCGAGGAGCGATGCAGCCCCTCCCGCATCCCTGACCCTTCACTTACTTTCTGCCAAGCAGCGCGGTGCCCGGCCTGGCCTGCCTGCCTGTCTGCCAAGAATATGTTATGCCTCTAGTTATCAGTTCAGCTCCCCGGCTTCACATTCCTAAGCTAACGAACCGCATAAACATCTTCAGCTATAGTCTAGTCTTTCTGTCTCCATGCAAGAGAATTACTGAATTAATATCCATAGAAGATTCCTAGCACACGCAATACAGTAAGAAATATATGCATGCACCAGCCTTAGTGTCAAGTAGCCTCTGCCCTGATGACATTTAGATTCTAGCAACATGTTCTCCAAACACGAGATACCAGATATGCTATAGGTACATGTCGTCCTGACATCCCAGACTTTAGTCTCCTCTTCTAGTGCAGAAGTCAGAGCCCCCAGCTCTCCCTAGTTACACGTCATGGCCCGTTTGCGCGCACCAGTAGGTTAAAGGTTCCAGCTGCCCAGGTAGCCCCCTCCATGTATCCACCCATTTATGACATTTCTGTGACGTTTTCATCACATGCCTCCGTGCACGCCCCGTACACGCCTTCTTTGCACGCCCATATGTTCTTATCTTACGTTTGTCACTTGTTACGCCTACTGTATGTAATGCAATTGTACTATTTTACTATATATACTATGTAATGTTGATGAGACGTTGCAGCTGCCATTCCATTCTGTTACAGGCTGTTCCGATCCTGTCCCTTCCCTTGTGTCAAATTAAAGCCTGTTCGACTCAGATACCACGGATCCTGCCTCTTATTTATTGAGCTATCTGTTTTAGTTAATGTATAGAAAAATAGTACCGGTAATTAATTATTTATTTACCACAAAAATTGCGCCCGAATAGGGACGAGCCCCTTCCCCACGCGCCGGAGATGTAACGCAGGCCCCCTGACCCTTCTACAGCCGTGACGGAACCTCTACCGTGCACGTGCAGATATTTCTGCTTCAAGTCTCCCTCAGGCCCACGGAGGAGACGGAGACTGCGGTCCGGCATCTAGGCGAGGCGGTGAGGAAGGCGGGTCGTTCCGACCAGAGCCCAAGCCGAGAGAGCAAGGTCCGAGGTATCCGGAGGCCCACCTGTAACCGAAGCCCGAAGCACATGCGTAGTGCGTAGCAGTAACCAGACGTCGTAGCAGTCCAGTCCAGTCCGAGGCCTTCAAGTTTTGCTTCCCGGTGAGTACCGTTGCTGGGGGTATCTAGACGGGTGTTCATTAATTTGTGCCCGGTCCGATGGGTTTGGGTACGCAGATCCAGTCCGACGTGTCCATCTAGGTGGATACGGTATGACGTGTCTCTTTATGAGACCGGTATGTTCTGTACTGTTTTAGCAGTGCATCCAGTAATTCTAGTCAGTCCGTTCTCGAGAAATTCAAGTATCATGTTTTTAATGTATCAGGTAGTATCTGTTCGAACTGTTATTAATGTGTTCTTGATGTCGTGGTATGAATGATTGTTTTGTTACTCATTACTGTGTTCATTGTTTATTGTGTATTGTGTTCAAGTTCAAGTACGGTTCAAATATGCCACTGTTCTCTAAGTTACGTCAGATAAAAACCAGAAAAGGTTTACTCGAAGAATCAGTTCCTGTCCCTCCTAGGGACAGTCCTGGACATTTCATGTATCACAAGCATGGCTTAGATGCCATACTGTATCTAGATTTATGGGTGGATTACACCAAACATCTTGAAGAGAAATATAGATGGCCTGTATCAGGTACATGGGATGCCGAGTGCATCATGCGAGTAGAAGAAGCATTATGGAAAAAGAAAGCCAGACAGTCTCAGAAAGATGCCATAGAGTTATGGCGTAAAGAATCCCATAAAAGAACCGAGAAAGAATTCAGAATGTAAAAACAGTTTCAATCGGGTCGGGGACAATCGATATTTGCCCGGCGGTATTGCCTCTGTGACCCTCTAGTCATTTAAATCAATGAAGAGGCAGGCGCTGGAGACTGGAAAGCAGGAAACAAGGTTTTTTATTCTCTCCGGAGGAGAACACAACGAAACGGACAGAAGGTATCGTTCTGAGGTGCTCTAACTTACGTTTGAGGCCTGGCCCCTTATATACAGTGTTTTGTGGTTTTTATTGCAGTTTACATATATGTGACAAAGCTTTGATATACGGAAAGACATATCCGGAATCCCCCTTTGGGGCCCGTTCCCACACACATTTACAGTTGAAATCCCCACCCTAATCACAACAGGTGATGAGCATCGCGCAGCTGGATAATCCGCCGAGTCACGGAATGTGGGGAGTGTGATTGGGTCTCATGGGGTGGGGGCTTTGATCAACCCGGGGATTTCTTTGATGGGGGAAGCTTTCTATTGTACAGGGAGGGGCAAGGGTGGTATCGGCAGAGCTGGGTGTCGGCTTGGGAACGGGGAGGACAAAACGGGCACACGGGAAAAAAGGGGGTTTGCATCTAAGGGCCGGAGATCATGAAAGGAAAGCAGGGAGGTGTCGCGCTGGGAACAGGATGAGGGCCGGGGGCAGAGCAGCGCCGAAGAGGGGTTTATGACTCAAGGCAGGTGCAAGCAGGGGGTGGTCAGCGTGCAGGCTTAGCGAAGGCAAAGGGCTATGTCAGGGGCCAGCGGCATGCAAAAGGGTTTGTTCTGATCGGGGCATCTTAAAATGGCGGGCGCGCACGACAAAAGTGTGGCATCAGGGGAAGAGGCAAGATGGCGCAGATAATGTTCACCAAAACGCACTAATTTTCCACAGTCCCTCCTTTAACATATTCAAGACATCTTGTTGGTTCATTTTCTACTCGGGTCTATTGTGGTGAGCATGAGAGAGAGAACGGTAGGAAACCCAAGATAAAGAGTTGTAAACAATACACTTTGAGGTTTCTAGTTTTTAGGAGGTGCACCTATTTGATGAACTTTGATAAATTTGTTCAGCAGGAAAGTCATAGGAATGAAATACAAAAAACGGCGAGCAGCAAGTACATATCATAACGTAAACTGGCAGGTTAATACATATTTCGGATTCGGATTGGAGCAGGATCAATACAATGGTGGCTGGGAGAGAAATGAGGCGTAGAAAAAAACGGTGGTTGAGGAGGTCAAACGTTCGAAGTTTACGAGTTCTCATTGTTCTTTGTGGTCTTTCGTTGGCGCTGTTGAGCACCGGCGGTGGAGCTACGAGTCCAGCTCTGGTCTAAGTTCTGCGTTGCAGGGCACGACCCTTTCCTCGCGTTTCTGGTCGGAAAAGGTCCTTTTCGCCCCGTGTCCTTTGAGGTGATTGTCAGAAAGTTCCGATGGAAGAAGAGCGTTCAAAACAGTCTATAGGGTAGGTCAGAGGAAAAAGAGGGGGATGGAGCAAGGCCAAATTAGGAACAAACTAGGGGAACGAGAGACTTCAAATAGGTGGGCGTGTGACGGAATTCAGAGAGCGGGGACTTGTCGACAGGCACTGGACGTCGAGCAGGGGCATCAGGTCGACCCTTTCTTTTCATGCTGTCGAAAACAGTGCCTCGTCCTGCAGCTCTTTTCAGTCGTGGTCTCGCCTTGGCCAATGTCGTAGGTGCCCCTTAGTCTGCAGTCGGGCCTCGTGCTCCCACATCCGGTCCTTCTCTCCTCCAACAGCAGTACCCTTAAACAAGTTTGAAAAGACAGTCTTTTAGAAAATTTTCGGATGAAGATAATCAAAAAGTCTATTTCTCTCCCAGCTCCAGGCAAAGAATGAAAATGTCCGTCATTTTTAACGTTCACAACTGGCATATGAATGACCGGTGGCGGACCTGCTGGATTTACTATGACTTTCCTTCATAATCATTTATTACAGGCATGACAGTTCATCTGATGGTAACCCACCTTCGGGAGATAAATCTGGCAAAGATATGCCGTTCTCTAGAGTTTCACATTTACAAAAGGGTACAGTGAGTCGTCAACATGGTACTACACAGGTATTTCGCTGAGAGACGAACATGGCTAAACATTTCCTTTCTATCGGTGCATCCTGTTTTTCAGCTACTGCGAGGTTCATTTTGACGATTTCTCTACCTTGGTCTAGTCTGTTAACCTTGTAAAACATCATTCTGGGTCCTACGTAACCTTTTACAGCCCGGTTACTTAACTAGGAAGGACAGGGGATTTATGGGAAACAACCAGGGACATAGACAGGGGAGGCAACGGGGGTGATCGTTTTCCTGGTTTGGGTATTGCGACGATTCGGGGAGGGGAGGGTCGCGTATTCTGAGGTCCTTGTTTTATACTATAGGAGCCGTTGACATGTAGTTCCCTTATTTCGGGCCAGATTAGGGAACCTCTGTCGTCTTACCTGTCCTTTCCCTTACGGCCCAACCTGGGTTCATTGACTTCTAGCGGAAAAGGAGAGGTAATGACGCGGCCTCAGGGTGATTGCATTAAAGACAAATGTTTGTGCAAATACTGACGGTATTTGAAGCCAATTAGGTGGTGTGCTAGGGGTGGCAATCTGCCAATTTCGGGGCTAACCACTCGGAAGAGTGGTAGTGAAAAAATAGAGAGAGAGTGAGAGAGAGAGAGAGAGAGAGAGAGAAAGAGAGAGAAAGAGAGTGCAACGGCAGGCTAAATAGTACACGTGCAACGGAGAGGGCGGCAGTGCGTTCGAGAAAGGCTATTTAGTGCATTACACAGTAAAGGGTATTCACGAGTCCACGTTAGCTTGTAATCATGCAGTTTGAGCATTAGACAGGGTAGAGGGGACGTGCTTTGGGAAAAGGAAAGAAGAAAAAGGAGGTACCATTTTGTCGCACTTTCTCGCATTCTCGGTCCTTTGACCAGTTGGGTCAACGCCTCAGCCACACACACACACACATTCCCTCACAGTTTCGCATCGTACGTAACGTGGGTTCATTCGTCCGGTCTGGTTTAAGGGTGATCACTTTTTATCAGGTTGTGCTAATTTTTCGGGTTTGTTCGATACGTGAGTAGTTTGCAGGCGTGCTTAGACACCACCCTGCGGCGCTAGTCTGTTTCGTGCACTTAGACATGGCAAGGTCTCAGATCTTCGCCACACCTTGGCTGTAATCTCTGATGTAACCTGCAGAGGGAGGAAAAAAGGGGGGGGGGGGTGGGGGAGACAGCATTCGCGCGCATACAAATACATGGATTCATAAGTCCTTTACTTACCTCTAACTCGTCTTTCCTCCTTGGGGCAGGGTCCCCGGGGATATGGTTTTCGGAGTCGAGGGGGGGTAGTGTGTTCATGTAGGGCGTGTGCGGGGAAACATAAAAAGGAAACCAGAGGTGCCTAGTGCGAGGTATCTAGTCAAAGGATATATCTCACTATCGGGATCCTTAAACCTCTTTCAACGCCGTGGCGTTCTAAAGTTCTTCGGTTCTTGGGCCCCTGCTACTTTGGAACGTTGTACTTTACAATATTTACATTATTTCATTTCACCCTCCTTTTACATTCCCTCATTTACACCATTCGTTTTACCCATCCTTGGAAGTCACGGTCTTCCTCTACGCAAGAGTTCATGAGTCAGTCGCGTACTTTTAAGACGGAGTGTCGTGTTGTCGATCCGATCCGTCCTCCAGGGCTGGGCAACCATCTTCCTTTAACCTTAAAGAGAGAGCAGAGTAGGGTGCACAGAAAAAGAACTTTCCTACCCATCCCATATTGTTTTAAAATAAAGCATGCAATACCCGTCCATAGTTTCAAAGACTTTATTTTGCAAATTCATTTCAGCATATGGATTAGGAGGGTGTGGTCATATTTGGTCGGTCGTGGCAATGGCTAAAGTGCGTACAGCGGGGGTGTCGTTTGCAACAGTAAAAACATCGGAAAGTTTCATTCATTCATTTGTGAGAGACTAAAACGTCTATTAATTGGCTGGGGGTTCGGGGGCATATATTTTCATAATTTAGAAACATAAGCATAACAGTTGTAATCAGATTTCCTATATACATACCGTACGCATGTATCGTAAATGAGGTTTACATCAGTTATAAAAATATAATACATTGTATATTCGTAATCAACGTTTGTAACGGGGATCTTTTCATACTGTTCGTCGAGTGAGCTCTCCTTGTCTTTTCTAGCCAAGTGTACAAAGGATCACAAAAATCTCAGAACATCAAGTTTATATTAGTGCGAAGGAACACCACGAGGTGTTCGTAAGTTCCGATTGATACCAGCGCCATTTTGGGCGGGGCCGGCACAGTCCGGAAGCAGCATCAGGGGGAAATGTTTCCATTACTGGCAGTTTGGACCAGAGTCCTTTTCGGCAGTTCTAGAATTCACGCTAACAGAAGGTGTGGCAATGTCATGTTTGTTTCGTTGGCGATCGAAGCAGCCGTCCCTTACCGGAAACCTGCAAAGGCCGAAGGCTCCGCCGGGGACCTTTGTATGATCTTCAAGGCTGCGGAGATGCTGCCGGAGATGGGGGCTCGTGATCCATGGGACAAATGTTTGAGTTGTATGGCTGGCCGAAGTTACTCTAGTGGCCGGGGCCCGCCTTCCAGCGGATCCAGACGCCATTTTGAGGCCCTACAGGGGCCACCCTCGTCGAGTTTGCAAGAATGGAAGAGACCCTTCGGAGTGAAAGGAAGAGGTCCCTGTTTTGTGAGAGCGGGACGTTCAGCCGGGGTGCAGCTGTGATGCCCCCACCTGGGGGGGCGAGGGAGACTCGTTCACATCGTCTCCTTCTCCCGGTGCACTCCATGCCGCTCCTTTTCATCGCCCTGCATGAAGGCCTCTCCACATCCGGTGTTCCCTAAGTGTCACCATTGTACGTTCGGTGCTGCGCAAATACTGGGGTGCCACCATTGTGTGTTCGGTGCTGCGCAAGTACTGGGGTGCCACCATGGTGTGTCCGGTGCTGTGGAAGTATGCGCACCATCGCCTGACTGGGGGTGTTCGGCGTCGGACTGGGGGCTGGGAAACCTCCTACCGGTGGAGGTGGGAGAGGCTCGTCCGCGTCGCCTCTCCCTCCCAGCCCAACTTGGACAAATTGTTGAGGAGGTACGTGCAGGACATCCCGCCGTCCAGGACTGCTGCGGCTGTGACAGAAGAGAAAAGGAAGAGATGCCTCGCTCTCCTCTTGACATGTGGCGGGACTACCTTAGTCTCTCCAGGCCCGTTGCGGCCGGCCAAGGAGACATGTGGCGGGACTACCTGCAAATGCCCAGGCTGCGGGTTCCTGCCTCTCCTCCGGCTCCCCCATACGTTAAGATTTCCTGACCAAGAGTTGGCGGCGGGGCTCGCCTTATATGGGATGCCGTTGGTTGGGCGTAGCCGTAACCCTGCCCTATTTTGGAAGGTTCCAGAATGGGGGGGGGGGCGAATGTTCTGTTTGACTTTCATTTTCTACAGTTTATCGTTATTATTCCTTGTTTGTTGTGTTAAATTAAAAGTTCAAGTTTATTAATGTTCTACGGATTTTGTTTTATCATTTCTTTCTTTCCAGGTTGCTTTTATGCTAAGTTTCTGCTAACAGGGGTCGAGTAACACGGAAACACGTGTAGAGGGGTGACGCAGATTTGTACATTTACATACACACGAACTCAGACGGGGGGCAGTACAAGTACGACATACAAAGACCCAAGACAAATATAAAAACAGTTATCGGTCATAATTATCTCTTTCCGTCTGTAAGTTTTTAAACGAGGCTGGGTTCCCGTCTTGACATTGCCCGACCTAGGAGAACTTGATCATGCCGCTGAGATTTTCCTGGCGAAATCTGTGCCATCGGGCATAATCAAACGTGGTGGTTCTGTCTGGCCTGTCTATGTAAGTCGGGTTCTTCTCTGTCTCGCGCCTTTTCTCGTACTGTCGGTCTGTCGTTCCTGTCGGTCCTCTGCTCCTACTCACGCTCAGTAGAGTCGGGCATTGGGCTTTCCAGTGTCCGACATACCTACAAAAAGCGCATTGGTCTGACCCTAAGTCTGGTCGTCCTTGGTATAGTGTCGGGGGGTAAGTTGTGGGTAGCGGTGTCCTGGGGTTGTCCTGTCGGTATATTTCCCTACTTGGTTTATCCTCGTCTTTTCTCTGTCGTTTCGTAGCCTCTCTGCGCCACATACCGAGACTGTCGAGCATAATTGGCGTCGTCTTATTATTTCGAAGGGCTATTTCTAACGTTTCTATTTTATCAAGGTCAAAGGATCCTGCCAGTGGCCACTGTTTGTCTTGGCTATCTTCGGTATACCTGTGCCATAATTTATTATAAGCTATGGTTACTAACCCATAGTTTATGAACATGTCCTTATTAGGGGTGCCTTCTAGTGGAGCCATATGGTCCACCTCTAACACCCGGTCCGGGCTAAACAGGCTATTTATCAATGGGGAGAAGACAGACATGACGGCTCGTAACGAGGGACTAAAAAGTCAGCACTGCCTATCTTATCACTAGGTGCAAAGACTAGACAGAATATTTCTATTCTACGTTGTTTGCAGGCAGTGAATACCTCATGGATCCCAAAAAAAACCAATAGACCAACAAAATAACAATGGGGAGAATGAGTAGGATCGCAAAGATCTGCGTTACCTACCCTTTTCACTATCTGCAAAAAGGATGGTCTCTTCCCTGCTTGCAGACAGAGAATCTCCAGGAAACAATAGTTTGTGAACAACAGTTCAGTTTCAAGCAATTATTGAGTGGGGGAGAAAAAGAATAAGCACGGCTGCTACCCTACTTATCCTCCACTGCTTGCAAAGGGAGAGAGAGCCTGTTGCTTCTCCGTTTGCAGACAGTGAATCTCTAAATAAAAATAAACAAGGCAATACTAGTATTTTGAACAATCAAGCGATCAAAACAAATTTCGCAATTAGTCGTGGCAACACGACCTTACCCGGACCATGTGGACAGTTTCTTGTCTTCCGAATCCAGCGCCCGATCGTCCTCTTTTTCTCGTATTTCTCACGGCACTCCTGATGGTTCCCAGTCAGGACCGTAGATCACTCGAGAGAGGTCTGTTCGGAACTAGTGAAGTTCGGATGATCGGCTGCCAGACGAGGGTCTATTGGGCAAGAGCTCTCCCGATCGTTGCAGTCGTTCACTCTGTCGTCGGGACCTCTCCCACTGGATCCACGAGTCGCTGATGGGCCCACCCAGGGACGCCAATTGTAAAAACAGTTTCAATCGGGTCGGGGACAATCGATATTTGCCCGGCGGTATTGCCTCTGTGACCCTCTAGTCATTTAAATCAATGAAGAGGCAGGCGCTGGAGACTGGAAAGCAGGAAACAAGGTTTTTTATTCTCTCCGGAGGAGAACACAACAAAACGGACAGAAGGTATCGTTCTGAGGTGCTCTAACTTACGTTTGAGGCCTGGCCCCTTATATACAGTGTTTTGTGGTTTTTATTGCAGTTTACATATATGTGACAAAGCTTTGATATACGGAAAGACATATCCGGAATCCCCCTTTGGGGCCCGTTCCCACACACATTTACAGTTGAAATCCCCACCCTAATCACAACAGGTGATGAGCATCGCGCAGCTGGATAATCCGCCGAGTCACGGAATGTGGGGAGTGTGATTGGGTCTCATGGGGTGGGGGCTTTGATCAACCCGGGGATTTCTTTGATGGGGGAAGCTTTCTATTGTACAGGGAGGGGCAAGGGTGGTATCGGCAGAGCTGGGTGTCGGCTTGGGAACGGGGAGGACAAAACGGGCACACGGGAAAAAAGGGGGTTTGCATCTAAGGGCCGGAGATCATGAAAGGAAAGCAGGGAGGTGTCGCGCTGGGAACAGGATGAGGGCCGGGGGCAGAGCAGCGCCGAAGAGGGGTTTATGACTCAAGGCAGGTGCAAGCAGGGGGTGGTCAGCGTGCAGGCTTAGCGAAGGCAAAGGGCTATGTCAGGGGCCAGCGGCATGCAAAAGGGTTTGTTCTGATCGGGGCATCTTAAAATGGCGGGCGCGCACGACAAAAGTGTGGCATCAGGGGAAGAGGCAAGATGGCGCAGATAATGTTCACCAAAACGCACTAATTTTCCACAAGAAAAGCCGAATTAAGTAGAGAATCCTCCGAAAAAGCCCAAGAAAGGGAATTACTAGAAGAAGGTGAACGAGTTAGAGCAGAACAGTCAGACAGACAGAGAAATGCCCTAATTAAAGGTATGTATCCTCTTCTCGCCGAGGGTTTGCCGAAGGCGACCCCGGAAGCACTCCATAATTTTCCGCCACCCTTGGTTCCGACTAAGCTGCGTCATAAACCGACTGCAGCTGAAATTTTTCTTTCTTCCTATTTAGACGACACTGTTCCCGAATATGCTAATACAGATCCTACTCCGCCAGTCCAAGCTCAAGTTCAGCCCCCTGTTAATGTAATTACTGTGCCTCCAGTCGTTGGTCCTGTCCATGCGCCAGTTCCCCAGGACCAACCTACATTACATACTCCTACTATATTAGCCACGTTACCAGCACCCGCACATCCAGTATTAATTGACAATTCTAGTTCAGGAGGAGCGGGGGGAGGTACTCCTATCACCCCGCCTCAAACAAAGCGTCTGACGCTGAGAGATGCAGCGTTACAGCATACGCCAAAGGTAGCTACGTACGAAGCCCTCAAAAAGTACCTTACAGACTGTAGATATGACCCAGTGCCAGGTGAAGATCACATGATATTGTATTCCGTACGTTTACGGCGAGTTGCAAACTTTTTAATTACCATATCAGATATGAAAGAACATCTAGATAGAATATATCATTTTATCCGAACAGGGGAGAAACCAGAAAGTATTCACGAAGCCATGGCACACAGGAAAGTCGAGACTCAAGGCATGATTTTGCAATTTTTAATAAATGGTTTAATAAGAGAACAGGATCGTCCTGATAAAAGTCCAGAAGAGATGAAGGTCCTGACAAAATGGAGTGACAATATAGCAGACGGAAAACACAAGACACAAAATAGTATAGAAACCATGTACAGAAAGATTCGTAAAGAAATTATAGGCATACACGAGAGAGAGAAAGCAAGAATAGTAGCAGACAAAGAGAATGATTCTTCAGACGAAGATGTAGACAACGAGAATCCCACCAGAATAGCGTATGTAGGTAGGACGAGACCTTCTGATAGACACACACGCCTAGATTACAAGAAAGCTTTTCCTCCTCCCGTACCAGAACAGTGTTCTCTTGAACAATTATTCCAGGCTACCGATAAAGTTCTGAAACTACGAATAGGTTATAGTGAGCTTAGTACCATGCATGAACAGGAACTAGCCCGATCAGCAGTTCGATGGTCTAGCGATTCTGCCACGTTTTCAGACGAAGTAGTGGCTCAAATGTTTCTGAAACTGCCGCCAGCCGAGCAGCGACTGGTGGGTATGTACATGATCCAGCACCTCATTACACTGTACGAGAGTCAGCATTCTGATCCAGGTCCATTATATAATGTATTAAACGAGTTACTCCTAAACAGATGGAAAGGTCTAGGTACCGATTTAATTAACGTCATTTTAGAACAGCGCCACAAATACAGAACGTTCCTGACTCCGCATTTTGTTTCTGTTTCACCCCCATTCTACATAGACAGACAGAATCCGTTGCGAGAAGTGCATCCTGTTAAGGGAACGGGGGGTGAGCTCGAACGAGTATTTGTTTACACCCCTATCACGAAAATAGAACTACTAGAAATGAAAAAGTTAGTGCCCTGTCACGATAAAGATCCAGCAGGGTTCCACCGGGAGTTAAAAGACATGCTCCGTATGGGAGAATACACGTATCCCGATATCATCAAAATGTTAAAGGTCCTGCTGCCTGCGGGCATATATGAAAAACTTAAAGAAAAAGAATGGGAGGTGGGAGAGAAAAAGATAGACTGGACCGCGTTAGAGAACGAAGATAATACACGAGTCCCAGGTACTGGTCTTGGGGATAAAGCCAAAGAGTTGGCCGAACTGTTAATACAAGTCTTGCCAAGATTACTAGCCACGAAAAAGGAAGATTGGGATGCCATCTCAGCCTGTAAACAGAAACAAGACGAAGACACTAGTGATTTTTATTCCAGATTTGAGAAATGTTTCATTATTAATAGCGGTCTGAAGACAAGTAGTGAGTCGTATCCACATCTCTTTGTTACCAAACTAGTTGAGAATTCTTTACCACAAGTTAAAAATGGAGTATTGAAAGTCGAGAGTACATGGCAAGCTAATACTCCGTCCCAAATGCTACAGATGTTACAATATCACCAGAATAGAATCAGGGAAGAACAAGAACACGAAAGGAGACGTATGAAGGATACGAAAATGAAAGTACTAGTTGCACAGTCCGTCCCACAAGATAGTCAGAAGAGGGGTACGAATCAAACTAGTCATTCTGCAGCTCCCGTTAAAGGGACATGCAATTACTGTAAACAGCCAGGTCATTACATAAACGAATGTGCAGTTCTGAAACACAACATAGCTACAGGTAAGACGAAAGAGAGACCACGTCCTCCTAGACAAGAACACGTTCCGCAAAATCCGGAATCGCCGCAGAACGCACAACAGACAGTTACAGTACCGCAGCCTATAGCTGCCACACAGCACGTTACACAGCAGATGTACCAGTACGCACAGTCAGATTATCCAGAATATCAGCAGTATTCATGAAATAGCCTAGAGAGGGAGGTTGGCTTGCCTCTCATCGAGGTTCCTGTAGATCAAGAGGGTCCCTATGTACACAGTCAAGTATTAGGGAAAGACAGAAAGTTTCTGATTGATACAGGGGCAAGTAGGACTACCATCAGTCATGACGAGGTTCCAGGGGCTCCACTCTCAGGCTCAAGAAATGTTTCCCTGGGATTTTCAGGAAAGCCTATTATTAATGAAATATCGAAACCAGTTTCCCTAGAAGTTGGTCCATTATCCCGAACTACAGACCTGTTACTCACGAAATCATGTCCAGAAAATTTACTAGGTATTAAAACATTGAAAGAATTAGGTGCAGTTATATGCTGTTCTCCGGAAGGAGTGAGATTGTTTTTACGTGATTTTAAAGGTCATTATGTGTTACGTGATTTTGATCCAAGATTATTAAATGTACCACAGCATTTATGGGCGCAAGGTCCAACTGATGTAGGTTGTATGCACATTACACCATATCGTGTCACCCTGAAACAAGGTGTTGTATTACCACGAATCCGACAGTACAAATTGCCACCCGAGGCTGTAGCAGCCTTATCGAAAATTATTGACGAGCTCATTGCTCAAGGAGTAGTTGTAGAAACTGACTCCAATGTATGTAATTCTCCTATTATTCCGATTCTTAAACGTACTGATCCAAATGCACCTCCAGTTTATCGATTAGTGATTGACCTTCGAGAACTTAATAAATGTATCATACCCCAGTACCCTGTGGTTCCAGATATCTCTTCCCTATTGACTGCCATTGATTCCGAAGCAGAGTTCTTTACTGTTATTGATCTCAAGAACGCATTCTTTAGTGTTCCCATTCATCCAGACAGCCAGTTCCTTTTCGGATTCTGTTTAAATGGAAGAAGCTATAAATTTACACGAGCTCCTCAAGGTTTCACAGAAAGTCCTAGTATTTATAGTCAAGCACTTAAAAGACAACTAGACAGTATTCACATGCCAACTGACACTGCCCTGCTCCAGTATGTCGATGATTTATTGATCACAGCCCGTACAGAACGTGACTGCGAACGTGCGTCACTGATAGTCTTGTATTTTCTGGCAGACATGGGGCACAAGGTGTCCCCTTCCAAACTGCAATTCTGTGTCCAGCAAGTGGTATACCTTGGACACTTACTGTCCAAGAGGGGTAGACAGTTGACACCTGACCGTATCCAGTTAATAGCACATCTTCCACAGCCCAAGACACAGAAGGAGGTACGAGCTTTTATCGGCCTCACTTCTTACTGCAGACAATGGATTCCTCAGTATGCATATCTAGCTAAACCACTGATACAGTTAACGACACAGGAGGCAGCCATATCGACTGTCCTCCCTTGGACCCAGGAACATACACTTGTTTTCAATGAATTAAAGAAAGCTTTATGTAATGCACCTGTGTTAGCGACACCAAACTATAGTAAGCCTTTTACACTTTTTGTTACTGAACGTGATGGTACAGCGTTATCTGTTCTCACACAAGATCAAGCAGGACAACACAAGCCTTGTGCTTATTTTTCTAGCACATTAGATCCAGTAGCCCAGGCTTTGCCTGCGTGCCTCAAGTCAGTTGCAGCCACAGCTCTAGCTATCAGACAAAGTGATTCCATAGTGTTAGGACACTCCCTGACAGTACAAGTTCCACACTCCGTGGAAGTTCTTTTAAACCGAACACAGACTCAGCACTTGACAATTGCACGTTTAACAGGATATGAACTGACTCTGTTTCAGCCACACATAGAAATCAGACGCTGCAACATTTTAAATCCTGCTACACTGTTACCCTCGATTACATCGAATCCTGCCACACATGACTGCGTGGAAGTTATTGACATCATGACAAAGCCAAGACAAGACTTGACTGACATTGCATTACCTGATCCCGACCTGACACTTTACGTGGATGGTTCATGTATGAGAACAAGTACAGGAGAGTTAGTAGCCGCGTATGCAGTGACTACTGAAACTGAAGTTATAGAAACACAACGTATTGACACCCTGTCTGCTCAAGCAGCAGAGCTCATTGCTCTGACCCAAGCCTGCATACGAGCTAAGAACCTGAAAGTAAACATATATACAGATTCACGTTATGCATTCGGAGTCGTACACGACTTTGGAGTACTCTGGCAAGAAAGAGGTTTCATGACTTCTCATGGAGCCAAGATTCAGCATGGCTCCCTCATTCAAGCTCTGTTAGAAGCAATACATTTGCCGAAAGCCATTGCCATTATGAAGTGCAAAGCACATACGAAAGCCACTGACACTATTTCCCAAGGTAACGATCTAGCGGATCGAACAGCCAAGCTTACAGCTCAGACTCCAGACATTCCAGTTAACACGACAAAGACAGACGTTCTAGTCCAGACGACTTGTATGACAGTTAAGGACCCTACACAAGACGCACTAGATATACAGTCACATGCTACTCCCGATGAAATCAAGAAATGGTCTGAACAAGGAGGGGTCCAGACAGATCAGGGATGGCTGACGAAGGGAAAAGCCACATGGTTTCTCCCCGACTCTATGGTTCAAGTTATTATCAATACCGCACATAGCCCAGCACATTTAGGAGAAAAAGCCATGTTAGACAGTATCCAGAATATTTGGTTTAACAAGCATTTACGAGCAGCAGCCAAACAGAAAGTACGTACCTGCATGATATGTTGTCAGTTCAATCCAGGTAAAGGTGTCCCCGTGGAACAAGGTGAACTCCATCCTCCTGACCACCCTTTTGAAGTCCTCCAGATGGATTATATTCAGATGGATCGATGCCGAGGTTTCAAGTATGTCCTCGTAGTTGTATGCGCTTTGTCCAGATGGACAGAAGCATATCCAGTTCCAGATTACACTGCCGCGCCCACTGCCAGGCAGTTGGTCCGTGAGTATTTTCCCCGCTATGGTTTGCCCAGGGTCGTGTATTCAGACAACGGCCAGCCATTCTCATCCGAACTTATGAAACAAGTATCTCTTCTGTTAGGGTACCAGTGGAAGTTCCATTGCGTACGACATCCCGAGGCAGCTGGCCTCGTCGAGAGACACAATCAGACTCTGAAAATCCGCATTGCAAAGGTTTGCGCAGAAAAAGGCGTAGATTGGATGGTAGCACTGCCAGTCGCCCTTTTTTATATGAGAATGGTCGCTCACTCCCGTTCAGGTCTCTCACCTTTCGAGGTTGTATTCGGTCGTCCCCCGAACACGTGGGGTACACCGATGCCCCGTAAAATTACAGATGTTGACAGTAATATGCTGACAGATTACCTGGCTTCCTTGATGTCTGCACTACTCTCTTGTCGTTCACAGGTCGCTGCTGCCTTTCCAGACAACACGCAAGTGAAACCGCACGAGGTCGTTCCCGGTGATTTAGTGTTGATCCGGAATTTTGATCGTTCAAGTCCGCTGGAGCCCCGCTGGAAAGAACCGAAGCTCGTTTTGATGACCACAAGGACCGCAGTCAAAGTGGAGGGCCGCAAGGGCTGGCTCCACTCCAGTCACGTCAAACGTTTTCATGGACTCCGTCCAAAGACTTTTTCCAAGGACTGCCCAGATACTGACTCTAAACTCCCCCTGTTAGAGAAAACTCCGCAGCAGGAGTATAAACTAAAACTAAGGTCTAGCAAGTCAGACAGTTTAATTGTTTAAGTCCCTCTCGGGTGAAGCGGTTAGACAGGTTCCTGACATGTATGAGATAGACCCCCATAGTGAGAGAGTTAGTCGAAACTCCAAGAAAATACGTTATTGTAAAAATCTGCGTAGCAGATGTATCGTTACTTTATTGTTTATGTTATTTCTGAGTCTTACGGTTACATGCATAAGTTATGTTTTACATGTATTTTTTCCTCCTATTGATTCGCATGTACATTTGTCTTCTAATGATACAGTAGAGCACACCTTTAGTGAACTACCTCCTCACGAGTTATCCTACCGACTTGCCATGCGCAACAATACTTTCATACGAATGTTACACTATTCACACCAGACCAGCAATGCCACTAATTGTTGGGTGTGTGGTCGACTCCCCCCTTTCCAGACACCGAAGGGAGTTCTGCCACTCTTTCCCTATCCGTTTTCACACAATGGTTCGTGTGGAGCATGGTTTACGTTAACATCATCCTCAGACGATAAGTCCCTTTTGAATAGAACATGTTTCCCAGACAAGGAAGGACTTTCCCATAGAACAGGGTTAGATCTAGAAAATGAAGTATATGATCTAGGTAATTTCTCCTCGAATTTCATGGTTTTGAATGTTCAGTCCGAGACTACTCCAGACTTACCTGCTATTACAGTTCTACCAGTGAAAGGCGAATTATGTGTCAGAAAGAATGGTTCAGTACATCTAGGACACAGTGATTGTACTACTGTGGTCGAGTATAGTGACAGTGGGAAATCTACTTTCAAAGCCTCACGTCATTCATATTTTGTATGTGGTCAGACCGCATATGTACGTCTGCCCCTATATTGGGATGGAACATGTTACATCGCCTTCCTACTGCCACCAGTTTTCCTAGCCCCATCCGATTATCACAGAAATACACATCTAGTACACGTCAGACATAGAAGGGAGATCGAGTCCCCAATTGTCGATCAAACTGAAACTGCCTTAGAACAGTATACAGACTTCAATAAAGGTTTCTTTTTCTTCATAGGACCTATCCAGAATAGTAAGTTAATACGTAGGTTAACCAGAACCCTTGAAGCAGTAGTGAATGAGACTACTTCCGCTCTAGGTAACTTAACAGAAGAGCAATCTGCTATGAGATTTGTTGTTCTTCAAAACCGCCTTGTTCTTGACGTCATACTGGCCGATAGGGGCGGAGCTTGTAGAGTCATCGGATCTAGTTGTTGCATTTTCATTCCTAATAACGCACCGTCTGTTTATTCAGCTATAACCAGACTTCATAAAATTGCCCATCAGTTGCACCAGAATCCAGGCACCTGGACATGGTCCGGTTGGCTCTGGAGTATAATATCTGCCTGGGGATGGAAAGTATTGTCATTCCTGGGTATAGTAGTAATGATCATATTCAGTTGTTGCCTATGTTTACAATGTGGCCCTGCGATTTGCGGCTTGTGTGCTACCTCTTGTATTCCAAGTCCTAAGTCCCATTCCAAGAAGATTCGAGACGAGCAAATGATGCTATATGAGCAGATAGATGGTCTCATGAATATTGATGTTTCCTGAAGGAAACGTAGGGAACAAGGAGGGAATGAGGAAAATTGAATTTTGCCTTGTCATGTGTCCCTACGTGTTCCCCCATCGTATATTATATGTGCATGATCGATATGCATATTTACCCCCTTGCCCGAATAAAGACGCAATTATAGTTGTGTCCAACGTTAATATGCTAGTTTCCAGTCCTCGTGAAAGCAACGAGTATTAGGCCTATGTTGCCAACGTTTTACATTATGCACGTTAATTCATCGAATTGTCCCCGTTTCTAGGCCTCAAAGGGCCTGAACACCAGATTCAAGCTCCAGTCTCCTGAAACCACTCCGAGGAGCGATGCAGCCCCTCCCGCATCCCTGACCCTTCACTTACTTTCTGCAAAGCAGCGCGGTGCCCGGCCTGGCCTGCCTGCCTGTCTGCCAAGAATATGTTATGCCTCTAGTTATCAGTTCAGCTCCCCGGCTTCACATTCCTAAGCTAACGAACCGCATAAACATCTTCAGCTATAGTCTAGTCTTTCTGTCTCCATGCAAGAGAATTACTGAATTAATATCCATAGAAGATTCCTAGCACACGCAATACAGTAAGAAATATATGCATGCACCAGCCTTAGTGTCAAGTAGCCTCTGCCCTGATGACATTTAGATTCTAGCAACATGTTCTCCAAACACGAGATACCAGATATGCTATAGGTACATGTCGTCCTGACATCCCAGACTTTAGTCTCCTCTTCTAGTGCAGAAGTCAGAGCCCCCAGCTCTCCCTAGTTACACGTCATGGCCCGTTTGCGCGCACCAGTAGGTTAAAGGTTCCAGCTGCCCAGGTAGCCCCCTCCATGTATCCACCCATTTATGACATTTCTGTGACGTTTTCATCACATGTCTCCGTGCACGCCCCGTACACGCCTTCTTTGTACGCCCATATGTTCTTATCTTACGTTTGTCACTTGTTACGCCTACTGTATGTAATGCAATTGTACTATTTTACTATATATACTATGTAATGTTGATGAGACGTTGCAGCTGCCATTCCATTCTGTTACAGGCTGTTCCGATCCTGTCCCTTCCCTTGTGTCAAATTAAAGCCTGTTCGACTCAGATACCACGGATCCTGCCTCTTATTTATTGAGCTATCTGTTTTAGTTAATGTATAGAAAAATAGTACCGGTAATTAATTATTTATTTACCACATCTTTCGAAAGTGTTGTGTTCTGTCAATGTAGTACATCAATGCTCTTTTAACGTCCAGCGTGTGGAGCATTGTTTCCGCCACTGTTTCAGGGTTTGGAAAGAATGCGGGCAGTTCAATAGTCTGATTGACATGAAACTGTGACACCACCTTTGGAAGAAACTTGGGGGTTAGTGCGGAGCACGACCCTGTTTGAATGGACTTGAATGAATG
The DNA here is from genome assembly GCF_964261635.1 of Lissotriton helveticus. Classification (NCBI taxonomy): domain Eukaryota; kingdom Metazoa; phylum Chordata; class Amphibia; order Caudata; family Salamandridae; genus Lissotriton; species Lissotriton helveticus. The sequence goes on from NC_136067.1 coordinate 2,028,257,831, forward strand.
GCTCTTGTATTGTGAGCGCTTGTAGCTCACTAACACGTCTCAGAGACGTGATAGCAATGAGGAAAGCCACTTTCCACGTTAAGAACCGAACCTCACAAGAATGTAGAGGCTCAAAAGGTGGGCCCATCAACCTAGTGAGGACCACGTTGAGATTCCATACTGGAGCGGGTGGGGCCCTGGGAGGAATGACCCGCTTCAGCCCTTCTAGAAAAGCCTTAATGGCAGGCACCCTGAAAACAGAGAGATGCTGCCTGTTTTGAAGATAAGCCGCTATGGCGGACAAGTGAATCCTAATGGAAGCGTACGCTAGATTGCATTTGTAAAGATGCAACAAGTAGCAGATGATGTTAGGAATGGATGCATCTAGCGGGTTTATGTCATGTGCCGTACAATAAATGACAAACCGCTTCCATTTTGCTGCATAGCAAGCTCTTGTAGTGGGCTTCCGTGCCTCCCTGATGATGTCCATGCATTCTGGAGGCAGGTTAAGGTAGCCAAACTCTAAGACCTCAGGAGCCAGATCGCCAGATTGAGCTGGTGCGGATCTGGATGCTGAATGTCGCCATGGTTCTGCGTCAAAAGTCTGGGTGTGAGGCGCAGCCTTTGATGCGGTACCAGGGAGAGTTCTAGAAACGTGGTGTACCATGGTTGGCGTGCCCACGTTGGAGCAACTAGGATGAGTGTCATGGAGTGTTGCTTTAGCTTTCTTGCCACCAGCGGTATTAGAGGTGCTGGGGGAAAAGCGTACTCAAATCTGCCTGACCAGTTCATCCATATCGCATTGCCCTGCGACTGTGGGTGAGGGAACCTGGTGGCAAAGCTTTGGCATTTTGCGTTTTCCCTTGTGGCAAACAGGTCTATCTCCGGATGACCCCATTGCTGGAAGTATGGGTGGAGTACTGATGGATGTATCTCCCACTCGTGCATTTGATGGCTGTACCTGCTGAGCAGATCCGCCATTTGATTGTCCTTGCCTGGGAGGTGTTCCGCCATGAGGAAAATGTTCCTCTGAATGGCCCACTTCCACATGCTCTGAGCCAGATGAGACAGCTGTGGAGAGTGCGTACCTCCCTGTTTCTGGATATAGTACATGGCAGTCATGTTGTCAGTCCGGATCAGCACGACTTTGTTGCACAGATGTACCTTGAAGGACTTGAGTGCCATGAAGATTGCCATCAACTCTAGATAGTTGATGTGCATCTTCTTTTGCTGTGCCGTCCATAGTCCCTGCACCGTGTAGTGGAGCACATGAGCTCCCCATCCCTGGAGAGAAGCGTCCGTCGTCATAACAATCTGCGGCACAGGCTCCTGGAACGGTCGGCCCTTGCAAAGGTTGTGTGGATTCCACCAATGCAGAGAGCTGTATGGCCGACCGGTCACCAACACTAGGGGCCAGATGTAGGTAAATCTATTTTACCGACACTTAAATACCGAATTTTACCGATTCGGTATTTAAGAGTCGGTAAAATAGATGTACCGAGATGTAGGTAAATCCAGATGTGGATTTACCGAATCTTTAAAAGTCGGTATTTACCGATTCGGTAAATACCGACTGGTAATGCTCCATTCATTCCTATGGGCTTTGAAGCCCATAGGAATGAATGGGGCATTACAGGTCGGTATTTACCGATCGGTAAATACAGATTTTTGGCAAGGGTGCAGGGGGTGTCACTTTGACACCCTCTAGCACCCCCAAAAAAGGTTCGGGGGCCATATGGCAGGCATACCTGCCCTAAGGGCAGGTCTGCCTGTCATATGGCACAGGTGTGCATGCACACATTTGCATGCTCACCTGAATCGGTATTTCACCATCAAATTGAATTTGATGGTAAAATACCGATTTCTTAGGCCTTGTGGGACTCATCAGAGTCCCACCTACATATCGATTTTACAGAATCTGTAAATATACCGTTCTGTAAATTTACCGACCGGTATATTTACAGATTCTGTAAAATTACAGATCGGTAAATTTACAGAACGGTAAATTTACCGATTCTGCCCCCTACATCTCAAATTCCTTTTACCGGTCGGTAACGGCCGAATTCGGCCGTTACCGACCGGTAAAACCCTACCTACATCTGGCCCTAGGTCTTTTAATTGTCCTTGAGCCTGTGTCCACTGATGCGCCAAGCACTCTTGGAGCGGACGCATATGCAACCTCGCGTGCGGGACTATGAAGATGCAGGAGGCCATCATGCCTATCAGCTGCATAAACACGCTCGCTGGGAGTGAGTGTTGTGGTCTGAACCGTTGGATGAGCGACTGGATGTTGTCGATCCTCACTTGGTTCGGCTGAGCTGTAGCAGTCAGAGTATTTATTGTCGCACCCAGATACTGCCGCACATGGGCTGGCTGAAGGTGCGACTTTGGATAGTTCAGTGAGAATCCCAGACTGTGAAGGAGGTGGATTGTGTGGGACATGTCCACGGCGCACTGCAGTACCGACTTTGCTTGAACGAGCCAGTCGTCTAGGTAAGGGTAGACATGTATATTCTGTCTCCTGAGGTGCGCCGCCACGGTCGCCAGACACTTTGTGAACACTCTGGGGGCAGTGGTCACTCCGAAGGGTAGGACCTTGAACTGGTAATGCCTGTTTTGTATGGTGAACCTGAGGTATTTCCTGTGGGATGGGTGGAGAGGTATGTGAAAATAAGCATCCTTGAGGTCCAAGGTTGCGAGGAAGTCTCCCTGGTTTAACAATGGAAGAACCTGATGCAGTGTTAACATATGAAAATGTTCTGAGAGGATGTACAGGTTGAGGGGGCGTAGGTCCAGAATGGGCCTGAGTGAACCGTCCTTTTTTGGGATTAAGAAGTACAGGGAATAAACCCCTGTGCCTTCTTCCTCCACCGGCACGAGCTCTATTGCGCCTTTTTGCAGCATCACAAGGACCTCTTGCTGCAATAAGTGCAAGTGCTCTGCTGACATAGGTCGTTGTCTTGGGGGTATGTTGGGTGGAGTGGACATCAACTCCAAACAATAACCGAACTGGATAAGTTTCCTTACCCACCTGTCTGTGGTGATGGACTTCCAGACTGGCAGGAACAGATGGAGTCTCCCCCCGACAGGTGTTGGATGGTCGGGGGGCAGTGACAGGGAGTCACTGTTTGTTGGCAGCAGAGGAGCGGGAACTATTGTTGCCTCTGCCTCTGCCCTTGGCGCTGTTCCCTCTGTAACCACCCCTATTTTGCTTGGGGTACGAGGCTTGGGCGCCTCCCTTGTTGAAATGCGACTGCTGTGCCAAGTGTCCTCTGGTAACACCCCGTGCACCTGAGCGACGAAAAGTGTTTCCTCTGTACTGCGGAGACTGAAGTGCCCCCATGGACTTAGCCATCTCAGTATCTTTTTTGATCTTCTCGAGGGTGGTATCAACCTCAGGCCCAAACAGTCGGTCTGGATTGACGGGTTGGTTGAGGATAGTTGTTTGTATCTATGGCTTGAATCCTGAGATGCGGAGCCATGCCTGACGCCTCAACATAACACTAGTGTTGACTGCTCTTGCCGCTGTATCTGCAACGTCCAGCGCACATTTAATTGCAGCGTTGGAAATGAGCTTGCCCTCTTGTATCAGCATCTCAGCCCCTTCTTTAAACTTGTCTGGAAGGTGTTGTAAGAGCTGCTCTAAGGTGTCATAGTGCGCCCTATCATACCTGGCTAATAGGGCTTGTGTGTTAGATATGCGCCATATGTTGGCTGCCTGCGCAGCCACCCTTTTGCCCCCTGCCTCCAGCACTTTTGACTCTTTGTCCGGGGGAGGAGCTTCACCCGTCGTCTGTGAATTTGCCCTTTTGCGGGCATTTGAGACCACCAAAGAGTCCAGAGGCAACTGGGCCCGAATATAAGTAGGGTCCCCAGGTGCCGGCCTGTATTTCTTTTCAATTCGTGGGTTCACCACTCTGGCTCTGGTGGGTTCCTTGAAAATGTCTGTGGCATGCTTGAGAACCCCCTTAAGCATTGGAAGTGTTTTCACAGTTTTTTCTGATGCTGAGAAAGTATCAAACAAAAAGTCAACTTCCACAGGGTCGGCATGCATCTCCACCTTATGGTTTGCAGCCGCCCTTTCAATTAAGGCATTAAATGCCGCAGAGTCTTCAGTTGGAGAAGTCTTAACACCATACATATGTGGGTCACTGACCCCCTGTTGGTCCCCCTGATCACCAGAGGGTATCCATGAGTCCTGCTGCACATCAGGGTCAGTATTGTCTGGGAAGTTATACCCCTCATCTTGGTCACTCTCATCTCCATTTGAGCAAGTTGGTGAAGGTGTAGGACTCCTCCTAGGCCGTTGAGGAATGGATTCCACAAGGTCTGGCGTGTCTGGTGCAGCTTTTTTCTTCTTTAGAGGTATCACATAGGATTCTACAGGCTGTGATGTAATTTTCCTCTTGTAGAGCGTTAATCTACCCGTGTCGGCGTCGATAAAGTGCTCCAATTGGTCATCAGGTAAAGGTGGTCGACCAAAACCCCCACTTAGTTTGCCGTAACCCCTCCGAGTCCTCGGGCACTGTACGAGGTGCAAAAGCCTTCGGCGCCACCTTCGGTGGTAGAGTATAGAGGATCGGCATCGAGGTCTTTTTCGGTGGAACACTCTGTTTCGGTGCCGAGGGTGTTGTTGGCTCCGACGCCTTGTTTCTTATCCGTTTCAGGGAGTCCGAGATCTGCTTCGTAAAAGAAGCGGACGGCTTCGTCGATCCGACCGACGACCTCTGTCCACCCACCGTGGAAGATCTGGGCGTCGACGATTGTCCTTCGGTTGGCAGAGGCGCGGACGCACCCTCGACAGCTGCGCTCCGGTCCCCTGTCCCGGCCTTAGTCGTCGACCTCGCCGACTTTGGATCAGCAGATTTGTCCTTTGGCGTTGGAGCTCCAGACTTCTGTTCGACTGTCCGTTTGCCTGTTGGTGCGGCAGTCGTGGCTGAAGGTGTCTCGACAGTCTTCTTTGACTTCGACTCGACTACCTTACTGGACACTGGCTCGACGATCTTCTTCGAGCTGGTCTCTTTGATCCCTTTTGGTACTTTAGCCTGGTCGACAGCCTTCTTCGGCTTCGAGGCCTCCGAAGACGACGGCGTCGATGCAGTTCCAGACGTCTTCGGTGTCGATGGTTTGTCGGCCATCTTTGTTGTTGTCGATCCCGATGGTTTCGGTTTCGATTTGTGTAATGGAGGCTCCGCTGGTACGTCTGTAGCCGGGCCAGAAGGCGGGGCCGAGGACTGAGGAGTATGGTCGTGGGTAAGGCCGTGTGGCGATCCCGTGACCTGAGCCTTAGTAATTGTACGCACGGGGCATAGCTCATCCTCCGAGCTATCTTCCGCGGCCCCATAAACTTCCTCGTCGTCCCCTACCTCCTCGACGTAGTCGTCCAGGTCCAGGCCCTCAACGGGTTCTCCGTAGTCGGCCTCGACCTCCGCCGATGAAGGTGAGATCTGCAGGTGAAGCTCTTGCTCGTCTGCTTCGGGGTCGCCGAAGATGTCCGCTGGCGCCGGTGCCGATCGCTGGGCCTCGAGGCGCGCCACGCGCCGAATCTTGAGCGTCTTCTTCGACCTGAATTTTGAACAGGCCATACAATTGGCCTCGTTGTGGTCCGGCGACAGGCACTTGTTGCATACAGGATGCACGTCGATGTGTGGGTACTTCGAACCGCACACGGGGCAGTACTTGAACGGGCTCCGTTCCATCGTAGCATCGTCAGGGTCGTGCTGCGTCGACAGGGCCTTGATGACCGAAGAGTCACCCGACTCCACAGTTATCCGACTCAAAGAGTTGGAGGACACACGAGACCGAACGCTAACAATACCGACGAAGTAAAGAAGGCCTTTTGGCCTTAAAGAAACTGTTTTATCGATTCCGAACAGGAGACGTCGAAATCACATCTGAACCCAATGGCGGAAAAAAACAATCTGGGGATGGAGTTGATGCCCATGCGCACTGTAGTCCAGGGGAGGAGCCACCTATCTTGTGATACTTCGAAGACTCTTCCAGGACAACAATGTGCAATCATCCGGACGGACCCAACACTAGGCGGCGATCTATGCAATAGATATGCAATAGATATGAATTTAGCAGCCCACATGCCTCAAACACTAATGCTAGTTTGAACCTAAGACGAAGTAAGTTGAAAGAGGATGAAGACTGACTTTTGGTGTATGCACTCTATGATTGCACTTGTCATAGAGGCCTTCTTGTATACTGAGAAGTCTCTTTCATATATACATTTTATCCTTGCAGTTTGTGACAAAGGCCGACCCACCCCACCTACCCATCTGGGGTCCACATAGGGACTAACAGATGTATCTGCATGTTTTTTTAATACAGTCTGGATTGGGTTATATATCAGCTAGTAGGCATTGGAATTCTAGCCCACATGTCATGCTTAAAGTTACAAGCATTTATACAAATAAATAGTACATTCATTTTGGCCTAGTGCATGAGTGTGCATTCGTTGTTTTTTCTCATCCAATAGGCGTGGTTGGCACTGCTCACCTAAGTGAACTAAGAATGGAGTTACTAGGGTGGAATGACTAATATGAATATACTCGCTTGTTTACAGGTACCTACTAGAATATACTAGGAAATTGCCTCAGGGGGATTGGTAAAAAATGAGAGTAGCATGTAGCTATGAATGAATGATAGTGAGTGATGTAGCACAAAATAGGGTGCTAATTTAGTATTACAAAGTAGAACCTCAATATAAGTATTAGGGATCTACCTTTATTTTTGGTCCTGAGAAAAGCCTCTGACCTAATTGCACCAATAAGGCTGAAACATGTACACCTTACGTATGATGTCAGAGTACATAGAGAACTCTACATATGTCACTGACAGTTTTTAACCTTGCCAGGGGTACAGCTAACATAATTGCCAACAAAATTAAGATTGATTCTTGACTAATTAACGCGACACAATTTAAACATGCAGAGCCCAAAAAAGTTACCATCAAAGAGCTTCCTTGAATTTCTGGAGGTTGAGCCCACACAGATACATATTTGTACCTGGGTGAGGACTCGATGACGAAGCATGCCACTAATAAAACCAATAGTGGGTAAGAGTCTGCAAAACTCTATCACAGGCAATAATGAGTAGAAATATCAAATTATCAGTCCAGTGGTAGACATGGAAAACAATGTTTTCCTTCGCTTTTGTTATATTTCTTTTTTAATTTGACGATTGTATTAATGCTTCATAATGTACGCCTCTGTATCTTGTATTTAAGATTTGTATAATCAATGTACCGAGTTGGGTGAATCTATTATACTGCTACTGTTTGTATAATGGCAAAATGTTTTCAAAATAAAATAATTATAATTATAATATTTCTTTTTTTTGGGCCCATTGGCTTCTTTTCTTTTTTCTTTAGCCAGCCAACATGTGTTTTGTCTTAGACAGAGTACCCCAAACTTATACAGGTCTACAAAACAACAATGGTTGTCCCTAATCCAAAGGGTGTATTTACAATTACTTAGAATTTTAGAAGTGTAAGAACAGTTTTGTACCTTTAACATTAATCCCATGGATAGTTACATGAAATTCAGGACACATGTGATGTCAAAAATAACAGGTGAGTGGAAACCCATGCCGACTAATCCCAGTTAACAGTACTTGTGCCGTATTCTAATTCATATCTCAGTAGTTTGTGAAAACCACATGAGACCGAAAGAAGCATGGTACCCATGTTTTGTCAGATTAATCTAATCAGTGCATCACCAGTAGAAATATCTCATGAACCGAGAACAGTAACCATAAAAAAGCCGAGCAATAATAAACCAATCCAAATACCTGCATACTTAAAGCTCTCTAAGTCTGAAAAGACCTGTTTATGAACCAACAGACTCTCAATAATGATAGGTTTCATTTCTATCCAATCCAATGCACAAATACTCAATTTAACAAAACTCACCCTACCTGTACGCCGGTTTTAATTCCGACCCGGCTGTCGTAATTAATGTTGTAAGATACCAAAATCCTTCAGAGATATGACCAAACGAATACAGGAAGAAATACAGAAAAAAGGAGTTTTTCATTAAACAATCTTAACAACACTACAGTTCACCATAAAAATGCATTATCAGCCAGATATTAACACCATTTTGAGTTTCACTAATCCCAAAAATCAGGAACTCACAATCAGACATAAGAGTGCATCCGTGAGCAATTTAAAGATTTCTTTGGCAGCCATCAAAGTAAACTAATCCTCGCAACCTGTTAAATTAAAAGTATGATGCAGTGAGAATCCCTGTGACCCTTGGTATGTAAAGGTTGGGGAAATCATAGATCTAACTCGCTTACCTAAAGCGGCCGATGATATCTACAAGGAGAGTAATGAGAGCGCATACTGCAAATCACAGGGATCTATCCCCGCATTCTGGCTTTCTCATTCCAAGTCCCTGGTTAAAGCTGTGCCCACTTCCTGTTAATCTGTTAAGAACATGAAATAAGTATTGTCGAGGACTAACAAACCCTTAGTGCAAAATATGAACAATCTTTTAGCCAATAAATCGCTTACCTGGAAGTGTCTTCCCTCATGAGTATTAGAGCAACGCGAGTACATGTAATATCTGCAGGGTCTTGCAAACCCGATACTGTGTCATAACCAAGTCACAAGTTCTTTTGGGTAAATATAAAAGAAGGACTATACTGAATAGGTTGTGCGTGGTAATCATATGGGTTGTGAGCGCTATCTTAGCAAGGTAAGGTGGAAGCCAAACCACTAAATACTCAGACAAATCAAATGAGCGCGTGAAAGCTCAGCTCATTTGATTCAAAATCCCCCACTCTGTTTATCACAAAGACAGTTAAAATCAATAATCTTGCAAAGAAAATTCATTTTTTTTACAATAGGTGCCTTGCTACCTACCGTACCCCAAGTAATCCATATGTGTTCTGATAAGAGTCTGATTCCTGTCCTCGCATGAGATAGCAGAACACATTTATCCATAGCGACAATCACAAAATAATTATGTTGTTCCAATGCATTTTCCCACCCCATGTGACAAATGTGATTAATACAATAAAAATACTTTGTCACTTTGGTACACCTGGCATAAATAGTAACCATAGTATACATTACATGCTTGATCTTCTGAAGAGCCAGATCTTGACAGACATAATATATATAAAAGCATTGGTCTGATTACAGAAGTAATTTTCTTGTGAGCAATATCAGTCTGGACATGGAAATACATGCACATATAATAACAAATTATTACACATAATCACAAATCATGAATAGATGGTTCAAGCTCCCAGGAAATATTGCAGTTTGTGGTGTGGGTTTAATCCCAATTCAACAGCCTTTAAACGCATCATCCACATGGCTTCTTTTCTCCTAAGTTCAAGTTCTCTGTTTCCACCTCTGGGGTCACTATGTATGTGTTCTATTCTGAAAAGTTTGAGGCTCCTATCTCTCACACTCTCTAGCATGCACTGCTATGGGATACTTCAATATTGTTTTTTATTGCTCCCATGTGCTCACTTACTCTACCCCTAAGCGTCCTAATGGTACAGCCCTCAGAAATTTGATCACATCTACATTTGATAATGTAGACCACAAATTTAGTGTCATGTGCACTGACACAAAAACCCCTCTGCTGCAGACAGCAGAGGGCTTTCCTTTTTTATTTTTGCCTCGGGAGATGGGGAAGAGCTTCCCCAACCTTCCGAAGTTTTTTTCTTCTTTCAATGTAAAGACGATCGCGTATGGCGCACTGTCATCATGACATTGAAAAATAAAATTAGTTTCAGTTTCACTGTTTCAGTGCTTGTGGGGCAATTTCAGCTCCTCTGAGCACCGACACATAAGGGAGAGGTATCGTTGAAAAGAGGAGAATCTCCCCTTTCTATTGGTACCGCTCCTTAGTTGATCCCTGCTTGGGTATTGCCCCAGGAGGGTGATCCCCAAGCAGGGATCCACCAACTAGCCACTAGGGAAGGGGGAGCAGCCCCTTGGCAAGAGCCTTAGCTCCTTCCAATAAATGTATGCATAACCAGTCTTACAGCCCCCCTGGGGGCAGAAAGCACCCTAGACACCAGAGATTATTTCTTTATAGGCCAGGGGTGGGGGCCCAAAACCGGCATGCCAATGCCCCCACCCCAAAAATATTTGCTACAGTCTTTCTGCCCCCTGGGACACAGATGGGGGCAATAGCCCCTGATCTGCCCCCCCAGGGGGGGGCAGAAAGCCCACAAGGCACCAGGGATTAATATTTTTTATACATAGTGGTGGGGACTGCCCAGAATGAGCATGCCAATGCCCCACCCCAAAAATATTTGCTACAGTCTTTCTGCCCCCCTTGGAGGCAGACGGTGGCAGTAGCCCCATATCCGCCTCCCAGGGAAGCAGAAAGCCCACTAGGCACCAGGGATTATTTATTCTTTTATATGTAGGGGTGGGTGCTTCCCATAATCAGCATGCCAATGCCCCCACCCTCCCTAAAATAGCCAAAGTCTTTTTGTCCTCCTTGGGGACATATCGGGGCAATAGCCCCCGATTCCCTTCCCAGGGCGGCAGAAAGCCCACTAGGCACTTACTTTTTTTCGCAATGTGCCTACCTGTGTATTTTGGGTCACCGGCAACTAGGGAAGCCTAGCAAACCTGTAAATATTTTAAAACTAGACACAACGGGGAATCTAGGATCAATCAATCAATCATAGCATTTGGAAAGCGCACTACTTACCTGTCAGGGTTTCAAGGCGCTGGGGGGTGGGAAATGCTGCTACTGCTCGAAAAGCCAGGTCTTGAGGAATGCTCTGAAGGTCAGCAGGTCTTGGGTCTGTCGTAGGTGGATGGGAAGGGTGTTCCAGGTCTTGGCGGCGAGGTGGGAGAATGATCTGCCGCCAGAGGTCATTCTTCGGATGTGGGGGACTGTGGCGAGGGCGAGGTGGGTGGAGCGGAGCTGGCAGGTGGGGGTGTAGAAGTTGAGTCATCTGTTGAGGTATGCGGATCCAGTGTCGTGGAGTGCCTTGTGTGCGTGAGTGAGGAGCTTGACGGTTATCCTCTTGTTGATGGGGAGCCAGTTCAGATCTCTCAGGTGGGATGTTATGTGGCTGTGGTGAGGGATGTCGAGGATCAGTCGTGCAGAAGCGTTCTGAATGTGTTGAAGCTGCTTCAGGAGTTTGGCCGAGGCTCTTGTGTAGAGGGCGTTTCTGTAGTCCAACCTGCTGCTGACTAGGGCCTGGGTGACCGTTCTTCTTGTTTGGTGGGGATCCACTTGTAGATCTTGCGGAGCATGCGGAGGGTGTTGAAGCAGGAGGAGAAGACAGCATTGACAAGTTCTTTTGGGTAAATATAAGAGAAGGACTATACCGGATGGGTTGTGAGCGCTATCTTAGCAAGGTAAGGTTGAAGCCAAACCACTAAATACTCAGACAAATCAAATGAGCGCATGAAAGCTCAACTCATTTGATTCAAAATCCCCCACTCTGTTTATCACAAAGACAGTTAAAATCAATAATCTTGCAAAGAAAATGTAATTTTTTTCCAATAGGTGCCTTGCTACCTACCGTACCCCAAGCAATCCATATGTGTTCTGATAAGAGTCTGATTCCTGTCCTCGCATGAGATAGCAGAACACATTTATCCATAGCGACAATCACAAAATAATTATGTCGTTCCAATGCATTATCCCACCCCATGTGACAAATGTGATTAATACAATACAAACATTTTGTCACTGTGGTACACCTAGCATAAATAGTAACCATAGTATACATTACATGCTTGATCTTCTGAAGAGCCAGATCTTGACAGACATTATAGATATAAAAACATTGGTCTGATTACACGAGTATTTGTCTTGTGAGAAATATCAGTCTGGACATGGAAATACATGCACATTTAATAACAAAGTATTACGCATAATCACAAATCATGAATAGATGGTTCAATCTCCCAGGAAATATTGCAGTTCGTGGTCTGGGTTTAATCCCAATTAAAACAGCCTTTAAACGCATCATCCACATGGCTTCTTTTCTCCTAAGTTCAAGTTCTCTGTTTCTACCTCTGGGGTCACTATGTATGTGTTCTATTCTGAAAAATTTGAGGCTCCTATCTCTCACACTCTCTAGCATGCACTGCTATGGGATACTTCAACATTGTTTTTTATTGCTCTCATGTGTTCACTTACTCTACCCCTAAGCATCCTAATGGTACAGCCCTCATAAATTTGATCACATCTACATTTGATAATATAGACCACAAATTTAGTGTCATGTGCACTGACACAAAAACCTCTCTGCTGCAGACAGCAGAGGGCTTTCATTTCTGATTTTTGACTCGGGAGGTGGGGAAGAGCTTCCCCAAGCTTCCAAAGTTGTTGTCTTTTTTCAATATAAAGACAATCGCGCATGGCGCACTGTCATCTTACATTGAAAATGAAAATTAGTTTCAGTTTCACTGTTTCAGTGCTCGTGGGGCTATTTCAGGCCCTCCGAGCACCGACACACAAGGAAGAGGTATCGTCGGAAAGAGGAGAATCTCCCCATTCCAATGGTACCATTTCCTAGTTGATTCTTGCTTGGGTATTGCCCCAGGAGGGTGATGCCCAAGCAGGGGGGCAGATCAGGGGCTACTGCCCTATCTGCCTAGTGGGCTTTCTGCCACCCTGGGAGGGGAATCGGGGGCTATTGCCCCGATATGTTCCCAAGGAGGACAAAAATACTTTTTCTATTTTAGGTACAGTGGGTGCATTGGCATGCTCATTATGGGCAGCACCCACCCCTACGTATAAAAGAATATATAATCCCTGGTGCCTAGTGGGCTTTCTGCTTCCCTGAGGGGGCAGATCAAGGGCTACTGCCCCCATCTGCCTTCAGGGGGGGGGGCAGAAAGACTGACTTTTTGGGCGGTGGGGGCATTGGCATGTCCATTCTGGGCAGCCCCCGCCACTATGTATAAAAAATAATAACCCCTGGTGCCTTGTGGGCTTTCTGCCCCCCGGGGGGCAGATCAGGGGCTACTGCCCCCATCTGTGTCCCGGGGGCAGAAAGACTGTAGCAAATATTTTTGGGGTGGGGGCATTGGCATGCCCGTTTTGGGCCCCTGGCCTATAAAGAAATAATCTCTGGTGTCTAGGGTGCTTTCTGCCCCAGGGCTGCTGTAAGACTGGTTATGCATAAATGTATTGGAGGGAGCTAAGGCTCTTGCCCAAGGGGCCACTCCCCCTTCTCTTGTGGCTACCGGTGGTCATGGAGAGGGTGGAGTCTAGGATGACCCCTAGGTTTCGTGCGTGGTTGGTGGGTGTTGGAGCTGTTCCCAGTGCGGTCGGCCACCAGAGGTCGTCCCAGGCCGAAGGGGTGGATCCGAGGATGAGGACCTCCGTCTTGTCCGAGTTCAGCTTCAGTCAGCTGTTCTTCATCCATTCTGCGACAGCCTTCATTCCTTCATGGAGGTTGGTTTTGGCAGTGTGGGGGTCTTTGGTGAGGGAGAGGATCAGCTGGGTGTCATCGGACTAAGAGATGATGTTGAGGTCATGCAGTCGGGCGACGTGGGCGAGCGGTGCCAAGAAGATGTTAAACAGTGTTGGGCTGAGGGATGAGCCCTGGGTACGCCGCAGATGATCTCGGTGGCTTTGGAGCGGAAGGGGGGGAGGCGGATGCTCTATGTTCTGCCAAAGAGGAAGGAGGTGGTCCAGTCCAGGTGGTCCAGTCCCGGCATTTTGGAGGTGTGTTGTAGTGTGCAGTGGCAGACCGTGTCGAAGGCGGCTGACAGGTCCAGGAGGATGAGGGGCTCAGTTTCTCTGTTGTCTAGCAGGGTCCTGATGTCATTGGTAGCGGCGATGAGGGCGGTTTTGGTGTTGTGGTTGCTGCGGAACCCGGACTGGGACGGGTCCAGTATCCTGTTCTCCTCGAGGTAGCGGGTCAGTTGTTTGTTGACGGTCTTCTCGATGACCTTCGCTGGCAAAGGGAGCAGGTAGATGGGCCAGAAGTTCTTGAGGTGCTTGGGGTCTGCCTTGGGTTTCTTGAGAAAGGCATTGATCCCGGCGTGCTTCCAGCTCTCCGGGAAGATTGCTGTCTCGAAGGAGATGTTGATGGCTTTCCGGAGATGGGGTGCGATAGTGGTGCTGGCTTTGTTGAAGATGTAGTGTGGGCATGGGTCTGATGGCGATCCGGAGTGGATGGTGTTCATGATCTTGATGGTGTCGTCATCGTTGATGTTTGTCCAGGAGAGCAGGTGGTTGGTGCGGGTCGTGGGGGCGGAGTTCTCAGTGGTTGTCGGGCATTCGTGGCATTGAAGCTGTTGTGGATGTCTGCGATCTTGCGATGGAAGAAGGTGGCCAGCGAGTCGCACAGGTCTTGCGAGGATGGGATCTAATTGGTGTTGGAGTTGGGGTTGGAGAGTTCCTTCAAAATGCTGAAGAGCTCTTTGCTGTTGTGTGCGTTGTTGTCTAGGTGGTCTTTGAAGGAGGCCCTTTTGGCGGATCTGATGAGGTGATGGTGTCTGCGGGTGGCATTCTTGCGGGCTGCGTGCTGTCTGGTGTTCTTTCACATATCCAGTTCTTCTCTAGCTTTCGGCTGGTTTGCTTGGAGGCCTGGAGGTCTTCAGTGAATCAGCTGGCTTTCTAGCTGGTGTGACTGTTGGAGGGTTTCTTCAACAGGGCAAGGGTGTTGACGCACTCGTGGATCCACAGCCTGAGGTTGCGGGCGGCGGTGTCAGGTTGGTGGAGTCGGCAGGTGGGCTCTGGGTGAGTGTGGTGCTTAGCTGGTCTTTGGTGATTTTGCTCCAGCAGCAGCGAGGCATCTGTTGGGTGCGTTGGTGCGTGGTGGGTTCCCGGAAGGTGAGGTGGATGCAGCAATGGTTGGTCCAGTGGAGTTCGGTGGTGTGGGTGAAGGAGACGTGGGGGCTTGCGGAGAAGATGGGGTCAAGCGTGTGGCCGGCGGAGTGGGTGCGTGTTGTGACGAGTTGTCCGAGTCTGAGGTTGGAGAGGTTTTTGATCAGGGTGGTGGAGCTGGTGTCGTTGTTGTTCTCGAGCTGGAAGTTCAGGTCCCCAAGGAGGATGTAGTTAGTGGAGGCGAGGGCGTGTGTGCTGACGAAGTCGGCGATGGAGTCGCTGAACTGCCGTCATGGTCCGGGGGGGTCTGTAGATGAGAGTTCCTCTGAGGGTGGTGTTGCGGTGGGTGTGAATCTGGAAGTGCAGGTGTTCGGCGGTGCTGAGGGTGTTGTCGGTGTTGGTCCAGACCCTGAGAGTGTTCCTGTGGATGATGGCGATTCCTCCTCCTGCTCCGTTGGTACGGTCCCTGCGGGTGATCTTGTAGCCTTCTGGGAAGGCTATGGCAATGTCGGGTGCCGAGGCGGGGTTCAACCAGGTCGACGTCTGGGGAGGTTGAGTCGAGTAGGTCCCAGAGTTCAACGGCGTGTTTGGGGGCGGAGCGGATGTTGAGAAGAATGCATCTGAGGTGGTTGTTCATTCACGGTGGGTGGCTTGGCGGGGCAGATGCTGGTGAAGCTGCAGTTCCGGCAGGTGAAGGGTCCTTGGGTGCGCTTCAGGTGGCCAGGAAGCAGGTGTGTGATCATCCGGTGTTGAGTGTGAGGAGGGTGCTAGCCTCGTATCGGAGACGGGCAATGTTGGGCTCGCGGGAAACAGAGGTTCTGGCGCTGGGTGCGGTCCAGGCGCGGACTGGCGCAGACGGCCTTGCCTTTAGTGAGCCGGGAGGAGGGAGTGGAAAATGGCAGAGCGGGGGACGGGGCCGCAGGGGGCACAGCGGCATGAGAAAACGGGTCAGGAGTGGCGAGGGAACAGAAGGCAAAGAGGGCACAGAATACCAGGGGAAGGAGGAAAAAGGAGCAAGTTAAAATGAAGAACAGAGGCAATGAGAAACGAGCAAGTTAAAATGAGGAACAGAGGCAATGCAAAACGAGCAAGTTAAAATGAAGAACAGAGGCGATACAATGCAAGCGGGGGCTGGGCCGCAGGGAGCACATCGGTGGGAAAAGTGGGTTAGGAGCGGCGAGGGAGCAGAGGCAAAAGAGGGCACAGGGCACAGAGTTAACTGTGCACAAACCCAAGGAGGGGAAAAGCGCACAGTATAACAGAACTAGTAGTACAGAACAGTTAAGCAAAAAACGGGCAATACAGAGCAGCAGATCTACGGCCAGCCAGGAGGTGCTTTCGCGGCGTGGGGAGCGAACTGCCTGGAGCAAGGTCTGCAATTTTCCTACCTGTGAAGTTTGGGTCACCGGCAACTAGCAAACCTGTAAATATTTTAGAACGAGACACCAACTGGAATCTTGGATGGGGTGAGTTGTGTGCCTCTCACCAGGTTCTGTTAGCCAGAATCCATTGCAAATCTCAAACTTAGTTAGAGAAACACATTTTCCTCAAATTTCTGTGATGGAAAGTTATGGATTCTAAGGAGAGCAACTAACTTCCACCAACCAAGCATTCCCCCCAGACTCCCGATAAAAATGGTACTACATTTTTGTGGATAGGCCTAGTGCCAGCAACAGGAAACGGCTCAAAATGCAACGTGGACACATCACATCTTTTGAATGAAAACTGACCCCTTTTTAGGTCTCGACCTACAGCATTGCTTTAGCAATGCATGTTTGTCGAGATTATAGTATGGCTTTCAAAAGTCTACCCAAACTGCCTGCGGATCGGGTACAGTTCATGTGAGCCAGGCGCGTGCGCATCCCAGCCACATCGCACACCATCTGTCTGAGCCTCGGCATCAGACTTCAAAGGAAGCCGCTCCCCCGCCCCGCATCAGACTTCAAAGGAATCCTCCCCCCCACGCAATGCCGAGAGCTTATTATGACCTAGTCCCGACCACCTATCTTTGAGTGCACATTCCCTGCTCCCTAACACAGGCTTCTCCACTATAACCCTCTTTTCGTTCATTTTACTCAGCTCTCATCTTTAACCCAGCCCACAGACACACACACACAGACACACACGTACACACACACACACCCCGCCCCCCCCCGCCGCGCAATGCAGAGAGCTTCACTGACACTTTCACTTTAATTCGATTCTGGAAACGCAAAATGTGTTCATTGACTGTAACATGTCTAAAAGTATTTTAAGGTAAATTTGACACCGTTTTGATTTAAAGTGGAACAATGCATGTGCCTAAATAGTAGTACAGCTTTTTCGGATGAAATTGGCGGCGAAAACTCTCCGTGAGAAAATTGGTCTCAAGAACCAAGAAAAGTTTCGGTGACATATTTTGCAGCACTCATTTAAAAAAATCGTAAATCCTACTTGCTACAAATAAATATAACTTAATTTGAGCACAAATTGTGAAATGTTAAAAGTCACTCTGTCAAGAACAATGCTTTTTCTAGGTGGAAGTTCAATGTGTCACATCACGGCACTCAAGAAACATTTTTTTTGGGGGGTGGAAGAGTTGTGCAAGCACGAGGTGCCTAATTGACAGCGTTCTCTTACCGTGTGAATAGAAACATAACATTTTGCAATCCCGAATGTGTAGGAATGTACAGAGTGAGCGCTGGGAGAACAGACGTCTTGCGTAATGACAGATGAGGACAGCATGGGGGAAATTCTCCTGTTAACTTTAAAACGGCTCTTGGGATGGCTTCACGGCGTAGGAATGGGCCTAGCCCATATCATTTCATTCTATCGGACCTGATCTCGTGCCAAGTAAATAAAAACAACTGCTTTCAGAGACACCGTGGCCCAAGAAATATCTACCATTTTTTTGCTTACTCTACCACTGATTTATTAGCCTTGCATTTTTTACTGTGCTAAGGAGAGCAGGGGTGCGGGGCCCTGGGCCTACCTCTGTGGCGGGAAATAAATCACCTCAGTGGGAGAGGAAGTTCATCTTGCAATTGGAGAGGCCCACCCCAGGGGGCAACACGAGTCATCCTGCTTTGGGTATTTTAACTATCATCGTTTGACTCCGTCTTATAGTTACTGAGGGGGCACGTGCTAATGGGAAGCAGCTGCGCAGTGCATTCCACGCTGGCACATGGCAGAGTGAGAGATGCGTGGCCCATGGCAACCGGAGCACCACGTAGACACCCTGCAGTGGTCAGTGATGCGCGGTTTGATGCCTGACTGCTTCGGGAATGTTATTTTCCTTTTGAGAGAATATTTTCAGAATTACATGATTTATGCATAACATTTCCACTGGGTCTCCACGTCGGCTTTCGCGCAGTAAACACTATTTGGTGGCATATGTCTTTTGGTTCATTTGGATGTCTCTGCTATCTACAAGGGCCCTGGCAGCCTGGCTCTTCTCGTCTGCTATGCTGTGCTTTTCTCCACCACTGCTGTCAATAAGCTCAATGAATACTTACTTGATTGCCCTTAGAACGTTTGATGTTCTCAGTGAGCCGCGGGGTCACTGAGAACATCAAAGCGGCCGCGAAATGCTCACAATTTGTCACCCCCTCCCTTCCTGCTGGCATTCCCCCCTCCCTTCTTGCTTAGTCCTTGTTTCATTCGAATCATACCCCACGCGCTCCCCTTCTAGTATTTATTCTGTAACATCCCCTTGCTCTCTCTATGTCTTATCTTTTTGTGTGTTCTCTCTTGCAGGCTTTCCCATACGAACCGCTTGCTCTTCCTCCAGTCATGCCTGTGCTCATGTCTAATTTACGCTCTTTTTTTTGCACACTCGTGTCCTCTTGTTTGTTCTCTCTCTAGCATTACCCTCATCACACTCTCCTAGCGAGTCTTCCTTCTCCCACATGTGACCCTACTTGCACCCTATCAGATCAATCTTCATTCTTTTCTGCTTTGCCCATTTCCGCCACACACTCCACTCCTCTGTGTCTCCTTTCTGGCCTCTTTCCTACTTAACTTTTCATAATTTCTCCTTTAATCCCGTTTCCACCTTCTCACAATCCCTTCGAGCATTGTTATCTTAACATTTCTGTTTCTCTGTCTTATGATGTCTGCCCTGCCACCATTTACTTCAGACCCTCACACACCCTCATACCCTCTCACTATCACACACCCTCACTCACCCTCACACCCTCACACACCCTCACCCTCACACCCTCACACATCCACACACTCACACACCCTCACACTCACACACCCTCACACACCCCCACCCTCACACACACCCTCACACCCCCACACCCTCACACCCCCACCCCCTCACACCCACTCACCCTCACATCCCCTCACCCTCACATCCCCTCACCCTCAGTCACACCCTCACCCTCACACCCCCTCACACACTACCTCACCCTCACTCATCCTCTCACCCACCCTCTCACCCTCACACACCCACACCCTCTCACCTTCACACCCCCTCTCACCTTCTCACCCTCACACACCCTCTCACCCACGCTCAACCTCGCACCCCCTCACCTTCTCACATGCCCACACCCCCTCACCCTAACACCCCCTCACACCCTCACCCTCACACACCCCCTCACCCTTGCATCCCCTCACTCTCACACCCACTCACCCTCACACCCCCTCACACTCACCCTCACACACCCTCACCCTCACACACCCTCACGCTCACTCACCCTCACACACGCTCTCACCCTCACACACCCTCACCCTCACACACCCTCACACACCCTCTCAGCCTCACACACCCTCTCACCCTCACACACCCTCACCCTCCCTCACCCTCACACCCTCATACCCCCTCACCCTCACACCTCCTCACCCTCACACCCTCACACACCCTCACCCTCACCCCCGGCACCCTCACACCCCCTCTCCCTCACCCTCACACCCCCTCACCCTCACAACCCCACCCTCCCACCCTCTCACCCTCACAACCCTACCCCCTCACTTACCCTCACACACCCTCACCCCCCTCACCCTCACCCCCTCACCCTCACACACCCTCACACCCTCTGACCCTCACACACCCTCCCTCACCCTCACCCTCACATACCCTCACCCTCACACCCCCTCACACCCTCACCCTCACACACCCTCACACACCCTCACTCACCCTCACACCCTCACCCTCACACCCCCTCACCCTCACAACTCTCTCACCCTCACACACCCTCACCCTTGCACACCCTCACCCTCATACCCCCCACCCTCACTCACCCTCACACCCTCACCCTCACACACCCTCACCCTCACATACCCTCACCCCCTCACCCCCTCACCCTCACACACCCTCACACAACCTCACTCACCCTCACACCCCCTCACCCTCACAACTCTCTCACCCTCACATACCCTCACCCTCACACCCCCTCACCCTCACCCTCACCCCCCCTCACCCTCACACCCACACCCTCACACCCCCTCACCCTCACACCCCCTCACACACCATCTCAGCCTCACACACGCTCTCACCCTCACACACTCTCACCCTCCTTCACCCTCACACCCTCATACCCCCTCACCCTCACACCTCCTCACCCTCACACCCTCACCCCCATCACCCCTGGCACCCTCACACCCCCTCTCCCTCACCCTCACACCCCCTCACCCTCACAACCCCAGCCCCTCACTCATGCTCACACACCCTCACCCTCACACCCCCTCACCCTCACACACCCTCACCCCCCCCTCACCCTCACACACCCTCACACCCTCTGACCCTCTCACACCCTCACTCACCCTCACACCCTCACCCTCACAAACCCTCACCCTCACATACCCTCACCCTCACACCCCATCACCCCCACACCCTCACACACCCTCACACACCCTCACTCACCCTCATACCCTCACCCTCACACCCCCTCACCCTCACAACTCTCTCACCTTCACACACCCTCACCCTCGCACACCCTCACCCTCATACCCCCACCCTCACTCACCCTCACTCACCCTCACCAGCATAGCATAACAAAACAGCATAGCATAACAAAACACAGCATAGCATAGCATAACAAAAAAAATAGGATAGCAAAACATAGAACAGCATAACAAAACAAAGCATAGGATAGCAAAACAAAACATAGCATAACAAAACAAAACATAGCATAGCAAAACAAAACACATCAAAATATAGCATACCAAAACAAAGCATAGCATAACATAACAAAGCATAGCAAAACAAAACATAGCATAGTATAACAAAACATAGCAAAGCATAACAAAACACAACAAAACATAGCAGAACAAATCATAGCAAAACAAAACATAGCAAAACACAATAAAACATAGCATAGCATAACAAAACCCAACAAAACATAGCATAGCAAAGCATAGCAAAACATAGCATAGCATAACAAAACACAACAAAACATAGCATAGCATAACAAAACAAAGCATAGCATAGCATAACAAAACATAGCATTACAAAACATAGCATAGCAAAACAAAGCATAGCATAATAAAACACAACAAAACATAGCATACCAAAACAAAGCATAGCATAACATAACAAAGCATTGCAAAACAAAACATAGCATAGTATAACATAGCATAACATAACAAATCAAAGCATAGCATAACAAAACATAGCAAAACAAAACATAGCAAAACACAATAAAACATAGCATAGCATAACAAAACACAACAAAACAGCATAGCAAAGCATAGCAAAACATAGCATAGCATAACAAAACACAACAAAACATAGCATAGCATAACAAAACAAAGCTTAGCATAGCATAGCATAACAAAACATAGCATTACAAAACATAGCATAGCAAAACAAAGCATAGCGTAATAAAACACAACAAAACATAGCATAGCATAACAAAACATAGCATAGCATAACAAAGCATAGCATGGCAAAACACAACAAAACATAGCATAGCATAACAAAACACAACAAAACATAGCATAGCATAACAAAACAAAGCATATGATATCAAAACTAAACATAGCACAGCATAACAAACCAAAGCATAGGATAGCAAAACAAAACATAGCATAGCATAACAACACATAGCATAACATAACAGACAAGACAAGACTGAGCTGGTGCTCACTGGACCCCCGAATAATCCATGGAATCCCAGCTTCTGGCCACTCACGCTGGGTGGAGCCCCCTGCCCAGCGAGTTCAGTCAAGAGTCTTGGAGTGACCATCAGTAAGGATCTGTCTATGAAACATCAAATTAAATCTGTGATGTTGGCTTGCTTCTTCCATCTGCGCCGCATCAGGAAGATTAGCAGATTCCTTACCCATGATGCCCTGGTTCACATCGTATTGGGCATAGTAGTGTCCCGCATTGATTACGCAAACTCCCTCTACATCGGGATTCCCCTCTACCAGTCTCACCAACTTCAACTCGCCCAAAATCAGGCGCCCAGATTGATCTTTCGACAGCCCAAGTCTTGTTCTGTGAAACCGCTCCTGAAAAATCTGCACTGGCTCCCGGTAGTCCAACGTAGTCTCTTCAAGGTTGGCTGCACCACCTACCTAGCTCTCACTAATCAAGGTCCCTATTTCATTGGTGCCCTGCTCCAGCGATACATCCCCTCCCGAACACTTCGGTCGGCTGGCCTCAACCTCCTCTCCACCTGTACGTTCAAGCGTAAAAGGCTTGGGGGTTTAAGATTTGCCTCGCAAGCCCCTTGCCTGTGGAATGCCCTCCCACCCGACCTACGCCACATTACTTCCTACCAGGTATTCAGAAGAGCTCTGAAGACGTGGCTGTTTGTACAGGCATTTGAGTAACATCCTCCATCTCGGTTGTCAGCATCAGTTAGTCTAAAAGCGCCAAAAAGCCGCTGGTGTAAGTGCGCTGTACAAATGTCTTTTTCATTCATTCATTCAACACAACATAGCATAACAAAACACAACACATAGCATAACAAAACATAGCAAAACACAACAAAACAACAAAACTGCCTCCTCTAACCCAAACCTCAGACGGTATGCTTAGCGCTTGGACGCCTCAGGGCAGCTATGTGCGCTCTACAAATCGGAATTCATTCATTCATTCATTCATTCATTCAGCATAGCTTAACAAAACACAACAAAGCATAGCACAACAAAACATATAATAGCATAGCAAAACATAGCATAGCATACCAAACACAACAAAAATAGCATAGCATAGCATAACAAAACATAGCATAGCAAAACAAAGCATAGCATAATAAAACACAACAAAACATAGCATAGCATAACAAAACATAGCATAGCATAACAAAGCATAGCATAGCAAAACATAGCATAGCATAGGAAAACATAGCGTAGCATAACAAAACACAGCATAGCATAGCATAGCATAACAAATCAAAGCAAATGATAGCAAAACATAGCATAGCATAACAAAACAAAACATAGGATAGCAAAACAAAACACAGCATAGCATACAGCCTCACTCAGCACCACCACAGCATCACTCAGGGGCACCACAACATCACTATGCGCTACCACAGCATCACTGAACGCCACAGCATCACTCGTTCGCCATCACAACATCACTCAGCGCCACCAAAGTATCAATATGTGCAACCATTCAACAACAACTGTTTCAAATGTGTTCTCTCAATGTTTCAAGCTTTATTACAAATGTAACAAAAATATGTTAATATTTCACTTTTGTTCTTGGATATTCGTCACAATAAAATACACTGAACGTAATCTTCACAAAACTTATTTACAAACGTTTAAGCTATTGCCATTCTAAATTACAATAACTTTTATTTAAGTATTAATTTTTAAAACAATTAAAAGCCATTGTTATTTGTAATATCAATACATGCAAATCACGTAAATACAACACATATTGCATTACAAATGCTATAGGTGTCACATTTGCGAAATTTATAACTATTGGCATTGTAAATGACAAAGCTATTAATTTTGCTATTTTCAAAAACAAAACATAAATAAAAAATGTGTCATTTACAATACCAATAGCTCAAACTTTCCTAATGCGAGACCTATTACATTGCAAATGTTTGTTTGGCAATATGCCTAGCTGTGGATTTTGGACCCTAGCTCAGCCGGCGCCTAGGGAAACCAAGCAAACCTATACATTTTAGAAAACTAGACACCCAGGGGATCCAGGATGTGGTGACTTGTGTGGCTCCCACTAGGTTCTGTTACCCAGAATCTCTTGCCAACCTCAAACTTTATAAAAACAAAACACATCTTTCTCACATTTCTGTGATGGAAAGTTCTGGAATCTGCACAGATCCACAAACTTCCATCCACCCAGCCGGGGAGTCCGGGACCATAAACATAGGTGGCCCCCTTGCAAAACCAGTTAATTGTGTGATAGATAATTTTTTAGAAAAATCCGATTTTCTTCAGCAACATTTTAGCTTTTTAGGGGATTCTAGGTAGGAAATTGTTAGGGGATCCATGCAATCACACCTCTCTGGACTCTCCCAGGTGTCTAGTTTTCAGAAATGTGTGGGTTTGGTCGGTTTCCCCAGATGGCCTCCGAGCCCGGCACCAAAAAAGCAGGTGCCTCCTTGCAAAATCGGGTAATTTTGTGATAGATAATTCTGCTATCTCCACAATATGTTTTGGGCCCTTGCCTGCCGCGGGTACTTGGCCTACCCACAGAAGTGAGGAACCATTTTTATTAGAAGACCTGGGGGAACGCTGGGTGGTAGGAAATTTGTGTCAACCCAGTGATCCCACAACTTTCCCACACAGGAATGTGAGAACATTTTGATTTGCATCAGCTAAATTTGAGGTTTGGAGTGGATTCTGGGTAGGAAAACCCAAGGGGATCAATGTTAGCCACACCTCCCTGGACTCCACCGGGTGTCTAGTTTTCAGAAATGTTTGGCTTTGGTAGGCTTCCCCAGATGGCATCTGCGTTTTTGGTCCTGGGGTCGGCAGCCATCTTGGGAAACCTACCAAACCAATACATTTCTGAAAACTAGACACCTGGGGGAGTCCAGGGAGGTGTGACATGTGTGGAACCCCCCGCCCAAGTCTTCCTACCCAGAAAACCTCAAATTTAGTTAAATAAATAAAAAAATAATTCCCATATTTCTGTGTGGAACAGTTGTGAGATCACTAGGCTGACATAAATGTCCTTCCATCCGGTGTTCCAATAGGTCTCCGGATAAAAATGGAACCTCACTTGTGTGGGTTGGCCAAGTACCTGCGGCAGGGAAAGGCCCAAAACGTATTGTGGAGACATCAAAATTATCTATCACAAAATGACCTGCTTTTGCAAGGGGGCACTGGCGTTTATGTGGAGGAGTGTGGCTCAATGGTTAGAGCTGCAGACCCTGATGCAGAGTTCTGGCCAGGGACCAGGGTTCGATTCCCGCCTCGGCGGGGTCTCGGGCTAAATTTCCTCGGACCTGTTAATTCTCGCCTCGGTGCCTATTCTAATCACGGGCCCCACGCTGCAACTCTGGGCAATAGCTTGCTTAGCCTCCACACCGGCCCCAACAGCGCTAAGGATGCCTGGCTTCACCCTGGGGGTGCCCAGGAGTGGACACTTCACAGGGAAAGCCAGGAGGGGTTCCACAGCGGTATGAGTATCAGCGCCAGGAAACCGCATAGGCGACACCGCAAGGTGACCGTCTGGTGACAGTGCGCTCTATAAATACCATGACATTTTATGGCCCAGGCTTGGCAGCCATCTAGGGAAAAAAAATCACTTTTCCCACACGTTTGTGTGGATCACTGGGTCAGGGCAAATTTGATGTTATGGTATGTTAAGTTAATGATATTTTTAAAGCGAGGGTTACCAGGGGGTGACCTGGCGCTAGTTACATCTCCATTAGGCTAGGAACTGAAAAAAAGTTTTATTGGGCAGAGGCAGGTTTTTAAGCTTTTCCTAATAGTTAAAAGATCCGTGGCATTTCTCAGGTGAAATGACAATCCGTTCCAGGCTTTTGCTGCACAGTGAGCAAAACTTCCTCAACCCCACCAAGCTTTTTTTGAGTGTGGCACTGAGACCAGCTTGGCACCCAGTGAACGAAGTGTTCTTTTCGGTATGGACCAATGGAACTGCCGTTTTAATTTAGGCCTGGGTGGTAAATTTCGTTCCGCTCGTGGAATTTGTGAAATTTGGACATTTCTGCATTTAAACATCATTTAGGGCATGGATGGCATTGGAATGAATTGCAAAATGTGTATTTTTGGGGGTATTTCTGTTCTTTTTGGGTGTGTGTTAAATAAATGCCTTTGTTGTGTGTGGTGTGTTGTGTACCTTGTAGACCTTGTTTAGCCATGTGGATTTTCATTTTTGCATTTTATTGCATTAAAGGCAAATCAGTGTGATTTGACATGCATGCTTTGCCTGGCAATTATAGGCCTTTTGTCAGTACATTCTTTTCCAGGCCTCCTGCTTGTTGCTTGTGATTTGTGAGTGTCCATGTGTAGCTGGAGGCCATTTCAGGTGGGAGTTATATAAGTATGCTACTTTTGACAAATAGGCCAGCATGGGTTTCCTCTTGGCTTACTGCTTCCATCCATCCCCTTTGCCAGCAGCAGCTCCCTGAATGATGTGATGAGCAAATAATTTAATGCTAAACAGGGTCCACTTCCATTACATTTGTATTTTTGATTTTGTTATTCTTTTTTCCTATCCTTCCTGAGAGTGTACACAGTATACCATGAAAGCCCTTGTTGACAAAGTCTCACAAATGGCTACACTAAGTTATATCTTTTATTTGTTTGTTTGTACTAGTAGTAATTGTACCACAACAACAAATGCAACCTTTCACTGATGTTCTTCTCCTGGCTGCTTTGCTTTTAGGTGCACAAAAAGACAGAGGAGGAGGTGCCATCATCACCCGTTGTGCTGCCAGACAGAAGTCCTGCTGCGCACCTCGTCATGTCCACGTGTGGCCACAGACATCTCTGCAACTTGTGCACCTGCGTCCTGCTGACATCTAAAGAAGATGGGTCCAAAGAAAGGTAACAGGTCCTCCAGTACCAAGAAAGTCGTCAGTGAGAAGAAGGAATAGAAAAAAGAAGCGGCACTTACTAAGACTGGTGTGCCGCCCCAGATGCTTTTTGTGAAACATAAAATAAGACCTGCAGCATCGTTGTCCGGAGACCAAGATGGGAGCAGCACCTCCGTATCAAGGGGCCAGCCCCACCAACCGAGGCCTAAGCCCATGAATGTCGTAGAGATAGCCAGTCTACTAACGAGCAGCGATGTTGAAATGTCTTTATCGCAAAGTAGTACACAATCAACGCAGGCGGAAACTCAGCAGATAAGTGGGCAGCAGCAGCCTCAAGAACAGCAGCATCCGCAAGAACAGCAGCATCTGCAGGAACAGCAGCAGCTGCAAGAACAGCCGCAGCCACAGCCCACAATAGTAGTTGTGAGAGGTGTGGCGCCGCGGCCAGGGCGACTGACGCTGGAATCTGGGGATCACGGTTCAATCCCCGGCTCCGGCGGCAGGTTAGCCCAGCACCATGTGACTCTGGGCAATAGCTTGCTTAATCTTCCCGACGGCCCCCAGCGCCTAGAGACCCTTACGGGTGATTGTGCGCTTTACAAATGTGGATTATTATTCCTCCTGAAGTAGGGGCATTTCAGGAAATCGAGCATTCTGCAGACAAAGAGGAGCAAGCCACTGTTTCAGAAGATCCATTGTCTTCCAGACCCCTAGCAATGAAAAGGAGGGTTAGTTCATCATCATCTTCTTCAAGCCCCGCTTCTGATGATGGAGATGCCACTTGGAAGCCACCAGCTCAGTCCGAGAGTGATGCATGCTACAAGACAAGGCTAGTGAAGGGGAAGGTTCCAGAAAGCCTTACAGTTATGGAGGTAGATGTACAAGAAGGGGGTGATGATGACAAACCAATCATCACAAACATCACTCCACGCCCTGATGAGACGGAGACCAACATTATTACCCTATCCAAAATCGCTGCGAGGGAAGTAGCACGGATACCTCCAACACAGGTAACAACAATACGACCTACAGTTTCCATATTTGCATATGCAAAGGCCCAGCAGGGGCCTACATTGAGCTCAACCACCACCTCAGTAGGTAGTGGTAGTGTAACTGCACAGAGTCAAATTCCAGGTCCACCCACCAGTTCATCTGGTATTGAAAGTGGCGCATCTAGCTGTGCCAAAAAGTTCTCCTCCCCAGTGTGGGACTTCTTTTCGGGTAGCAGTAAGTAGGAGAACATTGCTATATGCTCAATTTGTCGACAGGCTGTTAGGCGGGGTAAGCTTGGTACAAAATATGGTACCGGATGCCAAACAAGTAATATCAGAATACACCACAGTATCCAGTGGGAGGCTCACCTACTTTGCTTAGAAAAAAGTAAAACTGAA
The DNA here is from genome assembly GCF_964261635.1 of Lissotriton helveticus. Lineage (NCBI taxonomy): Eukaryota > Metazoa > Chordata > Amphibia > Caudata > Salamandridae > Lissotriton > Lissotriton helveticus. Next base: position 2,028,285,911 of record NC_136067.1, read on the forward strand.
ACCATTGCTGTTGTTGGGGATGAAGAATTAGGGGAAGATATGATGGGGTGGAAGGTAAAGAAGAGGGAGACATTTCTATCCCTGTCCCCAGCAGTGTAGTGGGACCGCCCACATCCTCAGCAACATCTCAGTGGCACAGCAGTAAGGGTCATACTCAGAGTCAGTCTGAAACACCAAGGCAACCAAGCACTGCAATGAAAAAAAGTGTGTTGATGAGCCTAACTGGGTTCAAGAAAATAGATGCACCACAAAGGAAAAACATCCAGCCTACCATTCTCAGCATGGTTAGGTCGGAGGGGCAGTACGAAGGCAACCACTCAATGGCACTGTTGTATAATGCGAAGCTGGCTAAAATTTTAGCGCAAGACCTTCTCCCTTTTTAGGTCTCGCTGAGTCAGCGTGCATGCTCTACTCGGAGAGACATTTAGTAGCGGCTTTTGGAAGTGCTCCCAAAGCGGCCACCAGCTTACGCTCACGCGCACAAGCACACGCGCTGCTGCACGCGCATCCCTTGCATGCTTTAGCGCATCATCGCAATCACTTTCGCTTTCACAGCGATCGTGATCGCGATAGAGATAACTTTCTCTTTCATGGCCGCCCGGCGTTACTATTACTGCCGCGAGGCCAATGCTTGTTGGTTTTTGGATTTTCTTGCCAGTGGAAAAGTAAGCATTAATTTGTCTTGAACACGTCTGGGCAGCCTTGCGTGCATGCAAAGGGTGTGTCACTTTTCCACAGTTATATCATTCACCCCAAATTCAAACCTAAACAAACAACTAGATGTCAGACTTTACAGCATCTGATCACTCAAGTAAGAGTCAGTGCATTCTGTTTAATCCGGCTCACAGTGCTTTGTCAATCTCTCACTGAAATGATCAGAAAAGAGAGGATTTATTCTTCACTGGGGAAAACGCAAAACTTTGCAAACATCTCATAAAATACGTTTGCCGTAGACATAACATCAGGGAAACAAGGAAATTGTAACATCCTCAGAATGTGTTGGCGTTTCAGCCAACTGCGCTTTGCGACTAGGATTTTTGAGTTTGTAGTTGAAATATTAAAAGTCAAACAAAAAAAAGTATCTGTGTGCAACTGCTGTTGGCTATAAAGCCAAGGCCGTCTGAAACTGCAGACTTTCCAACTGGGGAACCCAGGTTCGAGGTTCGGTGTCGGCTCAACAGCCTTTGATTCCCGGCAAATCACAATTTCCCTGTGCCTTAAAAATAAAAGCAGAGAGTGTGCCTTTCTGCAAAGTAACTGGTGCTCATGTAAAGCGCTGCAACACTGAGTTCGCGCTTATTAAAACTGCAAAAAATGGCATTACATTATGCCAAGACAATTACTATGAGGCAGGTATGTTATATTCATAGATCCCAAGTTCCCCAGTTCCATGCGTGCGTAGTTTAGCTTGTCCAGATTTTTACTTCGTATTCTGTGATTTGCAGTTCGGTTTGTATCAAGTACCCGGAATACAATAAATAAACTTGGACGGCATGAGTTACGCACGGTCATTGGAAAACTCCAATGCTCTGGTGGAACTTGCAGCTGAAAATATGGTTTTCGGGAATCACAAAAAGTAATCCAAGAAGAGATACTTTAAAAACAGCAGTCAAAAATGAGGCAAGGTAGGGGGGAACTACGACACAATGGTTTGTGCTAACTTTGTCTGCCTTAACTGCTACTAAAAAAGTTGGAAAACTTGTATCTGCACACAAATCACAACGTCACCATGTAATCTGTCCAGAATACGTCAGTTTCATGCTTTAAAACAAGGTTGGTGTTGTATAATATTTTAGGACCCTATTGTAATTTTCCCGATTCATGCCCTTATATAGGTATAAATCACCATATCCTTATATAGGCATAGAAATCATAACCATATTTAGACATATCTCATGCAGTCCAAATACAGCAGGGCTACTTCCACTAGTTCCGAAAATCTACAACGATTTATTGGAAAACTCAGCTTCAGCAGCTAGGGAATTCCCCTTGCTCGAATACTGACTTGTCCAAGAACTCATGGAGTTTTCAAAGAACTGAGACTCTTTAATGACATTATTATGTCCACCTTTACGTCAAACTCGGTACCTTCAAGGTATAAATATGCCCACACTTGCCATAGCAAACACACAGTGGTTTTGGAGCAGTTAGACTATCTACTTGCCCGACACATCCTGCTACAGCAAGTGCCGAAGGAAGCCGACCTTATAGCAGATGCACTGAGAGAGATGCTGTCTTTTCTCTTGCCGAGAAATCCAGCTCCAGTGTTTCCAAGCTACCCTTGCGGGTTGTTGGGAAATCGAGTCCTGAGACTGACCTTCTTCATTCTAAACCAAGGTACGGAGCTGATTAGACCCTAAGAGAAATCTTGGATAGATTTTTGCCAAAGAATACTAAATTTATGCTACACCTCACTTACTTCTTCCCTCGTACTAAGCTTAGGTTAGGTTCATCGGGGTAGGTGTATTTTAGAAGCACCAGTTGAGTACTTTTTAGCCTCTGTTATTTATGTATGTATTTATCTATGGTTTAGGAACCATACAATGCTCTTACAGTATTATTTTACTCTACTCTTTTTACTGTATGCATTATATTTTGCAACCAGTTTTACGATTGTAGCAGTTAATTTCTTATGCTTGAGAAAGAAGACTTTTCAATAAATCCTTTTATTGAAAACGCCCGTCTATCAATTTCTCTGCACCTCTGGTGAAACGAAGCATGAACGGTTGACTGAGTAAAATATCCATCTATTGTTTCCACGACTCCGAAGATCAGTTTTATCTTGGGAAACAAAGTCGTCATTTTTATGCGGTTGTCAGAAACTAAATCCCTTCTTGTGAACTCGAGAAAGTTTCTAGTGACCTCTGAGCTAGCTGGCACTCACAATTAAGTCTAATATATTTCGATAGAGACCTAGTAGACATAAGTCCTACGTCAAATCTATAGGATATATTATTCCAATGCGCAGAGCCTATTGGGAATATAAGGACTACACTACATTGGGATGTGAGAAAATTGTATCCTCTATTCGGTGGGATTATATTTATGATTCACAAGGAGACCGAGAGGGGTGGGGCAGTTCACCGGTATGTGCTTTGGAAAAGCAGTGTATTCCCTCCTACCCCTCCTCAGCGCTGCAGACCCGTCGGACTGTTGCAGATGCGCTGAGGGGCACAGTGTTTCTACGTTTCCAGGCTGCGCCTCAAAATGACTCGCTCATTTTCCCCAAAGCGCCTGTTCCCTGCCTGCATCCTTGCAACCGTTACCCAACTGGACTGCATCTCGGAAGAAGATATCTGCCGTCCAGTTCTACTCATCAGGAACAGGGACTGCTCTGGCAAGATGGCATCTCTCACAGGCCACCTCGTCCTCTTGCTAGCAACTTGGGTTGGCGCTGCAGCAGCACGGTAGGCACAGCTCGGTCTCCAGAACTCGGGGACTTCAGCGGTGTATCGGAGAGATTTAGGAACGTGGGCAGCAGGTGCTATAACGCCTCTAAACACTTTCCTGCTGGAGTTCTCGGTGACTTTCCCTTCTTATCGTCCACAGCAGATGAGCAAACTCAGTAGTTCTGCCTCCTGAGAGTTTCACTGTGACTAATCTCTGTCATACACAGATAATATTTTCAAGTAAACAGCACCCTCTGTTTATTGGCATCTTGCATAGATGGGGTCCGTTCAGAGATGCACAGCGCTCATCATACGTGTGTATTCTGATGTATATGGATCCTTTCAATTAAGTCCTCTGAATTTAGGAAGAAGCGAAGAGGGACTCGTCTGTGATGTATTGCTACAAAAGTTAGTCGTGAAAACATAGACTAATTATGTAAAGCGCTCGCTGCTGTCATCGCCTGTTATGTTCAGGTCAGGGTTTCATATATTGGAAAGGTCCAGATTATAAAGTGGAGAGGTGTGGCTCACTGGTTAGAGGCGGCAGACCTGTAAGCAGAGAACGGCCTGGGACCAGGGTTCAATTCCTGACGGCAGGGTCTTGGACCAGGGTCAACGGACTCGATAATTCTCGCCTCAGTGCCTACTCTAACCAGGGAACACTCTTGGTAACTCTGGGCATTAAGCTTGCCTCATCTCTACAACGGCCCCCCACAGACGCTGCAGATGCCTGGTTTCACCCTGGAGATACCCAGAAAGGGGCCATCTCACAGAGAAAACAAGGACGGGTTCCCCAGCGGTCTACAGCGCCAGGACACTCGGGTAGAGTAACAGTGCGCTTTACAAGTATCCCACATTTACATTTACATATGGAGGTGCTTCAATTGGAATGAAAACGTTTGGTGTGGGTTTGGGGGGTGCAGTGGAGGGGTATAGGAAAGGGGCGTGGCCAAAAATTGAAGCTAAGGAGCGTTTCCAAGAGGCATGGTCGATGTTATTAAGACAGTGGCTTAAATATGTCAGCTAAGCTGCTGTTCGATTGGGGCGTGATTCAAAGTTAGTATTTCATTACTGCCAGATCTGAGACCTGGCAGAGCCCGTCCCATTTAAAGTATAGACATGCGGGCGGGATAGGAGTGAGGTGTTTACCATACCCAGTAAATCTGATTTGCGGAGGTGAGAAGGATTGGTAAAGTCCATGTGGGGAGGGCCTCTTCTTTTCTTTCCCAACATGGTACCTACCCCTTTGTTCTTAAAATGTTGAATGCGGAGGAGGAAACTTGTATGTCTCATGAATAATCTCCGCAATGCAGTGAAAATCCTTGCTAGGCTTGCACCAGATACATTTTCTTTTCCTAAAATCTTGAGATGCCAGTAAAAGGCTTCCCTCGTGTTGAAAGATTGTTTTTACTTGTTTCCACAATGTTTGAAACGCAGCACGAACAGGGCTGACATCACACGGTGTGAAAGTGAGTGCAGTTGGTGAAATTAGGCACTGTCTGCTTTCACTTTGATTAGCGCACTGATCAAAGCGGGGATAGTACAGTTGGGAGGGGACGATATTCACTCACCAGTGGTACCTCCCCTAATAGATTCCTGCTTGGGGATCACTGCAGCAGGGTGATACGCAAGTAGGGATCCACCCATCGAACACCGTGGAGGGGGTAGCCCATAAGGATAGCACGTGCCCCCATTATAAACAAGGATTGGCATAACCAATAGGTCTCGCTTTTGGACCATATTAGTATTTAGTTATGCAGCACAATAGCCTTGGTGCAACATTATCAACTTTTGCATGGCTATGCACTTATAAGGTCCCAAAAGCGAGACCTATTGGCTATGCCAATGCTTGTTCATTTGTGGAAGGGGTGGGTTTCCTTGAATTTGTGTCAGCCATCTGCCCTAAATGAAAGGTTCCCAGCTGGTCATATTTCGCCAGAGTTGCTGTTCCAGCACTACATCACAATGTGCTGGAATTGGTTAGACAAGCTTTGCAGTAGAGTGCTGTTCACAATATCTAACTGAGAACAGACATGTGGACCAGTTGCCAAGCCACTGATTACATGTGCATCACTGCACACTGGGTCTCTTTTGAGAGGGTTAGAGAAAAGCTATCTGAAGAAGGTGCTGTTGACACAGCTGAGATTTTAAATGATACTCGGAAACATGCAACTGTAGCCATGTTCGCCATGGAGAAATCTCATACTGCTGTAAATATTTTGGAAGAGTTTCACAGCAAGGTCTTTGAATGGCTGCGCCCAAGAGGGCTTAATAATGGTTTTGTTGCCACTGATAATGGCAGTAATGTACTTAAGGCCATGGAGTTTGGTCGCTATTACAGGGTCCTGTGTTTGAGCACTGCATTAACATTATAGTTCAAGACTTTCTGAAAAAAGAAGCCATAGTCAGCAACTTACTGACCACCTGCCGAAGAATATGCACTAATTTCAGCCATTCTTTTAAAGCTCGGATGCAGCTGAGGATCATTCAACGTGACTATAGTATGCCAGTCAAACCACTCATCCAGGAGGTGGCAACACGTTGAAACTCAAATTATTACATGTTTGACCATCAGTTTGTGCAGTACAGGCCATGCAATGAATATGTCATGCGAAGAGGGGATGCTACTGTGAAAGGTATGACCATTCAGATGGACCAATGGTGCCTAGTTAATTGCCAGACAGAGATGCTTCTTCCTTTCGAGGTCGTCACACGTGAAGTCAGCAAGGAGGACTGTACTATGGGCCAAGCTATCCCATTCTTGCACATGCTAGAGCAACAGTTGAAGGAGGTGTCTAAAGTATACAAAGGTGCGGAGAAAAACAAAGAAGCATATGAGTTGGTGGAGAGCTTATCCCGTTGCTTAGCTGACAATACAAGGGTGCAAACTAAGATTTTGTCACAAGAACATTACATTTGTGCCACAATTCTGGATCCATGGTCTAAATCAGCACTGAACAGTAAGACACTAATTCCTTTTTCAGAAGTGGGTGTTCCCCGGTACAAAACTTGGATAGCTGAGGCAGCCAGTAAGTTGGAAAATGAACGGCTGGTAATGAAAAGCATGCTACATAAACACACAAGTACTGCAGCAGGACATCCAGCGTCAAGTTCAACTTTGGAGCCGGAGGGCAGTGCATTTGGCTCAGAAAACTCACCAACACTATCGACAACAGCAAGAACCGGATCATCAGCCCCAGTAAAATCGTTAAAGGATTGGTATTTACAGCAAGGACTTGCTAGGTCCAGTATATTGATCAAAACCCATTGCAGTATTGGCATGGGAAAAGGGGCCAATGGCCACTGCTCAGCAGGCTGGCGATAAACTATCTAGCTTGCCCTGTCGCAAGTGTCTCTTCTGAACTTGTTTTCAGTGCTGCTGGTTCCATTGTAACAGTGAGAAGGACCAGTCCCTCGTCCAAAAACGTGGAGAGGTTAACCATGATCAAAATTAATCAGCACTTTATACCACCGAATTACACAATACAAGAATCAATGCAGCAAGATAAGGACAGCGGCTAAGGTGATGAAAGTAGTGTGTTAGATGATGATTACCAACTTCTGGTTGAACCTCCAGAGTTTGAGGACGAGCTATACTTCCCTGACAGTTTGGCTTGCACTTCTTACTGTCTTCCTCCCTTATTTACTTTTATTTGTGTGTCTTTCTGGTGCGAAAGTTCAAATCACAACAAATCCATCACCACCGCCTTCTGGTCTTTTTATTGCCATATGAGTTTCAGCTGTCTGCATTTCAGTCCAATCCTTCCGAGTCCTGCTCCTCGCTCCTCCTGGATTGCCCTAAATCCATTGCCCTCAAGCCAGATGATTAATGGATGTAGCATAATATAAGAAAAAAGAAAATCTTGCCTCGTTGAGTCCCTCCAAAAGATGTGGAACATGATGATGACTACTATAAGCTCCTTTCCAAGTAGAGAGAGACTGCCCATTAACTGAAGATGAGAAGGAACAGGTAATGAATGATGCCATGCATTGGAGGCTGACTGAGTGATTTGTGTTGTTGTTGTTTGTTGTGCATGAAGTTAATTCATTGTGTACTCTTATCTAATCTACACTCTAAAAGTAACTTAAAGCAATGTTTCCATTTTTGTTTTTAATAACAAATTTGTACTTCTACTGCAGGTCGACCATTGCATTTTGAATATAGAAAGGGGACTCAATCTGTACACTGCACACACTGAATTGGACAACACCATGATGATGACCACAGTGACATAATATTTTCGCAGTCCCCCAGTAGGATTGGAGATGATTGATGGAATAAGTCAGGGAATTTCATGAGTGGCATAAAAAAGTAAACAAGTCAACAACAACCACAGCAGACCTATTTGTCTTTGTAGTTGTGGAATCGAGTGTAGTGGATTGACTGACAGCGGTGCATTGATTTAGTCACTTAATTTGTAAAATGGTATGTTGCTATATATGTGCTTTGTCTGACTCTGTCAAAAAATGTACGTTAAATGGAGGATGGGTCAAGGGTGCCATGGGCCTGCTATGTCCTGTTGTTGTTGTAGGTTAATGCTGGAAACAGACTAGAGTAGACATGATGTATCCATGTTGCCTCTGAAAGTGTTCTTGTTGCACTCCAACATAATGTATGCATTTTTTCCACTTGATTTATCAATATCCCTTTTGTTTTTCCATCTACAATTACAGGCCGGCACTTACCCTGTGCCATACTGAAAGAAACAACTCACACTTACCTTACCAATGAATCCACATCTGCCAGGCAAGCAGTGGCGTCACCTAAGGTTGATGGACAGAGCGTCCATGGAAGGGAGGACCAAGAGGAATGCCGAGATGCAACTCCCCATTTTTACCAGGATAACATACAGTAACAGTATCAACTTTCATCATCTTTTAAATAATTTGATTATTTTTTTGCCTTCAATCATTACTACTGTGTGTTGTTGTTATTATTATGTTTGCTCTCTGCTTATAATAATTCATCCCTACAGCTATTTTCGAATTTTCTTTGCTATCTTTAAAAGTAAGCCCGGTACAACAGAACAGAAACTGTATGTAATTCGGGTCTCTCTGAGGACAGACAGGCAAGCCAAATTGCATAATATACTGCTGCCCTGTACTGTATAATTGTCTAGTAGTAGTTAGTAAGTACTATATCACATTAACTAGCAAGTTATCACCATCATGCATGCATTTCCTTTTTCTCCCTTAACAGATTTATGGATATGGTCGTCTGATAAAATTGTGTGTTGTTGTTTGTTCATGCGTACTGTTTTTCTTTGTCAAACCTTACTCAAACCCCCCCTTCCCAACCATTCATCAAACCCTAACCCTCTTCCCCCGGGCAATGTGATTTATTGAGATGTGACTAAATTAAATGTACACCAATAATTGATTCCACGCTTGCTGGCACGGATGTGGCGATAGCAACACAAATTCAATTTCAAGGCAGGACGAGGATCTTCTTCTGCTTGCCCACCCACGATCAGTATATCAAGGGAACCTAATCCATCATCATTAATTGCCGGCATCGATTGGATTTGTCATCCTCCTACACAGCACTAAAGGTTACGCTTGAGTAGAGTGTAGGCCTAGTTGAATGACTCGACACAACTACAGTTTCTAAGTTGTTGTACTAGGCTATCCCCACCAACATTATGTTTTATTCTATTTTAGCATATTGTTTGGCAATAATTTCTGTACTGTGCTTCGTTCTACTGCTCCTCCCACAGTCTCTCTCAGGCGACTGTCTTATTTTCTTTTTTTGCAAAAGCTACTGCCAGTGTCTACTACTACCACCACAGCCATGGCATGTTGGGAAACAAACAAACCCATCACCATCACCATGCAAACATCGCTGTGCTTCAGTTAAACATCAAGCACAGGTAAGAGAAGAAGTTTGGGGAACCATAATTAATAATGGAAGAGTTTTCATTAGTTCTTCACACACCCCTTGAGTCCAGTTGCAGAATGGATAGACTAGGAGGAGAGACTGACAGTACTAGTAGGAAAAGTCACTCAGTGAGGGGTAACACATCTATCTGTTTGTGTCTTACAAAGTCAGCCAATTATTTAAAGCAAACACTGGTTGTGGCCCTGCAGAATCAAGGAATTAGTGTGATGTAAAACTGTAACCCCACCCACAAAACATTAACAACATCGTATGTAAAGTATAAATATATTTTATTCCCCATACAAAAATAAACTATGTAAAAAATCCCCAAAAAAACACCTGGCCCACCCCTCTACCTAACCCAAACCAATGTCCAAAACTAAAAAGTTCAACCAATTGTCCATGTCCCTTATAATATAAACCCCAATGCCCAATTCCCACCCACTAAAAGAAGCAATAAAAAAGGGGCAATCCAACAGGGTCACTCATCGGCGTGCTCACCTCTCCAGGACCATAATCCGCTCCTCTAGGCGGGCCACACGGTGCATCAAGGCACGACAATTGCATCCACGGGTGGGGCAGCGATAGATATTGAAGTGCAGCGGCGGGTGATTGCCAGGCGGTGGCGCCGTAACGCTGGAGGGGCCTGGCTGCTGGGGACCGAGGCATTGGAGGAGGCTGCAGCTGCTGCCACCTCCTCCTCCGCCAGAACCACCAGCCGCCGGTATTCTCAGCAGATGGCCTCCAGCTTCCGGCACGGGGCCAAGGCTGACAACTCCTTCCTTGTTGGTTTTGCTTTGGAAGGGGTAGCAATATCAAGAAAAAAAAATACTATTGTTGTAGCCAATACTCTTAGCAAAACTAATACAAATTAATTCCACACATAGTGGCACAATAGTTTGTATCTATCCTCCGACTTACTCGGCCTCTAACATTTGTGAGAGTTTCAGACATTATACTAGCACTATGGACTCAAGTACACAGTAGACTAATCTTCTTCTTCTCGAGTGTTATCAATGTCAATAAGTAAGGAATATAACGTACCACCGCCCACCACTGCTGCTGGCTCGCCTCACCCCCTGAGGCTCCTGCAACTGCCGCATCTCCCTCTGTGGCCGTGTTGCCATCGCCGCTGGCTCCGGTACTGGTGGTCGTGGGTATTATGCCTAGAAACATTACAAATTTTTTAGACGACATATACACACAACCCCTATTTAATCTTTTTCACTAGCAAGATTGAAAAGTTAAATACATACATCTATAACATACATCACTAGTACAAATCAGGTACAAGACTACAGTAGACTCTAGTAGTGTTATGTCATTCTAGTCTTTGCTACGTTAGCCTGAGCCATGCAGCCATTTTAGCTTTGTGTCTTTTTTTTTAAGCACGTTACCTTGCAGCTTGTTGAGTAAGACGCCTTAGAGCCCACATGAGCTCATAGTACTGCTACTGTCTGAGCGCTGCGTACAAGGTCGTAAAAACAAGCCACTTTGTTATGGAGTTCTGGAGGTCAGTCCGTATTGCTTAGCCATAATAAGCTACACTTTTGGCACTACTGAGAAATGCTTGCAATATACTAATGCGCGCCATTTTTCTCATAACAGACGGAAGATTCCGTTCTACATACCAGAGATTTGCGGAGCTTATGATGTATGTACTACTTCTAGGTTCTTCTAAGGTAAGGGGTCCCCCCGAATTGGCTCATAGATCTTCATTTATAATTTTATATAAACTATATTCCTAGAAAGGGGAGGGTGGTTCTTCCACCACTGTTCAGTTATCATCATGATTGATTTCCCCTTTTGTCTTCTATCATGGACTTGTAGTTATAACAATGTTTATTGTTTTAATCTTATGAATTTTGCTGTTGGTGCTGGCTCATATTACACTGCATTATAGAACAACGTACAAACCTTTTGAACTTACATAGACTCTGTGGTATTCAGTGTGTACTTAAACGAATGAGTGAGCGAAAGGGTGTGAGAGGTCGGGAGTGTAGCGTTATGTTCTGGGTTGTCTAATCATTGGGTATCTTCGGGAGGGGTTCGGGGAGCTAATGAGACACTATACCTAGTCGGTCAGGGGATTGTGGGTGAGGACGGTGGAAGGAGGAAGGTCCAATCTCCTATCACCAACATCCTATTTTCTTGTGCATACATCTGTATGTGCAGAATTCCTACAACAGTAGTAGTGTGTCATATGTATCCTATCAAAAATTAGTAAAATATCTGTTTGGGCATTTGGTTGGTGGCAATTGTCGAAAAGCCTCAAGATTAAGAAGACTAGAAGTGGACAACCCAAAGAACTGGACTCAGTGGCTAGAGCGATTGGTGAATCTGAGTTTCATTTAAAACCTTTTACATAAAGAGTGGCCACCTTGGCAAGCTTAGCTACAGACAGACTAATAATAGTACAACAGAGAGTCATAGCAGAGGCAGTTAGAGGCAGGGATAACAAGAATTTAGAAACAGATTGTCTAGATTTTGTAAAAAATAGAATTAGGAAATCGAAACAATAGTTTAGAAAAAATAAGGTGCAGTAAAAGTTAGGGAAGTATAATTATTAATATTACCAACAGTAGGACTTACTGGGGCCAGCAGCAGAGCCCTCGGGACAAGAGCGTCCCTGGCACTGGGAGGCATCTTCAAAAGCTCCCGCAGACTCCAACCCCATCTTCTTGCCCCTGGGTGCTGGTCAGGAAAGATGTAAGAAAGAAAGACACAAACATGGATGATTGGTTCGAAAGGGAAACAAATAAAATAGTTTGAAAATCGCTCAAAAAAACATTTATGGTTAAAACAATTGCAATAAAATTAACCTATCTAATCTGGTTGACTAATATTGTGGGATTTGCGGTCAATCTTATTATTTATAACACTAATCCAGTGTTCCATTCTGATTCCAGAATACTAACTAAGCTTAAGTACCACCTGACCTAGCCACCTATTCCAGATGGGCCAATTGTTCACTAAGTCTGCATTTTCATTTTAGTCCTCAAAAATGCATAGATGGAGAACACATGCATACATTTTAGCATACACCAAATTGCTGGTTGGTTACGGCTGATGTTCTGCTAGTGATAAGTCTATTACCACTCAGTAAACAAACTACAAAAGGTTCTACTAAGGACCTGGGTAAGCAGCATTCAGCAACACAAACGTGACGTGACAAAGGATGCTTCATGCAAACCACTACAAAATTACCTACTAATGAGTAACTAAACCTATCAATCCACCACTATCTCTTCTTAGTGGCAGGAGGACAAAGGAAGGACTAGGGTCACTATACCATTACCTAACTTAAGATCTATAAAGTAAACTCTTACATAATCATGCCAAGCAAGCGCAAAGTTGCAAACAAGTAAGATTACTAGCGCCGAGCATCTGTGTCATAACAATCACAGTAGATTTTCTAAACGTAACTTATCTGCAATGTAAACTGCAGCATTCTTGCTGTTTGGGGAAAAAATATATTCACAATATATAACACAGAGCAGAAGAACATAAAGTAGTAATATTAAATAGCTACTCACCAAGCCCCGGGACCTCCACTTCTAGCAGGTCCAGGAGGTCCTGATTCTGGTCCAGGATATCGAACCACCGGTGCATCAGTTGGTTAGGGGTACGCCGGTCCACAGAGCAGCGAAACACTGCCCGGCGCACCTTTCCCCACCGCTGCCAACACTCCTGGAGCCCGTACCTGGACCCAGGCCTGCCACCTGCTGCTAGAGTTACGGGTAATTGGCGCTGCTTAAAAACACAAGTGCAGCAACCTCCACCTCACCAAATATGGCCCTTTCCTGCACTCCTTTTGGGGATCGCGGCTGCGAGCAGCCTTGCCCTTAGATTTGCCCACACCTTTGGGCATGGTTTTGGGACTAGGGGGGCGGAAAAGAAAAAGGAGGAATTCAAAAAGTAGGTCAAAGAAATGAAAAAAGCAAGTTATTAAAAAAGAATGAAAAAGTAGTAAAAAGAAGTCACAAAAAGCAGAAAAAATTTCAAAATATAGAATCAGGAAAATGGTGAAATAGATAATAAATTTAAAAAAATTAAAAAAGTGTACAGAAACAAAGGTTTGCAAAGATAGAGGGAGGATAGAAAAGCAGGCCCAGAACCATATCAATAGAGTGAAAAACAAGATGGCCGCGCCCATTGCGACCACATGGGCAAGTTTGCGTGATATTTCTCCGGCGAGCACGCACAAAGCGTCGCTAACATGTAATACGCATTCCAGAACAGGGAATACTCATCGTGAACGGGCGGGAGCACGCAATACGCGACCCGGAACAGGAAATAAGCATTGTGAGCGAGCGGGACTAGTGAAAGACAAGATGGCTACGCCCTTTATCGACTGCATGCGCAAGTTAGCAATGTATTTCCCTGCGAGCATGCAAAAACACATCGCGAACGGGCGGGACAAGCAATTCCGCGTCTTCGCTAAAGTTCCATGTGCTCGTAGAGGTTTTTAACAATTTCGCAATAATTTTCGTAGCGCGACTAAGCAAATTTCGCCCACCCCTATTTTAAATAGTCTGGTCCTGTACCTTGAAGCGCTTTAAAAACCAAACAGAGGGCTTTAAAACACACTCATTTCCTTAAAGGGAGCAAGTGCAGTTTTTTATTTCCTTGGCTATGGGAGAAAACCTGGATGTGCTAGTAAGCAGTCTGGCAACTGCATTCTGCAGCAGCTGAAGTTTGTTCAAGAATCTTTGTTGAACATTTAAATAAAGACTGTTGCAGTAGTCCAGCCTCGCCATTACAAGAGCCGTGACCACTGTTTGCCGGCTACCCAGGGCAAAAACGTCAGTATTTTCTTGAGTGTTCTTATCATATAAGCTGTTTTTGATGCCACTGAGTTTACTTGGTGACCAAAGGTAAGACTCTCATCCACTATTACTCCCAAGTTTTTAACCTTTTTTGAAGGCATAGGGAGAGTACCCATAAAGTCCGGCCACTAGTTCGGTGTCCAGAAGTTAGTGTCATTGCCAAACAGTATGACCTTGGTTTTACCAGTATTGAGTGTTAGGCAGTTCTCTGCCATCCAACTCCCAACTGATATCATACAGTCTTGAAAGCGTTTACCCATTCCCACCTCCTTGCCAGGTGGCAGAGACACCACAATTTGGTTGTCATCAGCATACGAGGTGAGGCTGAATCCAAATGTACTGATAAGGGGGGGCCCAAGTAGAAACATACACATTAAAAAGCATAGGACTGAGAGAGGACCCCTAGGGGACCCCACAGGGCAATGCAAAAGGTTTAGACTGGTGTTCTCCCAGTGCAACTATTTGTCCTCTGTCGGATAGAAAAGATCTTAAAATATCCCATGCTTTCCCATGGATCCCACATGCTTTTAGATGGTCCATCAAGATGGAATGATGGACGGTTTCACAACATGAGGACAGATCCAAAAAGATCAGAGCTGCCCTGCCACCCCGATTAACGGCTTCCCTGATCTCCTCGGTGGCCTTAATGAGAGAGGACTCGGTCCTATGTCCCTCTCTAAAGCCATATGTCTTACCTCCCAACATTCCCCTTATTCTCACAAGTAAAATGATACCTCACTTGGGTGGGTGTGCCAAGGGCCTGTGACTGGGAAGAGCCAAAAACATAGGTATTAAGGGTATAGCACAGCGCATTCTAAGCGCTACATAAAAAAACATATTTGGCTGATTCTGCATTGGACAGGCACACAAGTGAGACCAACGGGAACGCAGGGTGGTAGGACATATGTGCCGGCACAGTGATCCCACACACAAATGTGTGGAAAAAGTAATTTGTTCATCTAAATTTAAGGTTTGCAGAGGATTTGGGGTAGGAAAATGTTGGGGGATCCACACAAGCCATACTTCACCATACCCCCCAGGGTGTCTAGTTTTCAGAAATGTGTGGTGTTGGACACGGCCTCGTGGCGTGGTCCGACCCCGTCCGCATGGAGGGCCCAGGACGACATCGGCCCTCCCTTTACCTACTATCGACCCAGCGGACACGCACATTCACGAACCGTCGGCGCGAGCCGCCCCCCGGCCACCTACAGCTCTCCGCCTCCCTGGTACCCCGGCGGAGCCTGCTCGCCAACGCTGCCAGCCTGGCACCCTGACCAGGCCACCCTTTCCGGCCCGACTCCATCTTGGGACCCTCACCCCCCGGACACGTGGCCGCAGCCATCCCAGGCCCGGCCCCAGCAAAGTCCAGACCTGGAGGCACCAGGATCCTCCTAGGTGGTAAAGTGGCCACTCGACCAGACCCCGGAGGAGGAGAGTCTCGATGGGCCTCCCACCGCCCCGGACGCCTGGTATCGATCGCTCTCCAGGCTCCCTGGGCACTGGCTCCGCCCCCCTGCTGGGTGTCTGGACACCTTCATCCCGGCCCCTCTGACCCCCAGGCGCGAGGGTCCGGACATCAAAGCCCTCCAGTCCTATATCTGGGCCAGCCCCGGATCCAGACGGCAGTTGTATCTGGAGTTGAAGCCCTGCTGACCTCGTCGCGGCTGATCCTGATCCGAACTCTTGCACCCGGAACTACCTTCGAGGTCCTGCTGACGCTGTCGCGGCCTGACCAAGCTGAACTACTTTCGAGGCCCTGCTGACGCTGTCGCGGCCTGACCAAGCTGAACTACTTTCGAGGCCCTGCTGACGCTGTCGCTGCCTGACCAAGCTGAACTACTGTCGAGGCCCTGCTGACGCTGTCGCGGCCTGACCAAGCTGAACTATCTTCGAGGCCCTGCTGACGCTGTCGCGGCCTGACCAAGCTGAACTACCTTCGAGGCCCTGCTGACGCTGTCGCGGCCTGACCAAGCTGAACTATCTTTGAGGCCCTGCTGACACGGTCGCGGCCTGAACCCTCGAACTATCCACGCACCCGTGGATGCCAAGACTGTCCCGCTACCCCCTTTTCCCCGAGATCAAGACATTACGGATCCCTCGATCCTTGCCGCTATCCTGCCAAGAACTTGCTTTGAGTACTTATATAAAGATCCTTGTGAACATCCTTCCTGTGTAGTGTCTATCTGTGAGTAGTGTGATTACTCTGCTGTTACGATTGTAGGAGAGGAGCCTCGCCAAGGAGGCCTCCCTACGGCGCTCGGCCTATTCCATACAGAGAGGTGGGTCTCGGGGCGGATAGTCAGACACCTTCTGTCTCCCCTGGGGTCGCCTTTCCAACATTGGTGGCAAGCGACGGGATCCGAGCCCACGCAAATCGTACAGCGAGTAACACGTCACTACTGACAGAGACCCACAGCCACGATGACTACTAAGGAAGCCGGAACGACCGCAGAATTCCAGAAAGACCTGTTAGAGGAGTATACCCATAAAGAACTTAAACAATTTTGCAAAGACTTGGGTATCGCTACCACTGGACTAAGTACAAAGGATGATTTCAAAGAAGCGCTGCAAACCTGGGTGGAGACCAGAGAGACCCCACCCCAAACGAACGATGACATTGTCCGAGAAGTACCCGTGAGTACCGTCATAGCCCCCATAGAGGAAAGAACCGCCAACCGGGACCCGGGCCTCTCCCACGAAGATGCCCGGGAGCGAGAGAGGAGTCGGCTCCATGAACTAGAGCTCGCCCGACTCCGGCTGGACGGAGAACTCCAATTAGCAGAAAAAAAAATGGCCCTTGAACAACTGCGATTAGAGGGAGATCTGGAAGAGAGATGGCGGCAAAGAGAATTGGAAGAAAAAAAACTCGCATACGAACACGAGCGTAGCCTCAAGGAACTCGAAATCAAAGCCAACCTCGAAGGAACTGGCGCCACGGTAGCCCGGAACCCATCACCTCCTGCCGACCCAAAGGTCCACATCCCGAAGGATATCGTCAAGGAGTACTACAAGAATGACGATATCCAGCAATGGTTCAAGGCGTACGAAGTTGCCATGACCGCGCACCGCATTCCGCGATCAGACTGGGGTGCCGGCTTATGGGGGAGATTCGTCAGCGAAGGAAGAGACACCCTGCTGGAGCTGGCCGACGACGTAATGTCCTCCTATGACCACATGAAGGACGCCCTGCTTGTCCGGTATGGCCTCTCCCCCGAGATGTACCGACAGAGATTCAGAGACTGCAAGAAAATCCCCGGTACCACGTGGGTCGAGTACGTGAACTTTTATAGCAGGGCCCTGGAAGGATGGATAAAGGGCAGCAAAGTGTCCACCTACGAGCAGCTGTTCGACCTCATCGTTTGGGAGCCCCTCTCCAACAACTGCTTTGTCGAGCTCCGACAGCATCTACTCGACAGCAAGCTAACCGAGCCCCGGTAACTCGCCGTCGAGGCAGATCGATGGGTGAGCACCCGGGTCCCCCGAACACCGATAGGAGAAACCGGTCAGGGCGGCCGGGGGCACCCCCGCCAGCGGGGAGGCGGAGGAGGACAGAACCAGAGCCGAAGCTTCCCGCCAGCCTCGGGCCGGGGCCCCCCTCCCGGGTCCCCCCCGAGTAACACTTCGTCGTCCCTGAAGAGGGACCCCCCAGCACGGCCGGGGCCCCACCCGAACATTACTTGCCACAGATGCCAGCGGACCGGGCACTATGCCAGTGACCCTCTCTGCCCCATGAACCAGCGTCCCGGCACCACTGGGCCTCCGAACCGCCAGTTCGCTGCTGCAGCTCTGGGAGGAGAGGGAGAAGAAGACGTAGAGGTCTACGAGGAAGAACAAATTGAGTATGAACCGGCCGCCATGGCCCTCGCCTGCCTGGGCAATAGAGACATGGTCCCCCAGGCCCCGCTACCGAGCAACACTCGAAAATACCGACAGTGGGTCCACATCAATGGACGGCGGACCGAAGCCCTCCGAGACACGGGAGCCAGTGTGACCGCCGTCCGCTGCCACTTGGTGACCCCCGAACAGATCATCCCGAACGTACGCTGCCCCGTGAGGGCCGCCGACAACTCCGAAACTCTATGCCAGATGGCCCGAATTCCCTTCGAATGGGGGGGAGTGTCGGGCACCCTCAAGGTGACCGTCCGGGACGACGCTCCCGTGGACTGCCTCCTTGGGAACGACCTCGAGAGCTCTCCCTGGGCCCAAGTCGAGCGGAGAGAGCACCTAGGAATGATGGGACTACCAGAGTGGGTCTGTGCGACGACCCGATCTATGGCGGTCCGAGCCCCGGCAGCGACCGAGGCCGCCCCGACCGAAGAGCCGGAGTGGCCCGAGCCACCACCCTCGGCCATCCATGAAGAATGCTACTCCGAGACCAGGCCCTCGGAGCCCGGAAACCACCACGAGCTCAGCGACATCCCCGAACTCGCCCAATGGCGCCAAGAGGGTGGTCCCACCCGAGAACAGTTTCGGCAGGAACAGAAGACCTGCCCTTCTCTCGAGGGGACCCGCCAACAAGCCGCTGCCCAGGCTACCGGGGACGCCTCAGGGGCCCACTGGGTCTACTGGGACCACGACCTCCTATATAGTGAACAGAAGATTGCCGAGCTGGGGGCCAGCCGAGTGCTAGTGGTTCCCCTGCGATTCAGAGACTTCCTTTTGAACCTGGCGCACGATGTGCCCCTCGCAGGGCACCTGGGGCAGGACAAAACTTACAGCCGCCTGGTGACTCATTTCTACTGGCCCAAAATGCGCACTGATGTACATAACCACTGCCGCACCTGCCCGACATGCCAAGCCAGCGGAAAGAGCGGGGGGAAGGTGAAGGCCCCGCTGCAACCTTTTCCAGTAGTGACCACCCCCTTCGAACGAGTGGGAATAGACATTGTGGGGCCCCTGGACCCTCAAACCTCGCAAGGGCATCGCTTCATACTTGTCCTGGTGGACCACGCCACCCGCTATCCGGAGGCCATCCCCCTCAGAACCATCACCGCTCCCGTGGTGGGGCGAGCCTTGATGGGGATCTTCTCCCGAGTAGGATTCCCCCGGGAGGTCGTGAGCGATCGGGGCACGAACTTTATATCTACATATATGCGGTCCCTGTGGCAACAGTGCGGGGTCACATACAAGTTCACCACCCCTTATCATCCCCAAGGGAATGGACTTGTGGAGCGGTTCAACCGGACACTCAAGGGAATGATACAGGGCCTAGAGGAGCCCCTACGACGCAGATGGGACGTCCTGCTGCCCTGCCTCCTGTTTGCCTATCGGGAGGTACCACAGAAATCCCTGGGGTTCAGCCCCTTTGAACTCTTGTACGGACACCCTGTCCGAGGTCCGCTCAGCCTGGTCAAAGAGGGCTGGGAAACTACCGTCCAAGGCGCACCCCCGGATGTCTACCGATACCTCCTGACCCTCCGAAACCAGACCCGGAAGTTCCGGGCCCTTGCAGAGGCCAACCTGGAGGCCAGTCAGGAGGACATGAAACGCTGGGACGACCAGCACTCCTCCTCCATCGAGTTCGAGCCGGGCCAGCGGGTCTGGGTCATGTCCCCGGTCGAACCCTGTGCCCTCCAGGACAAATGGTCGGGGCCCTTCAAGGTGATCGAGCGCAAGAGCCCCGTCACTTACCTCGTGGATATGGAGTCTCCCCGGAACCCCCTCCGGGTTCTGCACGCCAACCGGCTCAAACCTCATTTTGCCCGCACAGAACTGAGCCTGCTACTCGCTACCGACGATGGGACCGAAGACGACTCCGAGCCCTTGCCCGACCTCCTAAAGTGCACCGAGAAGGACGGCTCCGTCGAAGGGATCTCTCTCTCCCCCGACCTGACCCCCGCACAGCGCCGGGACTGTCAAGAACTATTGGGACAATTCACAGATCTGTTCTCCCTCACCCCCGGGGTTACCCAATGGTGTGTCCACGATGTCGACACCGGGGACAGTCAACCAGTACGACACCGGGCCTACCGGGTCCCCGACCGAGTCCGGGCCTGCATCCAGAAGGAAGTCACCAAGATGCTGGCCCTGGGGGTAGTCGAACCCTCCGACAGTCCCTGGGCCAGCCCAGTGGTCCTGGTCCCCAAGGCCGCCGCACCTGGCACCCCGCCAGAACTCCGGTTTTGCATCGACTACCGGGGGCTGAATGCTGTTACGAGAACCGATGCACATCCCATCCCCCGGGCCGATGAACTGATCGACCGCCTGGGGGCCGCCAAGTACCTCAGCACCTTCGACCTCACCGCCGGGTATTGGCAGATCGGCCTCACCCCTAGCGCCCAGGAGCGCTCAGCCTTCTCCACACCCGACGGCCACTTCCAGTTCAAGGTGATGCCCTTCGGCATGAAAAATGCCCCGGCCACCTTCCAGAGACTAGTAAACAAAGTACTGGCGGGGCTAGAAGAGTTCAGTGCCGCCTACCTAGATGACATTGCGGTGTACAGCCTCCACTGGGCTGAGCACCTGAAACACCTCTGGGAAGTCATGACCGCCCTCCGCCGGGCCGGGCTAACTGTGAAAGCCAGCAAATGCCAGATAGGCCAAGGGTCCGTGACCTATCTGGGACACCAAGTGGGGAGCGGCCAAGTGGCTCCCCTCCAACCCAAGATCGACGCCATCCTGGCCTGGGAACCCCCGGCCGACCAGATCGCCGTCCGAGCCTTCCTGGGGCTCACGGGGTACTATCGGCGCTTTATCAAGAACTATGGGAGCATTGTGGGGCCCCTCACGGAACTGACCTCGAAGAACCGGCCACAGAAAGTGCAGTGGACACCCGCGTGTCAGGTGGCCTTCGAGACCTTGAAAGCAGCTATGTGTACCACCCCTGTGCTCCAGGCCCCCGACTACAGCCGAGAGTTTGTGGTCCAGACCGACGCCTCGGAACACGGCATCGGGGCGGTCCTATCGCAAATGGACTCCACAGGAACTGACCATCCTGTGGCCTTCATCAGCCGACGGCTGCTGGCCCGAGAACAGCGATGGAGCACCATCGAGAGAGAAGCCTTCGCTGTCGTGTGGGCCCTCAAGAAACTCAGGCCCTACCTCTTCGGCACCCACTTCCGGGTGCAGACTGACCACCGGCCCCTAAGGTGGCTGATGCACATGCGTGGCGAAAATCCTAAACTGCTGCGATGGTCCATCTCCCTCCAAGGCATGGATTTCACTGTGGAGCATCGCCCTGGCAGTGACCACGCCAACGCTGACGGCCTGTCCCGGTTTTTCCGCCTCGACGAAGAGAGCCCCCAGGAAGATGGGTGACTCTCCCCGCCTTCAGCTGGAGGGGACGTGTGTTGGACACGGCCTCGTGGCGTGGTCCGACCCCGTCCGCATGGAGGGCCCAGGACGACATCGGCCCTCCCTTTACCTACTATCGACCCAGCGGACACGCACATTCACGAACCGTCGGCGCGAGCCGCCCCCCGGCCACCTACAGCTCTCCGCCTCCCTGGTACCCCGGCGGAGCCTGCTCGCCAACGCTGCCAGCCTGGCACCCTGACCAGGCCACCCTTTCCGGCCCGACTCCATCTTGGGACCCTCACCCCCCGGACACGTGGCCGCAGCCATCCCAGGCCCGGCCCCAGCAAAGTCCAGACCTGGAGGCACCAGGATCCTCCTAGGTGGTAAAGTGGCCACTCGACCAGACCCCGGAGGAGGAGAGTCTCGATGGGCCTCCCACCGCCCCGGACGCCTGGTATCGATCGCTCTCCAGGCTCCCTGGGCACTGGCTCCGCCCCCCTGCTGGGTGTCTTGACACCTTCATCCCAGCCCCTCTGACCCCCAGGCGCGAGGGTCCGGACATCAAAGCCCTCCAGTCCTATATCTGGGCCAGCCCCGGATCCAGACGGCAGTTGTATCTGGAGTTGAAGCCCTGCTGACCTCGTCGCGGCTGATCCTGATCCGAACTCTTGCACCCGGAACTACCTTCGAGGCCCTGCTGACGCTGTCACGGCCTGACCAAGCTGAACTACTTTCGAGGCCCTACTGACGCTGTCGCGGCCTGACCAAGCTGAACTACTTTCGAGGCCCTGCTGACGCTGTCGCGGCCTGACCAAGCTGAACTACTGTCGAGGCCCTGCTGACGCTGTCGCGGCCTGACCAAGCTGAACTATCTTCGAGGCCCTGCTGACGCTGTCGCGGCCTGACCAAGCTGAACTACCTTCGAGGCCCTGCTGACGCTGTCGCGGCCTGACCAAGCTGAACTATCTTTGAGGCCCTGCTGACACGGTCGCGGCCTGAACCCTCGAACTATCCACGCACCCGTGGATGCCAAGACTGTCTCGCTACCCCCTTTTCCCCGAGATCAAGACATTACGGATCCCTCGATCCTTGCCGCTATCCTGCCAAGAACTTGCTTTGAGTACTTATATAAAGATCCTTGTGAACATCCTTCCTGTGTAGTGTCTATCTGTGAGTAGTGTGATTACTCTGCTGTTACGATTGTAGGAGAGGAGCCTCGCCAAGGAGGCCTCCCTACGGCGCTCGGCCTATTCCATACAGAGAGGTGGGTCTCGGGGCGGACAGTCAGACACCTTCTGTCTCCCCTGGGGTCGCCTTTCCAACATGTGGATTTGGTAGGTTTCCTTAGATGGCTGCTGTGCCTAGGGCCAAAAACCCAGGTGACCCCCCTTGCAAAAACAGGTTGTTTTGTGATAGGTAATTTTGATGTCTCCACAATACGTTTTGGGCCCTTTCCTGTTGCGGGTACTTGGCCCTCCAGCATGTTTGAGGTACCATTTTATTCGCAAGACCTGGGGGAATACCGGGTGGTAGGAAATGTGTGACAGCCTGGTGATCCTACAACCATCCCACACAGAAACTTGAGAAAAACAAGCATTGGCTCGCCTTTGGGACATTAGAAGTGTTTAGCAATGCAACAGTTGATGTTGCACCAAGGATATTGTGCTGCATAATTAAATACTTCTAAGGTCCCAAAGGCAAGACCTATTGGCTATGCCAATGCTTGTTTTATCTGCAGTGAGAATCTGAGGTCCTCACTAAACCAGACCCCCAGATTCTTCACCGGACTGCCAGTTGAGCTCGGCCTTGAGTAGTCTGCATGTGATCCCTTTGTACCACCTCTCATTGCGTGTGGTCCTGACCGCGCCTCAAGCCTTTCCTGGGGTCCAAAGAGATTTGCTAACAAGAAAAACAGTTGGGTATGTATACGTTGTATAGATGGGTTTTCATTTAAGAGAAAAGAGGACAAACATCACAGATTCATCCATATATTAGGCAAACTATGAAGAGGGGAAAACAAAAAGTAGAGTAAACAATATTGCAAATAAATGAAAAAGAAAATGTCAAAAGCTGTGAAAATGAAACTGTGAATGTGTGACTGAAAAAGTAATATCGAAAAGGAAGGTTTTTTCAGAAAGTGTGGGAGTGTCAAGTGGATGGGTGTGACAGTGTGGTAAGTGAACAGTGTGCTTTGTAAGCATATGCTGTGTGGAGCATGCTAGGTGTGTGCCGGTTGAAGGGTAAACTCACATGGCTGCTGCACAGATGTAGGCTACCATAAGAAGAGTGATAACTGGCCACCCACGTGTTGGGAAGAACACACTGGGTCTACGCAGTGGCACCGTAGCCCCTGCCTAGTGTTGCTCTATCTAGAAGTGGCACCGTGTGCAAGTTTGAAGGAGGTGCAATGTTCAGAGTATGTGATGAGAGGGTTATGATACTCTTATTGCACATTGTGCTGTTTGAGTGTGTGCTTATAATGATCTAAATTTTGCTAAATTTGGGTGGGATTTGTGCCCAGTGTCTATACTGTTTTGAAGATTGTGCCAATATTGTGGTCGTAACATGCCTGACCTGTGCCGGGTGTGGAGTCTGTGACCAGTGTAAGAGGTGTGCTGTGTGTGGGTTTTTTGCTGATGAAGAAGAGTTAATCTGAATATGGCAGCAGGTATGCCAAATATGAGGGTATGCACAGTACTGTTGGGTGTCGGAGTGTGCCAAGTATATGTGAGCAGTACAGGTTGCAGTTGGTTTGTATAGGGAAGTATGAGTGATGGGTGCTGATGATGTGTGCTGTGCTTAACATGGTTGTTAAGTCACTAGTTTTGTATTCTTTGCATCTGTGATGGGTGCTCCTAGATGCATGTGAATATATGCTCCAAAGACCCGGTTTAAGGCTGGTGGGGGACACTAGAGGTTCCAGGGCTGCTGTTATATTTATGCTCTATACACAATGGAAATTACACGCACATTGTTGGTTAATAAAAAGCTTTTTCAGATTTGTCTGGTTAATGCTGCACTTCTTAAGTTCTTCGAAAGAAAAACCAGGCACACCTGCCCGGTGAGCTGCTGTTTCCTAAAGCAGACTCTGACTCAGTGCCCACAGATTGAGCATCGCTGAAAGATGCATTTCTAAAATAGTCCTTCTTGGCAACGGAGGTATCGGTTTGCATTCATGAGAGCACTCTGGACCAGGCTATATTTTTTATTAGTTATTGTTTGCCCTCGCACGCCACAACAAGAAAGACAGCAAGTTGCAATTCATGAAACTACCACTGGAGGGCAGCAGAGGGCAACAAACCTCTCAATGCATGTCTAAAGCCTTCCCGGGAGTGATTAGTGCATGGGCGAACAGTCTGCTCTTTTTAGAAGCACATACTCGTGCTTGTGGTGCGCCCCTGCTCGTTGATTGATTGAATAAAATTTATACCGCGCAAACAATAACCCGAAGGCATCAAGGCGCCTAACAAAACAGATCAAAAAAGAAATCGCTACATCACTACGGATACGCTTGCACAAAGAGGTATGTTTTTAAAGCCCTTTTGAAAGCCTGAAGTGTAGGTAGGGATCTTATTTCCAGAGGGAGAGCGTTCCACCACTTGGGCGCAAGAGTGGAGAAGGCCCTGCCACCCCATTTCACTCTCCTGAAACGGGGGACAGATAGCAGGAGTCTGCCCGAGGACCGCAGTTCCCTAATGGGACAAGATAGATCCTACACCAGTGGGACTGTTTCTGGCCAAAGCCCTATATGTCATGCATAGGGTCTTAAAGTGAATGCGAGACTCAACAGGAAGCCAATGCAGCAGCTTTCTGGCCGCTGTTGCTGAGGTGCGCCTGGGAAGATCCAAAACAAACCTAGCAGCGGCATTCTGGACTACCTGTAAGCGCTGCAGTAGGCTCCTATTCATGCCCGCATACAGCGCATTACAGTAATCCATCCTGGAGCCGATAAGGGCAACAGCAAGCTGTTTCCTTGCCTGTAAGGATAGATAATGTCTGATCCTCCTCAGGACATGGATAATGCCCCAACAGGTGGAGATGGTTCGGCTGACCTGCTTACCCATATCAAGGGATGGGTCAATCACAACCCCCAGATTTTTTGCGGAGGAGGTAGGGGTAGGACAGGCTCCTAATGAGTCTGGCCACCAACAGGATGACCATATGTCCTCTTTGCCTCCAAACACCATCACCTCCGTCTTCTCTTCGTTTAATTTAAGCGAATTTAGGATCATCCATTGACCGACTGCCTCCATACAAGATCTAAAATTGGAGGCAGTCGGGACGCTAGCCTGGGAGACAGAGACAAGGATCTGGGTGTCGTCCGCATAGAAAACTATCTCCATCCCATAAGATCTAATAAGCCTGGCAAGTGGGGTCACGTAGATGTTAAATAGGGTCGGACTGAGGGCCGACCCCTGGGGGACCCCACATTGCACAGGAAGGGATGGAGATAGGAACTCCCCCAGCTTCACTCTTTGAACTCGGTAGGTGAGGAAAGACGTGAGTAGATCCAGGGCAACACCTCGCACCCCAATCTCCCTCAGCCGTGATGTTAATACTGAGGGAGAAAGGGTATCAAAGGCCGCTGTCAGATCTAAAAGGATCAGGAGGGTGGTCTGGCCCTCATCAACGCGAGTGCGGATATTATCCAACACTGTGGTGAGGGCTGACTCAGTGCTGTGATCCCTCCTGAAACCATGTTGAGAGGAATCGAGACATTCCGAGCTCTCAACAAAAGCGGCAAGGTGCACATTGAGATGAGCCTCTAGCATCGTTCCCGCAAGGTGGATGCCGCCATGAGTATGTGCCTCCAAAAAGAGCAGAGAGACGGCTAATGTCCCTCCTAAGCGTATGCGTGCTGCGTAGGCGAGACCAAATGATAATTATATCATGTCAGCTAAATTTGAGGTTTGCAGGGGGTTCTGGGTAGGAAAATGTTGGGGGATCAATGCAAGCCACACCTCCCTCGACTCCCAATGGTATCTAGTTTTCAGAAATGTCTGGGTTTTTTAGGTTCCCCTAAATGTCTGCAAACCTGTGACCAAAAATACATGTGCTCACCTATCTACACAAAACAACCTGGTTTTTCAAAGGGGTCACCTGCATTTTTGGTCTTTCAGCTTAATTTTAGGTTGATGGGTTTCTGGGTGGGGCAAAGTTGGGGAATCCACGTTAGTCACACCTCCCTGGACTATGGGTCTCTAGTTGTCAGAAATACCTGGGTTTGGTAGATTTCCCTAGATGGCCTCCAAGCCCGGGCCAAATACTCAGGTGACCCCCCTTGCAACACATGGCCATTTTATGGTAGGTCATTTTGAAGTCTCCACAGTACCATTTGGGCCATTTCCTGTTGCGGGCACTATGTCTACCCAAAAAAGTGAGGCACCATTTTTATTGGGAGACCTGGGGGACCACTGGGTGGTGAGAAATTTGTGGCGGCCCAGTGATCTCACAACTTTCCCACACTGAAAAGTGAGGAAAAAGTGATTTTTTTCAGCTAAATTTGAGGTTTGCATTGGATTCTGGGTAGGAAAACGTTGGTGGATCCATGCAAGCCATACTTCCCTGGACTGCGCCGAGTCTCGAGTTTTTAAAAATGTGTGGGTTTGGTAGGTTTCCCTAGATTGCCGCGGAGCCTAGCGCCAAAACCCCAGGTGACCACCTTTGCAAAAACAGATCATTTTGTGATAGTTAATCTTAATGTCTCCACAATACGTTTTGGCCCCTTGCCTGTCGCAGGTACTTGGCCCACCCGCACGAGTGAGGTACCATTTTTCTGTATTGTTTTTGGAGAACGCGATTATGTGTCTGCTGCCTAAAATCTCCTATTTTTAAATGTGTCAATGGGGAAAATCAATTCCCCCTATTTTTTTAATTTCAAAGTATGTTTATTGAGTTTTAAATAGAAAAGAAACAGGCAGGGCATAGCAATAGACAATCAGCAGGCAAAATAGGCAAGCGAGACAGACAGACACGTCTTCTCTAATAAGCATTAGGTGAGCAGGTTGATCATGCCCAGATGGAGAGGCGGTGCCCGGAGATCGAGAGAAGCCCCTAGTCGGAGCAACAAATAAAGAAGCCAGCCCTGAAAACACGCCCCCCCCCTAACACCCAACTCTAACGCCCTCCCCCCACCCCTACCAGTACGCCATTCTTCCATAGTGATCGTGTGAGCTATAGATAATCTAAGTGTATCAAGGCGCCTCGGGTCGCGTTTGGTCCACCATGCAGTCTGTAAGGCGTAGGATGCGAAGGTACTTCGGGCAAGTGATTTCATGGAATTCCCTGGAGAGTAACGTCAGGAGCGGTTGCCAAGTAGTTCGGAATGAGTCAGACGTATGTGCGAGCGTGCCTAACGTGAACCACAACTTGTGTAACCAGCCTGTGTGGGTGGGTGGGATAGTGGAGCCCCAGAGCGACAGGATGTGTTGTGACGCTGCCTGCATCGCGATGCCCATCTGTTTGCCGCGAACTGATCTCAGGGGGAATGTAAGCGCATTGGGGAGCCCTAGGAGTGTGTAAGCTGGGAAGCGTGGGACCTCAGTGTCGAACGTGGAATCAATGTCGTCTAGGACAACTTTCCAGTACTCCTGCAAGGCGGGACATTCCCACAGAAGGTGAGTCAGTGTGCCCCGGCCACCACAGCCTCTCCAACACAGCGCGCTTCGGGTCGGGTTGCTTTGGTTGAGTCTCGCTGGGGTAAGGTGCCAATAGATAGCCAGTTTTATCGCCGATTCCCTGGCTTTGGTATTGCGGGTAGTGTGGGCGGCCCTGTAGTGTATGTGGGTCCATTCTATTGAGGAGAGAGGTCTTCCGAGTTCGGCTTCCCATCGCCGCTGGCCAGCAGTTTTAGCAGGGTCGGCAGCAGGGGAGAGCATACGAGAAAAGGTCTGAGATAAGATGTTTATCTGAGTCCTTGGACACAAGCCAGCGTTCGAACGGCGCCATTTGTCGGCCGACCAAAGGGGCAACGTCCGGCTGCAAGAGCCAGTGGCGGATTTGGAAATATTGAAACATGTGAGGTTTTTCTACTCCATAGTCTCGCGAAATGTCGGCGAGAGAAAGGAACCCCTCCACATCAAAGAAGTGTCCAGCCGATCGGCAAGGTATGTCATGCCATTGCAGGAAAGCTCGAGTGTCCGTGCCGGGCGGGAATGCGGGGTTATCAAAGAGAGGGGTAAGTGGGGATGGGAAGGTCGTGAGGCCCCTTTTGACCGCTACCATGTCCCAGGCTGCCATCGTGGTTCGAGTGATAGGGGAGCGGAGGAGATAACGCGGTCTGTGCTGGCGAGCAAGAAACGGTATCTTCCACAAGGAGGTCTGAGCCATTGCCCTGTCCTAAAAGAGCCATCTCTTCTCTGATTCGGGCCGGTACCACTCCACTAGATATCGGATTTGCGAGGCCTGGAAGTATTGCAACAGGTTTGGGATCCCGAGGCCGCCCTCATCAACAGTCCTGTGCGATACTCGTTTATGCAGTCTGGCGCGTTTCTTCTCCCACACAAATTGGTGAATGTCGTGTTGGAGGTCAGCTAGCATTCCCGGTGGCGGTGACACCGGGAGGGTCTGAAAGATGTATAATATCTTGGGTAAGACCGACATTTTCACCGCCGCGATCCTGCCAAGTAAGGAAAGGGGCTGCTTTGACCAACGCGCAAGGTCGGCCCGGATCTGGGATGATAAAGTAGAGTAATTGTGATTGACCGTCGAGATCGTGGAGGAGGTCAGGGTGATCCCTAGGTATGGAAGCTGAGTGGTGGACCGCAGTTGGCATCCGAAGGTAGGTGACAGGTTATTAGGAAGAGCATGGCTGCCAAGGGGTATTATCAGGGATTTCCCCTGGTTAACCTTGAAACCTGATACCGCGCCGAATTGTTCCAGCTCCGCCAGGAACGCCGGTATGGAGCTAGATGGGCGGTCCAAAGCGGCGATTATGTCGTCCACGTACAATCCTACCACGTGGGGTTCGTTGCCGAAAGACATTGCCGTAATGTGAGGATTGTCGCGGATTTTCTGCGCTAAAGGTTCCACGTATAGAGCAAATAAAAGGGGTGAGAGAGGGCATGCCTGGCGGGTACCTCTCTGTATCTCAAAGGGGTCTGACTTGAGGCCACCCAGCCGGACACGGGCCGAGGGGCGGTGGTAGCAGCTCGCGATCCAGGCCTGAAATCGGTCGCCCAGGTGATAGCGCCTTAGCACAGCCCGTAAATAGGTCCAGTCGACACGGTCGAAAGCCTTCTCCGCATCGATGGCGAAGGCTTTGTCAGTGGAAATACTGCTATCAGAGACAGTCGATCTGGCTGATCTACTCGGGGTGAAAGTCACAGTAAATAACACATGTTGGGTGGTGCTAGTGGTCTATCGCCCGCCCAATGCCACCCCAACGTTCCAGGACCTATTTGGCCCCATTATATCAGACCTATGCACTCGTTATACAAAAATCCTAATTACAGGAGACTTTAATCTGCACTGGGATAATCCCCATTGGGATCTACCTATGCGCCATTTGGACACTTTGATGTCAGCGCTAAGCTTTAAACAACTTGTGAAGGTTCCCACACACATCAAAGGGCATACCCTCGACCTGGTGTGGACTTCAGACCCAAATGTGACATTGAAAGAGGTAGCCCCATGTATTTGGTCTGATCACTATCTAGTATCCTGTGAGATTCGTATTAATGGCCAAGTAATTAATCCATCACCAGAAGTTAGGATAACCCGTAAATGGGCAGAGGTTGACTTGAGAACCCTGACCAAGGCACTCCCGCCTAGGGACTGTCCTTTGAACTCAGACTATAGCCTGGACCAGCAATACGCGGATTTAACGCGGAGCTTGACCTTAGCTATTGATCAGATAGCACCCAAGAGGATGAAATTGATAAAAGGACCTGGTAAGGAAGCCCCTTGGTTTACACCATCGCTGAGGGACCATAAAAGGAAACTCAGAGCCCTGGAAAGAGGTTGGAGGAAATCTAAACTGGATTCAGCCAGGAACCTCTATCGAACCTCCCTCAATGCATATAAAAAACATATCACGCTTGCCAAAGCCGATTATTATGAATCCCGCTTAAGCAAGGCAGCCAACGTGCAGAAAGAGACTTTCAAGATTCTGTCGGAGTTGACTAAAAAACCAGACAGTGTCAAGTCCCTTATAAACTGTAATTCCTTTCAGGGATACTTTCTGGAGAAAGTAAGAATTATTATCCAGGAGATAAAAAGTGGTATGTCAAGTGGGATGGTTGCACACATAGCCCCTCATAAATCCGTTGACTGTTCCATCGCACTGTTTCCAGAGATTGACACTCTGAGTTTGCAACAGTTGATGGATAGAATCAAGTCTGGATCTCCAGCGGACCCGTGTCCACCTAAAGTCTTTCAGGCAGCCCGTCCCTTATTGGAGGAACGTGTCATCTCCCTACTAAACAGATCCTTGGAGACAGGACAATTACCAGCAGAACTCAAAGAAGCGCGTGTGAGACCTTTGCTGAAAAAGCCAGGCGCTGACCCCGCAGTATTAAAAAACTACAGGCCGATCTCTCAACTACCATTCCTCTCTAAAGTACTGGAACAACACGTACTAAAATCCCTGTCTATGTATCTGGAGTCTCACCATCTACTTCATGAGCGACAGGCAGGGTTTCGAGCGCATCATAGCACCGAGTTGGTGATGCTCTCGGTGCTGGATGAATTGAGAGGCCTGGCTGACGGTAAAAAACCGAGCGCCCTGATCTTGTTAGACCTTTCAGCGGCATTCGATACCGTCAGCCATGCTTTGCTGCTGGAAAGATTGAGCGACTTTGGCATCAAAGGCCGGGCCTTCAGATGGCTGCAATCCTTTTTGTCAGGAAGGACCCAAAGAATACAACTTGGGGAAGAAACCTCCGAAGTGGGGAAACTAGAATGTGGGGTGCCTCAGGGCTCGGCTCTGTCCCCACTTCTATTTAATCTATATCTGCAGCCTCTGATTGCTTCTTTGGCGCGCATGGGCTGCACAGTATTCAACTATGCGGACGACACGCAGCTGTTGCTGAGTGTCGACAATACCAGTGCCGCTCAAATCCATACCCAGAACATCTTGAGACATACGATCCAATGGATGACAGGGAACCTTTTAAAAATTAACCCAGATAAGACTGAGGTACTGGTGATCCCATCCGCCACTTCACCATGGTGTGACCTCTACTGGCCCGCAGAGCTAGGCCCGGCTCCAAAACCTAGCCTGAACGTGAAGAGTCTGGGAATTAAATTAGACTGTGACCTATCAATGGGTAATCAGATCTCTGCAGTGGTGGGTAGCTATACCAATATCATCCGACAGCTACGGAAGCTAGTACCCGTCATCTCCCAATCCATGCTACGCTCCATTGTCGCAGCCACCGTGCTCTCAAGGATAGACTATGGAAATGCCCTCTACCTTGGTCTGCCAAAAACCCTGACAAACAGGCTACAGGTGGTGATGAATGATGCTGCTCGCCTCATCTTTAGATTGCCAAGACGAACTAAAGCATCTCCCCTGTTACAGAGCCTCCACTGGCTCCCTATTAAGGAGCGAGTGGAATTCAAAAGTTTATGTATAGCCCACAAAGCCATCTATGGCATGGCGCCTGCATACATTAAAGACCGTGTGGCGGTGTACAGCCCAATGAGAACTCTCAGATCCTCAGACTCTCAACTGTTGGTCTGCCCTCGGTATAAATTTGTCACCAAGGGTGGAAGAGCCTTCTCGGTGTTGGTTCCTCAACTATGGAACACACTACCTGAACCGCTGCGCAGGGAAGAGAACCTCCTACGCTTTAGAAAGGGGTTAAAAACGCTGCTGTTTAGGAGGTCCTTGAGTGCCAACTAGGCTAGTGGTTGCCTCTCTGTGTTGCTAAAGTTGTTGTTTGCACCATCGATTTCCGAGCGCTTAGAGGCCTGCAGGTGATTGGGCGCGTTACAAATCAAAAATAACAATAACAACAACAATAATAGGGCAGAGTCTGAGACCTGAAAATGAGCTTTCTCCACGAGGTGCAGGAGCCTTTTGGTGTTGTCACTGCACTGGCGGTTTGGGACAAAGCCCGATTGGTCCGGTTCGAGGATGCCCGGGAGGCAGGGACCTAGACGAGCCGCCAGTACCCCCGTAAACAGCTTCAGATCCAGATTGAGTAAGGAGATGGGGCGGAACGCGGAGCAATGCGTCCTGGGTTTGCCGTGCTTAGGCAGGACCACAATGTCGGCTGCAAGCATATCGGGCGGGATGGAGCTCGGGCCTTCAAAGGAATTAAACAGCCTGGCGAGGATAGGCGCCAGGACATGGCCAAAGGACTTATAAAAGCCCGACGAAAAGCCGTCAGGGCCCGGGGATTTAAGCGGACGGAGGCGCGCAATGGCAGCGAGGATCTCGTCGGTGCGGATGGGGGCATCTAGGGCTTCCGTGCTCGCCGGACATAGTGGCGTGATATCAGCAGATTGCAAATAGGCGTCAATGGCTATCGGCGATGCCTTATCCGCGCTGTATAGAGAGGCGTAGAAGGAGCGAAAGGCTGAGGCAATCTGTGCATCCTCAGTAACAGCATCGCCGGCGTCGTCCAGTAGCGTCGCAATTTTTGAGCGTTGGAGTTTGGCTTTCAAGGCGCTGGCCAGGAGCCGGCCGGTGCGGTTGCCCCCCACGTAATACGTGTGACGGAGGCGAAGAGCAGCAAATTCTGCTCTGTCGGTGTCGAGGCTGGCCAATTGAGCCCGGGCAGCCTTAAGTTGGCGCCAAATTCTCGGGGCACCTGTGCGGCTGTGGACTCTTTCCAGCTCCGCAACCTTGTCGGAGAGGTCGGCCCTCTTTTCTTTGCGAAGTTTGGCGTCCGCAGCCGATATTGCTATCAGCTCCCCCCTAACGACAGCTTTCAAGGCTCCCCATAAGGATGACACCGACACATCAGGGGTGTCGTTGGTGGCCAAGTAGTCTGATATGCATTTATGAAGCTGGTGGGTTACCGCCGGCTTCTGTAAGAGGGTTTCGTTAAGCCTCCACGACCCCGGAGTGCGTGGCGATCGGGGCACGCTGAGTGTCAGTTCCACTGCCTCATGGTCGGAGAGGGCTGCCGGGACAATTGACACTGTGGCGATGTGGGGAATGAGGCCCGATGAGCCCAGGAAGTGGTCTATGCGCGCGTAAGTGTGGTGTACGTGGGAGTAAAATGTGTACTGCGTTGTGAGCGGGTGTGTGTGCCTCCAAAGGTCCGAGACGTCTCTGTCATGCAGCCAAGTAATGTCTTTTTGCGAGATTGCCCCGGTGTCTCCATAACGGTGCCCCGATCTATCCTTGTCGGTATCCATGACGAGGTTGAGGTCCCCCCCTAGGAGCATGTGGGTGTGAGGTGCTTGAAGCGTTTCTGAGATTGCGGATAGCAAGAAGGGTTCCTGACCTGTGTTGGGGGAGTAGATGGAGCCTATCCCGTATGTAGTATTGCCTATTTGGAAAGTATGGGCTAGAAGGCGTCCTTTAATTTCCCCTGTTTTGGCCCCTACCTTGCCCTTGAAGCGCAGTGATATGAGTATAGCCACCCCAGCTTTCTTTGATGGGAGAGAGGAGAAGAATTGCTGTGGGAAAGCGCGGGAGCGCAGCCGGTGCCAGTCCTTAGCCAAGAGGTGGGTTTCTTGCAGCAGGCAGACGTCGGCTTCAGAGTTCTCTAGGTAGGAGATGATAGCCCTGCGCTTGATCGGGTTGTTGAGGCCCTTGACATTAAGAGACAGGATTTTAAGTGTATCAGCCATCACTAAGGCACGTGGGGGCTAATAGGCTTAGTAGTGCAAGACGCTGCACAGCGATGGAAAACGTAGGCAATCCCTGGTGTGCGTAAAGGTCCCATGGCGTACTGGTCCCCCCCAACAGCTCCCTCCCCCCCAAGACCACCCTAACCCCAACAGAGTGGACCTGCCCAACCCCCCACAAGTACTGAACCCCCATCCCCCAAACCCCCCGCCCCCTTCCAGAACAATCCCCCCAACAGAAACTGGTAAAAGTCTCGGGCCTAGTCGTGCAGGGCACAGGTCCGTAGAAAGTCAATGAGAGGGGTACCATGGCTGCAGCCCAATTGGCGGCTCCCCGGCCCAATCCCCAGCTAAGCCATGTGCGAGTGAGAGAACACCCCCAAAATGGTCAATGTTCTACAGATCGGGTGCTGTGTTATCTGCCACTTCCTGGACTGCTGCTTCACGTTCCTGGGCGACTGTGATCGGGTCCGGTTTCGGGATAGGTCTCGGCATTCTCCTCCTGCGGACCGTCTGCCAGCCGTCTCTTGTAGGGCGAGATGGGTCCTCCTGCGACCGGGACGGGGAGGCGTCTCTGGAGGTTGAGCCTTCCGGCGCGTCGATCCCCAGTAGGGAACAGGTGTCATGGAGCGAACTGAGCTGGTGAAGGGAGCCGTTCCATTTAAAGATCAAACGGAACGGGTGACCCCAGGAGTAGGGTATCCCGGCCTCTCGCAGGAAGTTCGTTGCGGGCCGGAAAGATTTGCGCTTTTGTAGGGTGATGTTAGAGAGATCTTGAAAAAGGGCTTCAGGGTCATCTCGAAATCTGATGGGTTGTGCTTTCCTGGCTTCTCGAAGGATGCGTTCCTTCAGAGGAAAGTCCGGGAGGAACGCCAGAATGTCCGGAGGTGGTGCAGGTGCTCTGCGTGCCATGCCTACCCTGTGAGCCCTGTCAATTCGGATTTCAAAGTCGCTCGGCTCACCCAGGATGTCTCTGAATAGGTCTTGGAGGTAGTTGGTCACATTTTCCTTCTCAGCCTTCAACGGAACACACCTGACCCGTATGTTATTCCACCTGGAGCGGTTCTCCAAGTCTTCGGAGTGCGATTGTAAATCCACCTGCTGACCCCGAAGTCGCAGGATTTCCTGCTGGAGTCTCTCCACCTCCCCACTGCGGGATTGATCAGCGTCCTCCAGAGAGGCAACCCGTTCCCCCAGGCCATCAATGTCACGCCGGAGTTCACGTTGCTCCCCTGCCAAGTCCTGTTTCAGAGTCTGAAAGTCTTCTCGCAATGTGTTGAAGAGGGAGGCCAGGAAGGCTTTAGTGATTGGAGCGGAGTCGTCATCCGGCGCCTGAGGGCTCGCGGGGGGGTTTCGGGGACGACTGTGGTTGGGCCTTGTGCCCTTTCGACGCTGCTTTTTGCATGAGTTCCACAACGTTCCGGGTCCCCTTGCGAAGAGAGTGCGTCATGATGTCCAGGACCGGGTGAGGGGTCCAGCCGACGGGTGTCGTCGGGGGCTGTGGAGTGATCGCCCAGCCACGGAGGCGAGGCCAATCGTGAGGGGCAGCAGGCGATGTAGAGCCGGCCCGGGCCAATGCGAAGGGTCAGGTTCGGTGTCCCGGGAGGAGGATCCGCAGGTTGTGCCAGGGGCGGCGATCTAGAGTAAGAGTCCTTCGTGGGGAGCTGCAATGGCGGCGCTCGGAATGCGCATTGGCTAGTAAGGTAGCGATGGTAGAGGTGACCAGGGTATTCGGGCTGGGGCCAACGTGCTACGCCGAGAGAAGTTGTGCTCGGTGGAGGAAGAGCAACACGGACCCAGGAAGAGTGCCCGGGCGCCAGGCCGAAGAGCAGTGCCCTGGTAGCAGCAGGAGGGAGATCTCACAGTCTGGACTTCGCGGAGAGGTCCACAGATGGCCCCAGCGGCGGAGTGGAAGACCCCGGTGGATGGTAGGCGGCAGGCAACTGGTAGGAGGCTGGAGTCAATGGCTCCGGAGGGCGAGGGCCCGGTACAGCGTCTAGCAAGACTGTGTCTCCGTCCGCAGCAGCCGGGGGTCACCCAACAGGGAGTGCAGGGACCGGGGGGGAGAGTGCTCGGTAGTCCAAGGCGCAGCTCACCTTGTGCCTCCTGTCCAGGAGACCGTTTCCAATGCGGGGAGATGCAGCTGGGTGGAGTCCCGCGTCGCCGGTGCTCTCTCTCTTCGCCGGCAGGCAAGGGGGTGGGGAGGCTCCGGGCCGCGCCCGGTAGCGGGCCGTTGTCGCCTCGTGCGACGTCCACTGTGGGTGACGCGATAGGCGGTAATCTCTCCGGCCTCCCAGTAGGCCCACGCCGGGGCGCAGAGTGGTCAGAGGCCCCCAGCGGGGCCCGCGGCAATCGGAAGGGCCGGGGTGAGTAGGCCTCAGCGCAGTTGGGTACCCCCCGCTGGAGGCCGGAGGTGCGAGGGGGAGTCCGGTGAGTCGTGGGGGCGGGTTACCGGTGCCCCGCCCGGGGTGTGTCTCCGTGGGGGGCGGCGGGAGAGGTCCTGCGCCACCGCCCGGTAGGCCCGCGCCGGGGCCTAGATTGCTCGGAAGGTCTCCGCCAGAGTGCCCAAGGCCCAGAGGGGGCGGAGCCGCCGACCCCGGCGCGCTTCCCCAGGAGGCAGCCGATGAGGCGGGGGAAGACCAGTGGGGTGTGCGGGGCCGGTGATCAGTGCTCCGCGCAGTCCGAGCCTCCGCAGGCCTGCCAAGAGAAGGCACGGGTGGTCGCCTGGAGGCCCACGCCGGGGCCTGGAGCAGCCGGTCGGCCGCCGGCCGAGCACGCTACGCCCGGAGGAGGCTGGGTGCGCTGACCTTCCCAGCGATCCGCTGCTGGGCGCTCAGATCGCCTCTCTGTGGCCCGCCGCTCACTTGTAGGGTTCTCCTGCCAACGAACGCAGCCTCTGAGGAGTGTTTGTGCGGCGGAAGGGCTCTAACCTTCGTCGCCGGCACACAGGCCGCCTCAGCGGCGGAAGAAGCGGGGCGCTAGCGGCCGTCGGCTCAGAGAGACCCGGCCGGCAATCCCCCAAGTGAGCAGGGTTGGTTTGCGCTGGGTCTGGGCAGGAATTCAAGGGGGTGGCAGCCAGAGAAACGTGCGATAGGGGCACAGGGCCGGGGAGCCTCGCGATCCACGTCCTCTCAAGCCGCCATCTTGGCCACGCCCCCCCCCCTATTTTTTTTTTTTTAACATCTCCCCCTTATCAAGTTCAAATGTTGGCATGTATGGTACACTGGATCACTGAGGGCAGGAGGAATGGGGTAGGGACAAAGACTTGGACAACAGAGGGCAAGAAGGAGATGGACAGGGGCACCAAAGTGACCTTACAGAGCAGGTGCCAGGAGTTGCAGCAGCGCAATACATCATAAAGAGCAAGAGGGTAGGCAGTGCTGCACAAAGGACCATGGAAAGCAATAGGGAGAGGACAGGGCCATGCACATGGACAACAGGGAGCAGAGGGGTGGAGGCAAGGGCAGCAAGCTGGCCATACATTACAGACTGAAGAGACAGTTGCAGCATAACTGATGATGAAGGGCAGGAGGGACGGGGCACAGGCATGACAATGGACTAGACAAGGCAGGAGGGAGGGGATAGGGGTTTGCACATGGAACACAAGGGGAAAGGGGCAGGGGTGGAGCTGCAAGCTGACCATGGAGAGCAGACGGGATGTGCACTGGACGCACAACACACCAAGGAGGACAACAATGAGACTTTAATGGCATAAACACAGACAATGGAGGGAAGGTGGAAGGGGGCCAGGGGCAGGAAGCTGACCACACGGGGCAGGTTGGAGGGACTGTGGCAGCACAGAAGGCCATGCATGGCAAGTGGGAGGGTTAGTGGCAGCACAACGGCCACAGTGGGCAAGAAAGAGGGGGAAGAGGCATGTACTAAGGACCATGGAGGGCAGAAGGGATGGGAAGGGTCGGGACACAAGCAAGAGCGGCCAGGGATAGGGGCTTTACAACAGACTGTTGTAATCTCCAAATTACATGTACCTTTAAGGACGCTGCACATGCCAAGAATGTTAAATGGAACTTGTGTGAGAGTACCATGGAAAGGCAGTTGGATTGATATGAGCTGGTAGACCGAACGGAGGCTGCAGCCTGATCCAGTCAGCTATGGAAGATCACTCATAAATGTGTTGGGTTATGTAGTAATGAAGGTTGAGTTTAAGAACAGGGTGACCATCAGAAATGTTTACTTAGCAGAGAGAGGTGACAACTTTTTGGGATGGAGGCAGCAGCGAGATTTGGTATCATTTTAATACCCAGTGTGTCCTACCTAAAAGATCAAGTCATGCTTATTGAGAAATCAGGTGCTGGAGTCACATTTTTCAGAGAGTTCCCGAAAGTGTTCAGTGATGGAATAGGTCTGCTCAAGGGCTTTGAGCACCACATCATTTTGTAAAAAAGAGCCAAACCTTGTGTACACAAGCTGTGCAAGGTACCCACATGATGGTTGAGCCCTTCAGGGAGGAGTTAGGAAGGCTCCTGAACTTGGGAGCTATAGTAGAGAAGAGGCTTCTGAGTGGTTGGTGCCAGTAGTTTTGGCACCCAAGGATGGAGCTAAAACTATTAGAATGTGTGTGGACTTGCGTGGTTTTAATGAATGGATCTGGGAGGACCGCCAACCCCTTCCAAACATTTCAAAGTCCATTAGCATGCTGAAGGGAGCGAAGACTTTTAGTGAATTAGGCCTTTCGTCAGCGTACCACCAGGAAAAATTACACCTGGACTCAAGGCACTTGACCTCCTTTGTCACTCCTTTGGGAGCTTACCGTTTATTGAGGATTGTCCTTCAGTTTGGCTTCTTCCAAAGTATCATGAAGTTGATGATTGGTGATCTGCAATGTTTTCTACTTCCAAGAAGATTTTTTGATTTACGGGAAGGATGGTGAAGTTTTGAGAAAGGTATTGGAGAGGTTGAAAGAGAAAGGATTGACTGAAGAAACAAAAATTTCGTATTTGAGTGACATCTGTTACCTATCTAGGACATGTGATTTTTTTGGTAAGAGGATTCAGCCCAAACTGGAATTGGGAAAGAGCATTATCAAAGCTCCTATTTCCAACGACAAAGAGCAAGTCAGGTAATTTCTTGGACTTGCTGAAATTTACTCTACGTTCGTGAAGGGTTTTGCCAGTGTTGTAGAACCCATCAGATTGATATTGAGAAAGGGAGTGAATTCCAGTTGGACAAAGGAGTGTGATGAAGCTTTCACTAAAATAAAGTCTGTAGTTAGGATGATGCCTCCTTTGGCAGACCCCCCAGGATATAGCGGCATGGATTAGCAAATTTAGCAGCACAAAAATGGAAATTTAGCGGCACAAATATGGAAATTTAGCGGCAATTTTGCGGTATTTTATTTGGCCATTTTTCCTACAACAAACACAGATATCTTAGCTTTTTTAGTTATTTACCAACATGAAGCTATGTACATTTGGTTTATTTACAATGTAGACACTTTGTTTCCCTCGAAAAGCAAAAGACTGCCCGTCAGCAGTTCATGGCAGCAAAACAGTGTTACAGGCGTCCTGCGTTGCGTAGGGGAAGGCGTCGCTTTATCGCGCGGTGTGAGCGCCTCCCCAATGCAGCAGCTGTGCCAAAACCTTCAACCATTCTGTATCTAGTTTGCAGGTGTGTGACACACTTATGTGATAAATGTGTAAGATATGTACTGTCTGCATGGCTTCTTCTTGTTAGAACGTGGTGCTTTCAAATGCAGAATACACAAGAGTTTGAGTCTCCTTTTGTTACTAGTTTCATATTTCCCCCTGTCACACCTCATACTTTGGTTGTCTGCCCAGTCTCTCCAAACTCTGATTTCTAGTGGAAGTGGATTTTGTCGCAGAATCCAATTACCTACAATTTATGCAGCTTGGGTGTAATCTTTAGCTAATTTTACAAGTGGAATTCGATTTTAGAAATTGCTGTCAGGTACTACATTTTCTAGAAGCAACAAACACTTAATGGTTGAGAAATGTCATGATCTGCCATAGTAGGTAAGCACTCTAAGAATAATGTATTGGTTATTTAAATAAGCAAACCATATTCTCTAACGTTAACAGCTAGCGCTATATAAAACTTTTAAAATAAAATAAATAAAAATAAAAGTCTTGCATGGAGAGCGCCTACAGGCCAGAGAGGCTCCCTCTGGGAAGCAATGCCACAAACTAAAATAGTATATGCTGGATTTTGTGTACGCTGAGGCAGAAAAACAAATTCATCGGGGGTAGCTCAAAACAGGGATGCATGCTTGCAAATTATGCAAGGGGCCTTCCTATTACAACACAACGTCTTTCTCTACCTGCATTTTGCTTGTTTTTGCATGTTTCATTACAAATTACAGCTTTTCCTGCATTTTTTTCTGTTTACCTTTCGATCCCAGTTGTTGTTCCCACCATATTCCGGTTGCAGGTCCTTCTCTATCTACATTGTTCGTTACCTGTGTAGGTCCCGCTCTCCTTTTCATATTTTAGCAACCTGTCTCCTAAGCAGATTCGTTTTTTGGTGGAGTGAGATTTTACATCTTTACATCTCATCGCAGCAATTGGGGCTTCCCTCGGTTTCCCTGTATTCAAAACATTCTCTTTAGTTTCTTCATCCTGGTTTTCCTCTGCAGTTTAAAAAGCAGCCAACTTGTAAAAAAATCAATTATGTTTCATTCTTCTAATATTTCTTTGCAACAACGTCCTTACATTTTGGTGTTGCTATATTTACATGTTGTTTGAATTTATTAAAAAAAAAATGCACAATTGAATGATAGAACCAGTCATCCTCATTTTTGTTGTAGTTTTGCAATTTTTATATTTTCTGAAAGAATAATCCAGCAGAGCTCCCTCTTCCTTAAACGGGAAAGCGAAAGGAGGCGCTGGCTTGGTACACTTTTCATGGGTTTTAATAGCCAATCAGCACTTATTCGGTAATGGGGAAGTTATAAGCAATGGACCATTTTAAAGACAAACGATTGTGAAGCTCCAACAGCCCTACATGTATGGTTTTCATTGAAAGCAAACTTTGGACAGAAGTAATGTTTTGTTTAAATAGAAAAAAAGTCGCATTTACTTCAAAATTTTATTCCTGCACACGTAGAACTTTGCTTTTTAATGGTTGAGCGCGAAAAATAGCTGTGAGCTGGAGGTTTTGATGAAACAGCGCCTCTGTCCTATTTTTTCTGCTTTCAAGGTCAGGCACACACCGCAGTCCTGTCGACAAGTTTACGAAGGTGGATTTTTTTGCCCTTCCCCCAGTCTAGAAGTCTTGACCGTCTCCAGTAGTCTCCTGCATACCAGTGTATTGACATGCTAATGGAGCTGTTGTTATGGATGATTAACACCTCTCTTGCTGCCTGTCCTAAACAGCTGATTTGAGTCTCTTCTTGAACAGGAGGCCACTGCAGGAAAGATTAAGTCAGGCCCGGCCCAGGCGGTTTACCACAGACCCCCCAGGATATAGAGGCATGGATTAGCTTTTGTAAAAATACCGCGATTTCTACAAAAGTGCCGATTTCACAGGCACTTTTGTAAAAATCGCGGCATTTTTACAAAAGTGCCGATTTCGCAGCAAACCGCGAAACCGCGAAATCGCGAAATCCTGGAGCGTCTGCTTTGGGCATTTTGATGCTAATTGTAGGACTATTCCGCTAATGGATGCTAGTGCTAGGGGTTTGGGAGCTGTATTATCTCAGATGGTGGAGGGTCAAGAGAGAGTTGCAGCCTTTGCTTCAAGGGCACTTAAAGGTGCAGAGGAACTACTCGTGTATGGAGAGGTTGGCATTGATTATATATTGGTCTGGCAAGCATTTTACATTTCTATTTATGGGGCATTCCTTTCTTGTTGAGAACCGATCACAAGCCCCTAGTGCAGATCTTTTCATGCGGACAAAGTGAGCGGTTGACTACTAGACTCAAGCGATGAACTGAAGGTCTAGAAGAGTTCAATTTGAGAGTGCAGTATTTGCCAGGGTCTGCCAACAAGTCAGCTGATTGTTTTTCATGCCTACCCTTTCAGAACAAAGATTGGGAAATGGAAACTGGGGGAGTGAATTGGGTCATGGAACCCAGTTTTTCAGAAGAAGCGTAGTCTAGAAGTGTGGGGGAGGATATTCTTGTTCCTACACTCAAATCATTTGTGGTGAAGGGTTGGCTGGAATACAAGTCATTAGATCAGGATTTGAGGTCATACTGGTTGGTAAGAGATGATGACATTGTGTCATGGTAATCTCATGAGGGGTGACAGGCATATTCCTCCCTGTGGGTTGAGAAACAAGATGGTGAAACGTACCTGATAATGTTCATTATCAGGTACGAGGGGACCGCAGGGCTCAGGCGCATTCTATCTGCAGTGCAAACCCTGTAACTGTTATTGAAGTACCGAGTGGCAACGCATGCCCTAGAATTGTTATCAGGGACCCAATAGCGAAATTTGTAAAAGGAGGTTTTCTATGCGCACCGCTTGACAAGCCGAACCCATACAGGCTCATGCGTATTCAATTCGGAACGCATGTCATGTAATTGTAAGGGAACACAAAAAAGCGTTCATTTATATCTCTTTTTTTGCTGCGTATACCTTTGAAGAACGATACAAAACGGATATTGTTACGCAATGTGTAAATATTAGCCATATCATCGAGGCCTCCGACTAATGGCATTCTTTACCAGTGAAAATAAGAAAGTAACATCACCCTAATGGTACACTTGAGCGAGAAGTAACATTTCAAACGCGTTAAGTGCAGATGAAATATG
The DNA here is from genome assembly GCF_964261635.1 of Lissotriton helveticus. Taxonomy (NCBI): domain Eukaryota; kingdom Metazoa; phylum Chordata; class Amphibia; order Caudata; family Salamandridae; genus Lissotriton; species Lissotriton helveticus. The sequence goes on from NC_136067.1 coordinate 2,028,328,725, forward strand.
TAAATAGAGCGAAAATATCTACCGACTAGAAGGTTTTTCCATGACAGTTATTTTAACAAGACGCCTGCTGATTTTGAGCAGCTGCGCCGAGCGATACGACTGTATATGATAAAAGCTGTATCTATGGAAATGAATATTCAAAAATGCCCACACATTATTCTGTTGTAGGAAATGCAGTTATATTCCACAACTAAAATTCATCATAAGAATCAAACCATAAGAAAAAACAGGGGTGAGTAAACTGTATATAATATGAATATACACTTAGCCGCAAGAGAAATGAACACTACTAAGAAGGGAAATATGTTTTTATTTTTGACTAGTGACCTTCATTGAAACAAGAGCACCCTATATCTCTGCAAATCGATCTGCATAAAAACAGTGGTTTCAACGTGCTTGGTTGACAGTATAAACCATCCCTACAGGTAACTAAAATAGAGAAAAAAATCGGAATTGACATCCTCCTTTGAGAGATATTCTAACAGCGTTTATTCAATTTATCTCTAAAGGCTCAACATTTATGGAGTCACGTAAATAGAAATCATACGGAGGAATATGGAAATTGATGAGTCAAATTCCCACAAGATTCTTAGAAGGTATTTATTGCATATGGTGAAGCCGCACAAGTAAGCTTGACTCAAGAGCCATATTTAATTTTGTGCAACAATCATACAATACAGCCCTGATTGTAAGTGAGATCATGACTTGTATATGTAAGTGAGAGGGCTGGATAGTAGCACATTTGGTAATCTTGTAAATAAGTTAAGAACAAAGTTTGTCATTTTACTCGAGGAGAGCAGGAGTAAATGAAGATAATAAATGAAAGGGTATTGAACAATGTCTTAATTAATTGTGTCACAGTAATATACAGGCATCTAAAATATTGTTTTTATTTGTAGATCTTGCATCTATAATGTCTTTGTCCTGATGAAGGTGAAAAGATTAATAAACACCGAAACGCCGCGTCGACTGTTTTAACGAATTTTAATGTTTTTGTAAATTGTGATAATGATGACATTTTTAAACCACTAGAAATATAATGTTTAACATTTAGAGTGTAACCCGAAGGGAGGAATTAAATAAAAATTACTCTTTTTTTATTAAATTTGACTTTGATGCTTAGTAACTTGTGACACTTGTTAATATCACAAAATGGGTTGTGATTTGAGATTTTTATATTTTGTGAAGCACTGTTAGTTCTCTCCACTAGAATTATTAGATCTTTCTATCGTAATAGATAGAGACCCCACAGGGTTTATCTTTGTGTTTGCATAGACCAGTGTCATCAAAGTCCAAAAGTATACCTGTATGTTTTGATGATTAACCTTTATATTAATCTTACAATGATTGCAGATTTATATCCTTATCATTTGGTTATGACTGTATTATGTTGTGGGTTTTTTCTTGTTTTTCTTTTGTTCATTTCACTTTTGCAATTTTCATGTTGTCATTTGTTATTGAATAAGGGGGATGTGATGTAATCTCCAATACAGCTTGCCAAGAATGTTAAATAGGACATGTGGGAGAGTTCCATGGAAAGGCAGTTGGATTGATGTGAGCTGCTGGCTGCCAGCATTGGTGGTGCTGCGCTACTGAATAAAACCTTATGAACCTAAGGCATCTGCGTTTTGACACAGACCACACACGGTAGGCAGAAGGAGCAGTTGCAGCACAACAGAGCATGGAAGGCAAAAGGGAGTGCAGCAAAATGACCAACGGAGGACAAGAGGGAGGGGATAGGGGCATGGAATTCAGGCAGGCAGGGTGGAGCTGGCAGAGACAGTTGGCAGTCATCTGACCATGCTAGGCAGGTGTAAGAGGCAGTGCCAGCTCAACAGAAAACTCTAGGTAGATAGCAGGGGCAGTGGCAGGTCCATGGAACACAGTGATTAAATGCAGGGAGCAGGGACAAGCACATAGACATAGGAGGGTTGGGGAAGGAGGGTAGGGGCACCAAGCTAGGCACACAGAGGCTAAGCAGGAGGGCAACGATGGGGCATATAATTGGGCAACAAAAGGAGAGGGCAGGGACATCAAGCTAAATGGAGGGCAGTGGCAGAACATCACACCATGCAGGGCAGGCGGGAGGGGGCTGGTTCATGGACTCGGACAACAGAGGGTAGGGAAGAGGTGATGGATTTGATTTGATTGATTGATTTGATTTGTGTATTTATAAAGCGCGCGATTGCCCTTGGGCGTCTTGGCGCTAGGTAGATGCAGAGAGACCAGAGAGCTGCCCAGTCTAGGTTTCTAGCCGGCGGTGAACAGCCAGGTTTTTATCTCCTTCCTGAACGAAAGCAGAGATGGGCTATTTTTGATTGCAATTGGGAGAAGATTCCACGCCTTAGCTGCATGCAACAGAAAACTTCTCCCCCCCCAACTGACCTGTTTTATTTTGGCACCTGAATACGTTTTGCTTGGCTGGATCTCAAGGTCCTAGATGGCTAATACAGTTTCAGGCGAGTTTTCAAAAACTGAGAACCCATACCATGAAGGGCTTTGTAGGCCAGACACAATGACTTAAACTTTATTCTTTTTTCCATTGGAAGCCAGTGTAGGGATCCGAATCTGTGTGCAATAGGCTTGGACCTGGGAATGTCCAGCACCATCCTAGCTGCTGCATTTTGCAGACGCTGCAGTTTTGCTAGATGCTGGACCTGTATCCCTGCATATAGAGCGTTTCCATAATCCAGCCCCGAAAAGGCCAGAGCTGTTACCACCGTTTTACAGGAATCATGGCGAATAAACGGCAGGAGTTTCCTTATCATTTTCAGGATGTACCAGATAGTGGATGCTAATTTGTTTGACTGGGCATCAAATGACAGTTTATTGTCCAGTAGCACTCCCAAGTTTTTCACTTTGTTAACTGGGGATGGGCAATCACCTAAACTATCTGGCCGCCATTCTGGGGACCAGATTTTCATATCCGTCCCCAACAGCATGACTTCGTTTTTGTCTCCGTTTAATTTTAGGCAATTGCCCTGCATCCATTGATTAATCTGTTCCATGCAGTTTTTAAACCTGCCTACCGTCTCTTTGGCATTGTTTGCGATTGACACCACAATTTGTGTGTCATCAGCATAGGAGACCGGTAGGAAGCCACAGTTCCAAATTAATGCCACCAAAGGTGCCACTTACAAGTTAAAAAGAGTGGGACTTAAAGAGGACCCCTGGGGTACACCACACGGAGAGTTAAATGGTTTTGATTTTGCCTCTCCCAGCTCCACTGTGAACATTCCGTTAGACAGATATGAGCTGACCTGAGGACGTGCGAGTGAAAAAAGATGTAAAAAAGTGCAGAAGAAAAATTAATCTACAGGGTCCGGTCCGAGGGTTCTGGATCAGGTACCAAGCGGGTGCCTGGCGACGAGGGTGGTGTGCCAATTTCGCCATCACCCCCTCCCGTGACCCATGGTGTGATTTTGTTTCACCCCTCAAGTGCAATTGGTTCCTCACAATCGAGGTAACCTCTCAAGGATTAATTTTTCTTCTGCACTACTTTTTTACATCTTTTTTCACTCGCACGTCCTCAGGTCAGGGTGGGCCTTAGCGTTCCCATACCGCCGAGGTTTAGTAGCTTTCTTGGTCCTGACGAATGCAAGGTTAATATATACCCTTTCTTTGGCAGAAACATGTTGACCTAACTTCACATAAAGGAAGCAGCCAAACAATCTATTTGGCCCACTTCCAACACCTTGTTTTTAATGTGTCAGATTGGTCGTTAAATAAGAGTTTTTTTCACGACACAATTCTGATACTTTTAATTGTAACAATATCACCAACTCACTCAAAAAAACATAACCAGCTCCGCAGTAAATCTGGCGTTGAAGCACACCGGGGAGGCACTCGGCCTCTCCCGGTGGGGTCCTATGATGAAGCATGTCACCAACTAGTGGTGAGTGAGGGCTTTTTAAACAAACCTAGCAGGTTTTGTTAACCCATCTATCTCTTTTTCATACGCTTTATGTTGTGATTATAGTAATTACACTCTTCTGTTGTTTACTATTACTGATCGGGAAACAAGAGTGTAGTATCTACATCTTTCCCTCTCTCTCCTTTTGATTATTGATAGGTTGGACAGTGCATCTATCAGTGTTACTGTGCCTGTATCAGAGCTCTTTTCTAGATGTAAGTTGAAATCGCCCAGAACAGTGAAATCTGAGTTCTTCACGCTAGATTGCAGAAATGGGCTAAGCAGTTTTGTCAGTGGTGTTTTCGCCCTAGGCGGTCTGTAAATCAGAAGGCCTTTAAAAGTATAGTTATTGGTGATGTTTATCTGAAAGAGTAAGGTCTTGCAATTTGCGTTACGGCCCTGATCTGAGCCTTTAGCCCTCAGTTAATTTCTAGAGATGATGGGGCAGCAAACTAACTGTTCATGGCAGGCGAGATTAGTAAGGGTAGAACAACTGCCACAAAGGGCTGTAATGAGGAAGTAGGGGCATGGATTTGGACAACAGATGGCAAGGAGGAAGGGGCAGGAGCACCAAACTTGGGTGAGGGCAGCACAATGCCAGGCTAGGCCCTGTGTCCAACTCCCCCTATCCATTGAGATGGGCATTTTACATAATGATAAACAAAACTTAGACATTCACTGAAAAAAAACTAAAGTTATGGATAATTATAGCTAGGAAATAGAATTTTTTTAAATGTAGAAATTCACTAAAAAAGCAAAGGGTACATGGACGTTATAGATAGGTTCAGATTTTACACACATGAAACCATAGAAATTCAGCTCTTATAGTTAGAGTTATTTCAAGTAATTATAACTTGTGCCCTAAGGTAACAGAAGGGCTGCTATAAGTGCAGGAAGTGCAAGGTGCGCAGAGGGAGAAAAACACTAAGGGGGCCATTAGAAAGTCCGCCCATCATCCTACCGGTGAATGGGACCGCCCGCCATAAGGGCGGGGGTCCTGTGGCCAGCATTAGGATCCGCCCGCCACAGTGGCGGGCGCATCCTGCATTTCTACCATTGTGGCGGGCGGAGCACTCACCACCGCCTGCCACAATAGCAGGAAGGCATGCTGTGCACTTCCATGCACAGCATGTCAGGCACCGCGCGCTGCCTGCCATGCTGTGCATGGAACTGCTGGGGGGTACCATAGGTACTCCCCATGTGCACCCCGCATCGGGCCCCCAAACCAGACTCCGCATGCCTTTCAAGGCATCTGTAGAAGCTCATGCTAATATGGCTGGCGGTGTCTGATAGACACCGCCACCATATAAACCCTTTTCCGCCCGGTCGCCTTGCGACCGGGGCGGAAAAGCGGCGGACGGTCTTTCCGTCCTCCGCGGACCCCCAGCCATGCTAATATGGCAGGGGGTCATTCTGGTTAGGATGGCGGGCGGATTGCCCCCGCCAAGCCGGCGGTGGCTACCGCCAGCCTGGCGGGGGCGATCCGCCTGCCATCATAATGGGCCCCTAAGACTTACAGGCTTCCGACAGATAGAGTAGTAAACATTAACAATTTCATTACGTGTAGCAGTGCTTTTGGTGTGGTTCTGTCGTTGTCGATATGTTGGTAGTACTATCTTTTCAGTAAAGAAGAGGATTCTGGAACACATCAGGGCAATAAACAATTCTGATGTAAGCTACCCTTTAGCCAGACATTGGTTGGAAGAGCATAACCAGGATTCTGACTCTTTATCCTTTTTTGGGATTGACAGGATTGTCACAACTCCATGAGGTGGCGACAGGGAGAAAAAGCTTAGAGCCCCCGAGTCAGAGTATATCATTCTGCTCCATTCCAAATATATGACCGGGTTGAATGTTCATGTACACCTTTTGTATACTCTGCCTTGGACTTTGGCCTTCTGAGATTTCTTTGTGTATCACAATTCCAATTTAAATCTATTTTCTATTTTTATTTCTATTTTAATTAATGTTATCCTCATTGGCTTCTACATCTCTCTTTCCACCGCCCCACTGCCCCCCAGGCTTGGCTAGTTTTTCTCTGGTTTTTCAATTTTGCCTTTTCGAAACATGTGATAAATTGCAGCTCAAAGAAAGAGAATTTTTTTTCTTTGCACTGCATGTTTTTAAGCACGTAGGTGGTAGGAAATGTTTGGCTATGGACCAATATGCAGTTCATTCATCAACTTTCAATCAATAAGGGAGCTTAATGTATTATTTGTGTTATAAAGGGCTTTCTTTTCTTTACAGGATGTGGGACACAGCTGCTTTTTATTGTATATACACACAAACACACACACACACACACACACATATATATATATATATTCACTGAAAAAACCATAGGTTATAGACCATATATAGTTAGGAATTAACATTTACAAAACCTTGAAAATTCACTGAAAAAACCATAGGTTATAGACCATATATAGTTAGGAATTAGCATTTACAAAACCTTATTTTACTCACACAAAACCATTGAAATTCGCATATATAGTTAGTTGTACTAACTATATATCGCGCACCCGCAATCCACTGCTGATCATGTCACATATTACATCATTCATGACATGGTCAGTGACATCACTGATGACATCACTGATGACATCTCAAATGACATCACTGATGACATCACTGATGACAACATCCAGTGACTGTATGTTTCGGTAAAGTTAAAATATGTCTTACATATTGAAGAATGAGTGGATGTATAAGTGTCTGGGTGAAGGATTTAGTAGGTGCATGACTGACTGTATGAGTGAGTGATTAAATGTGTCTCACTGAGTGCATGGGTTAGTGACTAAACTGTCTTAATTTGTGCATCATTATGTCTGTTGTTCTGTAAACTGCTGCATGTGTTGATCAGTAGCTATATGAGTAACTATATGGGTTATTGATTGGTTTCCCAAGTATTTGTATGGGAGACTGAGTGTGTGTGTGGGTGGCTGGGAGGTGTCTGACTCTGTGCATAGATGTGTGAGCAGTTGATTCACTAGATGTATGGGTTCAAAAGTGCATGTGGAAACAGCTGTATGGGCGGTTGACTGTGTGCATGAGTGTATTGGTGAGTGAATGGATATCTCAGTGCTACATGTCAAAGTAAGTACATATGTAAAGCACAGTACATGTGAGAGTTGACATATATAAATAACTGTGCATAAGAGCCAGTGAATGTGTGAGTGGCTGTATGGATCATTCTGAAATTGCATCAGGGATTGTATAAGAGAGTAAATATGTGTTAGTATCTGTTTGAATAAGTAAGGTGTGTATAACTGTATAGTTGAGGAAATGGAGGTGTGATTGATTCTTTGCATGACTGACTAGGTGTGTGAGTAACTCCATGGATGAGTGACAGTCTGTGAGTGTCTGTTTACACTGAGTGTATCTAAGGTTATATTAGAGTCTGAAGAGGTTCATCGTATTATCACATGAATGATGTCATGAGTGATGTGCTCAGTAATGTCATCAGTGATGTCATCAGTGATGTCATCAGTGATGTCATCAGTGATGTCATTTGAGATGTCATCAGTGATGTCATCAGTGATGTCACTGACCATGTCATGAATGATGTAATATGTGACATGATCAGCAGTGGATTGCGGGTGCGCGATATATAGTTAGTACAACTAACTATATATGCGAATTTCAATGGTTTTGTGTGAGTAAAATAAGGTTTTGTAAATGCTAATTCCTAACTATATATGGTCTATAACCTATGGTTTTTTCAGTGAATTTTCAAGGTTTTGTAAATGCTAATTTCTAACTATATATGGTCTATAACCTATGTTTTTTTCAGTGAATTTCAATGGTTTTTTAATAGCAAATATCAAAAGCTTTAAAATGTATTCTTCTTTAATTCGAAAAATATATTTTATATGTTTTTAATACAATTTTTTATGCATTTTTTTTATTATTTTTTTTTGTTTCGCTCCCGGTCCGCGAACCGGGTAGCTTCCCGTTAGCTCAATTTGGCGCCGCGACCCGGTCCGTGAACCGGTATACATTCCGTTTGCGCAACTGCCGCGTTAGAAAACAACATCGTGACGCGTTGCGTAATCGCGACGTATGGCGTTCTCGCGTGATGCGTCTAAAGACGCGCCGCGTTAGCGCACCCGGAAGTGCTCCGGAGCGCGAACCGAGGTGCGAAGCGCAGCGCCCCAGAAGCGATCCGGGGTACGGCGCGCAGCACGTAACATAAGCGTAACAGGTCATGTAACTTGTTATCAAAACTTTTCATTGGTTCATTTCACTTTTGGTTTCCTAATGATGTAAGGCTAGGTCATGTGACCTAAAAATAACACTTTTCATTGGTTTAGAACTATTTTTTTCCCAAATGATGAAAACCCCTCCTTGTTTCCTCACTCTGACTTTCAACTTTGTGAGAGGAAGACCTTTTTTGATTACTAGAAATGGCAAGTCTTGTAGCTGCAGCTGGTGCACCCCCACCACCACCACCACCTCCTAGGAAGAGAGGACCACCTCCTCAGATTATCATTCAGCAAGAGGAGGAATAAGAGGAAGAAGAGGAAGAGACGCAAGGGGAGAGGCAGTTTTTGCCTGAGGAGCCAAAAATTTCCCATATAAAGGAAGATTTCATATGGCAATTTTATTCATTTCCTCAGGGCCAAAAGAAAGTGAATGCCCGCTATGTAACTTGCCTTATCTGCAAGAAAGATCTGTCCAGAGGGACAGATAAAAAATATAGCTATGGCAATTACACCATGCATCGCCATATGCAGAGGTGGCACCCTAATAATTATAGTGCTGCACAAGTACGTGACCTGCAGGATAACCCCCCTCCTGTGGCCAGAACATCAAATGTAGAGGCAGTGACGGGACCAGAGGCGAGGGAGACGGTCCCAAATATACAGATGAAGTTTGGGAGTACCAAACAAGTCTGCGTTTATTGCGGCCAATTGATTTGCTACAGAGAAAGTAGCATCACTCTAATCAACAGAGCTATCGACAATCATGATTGTCCAAAACGCCCCAGAAAATAAATTATCTATTTTTTTGTTGCTCCTGTTGAGCCCTTTATAATGAATCATTTTCGTTTCTCCCCCCCCAAAAAAAACAAAAAAATATAACATCGTTCAAAAAATACAAAAAAAGTAAAAAAATGTTCAGAAAAATAATAAAAAAATATAAAACAACAAAAATAATAAAAAAAAGTTCTTTTCAGAACTACCTCCCCTTTATAAAAAATCGCTAGAATCTTTAGCACTCTGGCAACCTGTATTTCTTTTGATTCGCTTCCCGGTTCGCGCGCCGGTACGCGAACCGGAGGCGAAAAAAAAAAAAAAAAAAGAAGAGTAAGTATAAGGAAAGGAAACAGAGAGTAATACTAAAAGAAAGACAGCTAGAGGGAGTAACACAGAGATACTGTTTAATAGATCTATTTACCGAAGAAAAGATGGAAGAGGGTATAATTGTGAAAAACAAAATAGATAAGGAAGTGAAAGAAAAAAAGGAGAGTAGAAGAATAATAAACAAGAGTTTCTTAGAGAATGTGAGTGAATGTTCAAATTAAGAAGAAAAACAGTAAAGGATGTGGAATGAGAGGTAGGGATAGAACCGGACTAAAAGAACAATCCTGAGGGAAAGTGTTAAGAAAACAGTGAGCAAAAGTAAATAGGAATAAAACAAGATGTATGATAGTGACTAAGGTTAAAACTTTAGAATAACAGAGAGAAAAAACAGAAAGCAGAAAAGAAGAAATGACAGAAAAGGAATGATTGAAACAGCAAAGAAATGTAAATAACATAGGGGCATATTATCAACACAGGCGATAAAATTATCGCTGTTTTTATCGGCAGAAATCTGCCGCTAAAGCCGCTTTTGCAGCAGAAAACTGCTGCTAAAGCCGCTTTTGCGGCAGTTTTCTGCCGATAAAAGCAGCGATAATTTTATCGCCTGTGTTGATAATATGCCCCTTAGTGTGCTTGAACTACAGGGAGAAAGCATAATGAACAAGTAGTGAAAGAGTGATCAGTCAGAGACAGTGAGAGTAATAGAGACGGAGTGAGTGAACAGGAGTGAGGAACTATGAGAACAGAGGGACTGAGAAAAAGAGTGGAAGGAGTAGAGTAAGTAAGTAACAGAGAAAGGAATGAGGGAATTAGCAAAGGCAGGAAACTGAGGGTTAAAGAAATGAAGCAGTGGAACTAATAGAAGTTAAATGTGATAGAAATGTAACGAAAAGAGTACACAGCATTTACCTTATAATTGTCGTTAACTTAGTCACTTGTTATTTTTATACTTTCAATCTGTGAAAGAAACAACAAAAATTTGAAAAATATTAAAACATGTATTTAAAAATTAGAAAAGACAAGGGAAAAGATTGACAATCATCCAATTTTACAAAGAAATAAAGTTAGAGATAAACATGCAGAAAAAAAAAGAGAAAGAAACGGTGATAGACAGTCAGAGACAAAAAGAAATTGAAATAGAGTAAATTACTAAGAGAAAAAAAGAAGATACTTTCAGTGACAGAAAAGAAGGATAGAAGAGAAAACTAAATTGAAGTTGTGAAAGCTACTAAAAGAAACTGAGTAAGGTAAACTATATAAGGAAAGGGTGAATAAGGAAAAGAGACTGAGTGAGGCATCTACACAATGTGATTCATAATGTTAGGAAACACAGGTAATGTAATTGAAAAACGTTCATTTTTTTTTGTTTATTCCACAATCACATCACTTGTGTTTCCTTTGCTTAGGTATCTCATTGTGCAGATGTAGTCTGGTATATGAAAGACTACGCAGAAGGTGACCATTGTATGCAACAACTTTGACACTTACAGAAGCCTCTGCTTCTCCATGCCTCCTACACAGTCCTAAATATATACATTTTAAACTAACAGTATCTTGTTGCAGATGAAGTGAGGCCTATCTTGCAACATGGTGCATCTTTTGCACTGCTGCTGTGTCACAAAAGTGACACAACGGCAGCGCAAAAGAGGTGCACGGCCATCATAAAACTGCCCCTAACATTTTAAATGATTGTTTCAGGATGCCGATAAGGTGTGGCCTATCCAGAGATTTGTTTGAGGTGAGGTCTACTCAGAGTTACAGATTAAATTTAGGCTTGTTGAAGAGTACAGAGGAGATAATACATGTGCAGGCCTACCAACGAAGTGAGTCATGTCCACTGCACTCTTGAACAAAGGCCAGACCTCCTCTGTCTCCCTGGACAGGCCTAAACCTCATCTGCACAATGTGATTCGTAATGTTAGGAAACACAGGTGATATAATTGAAAAACGTGCAAATATTTTTGCTCATTTAACAATCACATCACCTGTATTTCCTCAGCTTAGGTATCTCATTGTACAGATGTAGTCTAGCATATCCAAGAGTACGCAGAAGGTGAGGACTGTATGCAACAGAGCAATGTACATTACTCACCTCCCTTGACACTTACAGAAGCCTCAGTTTCTCCATGCCTCCTACACAGTTCTAAATGTATATCATAAATACAAAAAGTACAGAATTAATTATACATGTTAAATGGTTTATTTTTGCTGTTCTCAGAATATATCAAATTTCACTAAAAACAGTGACTTGAAGGTATTCATCATATAACAGCGTGGAAAAAAAACCACAATCAAAATGATTGTGTTTAAAAAACCCATATAACATAACTAATCAGAAATCAGAACTCCTCAAAAGTAACTTACTTTCCATGACGTCGAAGGATGTCCTATGAACAGCTTATACTCTGTTGTGCTGTTATTATTTTCAGCCCGCCACTTTCTGAAAGAAAAGCTCAATCGTTTTGACAAATATGTTACATACAATAAATGACTTCTCGCTCTCTACCGCACTTCTCCTCAAGGCCAAATCGTGTAAGAGCCATTTATAACTCTTGGAATTCTTCTAAGCAAATCCCGTCATTTTCTTTTTCCGCAACTTTCAGAAAGAAAACGTTCAAGATCACTTTCACAATCCTGTACTAGTAATATCTCACCCTTCTTGCTCACTCATGTTCCACATTTCCTATGACACTGATACTGCTTACTATGAAGCAGACTTACACTACCTCTATGACTACTACAATTATTTAATTCTCTACATCACTTTTAATCACAAAGCAATTTAAAACAGTACATAAAATTATATCAACTCCTAGAATCATTATAGGCCAGTTACCTACCCTAAATTCTTTCTTCTGAAAACAGAAAGTAAGAATATTTTTAAATAAAAAGGCAACATTGTTTCATAGTGAAATGTGAATTATTTCCGGAACATCAGCTTTTTTTACATTTTGAATAAGATGTGTAATAAGTGGATGTTGTCAAAGGACCATCATGTCATATAATACCTGCAGTTAGAAATGTTCTTCCTAAAATCAACGACTGTGTAGCCACAACATTTGTAATTAAAGTTGAAAACTTATTTTCATCAGGTTTATATAGTTGGAATTTTTAAATGACATTATAACCAAAAGTTTGTTCAAAATATGTCGACAGCATTCCAGACTTACATTACCTCTACTCCATGTTTTGATTGGCTGCTTGAATTAGCTTATTAAAAGAAACAGTTTTTCTGAACTCATTCAAAGTGCAGTTATTTTTCCATGACGTCAAGTGTTATGGTAAGAACACCGTTTACTTTGGGAAATACTCTGTTGCCCTTTAACTAATCCGTGCCCACCACTTTCTGTAAGAAAACCTTCTTTTTTTTCAGTAACTACTTAAAACTCAAAAATAAATTTTGACTCTGTATTACACTTATCCTCAAGGCCAAATAGTGTAGGAGCCATTAGAACCTCTTGAAATTCCTCAGAGCAAATCCCGAGATTCTTTCCCTAAAATTTTGGTTGTAAAAACACAGGTAAGAATTTTTAAGGTCAAAAGGCAATTTGTTTTTGAAAGTTAAAACAGAATCATTGCAGAATGACCAGCCGTTTCTAGACTTCAAATAAGCTGTGTAATGTCCTGATGTTGTTGAAGGACCGTCATGTTATATAATTGCTGCAGTTTCAAAAGTCCTTTCTGATATTGACAACTGCGAATCCACAAAATTTTTAATTAAAGTTGTCAATTTTGTTCCATCAGGCCTACATCGTTGGAACATTAAAATGACATACTGGCCATATGTTCGTATAAATAATGTGGACAACATTTCAGACTTACATTGGCTACACTCCATGTTGTGATCGGCTGCTTTTACTAGCTTATTAAAGGACACTGATTTACTGTCTGGCAAAGTTAAATATATAAATTTTTCTGAGTCTACACTAGTAGTACTTGATACCCTACAGTTCTCGCAGTCATGCTGCCATTGATAAGAAAGGCCAAACAGGTGATCTACATCTACACCTTCATCTTGCAATACATCAAGCATATACATTAAAAACTCCTGACAATCTTGCTGAATATTTTGAGAGAATTGCGTTTGACCTGAACATTTGTCTAACAGATTTCGAATTTCAGACACACTTTCTATTTTTGTTCTATCAGTGCTACATTTCTCTAACACAGAATTCAACAAACTGCAAAATCTTTGATCCGAATTGACCACAATCTCTTCTTTTAAAGTTTCTAGAGAAAAGACAACATTAACCACAACATTAGCATAGCAGTTGACACCAGAACTATTTTCAAATTGAAAACCAACAACATCTTCAACAGAATCCATTTTTTTTCTGCTTATAATTTCGGGTTCATCGACTTTTCGTCTTTTTGCTACAACCTCCCTACTATTGGTCACATTTCTTCGTTTCCGGCCTACCACACGTTTCTCAAACAAAGGATATTTAGGCAAATGTGTCGCATACTCTTTTCTTAACCTATTGTATTCCTTAACACAATCTAGATCCGCACAAATGTTTGTGACATCACAATCAATCAAGTACAATCCCGATAAAGTTCTGACTCATGACAATGCCACATATGCCATACCCTCCTTGAACACAGAACTGCCAATATTCACCAATGCACTGTCTACACTTAAACATTGCGATTTATGGATTGTTACCGCATATGCCAAGCAAACAGGAAACTGCTTACGGCGAACATATAAGTCTTTTACAAGCAAAAACCTAGCAGAGCAACGACCAATTAGCTGTACTTCCTCAATGCCATCAAATTTAATTTTTAAAAATTCAATTCCATCTCTATTTCTGTATTTCTCAAAATCAACAACATTACCCATTGATCCATTTACCAGACCTCTTTCAACATGTAAATTCCTTCTTAAAATAATACGGCAATTTAAGCACACATTCAGAGTCTTTTCAAAACCAGCAGTTTTAGATATAGTCTTCTCTAATGAATCCAATTTTGATTTCAAATTCTCAGACAAAATAATTGTTGCTCCCATATGCTCTATTCTGTCAATAGCTTCCAGTTTCACAATCTCTTGGTTTTCTAAATTCAACATTTTGTTGTTGAAGATGGTACATTCTGCAAGAGTTGGCATCAAACATATTCCAGATTTCTTCTCAGTAATTTTCCGAAAAATATTCTCAGGCACAACGTCTTCTTCTGGATACAAATTTGACAGTAATCGTGCATGTAAAGCTTCTTTCCCATGTCGGTCACTTTTCCGATTCTAACATCTTGTAGAATATTCTTATAATCTTCATCCTTCGCTTGACGCATATTTTCACGCAGTTCAGCATAATTGAAGTTTAACCATATATTGACGTTGCCAATGCTCCCTAGGCACTTCCTGGTATCTTCATGCGTGAGCATTTTGAACACAGGTTGTCCTTTCACTGGTGTCAGCTGCAGAAGATCACCGAAAACAATGATGTGTTTGCCACCAAATAACACATCATACTCTGTTTTGAGAACTTCTTGCATTCTCAAATGCACAAAGGCAAGCATGACATTGGAAACCATGCTTACTTCGTCAATGATAAGAAGTTTCATTTTCCTCAAGACTCTTGAAACTTCACAACAAGCATCTCCAGATAACTTGTGGTATTGTAATTTGTTATCATGCTCCACTGGCAGCATTAGTAGACGATGCAAAGTAATACCTTTAATGTTATGTGCTGCCAGTCCAGTTGGAGCGGTGACAACACAAGACAGCGATGACTCAGTCCTTTTCTGCAAATAACATGAAATTGCTTTAATGAGGAAACTTTTTCCAGTTCCCGCTTCTCCACTCACGTACAGTCGGACTGGCTTCAACGACGTACATGAGCACTCTTTCTTCTCATGACTTAATCCATGATCTATTTGGTTGGTAACTTCGTCATATATTTTCCTCTGCTCAACGTTGAGTTGTCTTTCCAAGTCTTCTAAGTTAACCGCATCCTCCTGAGCATGTGCCATGGCTCTTTCCACTTCAATCATGGCAGTGGCAGCTTAATTTTCGATAACTGGTCCTCCTAGAGGATCCTGACTCAATAAAACAGAACTCTGACTGTCCTGAGAACTGTCTCTAGCAATCTCGGCTGCAATCGTTGCTTCCTGCTCGATTTCCGCATTCAACATTTCTAGATATTTGGGAAAAACAGGACATTCTATGGTCTCCTTGGCGGCATTGAAAGAGTCTTCGTAACAGAGGAAATCTCCAAGCAGTTCCTCTTCTGCACGCCAAGGCTTGAAAAGTTGCAAAAGTGCTAAATAGAAAAACTCTTTTCTTTCAGGAGATTCGCCACTCAATTTTCGATGGTTTACCAAGTGGCATTTTCTTTGCTTGACCAGACATCCCTCACTTCCAATTACAGCATACACTCCTTTATCAATATCTTCTTTGATGTTCCTCTTGAATATGTAATTTTGTAGAACCTCATACAGACAAACATTCTCGAGGTGACTGCTTCTATTTGGATAATATGTATCCAACATGTTGGTCTTCAAAATATCTGTACTGTTTGGCTCCTTTTCCGCCAAATACTCAATTTCCCGTACAGGTTTCAGAACTCGATTACGCGTTGCAGCAAGACCAAGACTCGCCCAAATGATACTCCTGGATTTGGCATAGAGACTTGCTGAAGACAACCGGTCAGAACATTCGTAAGCTCCGATTTCTCGATGCGACAACATCTTCAGACTGAAACTGTACAACTTCTTACTGAGGCTCTTTTCATAGGAAATGTCCTCCCACATATCCTTCAATTCTGTCTTTTCTTTTTTGGTGATGTAAGATGTCACATACCGAGCCACAGCCATACAGTTATCAGCCACAAACTGTATATCCATGTTAGCATACCACATGGACAAAATCACTGGGTTGTAGTCGTTGATGTACTTGGACTCTTCGTTCCTTTTCAAATTGTAGGTATTTTTGGGTGATTTCTTCATCACATTATGTCGCAGCGAAGACATCAAACTGTTCACTCTTCCTTTAGAAATCACCGGTCGTGGAAAGGCGAAACGACATTTTGTGTAGAACTTGTCCTTGTTTCTGAATTTAAGACGACAGTACTTTCCACAACGATGGCTTTGGAAGCGTAAAGCTTGTTCTCTTAGGCTTTTGTCTTCCTTTGCCTTTGGAACAGCACATGTAGAATACTGTTCTATGAAACTCATCACTTAGTCATCTGGATCTGTTCCAAATTTGGGTGCATCTTTGATCCACAGCAGCATATGTATATGAGGAGCACCTCTTGCTTGGTACTCCTTTCTCCAGAAGAAATCCAACACCTCTCCAAGAGGTGGATTTTTCTTGTTCATGATGAAAGACATCATAGCTTCAAATCTATGATTGAAGTACCTGCATACATTCACTGGATCCAAAGAGCACAGTTTTCCGGGTGTCTTGAATTCGATATTTTCAATGTTTCCATTTGCCTCTCGTAGAAATTCAAGTAAGTCTTCCCAGCCATACTCGGCACAGCTGAGAGTGAGGAACCATGTGGGAGTTCCTAAGTTCCTCAGCATACATTTTAAATCACCATGACGACGGTACCAGTACTCATTAGTACCACGCTGACACGCCATGAGATTAATCAGGTGAGAATCCAAAATACTGTCTTGCACATTGACTTTATCCATAAAGTCCCTTGCCGAGATATTTTGCATGTGTACACCACTTTTCAAGATGTGGTTCACTGCATATGACAGTCCAGACAGATCGCTTTCAAACAGTAGATGAAACAAATAGGGAATGCATTGACGAAACCTAGGATCTTCTGCATACAATCGTAAAGTCCGGTATTCAGAAGCAGGAATTTGATCAGGTCGCTCATCATATCTTCCTCCTTGACCTGTTGGAAATAGCTGTGGGAAACACCGAGCTTCCAAACTTTCCTCCCAAACACTAATGGGGCTTCCTTTGGCTTGTTTCATTTGAAACAACTCAATAGCATTCCCCATGACTTCCTTGGAATGCAAAGGATGAACACTATAATGTTCATGTATTTCTTCATTTTAGAGGCTTCTACTTTCTCAATTTGACCAGCACACAAATCGCTAGCCTCTTCTTCACTTACTTCCTCTTCTGCAACATATACATTCTTGTAGTACTTATTGTTTTTCTTCAAATACAATGTTGCCTTTTTGACTTTCCTAACATCCACTAAATCTTGCCAGATTTTCTTACTCTTTGTCGGAACCCCATTAACTAAGATAACCAGAGGTTCCTCTTCCACTTTCTCTACTCCAATTGTATTAATGTTTTTCTTCAAATCTAGATGCAAATAAACAACTCTTCCCTTTAATCCTCTCTGTAAATCTGATGGAGGCAATTTCCCTGTCTTTGGCTCCATTCGTACAATAGCCTGAAAGGGATGGATACTTTGAATCAAAATAGATTCATAAGTATTTAAATCCTTCAATTCAGAAGGAATCTCAACCAATTCCAGATTATTATGAACCGCTCTAGCAGGCATCCGGTTTTGATTTAATTTGTTACAACAATAAGTACACACACGTTGATCAGATCCCAAATCAAAACAATTTTCTACCATCAAGTATGTTGCAAAATCCTTCCATTCACTATTATTTTCCCCTTCACTTTTCGCATATAAATCCACTAACTTAGTCCGATTCTTATAATAAGTGCGTCGACAACACACACAAGTGAAATTAGGCCTCTCACTTGATTTCACCTGAAACGTGGCAATTTCTTTCTGAAAATTATCTGTACTGGAAACCTGTACACTATCTTCCACATTACCTTCTTCTTCTGGGTCAATTTCAACATTCTCCTCTTTACTTGCAAAGTAACAAAACTCAATTTCTTCACAAATATTCTTCACATCTACTTCAGAACCATGCAAAAGAGCAGTGCATAATTGTTTAAGCATAATTGCTGGACTCTTAGCATAATACACATTCTAACTAATTTCCTCACTTTATTATGATGCACTGCTAGCATCCTGAAATGATGATAAACACTCTGGTATACTCTCCTGGAAAGACAAGCCAGTGAATGACCATGCAAACCTGTCACTTCTCTCACTCTGCAAGGATCTAATTCTTGCAACAACTTCATTTTCTGTTTTAAACGTTTCTTATTAAATGTCCGTACAAAATCACAAAGCAAATTGATGGAATCCTGTCGCACACTGCAAATACTACTACACTTCCAGGTATACACTGGTCCCTTAGGACGTCTTCCTAAAACCTCATTACCTAACACCTCTTCTGCCTCTGTTGTCACAAGTTTTTCTTTTTCAACTGGACAACCATCTTTCACCTCATAAGCTCGACCACTGGTGTCAACTGCATGCACCAAATCATTATCCTGGAAATAACTCTCCTCATTAAAAAATGCCTCACAACTTGAACTATACATCCATTCTCCTGAAAAAACTTCACAAAAATTACTACGATTAACTGTTCTCTTCCATCTACTATTTGTTTTGAAATCATAAATTGCCTTGTTTAGTTTCCTAATTCTATTGATTATCAAAATAAATAACTTTCGCTTAATTTCGAATGCCTGATCAATAATTTTCTCAACTTTTTTTTTTCTCTTATAAAAAACCACTTTCTGTTGACCTTTCTTAATCTTTTTTAACAAATTGCCAATTATCCTGTTGCGGAACATTCGTCTACGAATGTCCCTAAACTGATTTTTCCTTCTACTACCATGCACAGAGTTATCTCCTGCTCTAGCAGTAACATTTTTGATTGGCCTTTCCTTTCCGTTTAAATTGGCTCTCTTTTTCTGGACTAAAACATGTTCTGTAGTAATACTTTTTTTTCTACAAATGTTTCTTAGGAATGATTTCGTTGTTTTACCCGGAGCTTTCTTGGTGACTTTACGAGTTTTAATTGTAGAGGACTGCTGCAAGCATTTAGTAATCTGCTGTCTTTGACGTTTTGTAGCCTTTCGGCTTCTTTCTTTAGATGGCATATTGTAGTTTTGAAATGATCTGAAGTTGAATCTGTGGTAAAATATAATAAAAAAATTTATTAACCACTATTACCAAACAGTAAATCAATAACAGTCGTCAAAAAATTAACACACTAGTTGTCAATTCTACATACAATAATTTTTAGTGCATTTACAAATTTAAAACTCACAAATAGTAGCAAAGAAATGGAATGCTTCTACATTTGACCTGTGCTCTTTTATATGTGAATCTGAAATAATTTTATGAGCATATTTGACTATTTTATTAAAGACACTACACACAAGCTGTTTTTGAAGTTGTATTTAATTTTAAATGAAACGGTTTACATGGTTACTTTTCATTTCCAGGAACTTAAATTTATTTTTAAAAGTCTTTATAATTCAATAGGCTCGAGCAGGTCAGCTTCCCACCCTATGTCATACAATTCTGACAAATCGGCATCCTCATCATATTCATCCTCATCCACAGGATATAAATCATCCAAGGGATCTACTTCCACTGACGTTTCAATCACAAGTTCAATGATAAGATCGAGATCAACAGATTGCTCATTATCACTCATGCTTGATGTTGTCGTTATCTTTAAAGAAAGAGAACAACAATGAGATGTTGCAGAGTAAGAGACAAATCTCAGAGACTATAATTGTAAAATTGTTTAACAAGAGTAACATTTTGCAGATATTATTTAACCATGTCCAGCGATGCTGAGGAGGTGAGGCCTATGTCCAATTTTTCAGTGAACAGGACTCATCTCTTCTTAACCTTGGATAAGCCTCACCAACACTGTGTCCCCTGCTAATACTTAAATTTAAAGGAGCAGATTTATGTTAACTGGCGCATCCCCAGGGATGCACCAGTTAACGTGCGCCACTGCTCTGCCACCCATGATGTGCCGCATTGACAATGCAGAGCATCATTGAGCAAAAACAGCACAGATGCGTCACGCATCTGTTCCACAAAAACGGCGCATTGCAGGAATCACGTCGTAAGCGCGACATATCTACTGCAATGCACAGGGGCAAGCCACACATTGCATGGTGCATCACTCCTTATGCCTGTTTCAAACAGGCGTAAGGATTTGATTCAGCAATGCCATAAATGTGACTCAGTGAAATCTTCTTAATTTTACTGTGTTAGTTTTACAGGGCTTTCATGCAAATGACTGCCCACCCTACAACAAAACGCTCACATGAAATCTGACGCAGGTTTCATGTGGCACAGGACTTTACAGCATGACACATCTGCCTAGATGCATCAAGTTGTAAATATGTCGCAACATAGCAAATCTTTTGCACCGCCGCTGCGTCACAAAAGTGACGCACAGCGGCGCAAAAGAGGCACACGGCTATCATAAATCTGTCCCTAACATTTTAAATGATTGATTCAGGATGACGATAAGGTGTGGCCTATCCAGAGGTTTGTTTGAGGTGAGGCCTACTCAGGGTTCCAGATGACATTTAGGCTTGTTGAAGAGTACAGAGGAGATAATACATGTGCAGGCCTACCAATGAAGTGAATCATGTCCACTGCACTCTTGAACAAAGGTCAGACGTCTTCTGTGTCCGTGGACAGGCCTAAACTTCATCTGCACAATGTGATTCGTAAAGTTAGGAAACACAGGTGATGTAATTGAAAAATTTGGAATTTCTTTTCCTCATTTCACAATCACATAACCTGTGTTTCCTTTGCTTAGGTATCTCATTGTGCAGATGGAAACTAACATATCAAAGACTACGCAGAAGTTGAGCACTGTATGCAACAATTTTGACATTTACAGAAGATTCAGCTTCTCCATGCCCCCTACACAGTCCTAAATGTTTACAGTTTAAACTGACGGTATCTTGTTGGAGATGAAGTGAGGCCTATCTTGCAACATGGTGCATCTTTTGCATCACTGCTGCATCACAAAAGTGACGCAACAGCGGCGCAAAAGAGGCGCACAGCCATCATAAATCTGCCCCTCACATTTTAAATGATTGATTCAGGATGACGATAAGGTGTGGACTATCCAGAGGTTTGTTTGAGGTGAGGCCTACTCAGGGTTGCAGATGAAATTTAGGCTTGTTGAAGAGTACAGAGGAGATAATACATGTGCAGGCCTACCAATGAAGTGAGTCATGTCCACTTCACTCTTGAACAAAGGTCAGACCTCTTCTGTGTCCGTGGACAGGCCTAAACCTCATCTGCACAATTTGATTCGTAAAGTTAGGAAACACAGGTGATGTAATTGAAAAATGTGCAAATATTTATGCTCAATTCACAATCACATCACCTGTGTTTCCTCAGCTTAGTTATCTCATTGAGCAGATTTAGTCTAGCATATCCAAGAGTACGCAGAGGATGAGGACTGTATGCAACAGAGCAATGTACATTACTCACCTCCTTTGACACTTACAGAAGCCTCAGTTTAATATTTCTCAGTTCAATATTTATTTAAAGAAGCAGACACCAATATGACCTTCTCATAAATGTGAAAAGCGTTTTTTTTTTTAAAACGATTTTCTGGTCATAATTTGAAAACACAACACAGGTCCTATGTAGAAGCACACCCTATCAGTACTTAAATTAGCCAAGCACACATGGGGGCGTATTTACAAGGACCTTGCACCACGGGGAAATAACTTAAATTAAAATGGGGAAAATAACATCAAAGGGACTCAAAGGCCTTTTAAATATGCCCCAAGCAGCCTATGAAACTCCAGCAGTACATATCAAGAAACTTAAATGACTTCAATAAACGTTTTTAAACACATCAAGTAAAGCAGTTATATAAACTACATTCAAGGGGAAGTGAATTAAAATGCCCTAACACATATGAAAGCGTATTTTGAAGGCCCTTGCACCATTTTTCCATCACTTTTAACATGGCTATGTAACTCAAAGAAACAAAATCTAAATTTGCCAAGCACACATGGGGGCGTATTTACAAGGACCTTGCACCATGGGGAAATTACTTAAATTAAAATGGGGAAAATAACATCAAAGGGACTCAAAGGCCTCGTAAATATGCCCCAAGCAGCCTATGAAACTTTAGCAGTACATATCAAGAAACTTAAATGACTTCAATAAACGTTTTTAAACACATCAAGTAAAGCAGTTATTCAACTACATTCAAGGGGAAGTGACTTAAAATGCCCTAACACACATGAAAGCGTATTTTGAAGGCCCTTGCACCATTTTTCCATCACTTTTAACATGGCTATGTAACTCAAAGAAACAAAATCTAAATTTGCCAAGCACACATGGGGGCGTATTTACAAGGACCTTGCACCACGGGGAAATGACTTAAATTAAAATGGGGAAAATAACATCAAAGGGACTCAAAGGCCTTGTAAATATGCCCCAAGCAGCCTATGAAACTCTAGCAGTACATATCAAGAAACTTAAATGACTTCAATAAACGTTTTTAAACACATCAAGTAAAGCAGTTATTCAACTACATTCAAGGGGAAGTGACTTAAAATGCCCTAACACACATGAAAGCGTATTTTGAAGGCCCTTGCACCATTTTTCCATCACTTTTAACATGGCTATGTAACTCAAAGAAACAAAATCTAAATTTGCCAAGCACACATGGGGGCGTATTTACAAGGACCTTGCACCACGGGGAAATGACTTAAATTAAAATGGGGAAAATAACATCAAAGGGACTCAAAGGCCTTGTAAATATGCCCCAAGCAGCCTATGAAACTCTAGCAGTACATATCAAGAAACTTAAATGACTTCAATAAACGTTTTTAAACACATCAAGTAAAGCAGTTATTCAACTACATTCATGGGGAAGTGACTTAAAATGCCCTAACACACATGAAAGCGTATTTTGAAGGCCCTTGCACCATTTTTGCATCACTTTTAACATGGCTATGTAACTCAAAGAAACAAAATCTAAATTTGCCAAGCACACATGTGGGCATATTTACAAGGACCTTGCACCACGGGGAAATGTCTTAAATTAAAATGGGAAAAATAACATCAAAGGGACTCAAAGGCCTTTTAAATATGCCCCAAGCAACCTATGAAACAAAGCAACATTTTAAATACACAACTTTCTTCATAATTTTCTCCCTAAAGCATACTATTCTCTAACTAAATTAAATTAATCTTTTCTCACCTTAGCAAATACTTTTTGAGTTTCAAAACAGTCTCAGACACACACCAATTTGTCTTCAGCAGAGCAAAAGGTATGCACTCCAGAGGCTGCAACCAACAATGGCACAGAAATGCTGTAATTCATCACACATATCTCTCATGTCACCCAATCAAAACTCTTCCCTCACTTTTTTCAAATCAACACCCTTCCCCCTTCTGCCCTTTCTGCCTTTTTTCCATAGCAACCACCTCCTGAAAGACCTCTCATGTTTGCAAGTTCACACAACAATGTTTCAATTGAACTCTGAACTCTCAGTACACCTGCGTATCCAGTGCAATCTTTCATAAAATTATTTTTTCTTGACCATTCAAATTACATCTTTCAAAGAACTCATCCATGCACCCTAACTTTCTGTTTTCAGCAATCAAAACCCACCAATCACTGCTACTGATTAATTACCACAGAAACTCCACCGTTTTTTTCATTACATACTCCTACTGTTCCAACTGCCATTTCATTCCCACACTTCATCTGACTGCAGCAGAACCTCCTCTCACCATGTTTTCTGTCTGGATTATTGGACATAGTTACATCCACTGGGCTCAAAGGTATGCTGATAACAGAAATGTACACAACCTCAATTTACAAAATGTGGAAATCAACTAGATTGGCCACAGAGGATTAAGATGTCACCAATTGATACCATTGGTGAAAACCTTTTTTCATTTGCCAAAACCTGACCTGTTAATTGTGCACTGTGGAGGAAATGACTTGGGCACTTTGACTGGGGTAGGTCTGGAAATGCTTTTAAAAGACACCTTTGACCAATTGATGGCACTTTTTCCTCAAACTGCCTTGGTATATTCAAATATATGCCAAAGACAGAAATGGGAGTGGTCCAACCAATTTTGTCCACAAATTGAGAAATCGAGGAAGCATGTAAATAAGTCTGTTTCAGCCTACATGAGAGACCATGGAATGGGCTCCATCTACAACAATAACTTGCGTTACTACATGCAAGATATCTACAGAGCAGATGGAGTTCACTTCTCAGATGAAGGAAACAGAATTTTCATCCTGAATTTAAGACTGTGCATTGGTACCTACTTGTAGGTACCTAAAACAGCCACAGGACCCAAAAGCTCTTTTCAGAGCTACCCTACATCTGATCACTCACAATTATTATTTTACTCTAACTTTTTTCACTAATTTTCACCAAAGTACGCTCCCCGGAGCGCTACCCGGTACGCGCACCGGACGCTAACCGTGCGAAAATTTGAAAAAAAATGTTTTTTTTTTGCACATATGGGCCTCCTCAGCCACCCTCAGAAAACCTAGGGGGTCAGGATACGTCTACCGTGCCCCCTTCTAGCCATTCTCAACATTATTTGCCCTCCATCTTGTATCTCAATTCTACCGAAACACAAAATGGAGGACTCCCGTAACGCTGCCGGTACTACATACCAATCCCTACCATTTTCACAAATTTGGTTGGAATTCCATTTAGCCATTTAGCCTGTAGACCTCTCTAAATACCCTGAGGTAAATTACTTCACAAAACACATCTGAATTGTTGGAATTGACAACCAATTAAAATGTTACTTTCATTTTCTACTTTTTTTACCTGACATTTGATTGGTTATGTACCTGAATATATATAAAGAAAGAGAGAGAAACACAGCCATTTTGACTACTACTTCCTGAAGTACATTGCAAGAGCATTTTCACTGACAACTTAAACTTGTTTATAAAAGGTAAGATGTTATTTTGTAAATTTGAAAGGAGAACTATGTCATGCACTTTAAATTAATTTGGGAAAACATTTTTAGATAGTTATATACTGTCCCTCTGTAAGAGTTAGACATTGAGAAAGGCTTGTTTATTATAATTATGGATTGATTTAGGTTTTTGTGGTATAATTATGAATTTACTTAGGCTTCTTCACAGGCACTTTTTAATAGTACTACTTCACGCCTGAAACCATACAGTGCCCATAGATTACTTCTCTGTTATAAACTCACAAGTACCTGTCTGAACTTAAACCCAACAGTGCCCTATCTCTACTGATGTATTTATTTTTTATGCAAATTACAGCAAGAAAATGGAAGGAGAGCAGAATATTTCCTTCAAAATTGTTCTGGAGAACAACACAGAAAAAGATATTGAGGACAATGATGACTCAGATTTCATGGATGAATCACGGGACCATGAATTAGTTCAATGTGTAGATGCAGTAGATTCGCTGATTGAAAATGAGAACATTTCCGACAATGTGTTGTTAAATGTTCTGTTAAATTTGGAAAAAGAATCACAAAAATAAATTTATATTTAATAAAAAAAAGCAACAAAAAAAACAACAAAATGAACAATCAATAAACATACAATATTTAAAAAGTCTATCATTCTTTTTTCCTTATAGTACGCTCCCCAGACCGCTTCCTGGTGCGCGTACCGGGCGCTCCCCACGCAAACAAATTGATTTTTTTTTATTTTTTTTCCCCCCGCGGGGCCCTTTTAAAGCCTCCACATCAAACCTAGGGGGTCAGGGAGGATCTGCTATGCCCCCTTATGGTCATTTACCCCTTTGTTTTGGCCTCCTCTTGTCTCTCGATCCTACCGAGAGACAAGATGGCGGCCGCTCCGGACTGTTTAGAATGTTGACAGACACCGGAGAGCCAATCAGCTTCGCTTCGCGAAGTTCCGTTACGCGTCAGGTACGCGAACCGGGGCGCTGCCCGGAGCGCGCTTACAGATATATATATTTTTTTGAACGTTAATTTCTCAAAATCCACTGGAGCACATATATTGAGACCTAGCAAAGGCACATCGGGCTACCAGTCCCTACAATTTTGCCAAGTTTCGTGGAAATCCAGTTAGCCGTTCGAGCTAAAAGTGAGTCCAACCGCCCTATGGAAAATTGCATGGGAAAAACGCGTTTTGGGACCCCCCTTTTTTCTCGGCCCCCCCTTGACGAAACCCCCCCAAATTTTCAGGGGCTGCTCAGAAACAAAATGTTCAATTTTCCTGAAAATTTCAGCCAATTCCGTCCTCAAACACCAAAGTTATTCGACATAGAATTTTCAAAAATCCCATAGAGAAAAAATCCTAACTATATATACCTACTGGCGACCGCCAGTAGGTAATATATATATATATTTATATATATATATATATATATATATATATATATATATATATATTTGTACTCCAAAAAACGCTGCTCGAGCGATCCTCAACCTAACAACGCTGGTGCCGTCGGTAGTAGCAGCCGCTACTCTTTACTTCACACAGGTTCCAAATCCAACTGATTAGAAGGACATAGAGACGACACACCAAGAGATCTTTGCACAAATCCTTTATTGTGCACTCGTAGAACAAGGACACAAGTCCTTGTTCTAGGTTCTCAGTTGGATTTGGAACCTGTGTGATATATATATATATATTCACTGAAAAAAACATAGGTTATAGACCATATATAGTTAGGAATTAGCATTTACAAAACCTTGAAAATTCACTGAAAAAACCATAGGTTATAGACCATATATAGTTAGGAATTAGCATTTAAAAAACCTTATTTTACTCACACAAAACCATTGAAATTCCATATATAGTTAGTTGCACTAACTATATATCGCGCACCCGCAATCCACTGCTGATCATGTCACATATTACATCATTCATGACATGGTCAGTGACATCACTGATGACATCACTGATGACATCTCAAATGACATCACTGATGACATCACTGATGACAACATCCAGTGACTGTATGTTTCTGTAAAGTTAAAATATGTCTTACATATTGAAGAATGAGTGGATGTATAAGTGTCTGGATGAAGGATTTAGTAGGTGCGTGACTGACTGTATGAGTGAGTGATTAAATGTGTCTCACTGAATGCATGGGTTAGTGACTAAACTGTCTTAATTTGTGCATCATTATGTCTGTTGTGATGTAAACTGCTGCATGTGTTGATCATTAGCTATACGAGAGGCTATATGTGTTATTGATTGGTTGCCCAAATATTTGTATGGGAGATTGAGTTTGTGTAGGGGTGGCTGGGAGGTGTGTGACTCTGTGCATAGATGTGTGAGCAGTTGATTCACTAGGTGTATGAGTTCAAGAGTGCATGTGGAAACAGCTACATGGGCAGTTGACTGTGTGCATGAGTGTATTGATGAGTGAATGGATATCTCAATGCTACATGTCATAGTAAGTACATATGTAAACACAGTACATGTGAGAGTTGGCATATATAAATAACTGTGCATGAGAGCCACTGAATGTGTGAGTGGTTGTATGGATCATTGTGAACTTGTATCAGGGATTGTATAAGAGAGTAAATATGTGTTAGTATATGTTTGAATAAGTAAGGTGTGTATAACTGTATAGTTGAAGAAATGGAGTTGAGAGTGTTTCTTTGCATGACTGACTAGGTGTGTGAGTAACTCCATGGATGAGTGACAGTGTGTGAGTGTCTGTATACACTGAGTGTATCTAAGGTTATATTAGAGTCTGAAGAGGTTTATCGTATTAGCACAAGAATGATGTCAAATGAGATGTCATCATTGATGTCATCAGTGATGTCATTTGAGATGTCATCAGTGATGTCATCAGTGATGTCACTGACCATGTCATGAATGATGTAATATGTGACATGATCAGCAGTGGATTGCGGGTGCGCGATATATAGTTAGTGCAACTAACTATATATGGAATTTCAATGGTTTTGTGTGAGTAAAATAAGGTTTTTTAAATGCTAATTCCTAACTATATATGGTCTATAACCTATGGTTTTTTCAGTGAATTTTCAAGGTTTTGTAAATGCTAATTCCTAACTATATATGGTCTATAACCTATGGTTTTTTCAGTGAATTTCAATGGTTTTTTAATAGCAAATATCATACACTGTCGAATGTCAAGTACGTGGTAAGTAAAAGCATTTTCGTGTTTATGCACACTGATCTGCTTTGAATGCTGCCCCCCACCCCTCATTTCTATTAGGAGTACTCTCTCTTTGCAGATAGTGAAGGGTAGTTAACGCAGGCCTTTGCCCCCGTTGTAATCCGTCGTGCCTGCTTCTCTCTCCATTTGATTGATTGTTCTCTTTGGTTCATTCTCTATTTACAAACAAGCACAGAGTCGCAATACTCTGTTTAGTCTTTGCAGATAGCGAAAAATCGTGTAAAAAAACAAAAGGAATCGAGCAAAATCAGTAGGCCACTAATGGGATCTCTTTTTGACCTCGCTAAAATAGAAACATTAGGAACAACCTGTTGAAAATAGCAATGTGTATGTACATAAGCGGCGTTCATTTGTGTTCACAGTACCCCTTGTTGATTGTTTGAATCGAGCATTGAATTGTTCGAAGTTGGTTCTCTTAAGGATCTTCTCTGCCTGCAAACGAGGAAGAATAGGAATATTCTCTCTCCCTTTGCAGATAGTGAAGGGTAGGTAACGCAAGCCTTTAACACGTCGTACCTATTTCATTCCTCATTGATTGATTGATTGTCCGAACATTGACTGTTTGGGAATTAGTTCTTTTTGGAGGTATTCCCTGTTTGCAAATAAACGTAGGAAAATCTTTGCAAGTAGTGAAAGGGTACGTAATGCGGACCTTTCTCCCCGTTGTAATCTGTCATGCCTATCTACTCCCCACTCATTGATGCACCTGTTTCACCCGGACCATTTACTAGAGATAGGTCATCTGGCCCGACCAGAGAGCACCCCTAGTGAAAAGGACATATGCAATAATAACGAAGTGATCACTGTATCCTGTTAACAGAAACTTTAGCATGAAACAACCTGGAAAGAAAAGAATAGGAAAACGAAAATCAGTAGGCCACTGATTAACTTTTTATTAAATAACAAACAAAGAAACGATAACAATACGTAATGATAAAACCTATTATTGTCCTAGAAACAAGAAACGTTAGAAGTAAGCCCGTAATAAGAAACCTGAAAACATCGCCCCTCACTGCCCCAAAACGTGTCTGTCCCACCGCCTGACACGGCCAAATAACGGCAAACTGGGAAAGATAGAAGTCAGCAGACATCCGCCCCATTCTAGAAACTTCCAAAGGGCAACAGGTTTTCGGCTACGCCCAGCCGGAAGCAACACATATAAGGCGGGTCCTGCTGCCACGCCTCGGCCAGGAGATCATCACGTAGGGTGTAGCCGGAGGAGAGGCCGAGGCCAGCGGGACCCGGCCAGGGGGATTGACAACACTGGAGAGTTTCAGGGGGGGGAATGTCCCTGTCCTCGACCACCCCTCTCTCTCCCAGTCCGGCCGCGGTGGCCCTTGAGAGTTGCAGGTTGTCCCTCCACACTCTCTCCCGGTCCGGCCACCAACGGCCGGGGGCTGGGGCCGACGGGATCCGGCTGCAGCCGATGAGCCAAGGAACCCATTCATGGGGCCAGAGCAAAGGGCGTCCGGCCGCCATCCACCGGAGGTGCGGCCCAAAGACGGACGGGACATTTCTTCTTTCTTTTATAATGGCTGCGACAACACTGGGGGGGGATGTCTTGCACATGCCTCCGACCCCCCCCCCCCTCATCCTCATCGCCTGGTCCGGCCATAACAAATGTCAAGCGAGACGCCGTGGGGTGCACTGGGAGGGAGAGACGGTGCGAACAGGCCTCTCCCGCCTCCCCAGGTGGAGGCTTCCCAGCTGCACCCTCAGCGCTCCAGGCGCCCGGAAAAGGGTTCTTCCACTGTGGCGATGCTGCAACGTCTCGCCCGGCAGGGTGGAGCCCGTCCGCTCATTTGACCCCGCGATCGCCAGTAGCTACCGAACTCTCAAAATGGCGGTCGACCTGGCAAGAGCGGGCCCAGCATAAAGAAATGGCCCGGTCACTGGTTGACTCCACCACCGTAGTCCTGCACGACCTTGAAGATTCTAGAGGAGCCGCGGGAGTCTCCGACCCCCGCAGACACCCCCGATGGGGAATGACTGCCATGATCGCCCGTGGAGTGACGAAACTGTATCCGCGGGACGTCGGCGCTCCCATGCTGCCACCAGCCTCAGTTTGAATGACTAGAATCCTGCAGACCTCAGTTCCGGTGAAAGCACAGTGTGACCCGGTAGGAAAAATTGTTGCACCCCCTCCCCTTTTTGACTGATAGTTCAAACCACCGATCCTTTCCTTTGCCCTTTTACCGGAACTATGGACTGCCTCCCCCTCTTTTACATTTTCTAGAGAAAACAAAACATTAACCACTACATTAGCATAGCAGTTGACACCAGAACTGTTTTCAAATTGAAAACCAACAACATCTTCAACAGAATCCTTTTTGTTTCTGCTGTGACCCTGCTACAGCACAGGCATTGTCCCCAGCAGTAATTCTGCAATGCCGGTAAGTATAGCTGTGGTGCCTACTGGACTCACTCACCCCCGCGGCGCCCCACGCCGTTATTTGCTGGGCGGCAACTTACTAGACATCACCTTCGTGACATCCAGATTTCAGCGCTTTCTGCTGCCTTGGAACTATTCGCACAACAGACCGCTACTGACAATCCACCCCCCGGGACGCCCCACGCCGGATACCCAAATCAGTGCGGCACCCAGGCAACATCTTCTGAATTTTCATAATTTGAAAGAACTAGTAACATGTCCTCATCAGGAATTTCCTCATGAAAAGTCTGCAATGATGATTCTTGTAACTCTATGGTCTCCAAACATTCGATAAATTCGCCATCAAGAGATTGATCAAAAAAATCATTCAAGTCATCTCCTCCTTGTGAGAAGATTTCATTATTGGTGCTGTCAATTTCAATAAATGTATTGGATAATTCAAAAGAAATTGCCACGGTCTGTTCGTTGTTTAAATGTTTTTACTGTTTTTGTTTTGTTGTATATATTTATAAGTTATTAAAGTTTTATAATCCTACTACTTTGTTGGAGTGCTATATATTTTTAATATGACACATAATTGTAAAAACTTTGATGTACAAAGAGTCATCCCTGGAATCTTCCGCTTCAGGCTCGGTCCCCTCCCCAATCACAATACAGGATGGTTTTCAGATAGTAGGAACACGTGTGGTGTGACGGATCTCATCGGGTGTGGGCCTTGATCTACTATAACTCCTTTGAAGAGGGGTGATTCTTTACAGCTGGGGCCATAAACTACATCTGCAGGGCTAGCTGATAGCCTGGACAATCGGACACAGAGGAAGAGGAGTGTCAGAGGGTGCGGTAGTGAATAGGGCGAAAGGGAGGTGTCGGGCGGGCACAGAGTGTGATTCTCAGGGAAGAGCAGCGCAGATGGGGGGAGGTTTATTGCCCATGCATAAGACAGAGAGCGGGGGTGACCAGTGCCTGGGGAAGATGCTTGCGAAGGTGGGGAGCCATGCTAAGGATCGACAGCGTGCAGAGAGTGGGTCTGGTCAAGGCATCTAAAATGGCTGCCGTGCACGACAAAAGTGTGGCATTTCAAAAAAGGCAAGATGGCGCAGACAATGTTTTTCAACACTTCCTCATTTCCTTCGAATCGAACATTAACAGACGTTGGTGCATATTACCAAAGTTAAGCGATATTTATCGCTAACGATGCTTAGCAACGAATTTTTTACCGCTAAGCATCGTCAGAAATTATCGAAGATAAACCTTGCTATTATCAAGGTTTATCGCAAATGCGATAAAAAACGGCCGCAATGCATGAATATCGCTAAAAAGTCAGCGATATTCATGCATTACCGAGCTAATGCTCTTAGCCATGTTATCCACCTCCCATTGGATAACATGGCTAAGAACTGCTCAAGGCAGGTTTTAGTTTTTGGAGATATTCGCGCTTAGCGCGAATATCTCCAAAAGTTGGTAATAGGAGATAGATATCTTGCATGTTGTAATGCAAGTTATGGTGGTATATGGAACTCATACCATAATCTCTCAGGAAAGCAGAAACTGATCCTTTTGGGACCGCCTGAGAAGGCCTAGGAGGTGAGGGGTACTCTACTTTGCCCCCTTTTCACGTTCCGAACTATTTTTTTTTACTCTCTTCTGTAATTACACAAAATGGCAGCGATAAGATGCATCAGAGACAGACAGTGAGAGAAAGGAGGCCGGAGATGAAGAAGAGATGTCAAATACACATTGGAGATAATATAGTGGGAGAAGGGAAGTAAATATGAGTAAACTTACCATGTAACATAAAAATGTTGCACTCTATACTATAAGTCTCATTTTATACTACAATCACTTCGCTACAACCTCATCAATTAAAAATAAAAATGAATAATGTCTCAAACAATTTTTGATTTCTAAATATAAATTTATTCTTCTGAATTTTCAAAATTTGAAAGAACTAGTAACATGTCCTCATCAGGAATTTCCTCTTCAATCATCTCATCTGGAATCTCCTCATGAAAAGTCTGCAATGATGATTCTTCTAACTCTATGGTCTCCAAACATTCGATAAATTCGCCATCAACAGATTGATCAAAAAAATCATTCAAGTCATCTCCTCCTTGTGACAATATTTCATTATTGGTGCTCTCAATTTCAATACATGTAGTGGATAATTCAAAAGAAATTGCCACGGTCTCTTCATTGTGAGCCATTTTATTTTGAAATTGCTTGCTGTAAATTGCAGAAAAAAATAATCACTTTCATTTATCGTTTTTAGTAATACATAATATAAAACTAACTTTATCAAGTATTTAGTATAACAGAAGGACTGTAAATAAATAACAGAAAACATTTTTCAAATTATCTTCAAGTGTACAACATAGTTCCCCTTACAAATTAACAACTCACCTTTTTAAAAGTAGGAGAAGTGTTAGTACTGTGTAAATCAAACACCAGCAATTGACCACCAAAAATTCCTCACAAATGTACCTCAGACAGTAGTATCACAAAATGGCTGTGGTTTCCTCTCATTTTAGATATATACATAACCAATTAACTTTCATCACACACAAATACAAAACCAAAGTAACATTTTAATTGGTTCTAAATTTCAACACTTTCAAATGTGTTTTCCCCATGCAATTTTCCATAGGACATTTAGATACGTCTACAGCCTGAATGGCTGAACGGAATTACACCAAACTTGGCAAAATGGTACCTCAAACCTAAGAGGTCAGGGAGGATCTACTATGCCCCCTTATGGTCATTTGCCCCTTCGCTTTGGCCTCCTCTTGTCTCTCGATCCTACCGAGAGACAAGATGGCGGCCGCTACGGACTGTTTGGAATGTTTACAGACGCCGGAGAACCAATCAGCTTCGCAAAGCTCCGTAACGCGAAAAGTACGCGAAGCGGAGCGCTGTTACAGATATATATCTTTTTTTTAACGTTAATTTCTCAAAATCCACTGGAGCACATATATTGAGACCTAGCAAAGGCACATCGGGCTACCAGTCCCTACAATTTTGCCAAGTTTCGTGCAAATCCATTCAGCCGTTCGATTATTATTATTTTATTTTTTTTTGCCCTGCGGGGCCCTTTTAAAACCTCCACATCAAACCTAGAGGGTCAGGGAGGATCTACTATGCCCCCTTATGGTCATTTGCCCCTTCGCTTTGGCCTCCTCTTGTCTCTCGATCCTACCGAGAGACAAGATGGCGGCCACTACGGACTGTTTGGAATGTTTACAGACGCCGGACAACCAATCAGCTTCGCTTCACAAAGCTCCGTAACGCGTAAAGTCCGCGAACCGGAGCGCTGCCTGGTCCGCTGTTACAGATATATATCTTTTTTTGAACGTTAATTTCTCAAAATCCACTGGAGCACATATATTGAGACCTAGCAAAGGCACATCGGGCTACCAGTCCCTACAATTTTGCCAAGTTTCGTGCAAATCCATTCAGCCGTTCGGGCTAAAAGTGAGGCCAACCGCCCTATGGAAAACTCAATGTTAAAAACACGTTTTGGGACCCCCTTTTTTCTCGGCCCCCCCTTGACGAACCCCCCCCACATTTTCAGGGGCTGCTCAGAAACAAAATGTTCCATTTTCCTGAAAATTTCAGCCAATTCCGTCCACAAACGCCAAAGTTATTAGACATAGAATTTTCAAAAATCCCATAGAGAAAAAATCCTAACTATATATACCTACTGGCGACCGCCAGTAGGTAATATATATATATATATATATATATATTCACTGAAAAAACCATAGGTTAGAGACCATATATAGTTAGGAATTAGCATTTAAAAAACCTTGAAAATTCACTGAAAAAAACATAGGTTATAGACCATATATAGTTAGGGCTTAGCATTTAAAAAACCTTATTTTACTCACACAAAACCATTGAAATTCCATATATAGTTAGTTGCACTAACTATATATCGCGCACCCGCAATCCACTGCTGATGATGTCACATATTACATCATTCATGACATGGTCAGTGACATCACTGATTACATCACTGATGACATCTCAAATGACATCACTGATGACATCACTGATGACAACATCCAGTGTCTGTATGTTTCTGTAAACTTTAAATATGTCTTACATATTGAAGAATGAGTGGATGAATAAGTGTCTGGATAAAGGATTTAGTAGGTGCATGACTGACTGTATGAGTGAGTGATTAAATGTGTCTCACTGAGTGCATGGGTTAGCGACTAAACTGTCTTAATTTGTGCATCATTATTTGTATTGTTCTGTAAACTGCTGCATGTGTTGATCAGTAGCTATATGAGTAACTATATGGGTTATTGATTGGTTGCCCAATTATTTGTATGGGAGACTGAGTGTGTGTGTGGCTGGCTGGGAGGTGTGTGACTCTGTGCAGATCAATGTGTACTTGTATCAATGATTGTATAAGAGAGTAAGTATGTGTTAGTATATGTTTGAAAATGTTATGTGCTCTATGTTTAACTGTATAGATTAGAAAATGGAAGTGAGATTCTTTACAGGACTGACTAGGTGTGTAAGTAACTCCATGGGTGAGTGGCAGAGTGTAATTGTCTGTATAGGTGTATGAGTGCATATGATAGTGTTGTAAAGATGAGTCATTGTATGTATGAATGATTGTATGGGTGAATGAGTGAATGTGTGTGTAGAAGTAGGAATCAGTGAGTGCGTATGTAGTAACTAGTATTGGTGTGTCAATGGTTTCAAAAATTATACTCTGTATTTAACACTGGGTGTAACAGAGGTTATATTAAAGTGTGAGGAGATGCATTTTATTGTCACATGAATGATATCATAAGTGATGTGATCATTGATGTCAAATGAGATGTCATCAGTGATGTCATCAGTGATGTCATTTGAGATGTCATCAGTGATGTCATCAGTGATGTCACTGACCATGTCATGAATGATGTAATATGTGACATCATCAGCAGTGGATTGCGGGTGCGCGATATATAGTTAGTGCAACTAACTATATATGGAATTTCAATGGTTTTGTGTGAGTAAAATAAGGTTTTTTAAATGCTAAGCCCTAACTATATATGGTCTATAACCTATGGTTTTTTCAGTGAATTTTCAAGGTTTTTTAAATGCTAATTCCTAACTATATATGGTCTCTAACCTATGGTTTTTTCAGTGAATTTCAATGGTTTTTTAATAGCAAATATCATAAGCTGTCGAATGTCAAGTACGTGGTAAGTAAAAACATTTTCGTGTTTATGCACACTGATCTGCTTTGAATGCTGCCACCCCCCCTCATTTCTATTAGGAGTACTCTCTCTTTGGAGATAGTGAAGGGTAGTTAACGCAGGCCTTTGCCCCCGTTGTAATCCGTCGTGCCTGCTTCCCTCTCCATTTGATTGATTGTTATCCAAGCATTCACTGTTTTAGAATTGGTTCTCTTTGGTTCATTCTCTATTTACAAACAAGCACAGAGTCGCAATACTCTGTTTAGTCTTTGCAGATAGCGAAAAATCGTGTAAAAAAACAAAAGGAATCGAGCAAAATCAGTAGGCCACTAATGGGATCTCTTTTTGACCTCGCTAAAATAGAAACATTAGGAACAACCCCTCATGACAAACACGAAACTATTGAGATGAACTGAACTCCACACCATGATGGCTGCAATACAGCTCGGCTCCGCCACCCACCCCGCCCAAAATAACGATAAACTCTATGCAAATATTACAAATATATACAACACACCAGCAAAGTAACAGGGTAAAACATTTTATTAAACAACTATTTACATAACTATTTTATACTTTTTGTTGCCCGATCCGGCTAGCTCAATCGATCGAGCATGAAACTCATGCACTCTGATGGTTCAAAGTTTTGAGGAGTGCTTGTAACACTGTCTGAAGCCTATTTGCACTTGCTTCAGCTTCACTATTGTCAAAGTAAAGTGGGGACTGTTTGAGGACGTGACTGCATTTGTGAACAATGTAATGCGGTGCCACCCTGAACCGCTTGACGGAGGCCCCCGAGGGACGGTGTGATGGCGCGGACTCGGAGGGGGCGCTTGGCTCCGGCTCCCTCCCCAAGTCGTGTTCTCCTGGTGTAGCCTGAGATCGCCCCCGACATAGGTGGCCGGCTCCCGGGATCAAGCGGAACTTTTTGCCTTTTGGTAACTCTTCCATTCTTGACCTTGTCCCACAATCCGTTTCACCTAAAGACAGGCTGTAGTGGGGCGCCCCTTTACCATTTCAGTTGCCATTCTGCCCGCTTTTGCTACACTGTGCCTCTTCCGCTATTCAGCTGTTTACCGCCCGCTCTTTCGACTACAGCGTCTCGCTCACCATGTAGTTGAGTTGCTCCCGCTCTTGCGGTGCAGCGATAGCCGGCTGCCACAGTACTCTCAAAATGGCGGCCGGCTCTTCAGATTTGGGCGTGGTCCACTAAAATTGCCCTGCGACACCTTGGAACTCGGACGCTTGTCTGCTAGAGATTGGGCTCCATTCTCGAAAGCGTCCCCTCAGCCTTGAAGATTCTACAAAAGTCTTGGGGGCCCCCGACTCCCGCAGGCTTCTGGTGGAGAGCGGCTAGCATTATTGCTCGTCGAATGGCCACGACGGAGCTACGAAATGGTGGTGCTCTCATGCTAACGCCAGCTTCAGTCTGAAACATCCAGAAACACTGTAGACTACCAATTCGATCAGTTCCGGTAGCGCCCCAACGTGACCCGGTAGAGAAGAACTAGCCCTCCCCTCTTTCACTGATGGTTCTTGTTGCCTGTCCCTTCTGTTGTCATTTAACAGAACTATTTAGCCTGCTGAAAGGGGTTGTGTTCCGACCGCTGGTTGGTGGAGACATTTTGACTATATTCTAGACCTGCGTTGTCGCGTAATGCGTCATATGACGCGCCGCGTTAGCGCATCCGGAAGTGATCCGGGGCGTGACGCGCAGCGCGTAACGTAAGCATAACAGGTCATATGACTTGTTAATAAAACTTTTCATTGGTTCATTTTACTTTTCTTATTCTAATGATGCTTTCGAACATTATTTTTTCTTAAATATATGTTATAATGTTCCAGGCTAATGTACTTTCCCGGAAAATTTACAACTGTCCTGCAAGCAAAATATATTCCTTTTTCGAGAAAAAGGGCGTTTCTTCGTCCCATGACGGAGCCGTTGAGCAAAAGAGGGTCGGCCTGCTGTCTTAGTCGCCGATACGCCTGAATATCAGATTCTTATCGATCACTTTATGTTGCAGGAGTAGAAAACACAACAGCCCTTGACCATTTATCTTTACTGTGTTCCTGCGTATTATACCTTTTACCCTTCATGTAATTGGACTGCTTTATTTCACTTGCCTTTTACTGATTCGAAAACAGTGACTATTATTAAAAACTTTACCAATGTATATACTACTACTATGTTTTCTTTTAAAAACCTTTATTGTGAAAATGTCATTATACAAATACGGGCCTATAACCACGTGGGCCGGCCACGGAGCAAACTGTAATCGTATATGATGAGTAGACATTTACACTGTAGAGGAACGTAACGGGCGGGCCATTAGGTTGCAAGAACTAAAGTGTCTAACAGTTGCGGAATCGGTGGACGTACATTTTATAATTAAAATACGACAGGGCCACTTACAATAAAATTATCTAGATATACATTTGCGGGCAAGTACCATGGGTGACGTTAATTCGAACTTTCAATAGTACAGTAATCAATAACACATCAGAACTTAATATCAATAGGGATATCGAAATATTCAATCTATTCTCGTCCCCGCCCGCCATGTGCTTCAAAACTGCATACGTATCTCGTGATATCAAGGTTGTGCAACCAGTACACAACAAGGAGTTACGAGTCCCATTTATTCCGGCGCCATTTTGGGCGAGGACGGGCAGGTCCAGGATATAGTCAAAATGTCTCTACCAACCATCGACTATGATGATGTTCATATGCTGTATTTATTAGAGTAACACTCATCTGTCCACATGAAATTAATTTGCCACAATCTAAACATGTCATTTTAATCTTTCCAAAGTTCTTCTAAATATTTGGGACCGTTTCCCTTGCCTCTGATGCTGTCAGTGCCACTTCTTTGATGAATGTACTGGCAGGTCGGGGGTTCTCCTCCAAATCTCTCTTTTATGCAGCACTATAATTAATCGGTGCCACCTCTCCATATGACGATGCATGGTATAGTTACCATAACTATATTTTTTTTCGGTTCCTCTGGAGAGTACATCGTGGCAGATGAAGCGTGTAACGTACCGGGCATTTACCTTTTTTTGCATGTAGAGGAAAGGAAAAAAAATTCGAGCGCCCGAGTTCTAAGGTGTCCCAGGGCCATTTTATTGGACCAGGCCCAAATCCAAAGAACAGGCCGCCATTTTGAGAGTCCTCTTGCAGCCGCCTGTCGCTGTAGCATCAAGAGCGGCCGAAACTCAGCTGAATGGCAACTGAAACGGTAAAGGGGCGCCCCACTACAGCAGACGAGCCTCCACCTAGGAAGGCCCGTTCACGCCGCCTTCCCCCCCACCCCCCTTCGGGCACCCCACGCCGTTATTCGGAGCAGGATTGTAGGATGGCCACACCAGTACGGCAACTTGCTAGACACCACCTCGGTGCCTACCGAATCTCGGCACCTTGTGGTGTCTTCTATTCAGAAATCATTGTTGTGCTGCCTTCGACCTATTCGCCGCAAGTGCGCACGCAACTCAGCTGCATAGCTTGCTAGACACCACCTCGGTGCTAACCGAATCTCAGCGCCTTGTGGTGTCTTCTATTCCGAAAATATTGTTGCGCTGCCTTTGGCCCCATTCGCACATCGGTCCGCTACTGACGCCATCTCACAGGCCAACGGGGCGCCCCACGCCGACTTTCAGCATTGTAGGATGGCCACACCAGTGCGACAACTTACTAGACACCACCTCGGTGCCATCCAGATCTTGGCATCTCAGCGCCTTGTGGTGTCTTCTATTCCGAAAATATTGTTGCGCTGCCTTTGGCCCCATTCGCACATCGGTCCGCTACTGACGCCATCTCACAGGCCAACGGGGCGCCCCACGCCGACTTTCAGCATTGTAGGATGGCCACACCAGTGCAACTTACTAGACATCACCTCGGTGCCATCCGGATCTTGGCATCTCAGCGCCTTGTGGTGTCTTCTATTCAGAAAATATTGTTGCGCTGCCTTTGGCCCCATTCGCACATCGGTCCGCTACTGCCGCCATCTCACAGGCCAACGGGGCGCCCCACGCCGACTTTCAGCATTGTAGGATGGCCACACCAGTGCGACAACTTGCTGGACACCACCTCGGTGCCATCCGGATCTTGGCATCTCAGCGCCTTGTGGTGTCTTCTATTCAGAAAATATTGTTGCGCTGCCTTTGGCCCCATTCACACATCGGTCCGCTACTGCCGCCATCTCACAGGCCAACGGGGCGCCCCACGCCGACTTTCAGCATTGTAGGATGGCCACACCAGTGCGACAACTTGCTGGACACCACCTTGGTGCCATCCGGATCTTGGCGCGTTGTGCTGCCTTCGGCCTATTCGCACATCGGTCCGCTACTGACGCCATCTCACAGGCCAACGGGGCGCCCCACGCCGACTTTCAGCATTGTAGGATGGCCACACCAGTGCAACTTACTAGACACCACCTCGGTGCCATCCGGATCTTGGCGCGTTGTGCTGCCTTTGGCCTATTCGCACATCGGTCCGCTACTGACGCCATCTCACAGGCCAACGGGGCGCCCCACGCCGACTTTCAGCATTGTAGGATGGCCACACCAGTGCAACTTACTAGACACCACCTCGGTGCCATCCGGATCTTGGCGCGTTGTGCTGCCTTCGGCCTATTCGCACATCGGTCCGCTACTGACGCCATCTCACAGGCCAACGGGGCGCCCCACGCCGACTTTCAGCATTGTAGGATGGCCACACCAGTGCAACTTACTAGACACCACCTCGGTGCCATCCGGATCTTGGCGCGTTGTGCTGCCTTCGGCCTATTCGCACATCGGTCCGCTACTGACGCCATCTCACAGGCCAACGGGGCGCCCCACGCCGACTTTCAGCATTGTAGGATGGCCACACCAGTGCGACAACTTGCTGGACACCACCTCGGTGCCATCCGGATCTTGGCATCTCAGCGCCTTGTGGTGTCTTCTATTCAGAAAATATTGTTGCGCTGCCTTTGGCCCCATTCGCACATCGGTCCGCTACTGCCGCCTTCTCACAGGCCAACGGGGCACCCCACGCCGCCTTTCAGCATTGTAGGATGGCCACACCAGTGCGACAACTTGCTGGACACCACCTCGGTGCCATCCGGATCTTGGCGCGTTGTGCTGCCTTCGGCCTATTCGCACATCGGTCCGCTACTGACGCCGCCTCACGTGCCAATGGATTTTCTACGCTTTTTATACCCTATGCCGCATAACAGGTCATGTGACTTGTTTATAAAACTTTTCATTGGTTCATTTTACTTTTGGTTTCCTAATGATGGAAGGCTTGATCATATGACCTAAAAATAACACTTTTCATTGGATGAAAACTCTTTTTTTTTCCCAAACGATGAAAGCCCCACCTTGTTTCTGGATGTTTCAGACTGAAGCTGGCGTCAGCATGAAAGCACCACCATCTCGTGGCTCCGTCGTGGTCATTCCGCAAGCAATCATGGCAGCCGCTCCCCACCGGAAGCCTACAGGAGTCGGGGCCCCCAAGACTTTTGTAGAATCCTCAAGGCGGAGGGGACGCGTTCGAGAATGGGGTCCAAGACCTAGCAGACAAGCGTCCGATTTCCAAGGTGTCCCAGGGCCATTTCATTGGACCAGGCCCAAAAAGGAAAGAGCCTGCCGCCATTTTGAGAGTCCTGTGACAGCCGCCTATCGCTGCACCGCAAGAGTGGGCGCAACTCAGCTGAATTGCGGATTTTGACACAGTGGACCTGATGGAGCGGGATAGAAAACAGAATTCTGTTTAAACCCGTGAAGTCACACTTCCATAAATAAATTAATAATGCTAACAATTTGTGCTGTGTGTATAATAATTCAACCTAGTTTAAAGTTGCATTTTCACAGAACACGTGGGAAATTAACATGTGTGCTCATAAATGTGCATTATGTTGCATTCTTATATATGTGGAAAATAATAAATTAATCTTGTCTATTGTCATGTCATAACTAATAGCAGCTGTTTTTAAAATAATGGCATGTGCTTATTTTGCTTCCCTTGTCTATGTGGTGTCACTATATTCTTTATAGGTGCATAAAGAACCCTGCTGGATTCATGAAGACTGGTAGATATAAAATGCTGCTTTATTTGTGCTTTACTGCTAGGTAATTTAGACTAATGGGTTAATTATTAGCAATGATGGGAGGCAACAGAACAAACTGTATTTCTTTCATTAATTATTCTTTGTGTTTGTTTATATAATAGTTTTACAAAGGAAGCTTAGAGATGGCTGCAGGAAAATAGTACCCTTTTAAAAGTGGCGTAGGGAAGGTGGCGCAGAAAATTGACGCTTTCTGAAAGAGGCCTAATGATGAAAATGGCTCAAGTGAAAATAATTCCAAGAAGGATGGAAAAGGCCTCTGAGCTTTTATTTTGAAAGGTTTTGGAATGAACTGCTAAAAAGATGACTTTTTGGAGAAATTTGCTAACGTTTGCTAACGTGCCACGGGAGTTCAGAGCTGACTAGCTCAAGGTTAAAAGGAAGCTGTTGCTACAAAATGTAGCAGCCTAAGGAGAACTGCCAAGACTTCTAAATGAACAATGGACTAGTGAATTTGCCCGGGCATGTAAGAAGGAGGTGTCACAGTTTACTGTGGTACGAGGTGGCTCAGCCAATGGAGAACTAGAATTCGTCTGCTGGAATGTGAAAAATAGTTAGCTCAGCTAAAATTAGGGTATAAGAATAGGTTCAGAGAACACATAGTTGGCTTACGCTCGAGAATTCTGGAGGACGATGTTATGCTGATGGACTTTACACGTGAGGACAGGAGTTTTTATTAATTACTTTATTACTAGGTGATGAGGGTAGAGACAGAGATATAGTTAGGATTTTGGAAAATGCTTAATTTTACTTATTCCTGCTAATGAATAATAATTCTTGATTTATGCTCTTTTTATTAATACTGAATAAATCTTTCTTTATGACATTTTCTAATGCTTGTTTAATGAAATACCAAAACCTAAGTTTTTATAGATGTGTTAAAATAAACTTTCTAAAATGACAAGCTGGTCTTGATTATTGCAGATGGTTTAAACAACTATATTTAGATCTTATCGCCTCATGATTCAAGCGCTCTATTGTTGTTATGGGCCTAGTGTTGTAGTGTAAGTTTTGTGGTAGTAAATAGTGTCCTTTGTGCAATATTTTGGTGAGAGCGCTGGATCAATATCTGGTAGCCATCGGACGGTTTATATATGTTGTTTTTGACATACATGTTACATGCATGATACATATATGTTGGTAAATTCATAGGATTAAGTTTTAACACATGTTGAGTTTGTTTATTTTGTGCTATGTGTGTACCGGTACAAAAACTGTGTGATGAGAAGGTAGTCATGCAGAATATCTGATCTGTTTCTGTGATATCGCCGAGTATCACTGTTGGTATCGCCGTGTACCAGAAGTATTGTCGCCGTGCAATACAGTGTTGTCGCCGTGCAACACAGTTTTAGGGCTAGGTGTGAATCTTGTAATAGTGAGGGTTTTCTAAGAAATTAGAGCAGCATGAGAATAGGGACAAAGCGCCTTCCATAAAACTCACTGTGATAAGAGTATTAGTTATATTCAAGCTTGAGTGAAGGGTAGGGTAATGTCGGTGCATGATTATCTATAAACAGGTTAGAGTCCTGTACGGGTACATGTTTTATATCTATAAACAGGTGAGAGCCCTGTACGGATAACGGTGTTATTTTGCTAACGGTGCATGATTTCTATAAACAGGTGAGAGTCCTGTACGGATTTCATGTGTGACTGAAGTTAGGGAATTTTCAGTGTGAAAGTGCGTGATTGTTTTGTAAGGTATGTTCAAGTGGAACTCTTAGATACTGTCACTTCGCGGTGCGTTCAGAGGAAAATGAGTTCATATTCTTACGTGTTAGAAGGGTAGAGTAAGAGTTGCTCTACTGGCAAATGGAAATTATCCTTAGTGTGAATAGCGCCGACTATTCCTAAGTGTGGATACTTGAATGTATGTAAACTATCCTAATTAGAGAAGCAGACAGATGAGTTTCGTTTTATGTATTCACTAAAATAGTACCAAAAGTAATTCTAAGGTACTTAGGAAAGTTTAGGATAAAGTCTGTACCATTCTAAGA
Source organism: Lissotriton helveticus (assembly GCF_964261635.1). Classification (NCBI taxonomy): domain Eukaryota; kingdom Metazoa; phylum Chordata; class Amphibia; order Caudata; family Salamandridae; genus Lissotriton; species Lissotriton helveticus. Next base: position 2,028,372,638 of record NC_136067.1, read on the forward strand.
CTTTTTATGATATTGTGCAGTGTTTAAATACATTTAAAAGCTCTGCACGCTAATAAAATACAATTCAAAAGTGTTCAGCATAGTTGAAAAGTATAAAAAGGTGAACTGTGCTATTTTAAAACATACAGGAGCATTTTAGAATGTTCTATGTTAATTAGGCTATAATTAAGGTATTCCACGTTGTTAAACATTTTTAAGCAAGTAAAAAAAACGATTAGTATTCATTTTATAAACATTCCCCGTTTTAAATACAGTAATAAATTGTTCTCCCTAGTTTAAAACGATTAAAATGTGCCCTGATCGAAAATTGTAAGGGAGGGGCTGGTTTTGCGAGTGAGAGCGTGTGGGGAGAGACTGCAGCTGCAGCTGCTGCATACGTCATCGCCCTGCCGCGCTCTGGTTGGTAGAACTGTCTGGAGTGTCATCTTAGAGTAGCTCTCTGATTGGCTAAAGCTGTCTAGTTATATAAATTTATTGCCGTTAAAAATGTATTCTTTATTATTGTAATAACTAAACTGCTGATATATTTAGAGTCAGCCAGCTGATGAAGTAATGATGACTCGTGTGCATTTACTATGCTTACCGAGTGAATCATAATAAACAACATTTACCGCTTTTAAATTACTTTCCTATCGAGTTGATTTAATTTGTCTGTCATTGATGATATATGACAGGCGTTGTGAGTTCTTGTATAGGAGAGATTGAAAACGAAGGAGCCGCCTTTCTATTGGCTCAGGCCCCGACTCATCATAGAATAGCTGTGCACCCATTGGCTGGTGACGCGCAGCGTCATAAGGGAGCCGCGACCGGATTGGTTGAGGCTCGAGTGTGGGCTTTGTAATTATTGCCTGCCGAGAACATATTTGTATGGGCCAATTCCTATAAGGATCACACACCTGAGTAAAGAGATAGGTGTCCACTTTAATTATCCCTGTTGTAGTTGTGGGATCGTTTTAGAGGAAAGGCGTGTTATGACTAATGCTAACAAATAAATGCATGCTATAAAAAATTATACACACACAAAATTAAAATAAATGAAAAGTAAATGCGCGCTGTGTTTATAGGAAAGGACTGAGCGCGAGTACGAGGGAGAGCTGCCAGCTGCAGCGGCTGCTTGCGTCAGCCGCCGCGCTGCCATTGGCTAGAACGCCGTCGCGTCATAGGCAAACCCGCGCTGTGATTGGGCGAGGCTCCGTGAGCTGTGCTCTGATTGGGTAAGGATCGTGACTGTGTTTTCATTAAGTAAAGCCTGCCTTTGTGTGGTAATAGCGCGTGAGGGAAATGCGCTTCTAATTGTGGGGGTCCATATCTTATTAGGCCGTGTTATTGAGGACCAGCGCACTGATTATAGCTAAGTGCTGCAGGAGCTGTGCCCTGATTGGTTGGTGACGCGTAGCGTCATAGCAGGGTCGCATCCTGATTGGTTGAAGGGCCGTGGCATCACGGCAGAGCTGCGCTGTGATTCGTTGTGGCTCGCCTACTGAATTACTTATAATTGTCCCCGTTTCGTTTTAGTTTCTCGCTACAACTGTGCTCATTACAGTTGACGCGTTTAGAGATAGCTGGTTATTCACTGTGTTGAGGACTTGTTAGCAGAGGAGGGGCTGTTTGGAGCGTGAGAGCTCAAGAGAAGAGAGACTTTAGCAGCGACACACGCTGTGATTGGCCGAGCGTTTCAGCCGCTGTGCTGTGATTGGCCGATGTGCCACAGCACTGTAATTGGTTATAGTGGCGTAAACAGTGCTATGGTTGGCTAAAATATCGCCAACAGCGCTGTAGTTGGCCGAGGTGGGTTGCCACTTTGAAAAATTTACGAGTGTATTTGTAAGTGTCTTAGGATATAAATAAAGAGTTGATATTGAGCGCTTTTAAGCGCAAGGAGAGAAAAGAGACTGTAGTGGCAGTGTGTGTCACAGTGAAGGCGGACTGTGATTAGCTGAGCGTCATAATAGCCCCAAGTATAGCCCCAAGTGCTTTTAAAAAATTTTTGGTACTAGTGCCTAGAGCTTTTAGTAATTAAATAAGCTGCTACTGCAAATACAGCTACAGCAGTAACAATAATGGCAACAATAGCTTATTAGAATAGGATCCACAGCATTGGGCTGATGTGTGTTATAATAGTTAGCAAGCATTTTATCTCAAACAAAATTTGGTGAATTATGAATTTCAAGTCAAATTTAATTATTAGTTTAAATAAATTAATAAGAAGGGGTAAAGGTTATTTACAAGCAAGACATTATATTTAAATTAAAGCAAATAAGTTAGGTTTTCTTTCCCACAGGTATACGTTGCAGATGGTGTGTAAGTGAAAAATAAGTACATTTAAAACACATGTGATTATATGTTGGTATTATTGTTATAAATAAATATTTGCGTTGCTACTGTTTTTGCAAATTGATAATTTTTCTTTACAGGTTAATTAAATTTAGTGATACAGGTAAATTAGGAGATATATTAAATTGACCAAATTATAAGGTTTTCTACACCTGATAGTGTTAAAATTAAATTAATTAATTAATTGATCAACAGACGTTGCAAGGCAAATTTAAAGAGTATATTTATCAAATTAATTAATTAAAATGTCTTCCTTATACAAGAAAATGAAAAAGGTTGTAGCCAAATGCGAGAATAAATTAAAGATTCCAAAATTAGCGAAGATAAATAATAAAGGCGTCAGAGTAGAAAATATAGATCAGTGTACAATTGATGTTGTAAATATGGATCAGAACAGAAATTCACGAAGACCCCTAGAGCAGATTAATGAAACGCCAAAAGTGTCAGATCAAACTGATAAAGTGCCAGCTCAGACTTCTACTAAAATTGATGCGACAGAAAAACATAATGAGATGCTTGGTATATCTGGAATTAATATTCCTGATTATGTAAATTCATCAAATGATTTAAAGGAGTCCATGAAAATTATGGAAACAGAAATAGTCCCTGTGCTGGGAAAGGATGAAATTAATTCCGCAGTTTTAAAGGTTTCATTACCTGAAAAGGTTTATTCTATTGTACTTGAGATTGAAATGGTAGGGATCAAAACTCAGCAAGAAATAGAGATGACTTCAGTTCTGGTAAGTGAGAAGTCTGATACTGATCTGATTAAATTGATACAGCCTGATGAGTCAAAATTCTGGTCAATTAAAAGGGAAACTGAGATAAATGAGCTAAATAAAGAGCTACAAATACAGCGACAGGTAATGGTTCAGCAGAATGACATGGCTTCATTGCCATTACAAATTTTTGTTAATGAACAGTCAGACAAAACAGATACAGGATTAAATAAAGAACAGGAAAACAGTCCAAAAGGATTAAATGCACTTCCAGAATATTGGTATGAAAATGATGTTCTTTTGAGTGAAGACATTAAAATGAAGGACGCAATTGATCAACAGATTAAAACATTGACTTTTACAGGTTCGCTTATCAGAAATGCAAATTTGATTAAAGGGTTGATTGATGATATACAATTGGCAGAAAGGTTTGCTGTCATGATATGTGCAGCATACAAAATGAATGATGAACATGCTTTGAGTTCACTAATACTAACATCTGTAGTTGAAACATGGCAGGTAGTCAAAGACTTACTAAATGATGCAACTCATGAGGAGAAAAACACATGGTTGAAAAACACATGGTTGAGTGCAGATTTTAGACAGCGAGATGAGAATGAGAGTTTGTCACACAAAGATGGTAGAGTAGTTTTACCAAATAGCATAATTATTGACATGGACAATATGTACCATAAAATTGCAGAATTTCTTTACCAGAGGTGTCTGACTTATCAGCAAGTGAACACAATTAAGAGAACAATTGTGAGATTGGGAACAGAATTACAGGAGAGTGATTTATTCACTGGATTACAAATAGATTTCTGTGAGATGTCACTGCATTACAAACTGTGCTACATTTTTGTGATTTTCTGTTTGATTACAAAATGGATTGAAACATTTCAGATGCGACATGATGATACAATTACTGTTGAAAAGTTATCAGATAACAGAAAACATATTGAAAATAGATTGCTCCATTGTACAGATAGAATAGAAATTTTAAATGTTGAGGAGCATGAGAGTGTTATTATAAAAGTCAGAGATGCAAAAATGTGCCTAGCTGCAGGTACAAAGTGGACAGATATTCTTCCACTTGTTTTGATGTTTCTGAGAAATACTACTGATAAAAAGACAGATTTAAGTCCACGTGAGATTATGATGGACAAGGTCATGAGACAGACATTCATAACAGAGAAAAGAATGATGCCTATCAATGATAGCATCAATTTGGAGATCTGCAGGAATTTATCAGATGAAATGATCTCTGTGTTTGATGAAGATGAAACTGAAGTACAAACAAGAGAAAAAGAGCAAGTACTTGATTTGTTACCAGGAAAAAGAATAAGGAAAAAGGTTCGTCTAAAAAGAAATTTACTAGTGCCAAGGTGGCAGAAAAGGAGGCTAATCAGTCTTGTCACAACAAATGCAGAGAAGTGCAAAAGACTGAAGAAGTGGATTGACACTGGCCATACTTTTCGTGTATCTACACCTGAAAATCCTGACGAGAATAGTGTCACAATTGATGATTCAGATTCTGAAGAAGAGCCTGAAGAGAATCCAGATCTTGAAGGTCGACAAGTTGGTCGATATCTGGAGAACACGAAAAGAAAACAAGCCTTGATTGAAGAAGACTTGAAAGTTGTGACTGAAAACTCAGAAAATGATGGAAATATGCCAGAAAAAGAAGCAGAAGAAGAATGTGATCAGATTGTGATTCAAGACCAGGAGAGTATTGAAAAGCAGAAAAGTAGCTCTGAAAGCAGGAACAAGAATTCTGAAACTGGGAAGTTGAAGGTAATTGAAGAAGAAAATGAATTGCCAAGTACCAGCTACAAAGATGACGTTCCTAACGGAGTGAAGCTGCCGAGTAAAGAAGTACCTGAGTCCAGAATGAAAATTTCTGACACTGAAACTGATGAGAATGACGAAGATTCTGAAATAAGAAAATTCAGAAAAGGAGCTTGGAGAACAGAATGTAAAGTGACCAAGCAAAAGAAGAAATTACTAAGAAAAAGTGATAACTGGCAAGGAGAAAATGAAGGCCTAAAATTCAAATTGAGATACAGATCAAAGGAGCAGATTGATGAGATATCAAGTCAAAAAGATTCTGAAAAGAAAAGTGAGGCAGGAAAGAAAATGGAAGTGATACCTGTAATGGATTACAGTCAGGAAAAGATTGAAGAGAATAGTGACAATGGTTGAAGTACATACTTGTTAAATTTTAGGTTTTCTGTTTTTTGGCATAAGGCTGAAGAAAATCTTGTTAGGTGACACAAGGTCGAAGAAATTCTGTTAGCTGAAAAATTAATTTGTGACATTAGGTCGAAGAAAAACTGTTAGAAGGTTTAAAGAGTATAAAAAAAAAAAAAAAAAAAAAAAATTGAAAAAGGGGGGTGTTAGAAATTTTTAGAAAATTTAGGTAAAATTTTTTTACATTTTTGTTTTATTTTTCTTTGCAAGCTTAATGAAAATATAATTCTGCTTTGGTTAATTTAGGTTGTTATTGTTCTTTGAGAAATTAATAAGGAGAAGTTTAAGGTCAATATGACAAGCAAGATACTGACAATTTATTAGTTATAGTTTTTGCAACACATTTATTGAAGCTTAGTTGTATGTTACACAAGAGAAAGAAATAGAACTAGAGGGGTTTCTTAAATATATATATGAGAATTGTAGATAAACTGATGAGATAAGTCTTTAGAAATACTAACACAGGTGAAATTGAATCATGTTCATCTTAGATAAAATTTTTGCTAAAATATTGGGTGGTGGTGTGGTGATTTGTTAATCACCAGATGAGGGAGTTGATGGAGCGGGATAGAAAACAGAATTCTGTTTAAACCCGTGAAGTCACACTTCCATAAATAAATTAATAATGCTAACAATTTGTGCTGTGTGTATAATAATTCAACCTAGTTTAAAGTTGCATTTTCACAGAACACGTGGGAAATTAACATGTGTGCTCATAAATGTGCATTATGTTGCATTCTTATATATGTGGAAAATAATAAATTAATCTTGTCTATTGTCATGTCATAACTAATAGCAGCTGTTTTTAAAATAATGGCATGTGCTTATTTTGCTTCCCTTGTCTATGTGGTGTCACTATATTCTTTATAGGTGCATAAAGAACCCTGCTGGATTCATGAAGACTGGTAGATATAAAATGCTGCTTTATTTGTGCTTTACTGCTAGGTAATTTAGACTAATGGGTTAATTATTAGCAATGATGGGAGGCAACAGAACAAACTGTATTTCTTTCATTAATTATTCTTTGTGTTTGTTTATATAATAGTTTTACAAAGGAAGCTTAGAGATGGCTGCAGGAAAATAGTACCCTTTTAAAAGTGGCGCAGGGAAGGTGGCGCAGAAAATTGACGCTTTCTGAAAGAGGCCTAATGATGAAAATGGCTCAAGTGAAAATAATTCCAAGAACGATGGAAAAGGCCTCTGAGCTTTTATTTTGAAAGGTTTTGGAATGAACTGCTAAAAAGATGACTTTTTGGAGAAATTTGCTAACGTTTGCTAACGTGCCACGGGAGTTCAGAGCTGACTAGCTCAAGGTTAAAAGGAAGCTGTTGCTACAAAATGTAGCAGCCTAAGGAGAACTGCCAAGACTTCTAAATGAACAATGGACTAGTGAATTTGCCCGGGCATGTAAGAAGGAGGTGTCACAGTTTACTGTGGTACGAGGTGGCTCAGCCAATGGAGAACTAGAATTCGTCTGCTGGAATGTGAAAAATAGTTAGCTCAGCTAAAATTAGGGTATAAGAATAGGTTCAGAGAACACATAGTTGGCTTACGCTCGAGAATTCTGGAGGACGATGTTATGCTGATGGACTTTACACGTGAGGACAGGAGTTTTTATTAATTACTTTATTACTAGGTGATGAGGGTAGAGACAGAGATATAGTTAGGATTTTGGAAAATGCTTAATTTTACTTATTCCTGCTAATGAATAATAATTCTTGATTTATGCTCTTTTTATTAATACTGAATAAATCTTTCTTTATGACATTTTCTAATGCTTGTTTAATGAAATACCAAAACCTAAGTTTTTATAGATGTGTTAAAATAAACTTTCTAAAATGACAAGCTGGTCTTGATTATTGCAGATGGTTTAAACAACTATATTTAGATCTTATCGCCTCATGATTCAAGCGCTCTATTGTTGTTATGGGCCTAGTGTTGTAGTGTAAGTTTTGTGGTAGTAAATAGTGTCATTTGTGCAATATTTTGGTGAGAGCGCTGGATCAGACCAAAAGCGGACGGAATGGCAACTGAAACGGTAAAGGGGCGCCCCACTACAGCAGACGAGGCTTCACCTGGGGAGGCCCGTTTACGCCGCCTCCCCCCCCCCCGGGGCGCCCCACGCCGTTATTCAGAGGGCGGCAACTCAGCTGAATTGCGGATTTTGACACAGTGGACCAAAAGCGGACGGAATGGCAACTGAAACGGTAAAGGGGCGCCCCACTACAGCAGACGAGGCTCCACCTGGGGAGGCCCGTTCACGCCGCCTCCCCCCCCCCCCCCCCGGGGCACCCCACGCCGTTATTCGGAGCGCGGCAACTTACTGGACATCACCTTGGTGCCATCGTTCTGCTGCCTTGGAACTATTCGCACAACAGACCGCTACTGATGACCCACCCCCCGCGACGCCCCACGCCGGATACCGAAATCAGTGCGGCACCCAGGCAACATCACCTGGGTGCCGTCCAGAAATCTGGACGTTGTGCTGCCTTGGGACTATTCGCACAACCGACCGCTACTTCCTTCTTTTTCCCTAAAAATGTTTAAATGTTTTTACTGTTTTTGTTTTGTTGTATATATTTATAAGTTATTAAAGTTTTATAATCCTACTACTTTGTTGGAGTGCTATATATTTTTAATGTGACACATAATTGTAAAAACTTTGATGTACAAAGAGTCATCCCTGGAATCTTCCGCTTCAGGCTCGGTCCCCTCCCCAGTCACAATACAGGATGGTTTTCAGATAGTAGGAACGCGTGTGGTGTGACGGATCTCATCGGGTGTGGGCCTTGATCTACTATAACTCCTTTGAAGAGGGGTAATTCTTTACAGCTGGGGCCATAAACTACATCTGCAGGGCTAGCTGATAGCCTGGGACCGGCCTGGACAATCGGACATAGAGGAAGAGGAGTGTCAGAGGGTGCGGTAGTGAATAGGGCGAAAGGGAGGTGTCGGGCGGGCACAGGGTGTGATTCTCAGGGAAGAGCAGCGCAGATGGGGGGAGGTTTATTGCCCATGCATAAGACAGAGAGCGGGGGTGACCAGTGCCTGGGGGAGATGCTTGCGAGGGTGGGGAGCCATGCTAAGGATCGACAGCGTGCAGAGAGTGGGTCTGGTCAAGTCATCTAAAATGGCTGCCGTGCACGACAAAAGTGTGGCATTTGAAAAAAGGCAAGATGGCGCAGACAATGTTTTTCAACACTTCCTGATTTCCTTCGAATCGAACGTTAACAGACGTTGGGGCATATTACCAAAGTTAAGCGATATTTATCCCTAACGATGCTTAGCAACAAATTTTTTACCGCTAAGCATCGTCAGAAATTATCGCAGATAAACCTTGCTATTATCAAGGTTTATCGCAAATGCGATAAAAAACGGCCGCAATGCATTAATATCGCTGAAAAGTCAGCGATATTCATGCATTACCGAGCTAATGCTCTTAGCCATGTTATCCACCTCCCATTGGATAACATGGCTAAGAACTGCTCAGGGCAGGTGTTACTTTTTGGAGATATTCGCGCTTAGCGCGAATATCTCCAAAAGTTGGTAATAGGAGATAGCGATGTTAGCGACTGTTTCCAGTCGCTAACATCTTGGCATGCCCACTTTGCATGTCATTAGTGATAAATATCACTGACATGCAAAGTGGGGCCCAAGATGGTCGCTATCTCCTACTAGCGGTCGCTAACTGGTGTTAGCGACAGCTAGGTAATACAGAGATAATTTTATCTCCGCTTTCTTGGCTTTTAAAGCCAAAAAAGCGGAGATAAACCCCCTTGATAATATGCCCCGTTATCTCTCCCACACTACCGGTCCCCCTTGGCTTAAACGCCGAGATGGTAGGGACTCCATCCCGTGAAGATAGGCCGAGACGTCACTCAGCAGAAAAAAAAGTAAAATAAAAGTCTATAAACATACAATAAGTTAAAAGTCAATCATTCTTCATTCCTTGTAGTACGCTCCCCAGTCCGCTTCCCGTTACGCTAACCGGGCGCACCCCAACAAAAAAACGATTTTTTTTTGCCCCGCGGAGCCCTTTTAAAGCCTCCACATCAAACCTATGGGGTCAGGGAGGATCTACTATGCCCCCTTATGGTCATTTGCCCCTTCGCTTTGGCCTCCTCTTGTCTCTCGATCCTACCGAGAGACAAGATGGCAGCCGCTACGGACTGTTTGGAATGTTTACAGACGCCGGAGAACCAATCAGCTTCGCTTCACAAAGCTCCGTAACGCGAAAAGTATGCGAACTGGAGCGCTGCCCGTTCCGCTGTTACAGATATATATCTTTTTTTGAACGTTAATTTCTCAAAATCCACTGGAGCACATATATTGAGACCTAGCAAAGGCACATCGGGCTACCAGTCCCTACAATTTTGCCAAGTTTCGTGCAAATCCATTCAGCCGTTCGATTATTATTATTTATTTATTTTTTTGCCCCGCGGGGCCCTTTTAAAACCTCCACATCAAACCTAGGGGGTCAGGGAGGATCTACTATGCCCCCTTATGGTCATTTTCCCCTTCGCTTTGGCCTCCTCTTGTCTCTCGATCCTACCGAGAGACAAGATGGCAGCCGCTACGGACTGTTTGGAATGTTTACAGACGCCGGAGAACCAATCAGCTTCGCTTCACAAAGCTCCGTAACGCGAAAAGTACGCGAACTGGAGCGCTGCCCGTTCCGCTGTTACAGATATATATCTTTTTTTGAACGTTAATTTCTCAAAATCCACTGGAGCACATATATTGAGACCTAGCAAAGGCACATCGGGCTACCAGTCCCTACAATTTTGCCAAGTTTCGTGCAAATCCATTCAGCCGTTCGATTATTATTATTTATTTATTTTTTTGCCCCGCGGGGCCCTTTTAAAACCTCCACATCAAACCTAGGGGGTCAGGGAGGATCTACTATGCCCCCTTATGGTCATTTTCCCCTTCGCTTTGGCCTCCTCTTGTCTCTCGATCCTACCGAGAGACAAGATGGCGGCCGCTACGGACTGTTTGGAATGTTTACAGACGCCGGAGAACCAATCAGCTTCGCTTCACAAAGCTCCGTAACGCGAAAAGTACGCGAACTGGAGCGCTGCCCAGTCCGCTGTTACAGATATATATCTTTTTTTGAACGTTAATTTCTCAAAATCCACTGGAGCACATATATTGAGACCTAGCAAAGGCACATCGGGCTACCAGTCCCTACAATTTTGCCAAGTTTCGTGCAAATCCATTCAGCCGTTCGGGCTAAAAGTGAGGCCAACCGCCCTATGGAAAACTCAATGTTAAAAACACGTTTTGGGACCCCCCTTTTTTCTCGGCCCCCCCCTTGACGAAACCCCCCCAAATTTTCAGGGGCTACTCAGAAACAAAATGTTCCATTTTCCTGAAAATTTCAGCCAATTCCGTCCACAAACGCCAAAGTTATTAGACATAGAATTTTCAAAAATCCTATAGAGAAAAAATCCAAACTATATATACCTACTGGCGACTGCCAGTAGGTAATAGATATATATATATATATATATATATATATATATATATATATATATATATATATTGATTTCCTTGACGTGAGGCTTCAGGTCAAGGATGGTAAATTGGGCACCACGCTCTTTAGGGAGCCGACGGCTGGGAACATTAAGCTACACGCTAATAGTTCCCATGCTAAACATCTCATAGCCAGCATACCTTACGTTGAAGTCCTCAGACTGAAACGTATCTGTAGCGACAATGAAGATTTTATAAGATGCCAAGAGGAAATGTGCACACGCTTAAGGGAGAGAGGCTACAGTGACAAAATCATTAATGAGGCTATCAGAAAAGCAAATGACCGACCTAGAGAGACTTTGTTTCAGAAGCAAAATGTGAAGAAGGTCATTGAGAATAATACACAAGATAGCCCCAGATGTATCACCACCTACTCCAAGCAAGAAAGAAAAATTAGATCCATAGTATCAAAACATTGGCCGATTGTGCTTACAGACAGTACTTTGCAAGTACAATTGCCCATATGACCTTCTATAACCTTTAGAAAAGGTAAATCTATGGGAACAGCACTAGACAAAAACTCTCCTGAAACCAGAAAAACAACGACATGGTTACAACCCGTCAACGGTTTCAGAAGATGCACATCATGCCATGCATGTAAATTTGGCTGCAACAAAACCTCTTATTGTACCCCTTTCGAAACATCTCCTGTCCCAATTAGGGGAAATTACAACTGTAAAACAGAAAATGCTGTTTATGTTCTGACGTGCACCTGTGGTCTTAACTACATCGGTAGTACCAAGCTGCAGGTGCACGTCAGAATATTACAGCATATCAGGGCAATCTTGCATAATGATCCAGCGTACCCTGTGGCTCGCCACTTTTCTATTTGCCACAATAAAGATATTAACTGTCTCAGCTATTATGTAATCAGTGCTATACCCAAGTCCAAAAGAGGTGGCAATAGAGAACGACAGTTAAGGCAACTGGAAACGAAATTTATTTTAGACTTTGATAGTGGCCACAGGGGTTGAACAACACTGAGGAGATGCATACCTTTTTATAGCTGTGAGAATAACATGTTGCTGCTTTATGGTGTTTTTCATGAAATGTAAATAATGTATTTTTCTATCATTCCCATATTTATGCTCTACGATGATTCTTTCTATGACCAATTGTTAATGTCTTTGAATGTTTTTAAGCAAACTCTTTTAACCAATTTTATCATCTTTTTTAATGATTGTAATCCTCCGTTTCGGAGAATTTTATTGTTAATAAGTTGGAATGTATGTTTGCTATGAGATATAATTATATTAACTTTGGTCTTAATGTATTTATTACTGCACTTTGTCGTTCCTCTTTTTAGAAAGGGGTTAGGTTTGTTATTTGCACAATTTATTATGCACTTTATTTCAGTATTTGCACTTTAAAGACAAGGAGCACTTAGGCACTTTATTGGTATTTGGCATTCTGGATTTTTCCATTTAACTATATTGTACCATATATAGTACACGTCATGTAAATATATTATCAACAGGCACAATTCATCAGAAAACGGTCTACTCATGGATTCATCCATTGAATCGCTAATATCTGGAAATACCTATGTATTTGTTAGATTTATTTGTATTCATACAGTTAATGTTTGTGTTTTGCTTTCATGTTGAAAATGCACTGACATTTTAACATATAATCAGCAAACATGCATTTTGTAGGGCGTATTATCTTAGTATCACAAACTACGATTATAGTCTGTTTTTAGTGACCATGATCATGTGACTACAATGAATGCCAAAAGGGGAGTGCACATTTATAGCATGTATAAAAGAAAAAATGGCGCAGTTAAATGCTGTATGTGATCAAGGGCTTGACAGCCCTAAATGCGTCGTCGCAGGTTGTGATTAATAAAGAAATTCTCGCCTGAAAAAAACGCTGCAGAGGTCTGAGTCGCCTTCTTCGTCGGATGTTACTGGAGGTGGTCGGAGTTTTTCTTTGGAATATATATATATATATATATATATTCACTGAAAAAACCATAGGTTATAGACCATATATAGTTAGGAATTAGCATTTAAAAAACCTTATTTTACTCACACAAAACCATTGAAATTCCATATATAGTTAGTTGTACTAACTATATATCGCGCACCCGCAATCCACTGCTGATCATGTCACATATTACATCATTCATGACATGGTCAGTGACATCACTGATGACATCACTGATGACATCTCAAATGACATCACTGATGACATCACTGATGACATCTCAAATGACATCACTGATGACATCTCAAATGACATCACTGATGACATCACTGATGACAACATCGAGTGACTGTATTTTTCTGTAAAGTTAAAATATGTCTTGAGTGGATGTATAAGTGTCTGGATGAAGGATTTAGTAGGTGCATGACTGACTGTATGAGTGAGTGATTAAATGTGTCTCACTGAGTGCATGGGTTAGTGACTAAACTGTCTTAATTTGTGCATCAATATGTCTGTTGTTCTGAAAACTGCTGCATGTGTTGTTCAGTAGCTATATGAGTAACTATATGGGTTATTGATTGGTTGCCCAAGTATTTGTATGGGAGACTGAGTGTGTGTGTGGGTGGCTGGGAGGTGTATGACTCTGTGCATAGATGTGTGAGCAGTTGATTCACTAGATGTATGGGTTCAAAAGTGCATGTGGAAACAGCTGTATGGGCGGTTGACTGTGTGCATCAGTGTATTGGTGAGTGAATGGATATCTCAGTGCTACATGTCAAAGTAAGTACATATGTAAAACACAGTACATGTGAGACTTGACATATATAAATAACTGTGCATAAGAGCCAGTGAATGTGTGAGTGGCTGTATGCATCATTGTGAACTTGTATCCAGGATTGTATAAGAGAGTAAATATGTTTTAGTATATGTTTGAATAAGTAAGGTGTGTATAACTGTATAGTTGGGAAAATGGAGGTGTGATTGATTGTTTGCATGACTGACTAGGTGTGTGTGTAACTTCATGGATGAATGACAATCTGTGAGTCTGTGTTTACACTGAGTGTATCTAAGGTTATATTAGCGTCTGAAGAGGTTCATCGTATTATCACATGAATGATGTCATCAGTGATGTGATCAGTAATGTCAAATGAGATGTCATCAGTGATGTCATCAGTGATGTCATTTGAGATGTCATCAGTGATGTCATCAGTGATGTCATTTGAGATGTCATCAGTGATGTCATCAGTGATGTCATTTGAGATGTCATCAGTGATGTCATCAGTGATGTCACTGACCATGTCATGAATGATGTAATATGTGACATGATCAGCAGTGGATTGCGGGTGCGCGATATATAGTTAGTACAACTAACTATATATGGAATTTCAATGGTTTTGTGTGAGTAAAATAAGGTTTTTTAAATGCTAATTCCTAACTATATATGGTCTATAACCTATGGTTTTTTCAGTGAATTTTCAAGGTTTTGTAAATGCTAATTCCTAACTATATATGGTCTATAAGCTATGGTTTTTTCAGTGAATTTCAATGGTTTTTTAATAGCAAATATCATAAGCTGTCGAATGTCAAGTACGTGGTAAGTAAAAACATTTTCGTGTTTATGCACACTGATCTGCTTTGAATGCTGCCCCCCCCCTCATTTCTATTAGGAGTACTCTCTCTTTGCAGATAGTGAAGGGTAGTTAACGCAGGCCTTTGCCCCCGTTGTAATCCGTCGTGCCTGCTTCTCTCTCCATTTCATTGATTGTTCTCTTTGGTTCATTCTATATTTACAAACAAGCACAGAGTCGCAATACTCTGTTTAGTCTTTGCAGATAGCGAAAAATCGTGTAAAAAAACAAAAGGAATCGAGCAAAATCAGTAGGCCACTAATGGGATCTCTTTTTGACCTGGCTAAAATAGAAACATTAGGAACAACCTGTTGAAAATAGCAATGTGTATGTACATAAGCGGCGTTCATTTGTGTTCACAGTACCCCTTGTTGATTGTTTGAATCGAGCATTGAATTGTTCGAAGTTGGTTCTCTTAAGGATCTTCTCTGCCTGCAAACGAGGAAGAATAGGAATATTCTCTCTCCCTTTGCAGATAGTGAAGGGTAGGTAACGCAAACCTTTAACACGTCGTGCCTATTTCGTTCCTCATTGATTGATTGTTTGCCCGAACATTGACTGTTTGGGAATTGGTTCTTTTTGGAGGTATTCCCTGTTTGCAAATAAACGTAGGAAAATCTTTGCAAGTAGTGAAAGGGTAGGTAATGCGGACCTTTGTCCCCCGTTGTAATCTGTCATGCCTATCTACTCCCCACTGATTGATGCACCTGTTTCACCCGGACCATTTACTAGAGATAGGTCATCTGGCCCGACCAGAGAGCACCCCTAGTGAAAAGGACATATGCAATAATAACGAAGTGATCACTGTATCCTGTTAACAGAAACTTTAGCATAAAACAACCTGGAAAGAAAGGAATAGGAAAACGAAAATCAGTAGGCCACTGATGAACTTTTTATTAAATAACAAACAAAGAAACGATAACAATACGTAATGATAAAACCTATTATTGTCCTAGAAACAAGAAACGTTAGAAGTAAGCCCGTAATAAGAAACCTGAAAACAGTAAGAGAAACCAAGTGTGACATTGCAACGGCCACAAGGCAACGAGGCTTCATCGCCCCTCACTGCCCCAAAACGTGTCTGTCCCACCGCCTGCCACGCCCAAATAACGGCAAACTGGGAAAGATACAAGTCAGCAGACATCCGCCCCATTCTGGAAACTTTATCGGGATTGTACTTGATTGAGTGTGATGTCACAAACATTTGTGCGGATCTAGATTGTGTTAAGGAATACAATAGGTTAAGAAGAGAGTATGCGCCACATTTGCCTCAATATCCTTTGTTTGAGAAACAGGTTTGCGGCTACGCCCAGCCGGAAGCAACACATATAAGGCGGGTCCTGCTGCCAACCGTCGGCCAGGAGATCATCACGTAGGGTGTAGCCGGAGGAGAGGCCGAGGCCGAGGCCAGCGGGACCCGGCCAGGGGGATTGATACGACCACCCTGGAGAGTTGCAGGGGGGGAATGTCCGTGTCCTCGACCCTCCCCTCTCTCTCCCAGTCCGGCCACCATCAACCAGAGGCCGAGGCCGACGGGATCCGGCCGCGGTGGCGGTAACCCTGGAGAATTGCAGGTTAGACACTCTCTCTCCCAGTCTGGGCCAGCATCCATGGAGGGCCTGGGAGTGGAGAGGCCACTGCACGAAAGGCCCAGGAGAGGCACCACACGCCAAGGCCTGCCCCACCGGATGAGCCAAGGAACCCGTTCATGGGGCCAGAGCAAAGGGCGTCCGGCCGCCATCCACCGGAGGTCCGGCCCAAAGACGGACGGGACATTTCTTCTTTCTTTTATAATGGCTGCGACAACACTGGGGGGGGGATGTCTTGCACATGCCTCCGACCCCCCCTCCTCGTCCTCATCGCCTGGTCCGGCCATAACAAATGTCAAGCGAGACGCCGTGGGGTGCACTGGGTGGGAGAGACGGTGCGAACAGGCCTCTCCCGCCTCCCCAGGTGGAGGCTTCCCAGCTGCACCCTCAGCGCTCCAGGCGCCCGGAAAAGGGTTCTTCCACTGTGGCGATGCTGCAACGTCTCGCCCGGCAGGGTGGAGCCCGTCCGCTCATTTGACCCCGCGATCGCCAGTAGCTACCGAACTCTCAAAATGGCGGTCGACCTGGCAAGAGCGGGCCCAGCATGAAGAAATGGCCCGGTCACTGGTTGACTCCACCACCGTAGTCCTCCACGACCTTGAAGATTCTAGAGGAGCCGCGGGAGTCCCCGGCCCCCGCAGACACCCCCGATGGGGAATGACTGCCATGATCGCCCGTGGAGTGACGAAACTGTAGCCGCGGGACGTCGGCGCTCCCATGCTGGCGCCAGCCTCAGTTTGAATGACTAGAAACCTGCAGACCTCAGTTCCGGTGAAAGCACAGTGTGACCCGGTAGGAAAAATTGTTGCACCCCCTCCCCTTTTTCACTGATGGTTCAAACCACCGATCCTTTCCTTTGCCCTTTTAACGGAACTTTGGACTGCCTCCCCCCCCCCCCCCCACGGCACCCCACGCCGTTATTTGCTGGGCGGCAACTTACTAGACATCACCTTCGTGCCATCCAGATTTCAGCGCGTTCTGCTGCCTTGGAACTATTCGCACAACAGACCGCTACTGACAACCCACCCCCCGGGACGCCCCACGCCAGATACCCAAATTAGTGCGGCACCCAGGCAAGATCTTCTGAATTTTCATAATTTGAAAGAACTAGTAACATGTCCTCATCAGGAATTTCCTCTTCAATCATCTCATCAGGAATCTCCTCATGAAAAGTCTGCAATGATGATTCTTGTAACTCTATGGTCTCCAAACATTCGATAAATTCGCCATCAAGAGATTGATCAAAAAAATCATTCAAGTCATCTCCTCCTTGTGAGAATATTTCATTATTGGTGCTGTCAATTTCATTAAATGTAGTGGATAATTCAAAAGAAATTGCCACGGTCTCTTCATTGTTTAAATGTTTTTACTGTTTTTATTTTGTTGTATATATTTATAAGTTATTAAAGTTTTATATTCCTACTACTTTGTTGGAGTGCTATATATTTTTAATGTGACACATAATTGTAAAAACTTTGATGTACAAAGAGTAATCCCTGGAATCTTCCGCTTCAGGCTCGGTCCCCTCCCCAATCACAATACAGGATGGTTTTCAGATAGTAGGAACGCGTGTGGTTTGACGGATCTCATCGGGTGTGGGCCTTGATCTACTATAACTCCTTTGAAGAGGGGTGATTCTTTACAGCTGGGGCCATAAACTACATCTGCAGGGCTAGCTGATAGCCTGGACAATCGGACACAGAGGAAGAGGAGTGTCAGAGGGTGCGGTAGTGAATAGGGCGAAAGGGTGGTGTCGGGCGGGCACAGAGTGTGATTCTCAGGGAAGAGCAGCGCAGATGGGGGGAGGTTTATTGCCGATGCATAAGACAGAGAGCGGGGGTGACCAGTGCCTGGGGAAGATGCTTGCGAGGGTGGGGAGCCATGCTACGGATCAACAGCGTGCAGAGAGTGGGTCTGGTCAAGGCATCTAAAATGGCTGCCGTGCACGACAAAAGTGTGGCATTTCAAAAAAGGCAAGATGGCGCAGACAATGTTTTTCAACACTTCCTCATTTCCTTCGAATCGAACGTTAACAGACGTTGGTGCATATTACCAAAGTTAAGCGATATTTATCGCTAACGATGCTTAGCAACGAATTTTTTACCGCTAAGCATCGTCAGAAATTATCGCAGATAAACCTTGCTATTATCAAGGTTTATCGCAAATGCGATAAAAAACGGCCGCAATGCATGAATATCGCTAAAAAGTCCGCGATATTCATGCATTACCGAGCTAATGCTCTTAGCCATGTTATCCACCTCCCATTGGATAACATGGCTAAGAACTGCTCAGGGCAGGTGTTAGTTTTTGGAGATATTCGCGCTTAGCGCGAATATCTCCAAAAGTTGGTAATAGGAGATAGATATCTTGCATGTTGTAATGCAAGTTATTGTGGTATATGGAACTCATACCATAATCTCTCAGGAAAACAGAAACTGGTCCTTTTGGGACCGCCTGAGAAGGCCTAGGGGGTGAGGGGTACTCTACTTTGCCCCCTTTTCACGTTCCGAACTATTTTATTTTACTCTCTTCTGTAATTACACAAAATGGCAGCGATAAGATGCATCAGACACAGACAGTGAGAGAAAGGAGGCCGGAGATGAAGAAGAGATGTCAAATACACATTGGAGATAATATAGTGGGAGAAGGAAAGTAAATATGAGTAAACTTACCATGTAACATAAAAATGTTGCACTCTATACTATAAGTCTCATTTTATACTACAATCACTTCGCTACAACCTCATAAATTAAAAATAAAAATGAATAATGTCTCAAACAATTTTTGATTTCTAAATATAAATTTATTCTTCTGAATTTTCAAAATTTGAAAGAACTAGTAACATGTCCTCATCAGGAATTTCCTCTTCATTCATCTCATCAGGAATCTCCTCATGAAAAGTCTGCAATGATGATTCTTGTAACTCTATGGTCTCCAAACATTCGATAAATTCGCCATCAAGAGATTGATCAAAAAAATCATTCAAGTCATCTCCTCCTTGTGAGAATATTTCATTATTGGTGCTGTCAATTTCAATCAATGTAGTGGATAATTCAAAAGAAATTGCCACGGTCTCTTCATTGTGAGCCATTTTATTTTGAAATTGCTTGCTGTAAATTGCAGAAAAAAATAATCACTTTCATTTATCGTTTTTAGTAATACATAATATAAAACTAACTTTATCAAGTATTTAGTATAACAGAAGGACTGTAAATAAATAACAGAAAACATTTTTCAAATTATCTTAAAGTGTACAACATAGTTCCCCTTACAAATTAACAACTCACCTTTTTAAAAGTAGGAGAAGTGTTAGTACTGTGTAAATCAAACACCAGAAATTGAGCACCAAAAATTCCTCACAAATATACCTCAGACAGTAGTATCACAAAATGGCTGTGGTTTCCTCTCATTTTAGATATATACATAACCAATTAACTTTCATCACACACAAATACAAAACCAAAGTAACATTTTAATTGGTTCTAAATTTCAACACTTTCAAATGTGTTTTCCCCATGCAATTTTCCATAGGACATTTAGATACGTCTACAGCCTGAATGGCTGAACGGAATTACACCAAACTTGGCAAAATGGTACATCAAACCTAAGAGGTCAGGGAGAATCTACTATGCCCCCTTATGGTCATTTGCCCCTTCGCTTTGGCCTCCTCTTGTCTCTCGATCCTACCGAGAGACAAGATGGCGGCCGCTACGGACTGTTTGGAATGTTTACAGACGCCGGAGAACCAATCAGCTTCGCAAAGCTCCGTAACGCGAAAAGTACGCGAAGCGGAGCGCTGTTACAGATATATATCTTTTTTTGAACGTTAATTTCTCAAAATCCACTGGAGCACATATATTGAGACCTAGCAAAGGCACATCGGGCTACCAGTCCCTAATATTTTGCCAAGTTTCGTGCAAATCCATTCAGCCGTTCGATTATTATTATTATTTTTTTTTTTTGCCCCGCGGGGCCCTTTTAAAACCTCCACATCAAACCTAGGGGGTCAGGGAGGATCTACTATGCCCCCTTATGGTCATTTGCCCCTTCGCTTTGGCCTCCTCTTGTCTCTCGATCCTACCGAGAGACAAGATGGCGGCTGCTACGGACTGTTTGGAATGTTTACAGACGCCGGAGAACCAATCAGCTTCGCTTCACAAAGCTCCGTAACGCGAAAAGTACGCGAACTGGAGCGCTGCCCGTTCCGCTGTTACAGATATATATCTTTTTTTGAACGTTAATTTCTCAAAATCCACTGGAGCACATATATTGAGACCTAGCAACGGCACATCGGGCTACCAGTCCCTACAATTTTGCCAAGTTTCGTGCAAATCCATTCAGCCGTTCGGGCTAAAAGTGAGGCCAACCGCCCTATGGAAAACTCAATGTTAAAAACACGTTTTGGGACCCCCCTTTTTTCTCAGCCCCCCCTTGACAAACCCCCCCCCAAATTTTCAGTGGCTGCTCAGAAACAAAATGTTCCATTTTCCTGAAAATTTCAGCCAATTCCGTCCACAAACGCCAAAGTTATTAGACATAGAATTTTCAAAAATCCCATAGAGAAAAAATCCTAACTATATATACCTACAGGCGACCGCCAGTAGGTAATATATATATATATATATATATATATATATATATATATATATATATATATATATATATATATATATATATATATATATATATATATATATATATATATATATATATATATATATATATATATATATTCACTGAAAAAAAACATAGGTTTCAGGGACGTTATAGTTAGAAATTAGTATTTAAAAAACCCATAGAAATTCAATGGAAAAACACAGGTGTCAGAGATTTTATAGTTAGTTGGACATTTCACTCGTACAAAACCAGAGAAATTCGGCCGTTATAGTTAGTTCAGCTAACTGTAACTCGAGCCATGCACTGCTGATGACGTCACATATTACATCATTCATGACATGGTCAGTGACATCCCTGATGACATCTTATGACATCACTGATGACATCACTGATGGCATCATCCAGTGACTGTATGTTTCAATAAAGCTTAAATATGTTTAATATATATGCCAGGGTGTACTGAAGAATGTGTGGGTGTCTTAGTGTCTGGATGGATAATTTAGTAGGTGCATGAAAGTGAGTGATTAAATGTGTCTTACTGAATGCATGGGTTAGTGAATGATACAGACATTCACACAGTTTAGTTTGTCAGTTGGTGAGTAAGCGGTTGCATGGGTTGGTGAGTAGCTAAATGAGGATCTATATTGGTTATCAGTAGCAGTCGGCAGTAGGAGTTTCTGCAGGGCGGTGACGTGGGCAGGGGGAGGGGCAGGGTGGGGGGTAGTAATGTATGGATTACGGAGTTTTACAGGTAAGTAAACATTTAAATAAATAAAACAAATTTTGTTGCGCCCTGCATCACCAAATGTGATGCAGTGCGCGCAACGAAATTCGTTTTATGTATTTAAATGTTTACTTACCTGTAAAACTCCGTAATCCATACATTACTACCCCCACCCTGCCCCTCCCCCTGCCCATGTCACTGCCCTGCAGAAACTCCTACTGCCGACCGGTACTGTTGGTTATTGATTGGTTGTCTGAGTATCTGTATGGATGCCTGATTGTCTGTGTGTGTGGGTGGAGGGGTGTGAGTCTGTGCATAGATGTGTGAGTGGATGATTCACAGAGTGTATGGGTTCAAAAGAGCATCTGTGAAGGGCTGTATGAGTGGGTGAGTGCATGGGTATGTTGGTGAGTGAATGGATACCTCAGTGGTACATGTGTGAGTAGCTGCATATGTGAAAGGCAGTATATGTGAGTGTTGGGTTGTATAATGAGTTATTGTGAGAGTGGCTGTATGGATCAGTGTGTGCTTGTATTAGTTATTGTATAAGAATTTAAGTATGTGTTAGTATATGTTTGAATAAGTGAGGTGGTGTGTGTATAACTGTATAGGTGAGTAAATGGGAGTGTGATTGATTCTTTGCATGACTGACTAGGTGTATGAGTAACTCTAAGGTTGACTGGCGGGGTGCGAGTGTCTGTATAGATATGTGAGTACATATGATAATGCCGTATTGATGGTTGACTGCATGTATGAGTGATTGTATGGGTGAATGAGTGTATGTGTGTAGACCTAGGTATTAGTGAGTGGATAGGTACTCACTGTTATTGGTGTGTCTATGGTTTTGAAAATCTTAGTCTGTATTTTAGAGTGGGTGTATCAAAGATTATATTAGGGTATGAGGAGGTGCATCAGATTATCACGTGGATGATGTCATCAATGAAGTCATTTGAGATGTCATCAGTGATGTCACTCTCCATCTCATGAATGATTTACTATGTGACGTCATTCCCAGTGTATTGTCGGGACGTGAGTTATAGTTAGTTGAACTAACAATAACGGCCACATTTCTCTGGTTTTGTATGAGTGAATTGTCCAACTAACTGTAACGTCCCTGAACCCTGTGTTTTATTCAGTGAATTTCTAAGGTTTTTTTAAATGCTAATTTCTAACTATAACGTTCCTGAAACCTATGGTCTTTTCAGTGAATTTCTAAGGTTTTTTAAATGCAAATTTCTAACTATGCCTACAAAGGTAGGACATGTGAAGAAAGAGGAAGAAAAGCGCAGAAAGAAGCAAGACAAATGCAGAAAGAGGAAACAGAAGTCCAGAAAGACGAAGAAAAGTGCAAGAAGAACCAACAGAGGAGCAGAAAGTCCTCCTGTGCCCCTAACGTTTTGCTGACGGGTACTGGTAGTAACTGACTCTGACTAACCAGGCCTAGAGCGAATGCTATGCTAAAAGACACTTAGAATACAGTGAAAACACCTGCATACACTAGGGAACACTATGCGTTGGGGTACCCCTGTGATTAGCATGACCTCCTCTGTATTTGCCATGAGTTAGTGCCTGGGTCATCACATGAGTACATGGGTACTGACTAGATGATTAGAGTACTGCAAGGAGAGTGCATGGTGAAATTGGGATTTGGAGCAGTGATTGGATAAGGACATGGGACTGGCTAGGTGATTGGAGGAGTGCATAGGTAGTAACAGGGAGATTATTGAACTATATAGGTAGTGCTCCAGGGATTGTAGAACTACATGAGTTAGTTCCTGGGTCATTGCATGACCACATGGGTAGTGACTGGATGATTAGAGTACTACCAGGATAGTGCATGGTGAACTTATAAGTCCTTGGGTTTTGGCGCAGTGATTAGATAAGGACATGCGACTAGCTAGGTGATTAGAGGAGTGCAGAGGTAGTAACAGGGAGATTACGGAACTGTATAGGCAGTGCTCTAGGGAGTGTAGAAGTGCATGAGTTAGTGCCTGGGTCATTGCATGAGTACATGGGTACAGCTTAAATGATTAGAGTGCTGCAAGGAGAGTGCCTGAGTGAATTTATGTAAGTGCTTAGGTTTTAGCACAGTGATTGCATAAGGACATGGGACTGGGTAGGTGATTGAAGGAGTGCATAGGTAGTAATAGGGAGATTAATGAACTGTATAGGGAGTGCCCAAGGGACTGTAGAAGTGCATGAGTCAGTGCTAGGTCATTGCATGACTACATGGGTACTGACTGGATGATTAGAGTACTGCAAGGAGAGTGCATGGTGAATTTATAAGTGCTTGGGTTTTGGCACAGTGATTGGATAAGGACATGGGACTGGCTAGGTGATTGGAGAAGTGCATATGTAGTAACAGGGAGATAACTGAACTGTATAGGTAGTGCTCAAGGGACAGGAGAAGTGAATGAGTAAGTGCCTTTGTCATTGCATGACTACATGGGTACTGATTGGATGATTAGAGTACGGCAAGGAGAGTGCATGGTGAATTTATAAGTGCTTGGGTTTTGCTGCAGAGATTGGATAAGGACAAGGGACTGGCTAGACGATTGGAGGCGTGCATAGGTAGTAACAGGGAGATTACTGAACTGTATAGGTAGTGCTTCAGGGATTGTAGAAGTGCATGAGTTAGTGCCTGGGTCATTGCATGAGTACATGGGTAGTGACTGGATGATTAGAGTACCGCAAGTAGAGTGCATAGTGAATGTATAAGGGCTTGGGTTTTGGCATAAGGACATGCGACTGGCTCGGTGACTAGAGGAGTGCATACAACACAACTTAGCAACATCATTTGGTAAAATGTTTCAGCAACACACCTCAGAGTAGTTACTTGGCACCACAGCTCTTCAACACAACTCATGGAAACTTCTAATGAACCTGACACAACTCAGCAACCCAACTCCGGCAAAGTTCAGCAACTCGACTTAGAAGCCCAACTCTGCAATCCGACTCAACAGCACCACTCAGAATCACAGCTCTCCAGAATACCTCATGAATGTCACCTGTCACATCTGTGGGAAATGGATTCAGCACCAAAACCCAACACTACAGGCATGTCTGTTTTTCATTTGTGAAAAGAGCTGGAGGTCGGCACAAAAGTAACAAAATGTATACCCAAGTACCATGTTTTTCAGAATCATACTTTATCAAGAGCATTAACTTTATGAAAAAGCCTTTATATGCAAAATATATCATTGATAATTCTGTGACATGTTTGACGTAGCACAAATTGGGGACACAACACCACCTGTACACCATTTACCACTAAACAGGTGTGCCACCGGTGCAATTTATGTACTCTAGTTCTTAGATTTTAGGAAAAGAGGAATGTAGATGGTCAACAGTGTAGAGCCTATGCAGTGGTCTCCAAGATACAGGCAGCTTGTGAAAAAGCTGCTAAGGATTGACTGGTTTGAGCCTGAGGTCGCAGGAGTCAAGGGCCCGTGTCAGAGAAGCCATGGCTTGCAAAAAAACTTTCGGTGAGTTTAAATAGGCCAGGCATGTCTTTGGGGGGCCTTCATGGAACCGTAGCTTTTCATGCACACATAGCTTTTTTATATGCACAAATATTTATGGACTCCAGCATGTAGATTTAGTAGAAGCTATCGAATTGATCTGGTGATGGGTTCAACACCTAGCGACTTTCAATGCACGATTCAAAACCATGTATGTCTACAGGTGGGAGGAGGCCAGGACCTGCATTCAAGGTCACCACAAGCCAACCCCATTATTCTGAAAGGACAGCATGGCTGGGTCACGGTCATGCGTGTCTTTGGGACTCCAATACCTGGGGATGCCCCACCAGGCCAGTGCATCTGATGTGGAAAAGTAAATTTTGCCATGTTCTGTGTCCCTACGCCTCATCCATCATATGTTATGTGTGCATGATTAAATATGCATATGTATTCCCCATGTCTGATTAATGACGCAATTACAGTTGTGTCCACCTCTAGTATGTCAGTTTCCAGTCCTCGTGAATACTACGAATATCAGGCCTATGTAAAGCTACGTTGCCACGTTTCTCAGTGTGCACGTTATTCCATTATAAAGTCCCCGTTTCTAGGCCTCAAAAGGGCCCGGACATCAGATTCAGCTCCTGTCTCCTGAAGCCTCGCTGAGGAGCGATACAGCCCCCACCTGTATCCTCGACCTTTCACTTACTTCCTGCCTCGCAGTGCCCGGTGCAGCTCGGCTCTGCCTCTGAGTCTGCCAAAAGTATGTTATAGTTCCAGTTATCAGTTCAGTCCTCCTTCTCTGCATTCCTAAGCTACTGAACTGCATCAATAGTTTCCGTCATTGTCTAGCCTATGCGGCTCCACGTTAGAGAAATACTGTATTTACTGGTCATTTAATATTCTTCATCACGCACTACATGTAGAATAATGCATGGTCCAGTCTTAGAATCAAGTTAGCTTTTCCCCTCATGACTTCTAGTTTATATCAACATGTTCTCTAAACATCAGATACTAGATAGGGTTTAGGTACATGTCGCTCCAACCCTCCAGACTTTAGTCTCTGCTCCTAGCACAGAGTTCATAGCCCCCAGCTTCTCCTAGTGATACGTCATTGCCAGTTTGCGCGCACCACCAGGTTAGAGGTCCCGGCTCCTTAGGTAGCCCCCTCCAATGTTTCCGCCCCATTTCATGACATATTCTGTTACGTTTGCACCACATGTCTATGTATACGCCCAGTTACACCTACTTTTACTGTTATCTTTCGCGACTGCTATGCGTCACGCCTTCTGCTCCACCCACTGCTACGCCTACTGCAATGTAATGCTATGTGTTTGCGTTATGTATATAAGTTCATGTATTGTTATTAAACGTTAGCGCGCTCATCCCAGACCCAGCCCCAGCAGCTGCTGGGCCTCTTTTCCCCTGCAGGGCCCTGTCATCCTATTCCTGTGCAGGTCGTCCTGTTCCTGTCCTTATGCTGTATTAAACCTGCAAACTCCTACTACCTCGAATCTTGACTCTTATTTATTGAGCTATCTGTTATGATATATGCCTAGTCAAAAATAGGGTATTATTTATTTATTTACCACAGAATGGCGCCCGAATAGGAACTTGCCCTTTCCCCACGCGTCGGTGAAGCCACGCCGACCCCCTGACCCTCTGCAGCCGTGACGGAACCATACCGTGCACCGGCAGATATTTCTGCTTCAAGTATCCCTCAGGCCCACGGAGGAGACGGAGGAGGCGGTCCAGCATCCAAACGAGACGGTGGAGGAACGCGGCGAGTCCCGACCAGAGCCCAAGCCGAGAGTCCAAGGTCCGAGGTATCCGGAGGCCCACCCGTAACTGAAGTCCGAAGTCCGTCGTCGTCGTAGCAGTCCAGTCCAGTCCGAGGTTGTCCGTTCTTGCTGCCCGGTGAGTACCATTACTGGGGTAGTATCTAGACAGGGTCAGTCTAAATTGACTCCTGGTCCGTGGGTTGGTGGTACCCAGACTCACAAACGAAGTGTTCACCTAGGTGGATACGGGTCTTGATGCGTCCCTTTATGGGACCGGTATGTTCCGTACTGTTTCAGCAGTGCATCCAGTAACTCTAGTCTGTTCCGTTCTCGAGAAATTCTGTTCTGTTTCTGTTCTCAGTATTCCAGGTAATATTCTGTCCGAACTGTTATGTTATGATGTTGTTCAATGTATTTCCAATGTCGTGGTATGCCTGAATTGTTTTCCCAATTGTTATTGTTCCTTGTCTATTGTATTGTGTTCCGATTCAAGTTTACAATGTCTCTCTTTTCGAGATTACGTCAGTTAAAAACTAGAAAGGGTTTGTTAGAAGAAGCAGTTCCTGTTCCGCCTAGGGACAGTCCAGGTCATTTTATGTATCAGAAACATGGCATAAGCGCCATATTGTATCTAGATTTATGGGTAGATTATACCAAACAGTTAGAAGAAAAGTATAGATGGCCCGTATCGGGTACATGGGATGCCGAATGCATCATGCGAGTAGAAGAAGCATTATGGAAAAAGAAAGCCAGACAGTCACAGAAAGATGCCATCGAGTTATGGCGTAAAGAAGCTCATAAAAGAACCGAAAAAGAAATCAGAAAGTCAGAACTAAGTAGAGAATCCCAAGAACGAGCCCAAGAAAGAGAATTAATCGAGATAGGTGAACGAGTCAAAGCCGAACAGTCAGACAGACAGAGGCATGCCCTCATTAAGGGTATGTATCCTCTTCTTGCCGAGGGCTTGCCAAAAGCGACCCCGGAGGCATCCAGTAATTTCCCGCCACCATTAGTTCCGACCAAGCTACGTCACAAACCGACCGCAGCTGATATTTTTATTTCATCCTATCTGGACGACACAGTCCCAGAATATGCAAATCCTGTTCGCGCTCCGCCAGTCCCTGTAAATCAGGTAATTCCTGCTCCTCCAGACACCGGGGTGCCCTTAACAGCCCCCCCGGGTCAGCCCGCCATGCAAGTCCAGCCCACGTTACAATTACCGACCCTGCCAGGACGAAAAGCATCAGTTGATGATTCCAGTTTAGGGGCCGCAGGAGGAGGTCTTCCTCAAACCCCGCCGCCATACAAGCGTTTATCAGCACTCGAATTACATGCACAAGCATCACAGCGTACTCCTAAGAGTAATAAGTCTGTTACAGAGATCAGGCAAACCCTTGGCGAATGTGTCTATGACCCAGTTCCAGGCGAGTTTAATATGGTTTTATATTCCGTACGCGTAAGGAGAGTAACCGAGTATCTAGTCACCCTACCCAATATGAAAGAAGATCTAGACAGAATATATCGTTTCATCCGTACAGGGGATGATCCAGAAAGTATTAGTGATGCCATGTCTCAAAGGAAAGCCGAGATCCAGCGTATGATATTAAAGTTTTTAATTAACTGTCTAATAAGAGAACAAGATAACCCGTCTAAAGATCCAGCCGAAATGAAAACTCTAACAAGGTGGAGTGATAACATAGCCGAAGGAAAGCACAATACCATTGGTGCCATGGAAAGTATGTACGAGAAAATCCGTAGAGAGATAATAAAGATACACGAACAGCGTAAAGCAGCACAAGTAAGCGAGAAAGAAAGTACCTCTGACCCTGAAGAGGAAGACGACGAGAATACTGCCAGAATAGCGTATGTAGGAAAATCTAGATTTCCAGATCGCCATTTACGTCTAGAACACAAGTCTATTTTCCATCATCCAGCACCAGAACAAGGTTCCCTAGAACAAGTATTTCAAGCTACCGATCACATTCTGAAATCACGAATCGGTTATAGTGAATTAAGTACCATGCATGAACAAGAAATAGCCCGATCAGCAGTCCGATGGATTACTGATTCTACCACTTTTCCAGACGAAATAGTGGCACAAATGTTTCTGAAAATGCCCCCAGCCGAGCAGCGACTGGTGGGTATGTATATGATTCAGCACCTCATTACTTTGTATGAGGGTCAACACTCTGATCCAGGTCCGTTACATGATATCCTGAACGAGTTACTCCAGTATAAATGGAGAGGTCTAGGTACCGATTTAATTAGTGTCATTCTAGAACAGCGCCACAAATATAGAACGTTTCTGAACCCGCATTTTGTTCATGTCTCACCCCCAGAAAGTAAATCATTCTACATAGACAGACAGAATCCGTTACGAGAAGTCCACCCAGTTAAAGGAACGGGTGGCGAAATGCAACGAGTGTTTGTATACACTCCGATAACAAAGATGGAACTCCTTGAGATGAAGAAATTAATTCCCTGTCATGACAAAGATCCAGCAGGGTTCCATAGAGAATTAAAAGACATGCTCCGTATGGGAGAATACACTTACCCAGATATCATTAAAATGTTAAAGGTCCTGTTGCCCGCAGGGGTGTATGAAAAGTTAAAGGAAAAAGAATGGGAGGTGGGAGAGAAAAAGATCGATTGGGCAGCTCTAGAAGCTGAAGACAAGGCACGAGTACCAGGTACCGGTCTTGGAGATAAATGTAAAGAATTACCAGAATTATTGATTCAAGTTTTACCCAGATTATTGACAACTAGAAAAGAAGACTGGGATGCAATCTCAGCCTGTAAACAGAAGCAAGATGAAGATATTAGTGATTTTTATTCTAGGTTTGAAAAATGTTTCAGTATCAACAGTGGCCTCAAGACAAGTAGTGAGTCATATCCTCACCTTTTTGTTACTAAATTAGTCGAGAATTCAAGTCCACAAATTAAAAATCGAGTCTTGAAAGTCGAAAGCACCTGGCAAGCTAATACTCCGTCCCAGATGCTCCAGATGCTCCAGTATCACCAGAATAGAATCAGGGAAGAGCAAGAACACGAAAGAAAACGTATGAAAGACACGAAAATGAAAGTGCTAGTTGCACAATCTGTTCCTCAAGACAGTCAGAAGAGGGGTCCGAATCAAGCCAGTCATCCTGCAGCTCCCGTTAAAGGGAACTGCAATTATTGCAAACAGCCAGGTCATTTTATAAACGAGTGTGCAGTTCTGAAACACAACATAGCTACTGGTAAGACAAAAGAAAGACCACGTCCGCCTAGACAAGAACAAGTTTCACAGACTCCTCAGTCACAGAATGCACCACAGACAGTTACAGCACCGCAGCCTATTGCTGCAACACAGCATGTTACATCGCAGATGTACCAGTATGCACAGTCTGAGTATCCAGAGTACCAGCCATATTCATGAAACAGCCTAGAGAGGGAGGTAGGCTTGCCTCTCATCGAGATTCCTGTAGATCAAGAAGGTCCCTATGTTCACAGTCAAGTATTAGGGAAAGACAGAAAGTTTTTGATTGATACAGGGGCAAGTAGGACCACAATTGGTCATGCCGAAGTTCCAGGGGCTCCGCTCTCAGGCTCAAGAAATGTTTCCCTTGGATTTTCAGGAAAACCTATTGTAAACGAGATCTCAAAGCCAGTTACTCTAGAAGTAGGTCCATTGTCCCGTACTACTGATCTGTTACTTACTAAGTCATGTCCAGAAAATCTATTAGGCATTAAGACACTGAAAGAATTAGGTGCAGTTATATGCTGTTCCCCAGAGGGAATACGTCTGTTCCTACGTGACTTTAAGGGTCACTATGTATTACGAGATTTTGATTCAAGACTGTCTAATGTTCCGCAGCACTTATGGGCGCAAGGTCCAACTGATGTAGGTTACATGCAAATCACACCCCATCGTGTGACTCTCAAGCCAGGTGTAGTGTTACCCCGAATCAGGCAGTACAGATTGCCACCCGAGGCTGTAGCAGCCTTATCCAAAATTATTGACGAGCTCATCGCTCAAGGAGTAGTTGTAGAAACTGACTCCAATGTATGTAATTCTCCGATCATTCCAGTCATGAAACGTACTGATCCAAATGCACCCCCAGTGTATCGATTAGTGATTGATTTACGAGAGCTTAATAAATGTATTATTCCGCAGTACCCAGTTGTTCCAGATATCTCTTCCCTATTGACAGCCATTGATTCCGAAGCCACGTTCTTTACAGTAATAGACCTCAAGAATGCATTTTTTAGTGTTCCAATTCATCCAGACAGCCAGTTTCTTTTCGGATTTTGTTTAAATGGAAGGAGCTATATGTTCACACGCGCTCCTCAAGGTTTCACAGAAAGCCCTAGTATTTACAGTCAAGCACTTAAGAGACAACTAGATAATATTCACATGCCAACTGACACTGCCCTGCTCCAGTATGTCGATGATCTCCTGATCACAGCCCGTTCTGAACGTGACTGCGAGCGAGCATCCCTTACAGTTCTGTATTTTCTAGCCGAGATGGGGCACAAGGTGTCCCCTTCGAAGCTTCAATT
The DNA here is from genome assembly GCF_964261635.1 of Lissotriton helveticus. Taxonomy (NCBI): domain Eukaryota; kingdom Metazoa; phylum Chordata; class Amphibia; order Caudata; family Salamandridae; genus Lissotriton; species Lissotriton helveticus. The sequence continues at coordinate 2,028,403,744 of NC_136067.1, forward strand.
CTGTGTCCAGCAAGTGGTCTACTTAGGACACTTGCTGTCCAAGAGGGGTAGGCAGTTGACACCAGACCGTATCCAGTTGATAGCGAGTCTTCCCCAGCCCAGAACCCAGAAGGAGGTACGTGCCTTTATCGGCCTTACTTCTTATTGCCGACAATGGATTCCCCAGTATGCATTTCTAGCCAAGCCACTGATACAGTTAACGACACAGGAGGCAGCTGTATCGACTGTCCTCCCTTGGACATCTGAACATACACTTAGTTTCAACGAGTTAAAGAAAGCCTTATGCCAAGCTCCAGTTCTAGCTACACCGAACTACAGTAAGCCTTTTACACTTTTCGTTACTGAACGTGAAGGTACAGCATTATCTGTTCTTACACAAGATCAAGCAGGACAATACAAGCCCTGTGCTTATTTTTCTAGCACACTAGATCCAGTCGCCCAGGCGTTGCCTGCGTGCCTCAAGTCAGTTGCAGCCACAGCACTAGCTATCAGACAAAGTGATTCCATAGTTCTAGGACATACCCTGACAGTACAAGTCCCACATTCCGTGGAAGTTCTTTTAAACCGAACACAAACTCAGCACTTGACAATTGCACGTTTAACAGGTTATGAATTGACACTGTTCCAGCCACACATAGAAATCAGACGCTGCAACGTTCTGAATCCTGCTACACTGTTACCATCAGTTAGTTCAAATTCTGCCACACACGATTGTGTGGAAGTAGTTAGCATTACGACAAAGCCAAGACAAGACCTGACAGACATTCCGTTATCAGATCCTGACCTGACACTTTATGTGGATGGTTCATCTATGAGAACTAGTACAGGAGAACTAGTCGCCGCGTATGCAGTGACTACTGACACCGAGGTTATTGAAACACACCGTATTGATACCCTGTCCGCTCAAGCAGCAGAGCTAGTTGCTCTGACACAAGCCTGTATACACGCCAAGAACCTGAAAGTTAATGTTTACACAGATTCACGTTACGCATTTGGAGTTGTACACGACTTCGGAGTGCTCTGGCAGGAGAGAGGTTTCATGACTTCTCATGGAACCAAGATTCAGCATGGTCTCCTCATTCAAGCTCTGTTAGATGCAATACATTTACCGACATCCATCGCTATCATGAAATGCAAAGCACATACGAAAGTTACTGACATTATTTCCCAAGGTAACGATCTAGCAGATCGCACAGCCAAGCTTACAGCACAGACTCTAGACATTCCAGTTAACCTGACACATACTCCAGATCCGATTACATGCATGACAGTTAAGGACCCTACTCAAGATGTCATAGATATCCAGTTACATGCTACTCCCGAAGAAATCAAGAAATGGTCCGAACAAGGAGGGGTCCAGACAGATCAAGGATGGTTAACGAAGGGTAGAGCCACATGGTTTCTCCCCGACTCTATGGTTCAAGTCATCATCAATACCGCACATAGTCCAGCACATTTAGGAGAAAAAGCTATGTTAGACAGTATCCAGAACATTTGGTTCAACAAGCATTTACGAGCTGCAGCCAAGCAGAAAGTCCGTACCTGTATGATATGTTGTCAGTTTAATCCAGGTAAAAGTGTCCCGGTGGAACAAGGTGGTTTCCAGCCTCCTGACCACCCTTTTGAAGTCCTCCAGATGGATTATATTCAGATGGAGCGATGTCGAGGTTTCAAGTATGTCCTTGTAGTTGTATGCGCTTTGTCCAGATGGACAGAAGCATATCCAGTCCCAGATTACACAGCCGCGACCACTGCCAAGCAGTTGGTTCGTGAGTTTTTCCCTCGATATGGACTCCCTAGAGTCGTATATTCTGATAACGGTCAGCCATTCTCATCTGAATTAATGAAGCACGTTTCCCTGTTGTTAGGGTACCAGTGGAAGTTTCATTGTGTACGCCATCCTGAAGCAGCCGGTCTCGTTGAGAGACATAATCAGACTCTGAAAATCCGTATTGCAAAAGTCTGTAAAGATAAGGGTGTGGACTGGCTAGTAGCTCTGCCAGTCGCTTTGTTTTATATGCGCATGGTCGCACATTCCAGATCAGGTCTGTCCCCGTATGAGGTCGTATTCGGCCGCCCCCCAAACATGTGGGGTACTCCTAGACCCCGAAGTATTACCGATGTTTCATGTAATATGCTGACAGATTACCTAGCTTCCTTGATGTCTGCCCTCAACTCATGTCGTTCACAGGTTGCCGCCGCATTTCCAGACAATACCGAGGTGGCACCGCATGAAATCGTTCCAGGATCTATGGTGATGGTCCGGAACTTTGACAGATCAAGTCCGCTGGAGCCTCGATGGAAGGAGCCCCGTCAGGTCCTCCTCACCACCCGTACAGCCGTGAAGTTGGAAGGCCGAAAAGGATGGATACACCTTTCTCACGTTAAACTTTTTAAAGGACTGAAACCCGTCTCTAAAAACATTTCCCAGGATTCGAAGGACTGCCAAAACATTGTTCCTAAGGACTGTCCCGCAAATGACATTGATACAACCCCTCCCCTGTTAGAGAAAACTCCGCAGCAGGAGTATAAGCAAAAACTACGGTCTAGTAAAATAAGTCAGTCAGTTTGATTGTATAAGTCCTCCCCTAGGTGAAACGGTTAGACTGTTTCTGACATGTATAAAATAGACCCCCATAGTGAGAGAGTTAGTCAAAACTCAATTCAATGTATCGTTTTTCTAAGTTTCATATTATTCATCAGCATAATGATTTCTTGCACTAGTTACGCATTTTTCCTGTATTTTCCAGTTCTTCATGTAAATAAGTCTGCTAATGCTACAGCAGAGCACACGTTTAGTGATCTGCCTCCTCACGAATATTCCTACCGCCTCGCTATGCGTAATAATTCATTTATCCGTATGTTACATTACTCACACCAGACCAGCAATGCCACTAATTGTTGGGTGTGTGGTCGACTCCCCCCTTTCCAGACACCGAAGGGAGTTCTGCCACTTTTTCCTTATCCATTCTCACATAATGGTTCGTGTGGAGCATGGTCCACGTTAACGTCATCCTCAACAGATATGTCTTTTCTTAACAGTACATGTTTCCCAGACAAGCAAGGTCTCCCCCACAGAACAGGTTTAGATCTAGAAAATGAAGTATATAATTTAGGTAATTATTCGTCGAATTTTATGGTCCTGAATGTTCAGTCTGATACTACTCCAGACTTACCTGCTATTTCAGTACTACCAGTCAAAGGCGAATTATGTGTCCGAAATAAGGGTTCTGTACATGTAGGACATAGTGAATGTACTACTATTGTCAAGTATAGTGACAGTGGGAAATCTATTTTTAAAGCTTCACGTCATTCTTATTTTGTTTGTGGTCAGACCGCATATGTCCGTCTGCCCCTCGATTGGGAGGGAACCTGTTACATTGCCTTCCTACTGCCACCTGTTTTTCTAGCCCCACCTGACTACCATAGGAATTCCTTCCTAGTACATACTAGACACAAGAGAAATCTCCCGATTGTCGATTATACAGAAACTGCTGCAGAACAATTCATTGATATAGATAAAGGTGTGTTCCCTTATTTAGGTACAGTTGTAAATAGTAAGCTAATCCGTAGATTAACAAGAACCCTTGAAGCAGTAGTAGATGAGACTGCCTCCGCTCTAGGTAACTTAACTGAAGAGCAATCCTTTATGAGAATTGTCGTTTTACAGAATCGTCTCGTCCTTGACGTCATACTGGCCGATAGGGGCGGGGCCTGTAGAGTCATCGGATCTAGTTGCTGCATTTTCATTCCAAATAACGCGCCGTCTGTTTATTCAGCTATAACCAGACTCCATAAAATTGCCCATCTGTTACACCAAGATCCAGGCACCTGGACATGGTCCGGTTGGTTCTGGAATATAATTTCCGCATGGGGATGGAAAGTCCTGTCCTTTCTAGGTATTGCAGTAGCGATCATATTCAGCTGCTGCCTCTGTATACAATGTGGCCCTGCGATTTGCGGCATTTGTGCTACCTCTTGTATTCCTAGTCCCAAGCCCCGTTCTAAATCCCGTTCCAAGAAAATTCGAGACGAGCAAATGATACTGTATGAAATGATAGACGGTATCATGAAAATTGATGTTTCCTGATGGAAACGTAGTGACAAGGAGGGAATGTGGAAAAGTAAATTTTGCCATGTTCTGTGTCCCTACGCCTCATCCATCATATGTTATGTGTGCATGATTAAATATGCATATGTATTCCCCATGTCTGATTAATGACGCAATTACAGTTGTGTCCACCTCTAGTATGTCAGTTTCCAGTCCTCGTGAATACTACGAATATCAGGCCTATGTAAAGCTACGTTGCCACGTTTCTCAGTGTGCACGTTATTCCATTATAAAGTCCCCGTTTCTAGGCCTCAAAAGGGCCCGGACATCAGATTCAGCTCCTGTCTCCTGAAGCCTCGCTGAGGAGCGATACAGCCCCCACCTGTATCCTCGACCTTTCACTTACTCCTGCCTCGCAGTGCCCGGTGCAGCTCGGCTCTGCCTCTGAGTCTGCCAAAAGTATGTTATAGTTCCAGTTATCAGTTCAGTCCTCCTTCTCTGCATTCCTAAGCTACTGAACTGCATCAATAGTTTCCGTCATTGTCTAGCCTATGCGGCTCCACGTTAGAGAAATACTGTATTTACTGGTCATTTAATATTCTTCATCACGCACTACATGTAGAATAATGCATGGTCCAGTCTTAGAATCAAGTTAGCTTTTCCCCTCATGACTTCTAGTTTATATCAACATGTTCTCTAAACATCAGATACTAGATAGGGTTTAGGTACATGTCGCTCCAACCCTCCAGACTTTAGTCTCTGCTCCTAGCACAGAGTTCATAGCCCCCAGCTTCTCCTAGTGATACGTCATTGCCAGTTTGCGCGCACCACCAGGTTAGAGGTCCCGGCTCCTTAGGTAGCCCCCTCCAATGTTTCCGCCCCATTTCATGACATATTCTGTTACGTTTGCACCACATGTCTATGTATACGCCCAGTTACACCTACTTTTACTGTTATCTTTCGCGACTGCTACGCGTCACGCCTTCTGCTCCACCCACTGCTACGCCTACTGCAATGTAATGCTATGTGTTTGCGTTATGTATATAAGTTCATGTATTGTTATTAAACGTTAGCGCGCTCATCCCAGACCCAGCCCCAGCAGCTGCTGGGCCTCTTTTCCCCTGCAGGGCCCTGTCATCCTATTCCTGTGCAGGTCGTCCTGTTCCTGTCCTTATGCTGTATTAAACCTGCAAACTCCTACTACCTCGAATCTTGACTCTTATTTATTGAGCTATCTGTTATGATATATGCCTAGTCAAAAATAGGGTATTATTTATTTATTTACCACACTGAGACTAGCATAGAGTCAGTTGCATGACAGAAGACACCTTGGCACACAACTGACTCCTCAAACCTGCCAGCCTTTAGGGGTGGTGCCTGATGGAGAACCCCCAACTACATTGAAGGCCAGTCTATCTCCTTCCACCAACTTCTCCTGCAGCTGGAGTGAGCACCGAATCATGGGACTGGGTACAATTCCACCACAAATCACTTGCCACAGAAGGGTGGGTCTATATTACGTTTATGAGAGTTGCACTAAAGACAACCTCAGCGTATACTTGCATGAGAACGCACTCTAGCTGGAACTCTTTACAGGGAAGCCACGGATGCCTCGAAGAGATCAGTTTCCAGCAGCTGCCAAACAAAAGAAATGAACTGGGATCGTAAGCAGGCCTCAGAAATCCCACGTCGACACGAGGTGAAGATTGCTTTTTGCGCTTCCCCGCAGTGGCGAGTTTGCACGTTTTGATTAGCGCGCACATCGCTTCAAATAGATCTACTGTCCCTGCCTTAATGAAGCCATATTTCTGCCTGGAGCCACTTAGCACTGTAACCGAATCCCTGCATGAGGGCATACTGTTGTGGATACTCTAGTCCAATGAGCCTCCAGACCTGACGTATGTGTGAACATGCAGACTTTATGCAGGTGTTATATACTGAATATGTAGGCAACAGTAGTCAGACGTATGTCGTGAGCAGATGTCAACACATTTTCAGTCACTGGCTGGCAGCAAGGGGTGAGCAGTCCCCGGTAATCATTAACACGGATTCACTGGGGACAGGCAAGAGATACTCTAAAAGCGCTTACCAGAGGGCGTTCCTTCATCCCAATCTTCTGACCTTTTATAGCGATTTACCATGAATCCCAGACAGATAATGACACCGATGGCAAAGGTGACCAGAGATATCACCTGGGAAATCAAGAAAGCAGATGTTAGCGGGAGCAGCAGAAAGGGCAGACCTTTACATTCATCAAAGACTAGACCAGGCACATCAGACGACTTCACACTTCCCACATCCACACATGTGCGTACAAAAATAGCCTGCATGCATTTCATGTGAGGGGAAAACTGCAGAAGAAAAGATTATTTTCAAACTCTGCTCCAAAAGGCCAAACAACCTCGTAAAATAAACATTCAGTGTGCTGTCATCCTTCAACTTTATAGGCGTGGGCAGCCCTCGTGTGTGTACTAGGACAGGGAGGGTCTGTTATTCTGTGACTAGTCAGACGGTTCTGACTTTTTGGAGGGGGACACACGCGGTACATTACTTTTTTACATCTACCATTAAAGATCATACAAAGGCTCTTGTCGTCTTCCCCAAACAGAAGTAAACAGTAAAAAGTGAGTGAGAAAACATTCGCCAGAAAGCAACTCTAAGCGCTTCAACATTCACTCAGTGTGTTTCTAGGCGCATGCTTAACACTGCCTGGTGCATAGAAATTCACAAACGATTTCCAGTGACTCCTTCTGGTGCCAGAGTAAAGATGCAGAGAATAGAAAACAAGCATTTGCAATGCAATAGGTCTCGCATTAATTAAGTTTGAGCTATTGGCATTACTAAATATTGCAACACCAATTGCAACAAAAGTCTATAAATTGTAGGCCAAAATTTTTTTTATTTATTTTTGTAGCAATGGTGGCATGCTTCGCTTTAGATGAATATGTTTAAAAGTAAAGTGTGCCATACTGCGATCGCTACAATTGTTAATTGTGGATGTTTTAACAATTGATGTGTGCACTGATGGCTGGTGGTGTGTGTGCCTGTAGAAAGTATGCACTGATGGCTGGTGGTGTGTGTTCCTCGTGCAACTGTGTACTGCCATCTGGTGGTGTGTGTGCCTGGTGGAAGCGTGCACTGATGGCTGGTGGGGATGTATGACATTACAACGAATGCTTTTACATCACATGCCTTTACAATGCGGTTTTTACATCGCAAACCTTTACAACGCATAGCGCTTTGGGGTGCTGGATAGTGAATAGTTTAATTTACTAATTCAACTCCAGTCCCCGTGGACACTAGGGAAGGTGTTGGACAGTAAATTAAACGTATTCCCTATCCTAGAGCGCCCCCCAGCGCAATGCGTTGTAATGGTTTGCGTTGTAAAAGTTGCGTCGTAAAGGCACTGCATGGTAAAAGTTGCGTTGTAAAGGATGTTTCCCGCTGGTGGTGTGTGTGCCTGGAGAAAGCATGCACTGCTGGCTGGTGGTGTGTACCTGGTGAAAGCGTGCACTGACAGCTGGTGGTGTGTGTGTGTGCCTGGTGGAAGTGTGCACTGTCGGCTGATGGTGTGTGTGCATGGTGGAGGTGTGCACTGATGGCTGGTGGTGTGTGTGCCTGGTGGAAGCTTGCACTGATGGCTGGTGATGTTTGTGCCCAGTAAAAGCGTGCACTGACGGCTGGTGGTGTTTGTGCCCGGTGAAAGCGTGCACTGACGGCTGGTGGTGTTTGTGCCCTGTGAAAGTGTGCACTGACCACTGATGGTGTCTGTTCCTGGTGAAAGTGTGCACTGAGGGTGTGGTGACGGTGTGGTTGTGTGTGTGGTTGTGTGTGTGTGGTTGTGTGTGTGTGGTTGTGTGTAGTTGTGTGTGTGGTTGTGTATGCATGGTTGTGGCTGTATGTGTGGTTGTGGTTGTGTGTGTGGTTGTGTGTGTGGTTGTGTGTGTGTGTGTGGCTGTGGGTGTGGTTGTGTGTGTGGTTGTGTGTATGTGTGTGGTGGTGGGTATGTGTGTGGTTGTGTCTATGTGTGGTTGTGGGTATGTGTGTGGTTGTGTGTGTGTGGTTGTGTGTGTGTGTGGTTGTGTGTGTGGTTGTGTGTGTGTGTGGTTGCCTGTGTGTGGTTGTTTAAAGACTGTGATTCGCCCTTAGGGAGCCCATCTCAAACATCAGGGACCGTGCAGTCAAAGCATGGCTGCCCTGTGCTAGTCAAGCAACAAGTTTTTAAAACGTTGTCATTCTCATCAAAGTTTAGTTTAGGTTTTGGACACAGAAACGGATGACTGCAATTACTCGTACAGAGAATTTGCACACAAAAAAAACAAGGTGTGGCTTGTAAATAAGACCCAGCTGATGAGACCCAACGTCTTTTCTTTGATGTATTTACGGTGCAGTAAAGATAACATTTTATTTGCGGATTTACATGCAAGTGTGTGCAGTGTCTATGTTTTCGCCTGCGTTAAAGACTGTTCATTGATCACACGTGGATGCATTTTTTCACTTTGAGCCAATAGTTATATCAAATGCCGTAAATGAAACTTGTTAGGACAGAGGCTTAAGAGAAACAAAAACACAATCCCTTTGTGCAAAGAATTAACTAATATTTTGCAGTGTGTGCTTTTTAAGATCACCAGTTAAAGTACAAACGTTACCTTCTGACTCGATTTTATAATACTACTTTGAGAGTTCTTCTGCCTCTCAGCCTATTTATGGCACTGTGGTCCAAGATATTTCGTTGTAAGATCTTCTTTGGGCAGGTTTTGGCAACACGTACTGCTGAATAACACGTGCTTCTCTGACACAAAAGCCACTTTGACTTTACCAGTGCTTGTTTGAAATAAATTGCTCAAGAATTTCCTTACTTTACGATCTGCTAGGTACATTTTGGCTTGGGTCATTTTTTCTGAAGGCAAGAAGAGCAGACTCGGAAATATTCTTTCCCAGGAGTTACTAATGTTCTAGTTCTTGGTGTTCGAAAGAAAGGACTCAATTTCCAGTATTATCTGAATTCGAGCCATTGTCAAGTGTACCCCCTTTTGATATTCTGCTTAAGTGTAGACTCAAAACCTTTGTTAAATGCACCTACTTTTACCTACATTTTTAACCAAAATACCTCACATTACATTTCCTCTTTACCTTTAGTTTTACCAAATTTTGTGAAGCTTATGTTGCTGCTTTTAGACTTGAGTGGGAATATAGGTATTGTCATGTCAATTATGTTAACCCTGCGTTTGATGCAAGTGTTCAGAGTAGTTAATAATCCTGCATGAATAATGTTAAGCTTGCTGTACTTAAAGTATATCGTAACTTCATGGTGTCGAGGACGCATTAAATGTACGGCTTGTTCAAATAAAAGGATAGGCTATTGTTTTACTACATTTAATAGTTGATCTGAAGTAAGACATTACATCATGGAGTTCAAATATGCCCGTTCTGTAGTTCGTTCCTTAACACATGGCATGCATGGGTGTAGGAAGCGTGGGGGGCGCGGGGGATATATCCCCCCCCAGATTTTAAAGTGGGGGGACACGGGGGACAAAAGAATTTCCCCTCACACGTCTGTTATTCACTGGGCCATTAGCGCGCGAAAGCGCTACCTAATGGCCCTGCACTTACCTGCCAGGAGTCAAAGAGGCCACCCGCCCTCTGCCCTTTGTTATGCTGCAAGAAAGCTTGGCGTCCTCAGGGCAGAGAAGGAGAAAAACTCTGTCTCTTTTCCTTCATGCCCAGAGAAGGCAAGCACAGTGTCAACTTCTCCTGATCTGCCTCTGGCAGCGGCCCTCCTCCCCCTCTCTCTTTCTTTTTCCTCTATCTCGTTCTGTCTGTCTCCCTCCTAGTTAAGTTCTGATTTCAAGAGACGGCTTTTACGTTCTCTCTCTTGCCTCTCCTTGTCTTTATTTGTTTCCTTGTGAAATGGATCCAAAATAGGAAGAACACTTTGGCTGGAAATGTCCTCATTTGCTGACCGTTTTATAATTTCAAAGAAAAACCTCGGGACGGAGAGAAAACATTATTGAATACCTAAATAAAGCGATACAGAGTGGTCAACAGACAGGCCAGATTGTTATTTACACCCACACACATTAGCACAACTTTACAGAGTTTGCCAGTGAAAGCGCTATTTTCTTTTTTTCTTCTTTCTTTGAACAACATTGTTTTTCCAGGGAGGGGAAGTGCTACATCCCTAAAGAGACTGCAATACCTGGTTCAGTGGAGTAGAAACATTTAATATGATCGTTTTCAACTGTTTTAATTATTGTAGCTTATAAAATGTGTACTGCGGCTCTTTGTTTGGGGATGTGGTGTTTTTAAACCAAACTGCTTACATTTTGAAAGGATGTAAGCAATGGGCATTGAAACAGGTCCCTTCCTGCCTGGTCCTGTAGCCATGTCCTGAATTTTACAGGAAAAATCACTTACTGATTTCTGAATACTGAGTTTAAACTGCTAAGGTAACCATGTTGTTCCTGAATACATTTCACATGCTTTGCTTACTCTTGCATTCCTTATGAGTGTCTGCTTTCTCCAGGGTGTTATTCGTTTTTTTCAGGCAGCATTTTACTGTTGTTTAGAGCATAATTTGAATTTAGGCGCAGCCCAATTGAGATGTAGCTGAAGGCAGTGCAAGTTTCTCTCAGTGGGGCAGTATGGTGTTCAGTGTGGGAGAGGATGTGGCACGCTGGCCAGAGCTGTTGAATTTGGAACTTGAGCACCATTTTCAGCCTTCATGACCAGTCCACCAGACTACACTCCTGACAGAGCTCATTCTGATGCTACACCTTAGAAGGCCCGATAGACCTTAGAAGCCCTGGTGTCTTAGCACCCGCAGGTGGACCCTAACGGCAGCAAGTGTGAGTTAACCTCGAAGGCCTGTCCACCACAGTCCACCACAGTTCACCTCCAGTCTTGCGAGCAGGCATACAAGCACACCCTAGACACACCATCGACAGTGACTGTCACTGAGGTCACAAGATCCTTGAGGCCAGTCCACCGCACCCATTGGCACCTCCATTGGCCTTTTTCAGCAGTAGTGGTGCAACTCACCAGGGATCAGCAATGAAGGATTTGCATGCACACCAAACTTAGGGGGTGATTATAATGGGGGGTGTGCAATAGATACTTTAATTACGCTAACAAAATAGTCATCTGAAAGCCTTCTTGGTGAAGCACAGCGCTCTTCAATGCTTTTTCTAAACAGTCAATAACTTATGGGAGCCATCTCTCCACTGGGATTGGCTTGTCTCCAGAATGTGTGCGGCCCAGTGCAGTGCGTCGTGGTGGACATTTCTCTGAGTCAGACAGAGCCTTAATGTTAAACTGTGCTTATCTTAAGCCACGCCTCCCCCACCCAAAGTACGCATATCAACAAAAGATGGAGGAGTCTATACCCACTCCCACGTACACTCTACCCCCAGTGGATTGATGTGTGAGTGTGATAACCCCACAGATGGGTTGGGTGAAAGGCCCATCCTTACACAATCCGAGCTCATTCCCTTCACTAGCATCACCGTTTTATAGTTCATCGACAGCTGTGCCTGTCACATACCGAGGAATGTGCAGGAGGGAAGGTTGAAATGTGTGCACGCTGAGGGAATACTGTCCCCCCCCCTTTGAAAAGCTGGTATGTGGGATGGAGTAGCCCAAATACTTATTCAACACAATTCAACAAAATTCAGAAACTTCAGTGCACCTATAACTAATTTGTCCTTATTATTTTTGACATGACATTAAAAATATTTCACACAATAGGTTCACACAGATGCACAAAAAGTCCAAGATACTGCTTTGTGTGATTTTTCTTGTGATTTGTAGAGCCACGGTTTTATTCTTCAGATTTAAAAAGTTTGCATGTCATAATGTGTGGTGACAGCCAACACAGATGCCATTGAACACTCCACTTTCTCAAGGCTACAGAATATGACAATTGGCTTCTCAATTGGAGATTGATTCCTGGATTGACATGGCTTGCCATTTATTACAAGGCACCCTTTATGTTTCAAACTTTGATAAGTACTGCGCTGTCAAAAGGCTTGTGATGGTGGGCGATTAACATGGCTGATTGTTCAGGCATATGGATGTAATGTTCATCGGATTTTAAAGTAATCCTTAATGACAAGGCTTGTAAAAGGCAGTGTGACCACTGATTAGGTGTTGTGCGCCAACATTTTCAATGAACGAATCAGTGTCCAATAGGAAGACCATTAGTATTTTCTGTAGCCTTGGTAAAGTGGAATATTCGGCGAAACACAGGTTGGCAGTTACCAAAAAATGTGACACAGGAATTGTTTTCATCTGAAGCTAAACGCTGGAACACTGCAAATCATGAGAAAAGCATGCAAGACAACCTATTGTACTTTTTGTGTATCTGTTTGAAATTATAGCTTTTCATATTTATTGATGTCATACCAAATGTAATAAGAGCACATTTGGTATAGATACACATAACTTTGCTGAATTTTGTCAAAAAAGTGTGTCAAGAAGATACTTGACATTTGGTGTGTAGGAGCAGCACAGGGCCATCAAACTCAAACAAACCCACTAGCCCCATGAGCTAGCCAGGTTCTGAAAGGTTGCAAGTGATGGAGCAGCGTCATCCAAGCCCAAGCATTGCTCTGAGAGGCTGGTAGGACATTGTCAAAGTCAGTGCAACACCTGAAAGACGCTTATGAAATGAAGGCTAGTCAGTCACAAGCAACATGTGCCTCTGAAAGGCCTGTAACAGCCTAGTCTTTTGCTTGGATGACAGTAGAGATGGGGCACAGGTTTTTTTTCTGGAAGGCTTGAAATCCCTCAAAAGTTTCAGTCATATATCAAGTTAAAGTAGGAGGACCTTTTCTACGATTTGGTGGAACTGTAGTTATTTGCAATCTTGGACTCAATTAATCGCTTAGATCAGAGAAGGAGAGGAGAGAAGAGGACCTGAGAACTTAATCACACTTTCCTGGGTCAATTTAAAATTGCTTGCAAGAAAAACGTGAGGCATAGACTATGGAAGGAAAGCAATGAAAGCGAAGCAGAGAATAGTATTAAGATGCAACGCTATCGACTCTTTCAATGTCTTGGCAACATCACATTGAGAGCCGCTATCAACCAGATTTTTTAACACAGAAGTTCACTTTAGTCATGTGTATTAATTCATTGCTGTTTTTGAGCACATGCATGTTGTTAGCAGCTGAGTGCCTGTTGGCAGCCGCACAACGTACATGAAGATGCAGAGTCTTCAAGAGTAATCAAGGACCTGAAGATCTACTTCAGCATGTGTGGGGCGGGATTACTACTATATTGTGCACCCTGCGACACCAGGAAAGGACCCATTGGAGTGACTCACTGAAGTGCCGTCACTGGACCTGGACACGGCGATATCCATCAATCTGTTGACTCAATAACTTCCAGCGGCCCTTAAGAGCTGCTTTGGCTGACTCGTCAGTTCTAAGCAGCTACTTAGGCCTTTGCACAGAATCAAGGTGTTTGCAAGGCGCCATCTTTTGGAGCAGGTCCTTGTAGCATTGAGCCTGCTCCACAAAGTCATGGTCAGATCACCTCTATTCAGAACACAGAGCCCGGCAGCTGGGGGTCCTCGTAGTCATAGGTCTAATCTTGTTTTGTGGGTCGTAGCAAAGCAGGAAACTTCAGATGTTTCCCCTTTTCTCAATGCAAGTTTAAAGAGCTTCTTCAGCTGTCAATAGGTGCTCACTCTCCCTCATGGGTGGCAGTGTATATCTATACATGTGCGAAGCGGGTGTAGAACTAGTGCCCAATCACAAGGGAATCCACCCTGGAAATTCAGATGGATGTCTGGTCACTTCAAAAGACAACTTCCTAGGCTTCTCCCACAGGACTTAGGAATGGAGAAGCTCGGCTCACATCAACAGGCGAGTGGAAGTGCATGCGTCATTACCATTTGCTCCATCTGGCTGGACTACTACACAGACTCGGTGACCACGCAGTGCGGGCACAACTTCTGCCGGCCCTGCCTCACCCGATGCTGGGCAGGAGTGGCCTCAAACTTCCCCTGCCCCGAGTGCTGGAAGGCGTCACCCAAGGATGCCCTGAGCTTCAACCGGCAGCTGGCCAACATTGTGAAGATCGCCAAGGACTTGTGCTAGCAGGTGGCACAGCTGAGGGTGGAGGGGGAGTGCATCCGGCACTGCGAGAAGCTGCGGCTCTTCTGTAGGAAGGAGGAGACGGCCATCTGTGTGGTGTCCAGAGAGGCCAAAGAACACCGCTCCCACGAGGTGGTACCCCTGGAAGAGGCAGCCCTGAAATGCAAGGTAAGAGAATATGCACCCAGCTCACGGTGTGCGACAGACACTTGCTCCATTCATCCATCTATATATCCACCCATCCATCGTCCATCCGCCCACCTATCCACCCATCCATCTATCCACCCACCCAACTATCCGCCCACCTGTCCATCCATCCACACACCATCCATTCAGCCAACCATCCATTTATCCACCCATCTGTCCATCCTCCCATCCATTCACCCATCCATACACCCATCCATACACTCACCCACGCACCCACCTACCTGTCCATCCATCCATCCACCCACCATTCAATCATTCATCCACCCACCCTTCCACGCATCCTCCCATCCATCCACCCACCCATCCATCCATCCACCCACCCACCCACCATCCATCTACCTGTCCACCCATCCATCCACCCTTCCTTCCTCCAACCCAAACACCCACCCACACATCCATCTTATTCCATTCGTCCACACATCATCACATTTCATCTATCCATCAGACACCCATTTCTTCATAGCCAGCTCCATTCACCTATCCATCACCATATTGTATCAATTCATATATCACTTTATTCCATCCATCCATCCCCACTCATCCACCCATCCATCCATCTTATTCCATTCGTCCACTTGTTTCATCTATCCGCCAGGCACCCATTCATCCATCGCCTTCTTACATTCATCCACCCATCACCCTACTGCATCCATTCATATATCACTTTATTCCGTCCATCCATCTCTCGGCCATTCATTCATCACCTTGTTTATCTTTGTATCTAGTTGATATTATGTTCGCTGCCATTGTCCGATGATTCGTGCTTGCATGGTTCTTTAAATATTAGTTGCTGCAACTGTCCCGTTAACTAGTACATCATTTATAGATCTGGGAGGATGAAAAATGAAGTCAGTCTCTGGGTAACTGGCCGGTGACCTGCAGGTAGGACATAGATTTCTGTAGGTGCCACGTTACCCAATGGTACCTTATTTGTGTCTTCATGCTGCTAAGATTTCGCAGCTGATACTTCTATCTCTGTTTTTAGGCCTCACATACAGCAATTTGCTGTCTGAAGGCCAAAGCCTCTTGTGGACCATACCAACAAGCATTTGCAATGCAATAGGTCTTGCATTATTAAAGTTTGCGCTATTGGTGTTGCATTATTATTAGCAATGCCAATAGCTCAAACTTTAATAATGCGAGACCTATTGCATTGCAAATGCTTGTTTACATTGCGGCAGATGATGCAGCCAGCAGTACCTGCTGCAATGTAAAAGATAGGCACTTGCGAATGCCATAGTGGCGGTCGCATTGCAATGCCTATCGTAAGGCCGCCACCTTCAAGGCCAGCTGTCCCATTCCCCGATTCGATGGCGGACGGACTGAAGTCCCCCTGCCATCGTAGTCAGCCCCTAAGTTTGCAAACTTCAAGGTCTCTGCTTCATGCACAAACACTTTTAACATGTGCAGTCTGCTTTCGGGCAACTGGAGTTATGCAGCAATGGAGGCCAAAAAGATGTTGCAGTGTTGACTAAATTATGCAACAATAAAAAGGCTGCAGCGTAATGCAGTGCATTTATGATACTTTATTATTTTGGCATATTTATACATACTAACACCCTCCACAAAGCTTTTGCCTCATTACTACCTGTGTAACATACAAATGCAGCAGTGGGAAAGGTGACTCGTCAACCTTTGCAAAGGGCCCTACACTTCACAGCAACATAAGTCACATTTCTCTTAGTAATTTTTGATCCGTTTGAGCAACAAAATTGTTTTGGGTCAAATCGTTAGATTATGCAGCTGATGATGTATTATGTTGCAAATATGATACCGCCATAGTTAAGTGGAATTTTTTTTTCCACTTAACTTAATTTTGCCCCAACATTGTAGTTGATCAATCTGCAAATTCCCCAAACCCAAAAGTCGAGTTTGGGCACAAAATTTGCATTTTAAAAGCAGTCCTACAACACAGGGCTACTTTTAAACTCAGGCTTCAGCAGTGCACACATGCAAACGCAAAAAGGGCTGCTGGCCTCAAAACTGCCATGCCCTATTATATTCTAGGGACTAAAAGGTAGTTCTAATCCCCCTGCCATATTATGTACTAGGGCCTTATAGGAGAGTGCATGCTAATCATAGGGGTACCCTAACCCATAGTGCACACTAGTGTATGTAGGTGTTTTCTCAGTATCTTTAGGTGTCTCTTTAGGAATAGCACTGGCCCTGTGCCTGTTCAGGCAGAGGCCAAGGTCAGGTACCACCAGTACCAGTCAGCAAAACGCTGGGGAGTGCCCAGGGCAGAGGATGGCTTTGCAACACTAAAGAAGCACAAACTCAGAATTTAAAACATAACACCGTGGTTGTGGGGTTCTCTTTAATAATCAGAATTGATTTCTATCCTAATGAACCCATTTTCCAACATTAGGATAAGGAAAGACTGGGGGAAAATCATAACATTCTAATCTATACCTTGAAGTTTTCATGCAGTTCTTTGATGATGGTTAATAGCTCACTCTTCTATGTTAGGATTTTAACTTCTAAACTGCAAATACCAAAATAATCTCTCAGACAAAAGCAGTAACTCACTGACCTATTTACATGATATGCATTTTGTGATCTGCGTGGTACACGTTCTTTGCTGCAGGCATATTACCCCACTGTGGCTACCTTACCAATAGTCAAAACTTCCACTAGACAAACCTCCGATCTCTCTCAATAAAGGTTATTAATCACCAAAGTTATCTTCACATTTTTATTGTTGCCTGAAAATTGCTGGAGACCAGGAATGCAGCAGCAGGTATTTTTCAAACCATAATGCACTTGCAAACACGACGTCCCCACCCTAAGCTTGGTGCATGAAGATGCAAAATTCATGTACATGTTTTTTTAACAATTAGTCTGATTACTATATGAAATAACAAACAAGCATACATGCAAACTGTGACAACATGCCTACTTTTCTCACAATTTCACTTCGAAAGTATGCGATTGTATTTGTTTAACGGGCGGTGATTTGTATAGGGTCACTGGGAAGTCCACAAGTTTGTCCCTGTCACCCCCAGAATTTTAGTGTCTCCTACGCCCCTGATAGCATGCCCGTTCTTAAGCAGCAGTGTGATTCGGGCTGCTGTTTTGTGCAGAGTGCTGTGGTTTGGTGCAGTGTGATGAAGGGGCCTGCAGTGTACTTGTAGAAAGAAGTGTTCTGCACTGCAATGAAGTGAACTACTGTGTGCTCAGTAATGCAACGGAGTGAGCTGCAGTGGGGTGCAGCGTGGCCCAAGCACTGTCTGGGGTTGACATCCTGGTCTGTCCATCACATTGGAGGCTAGCCATGGGCTGTATCTTCGTTCCCGCCTTCAGAGATGAGCTTGTGACCGAGTTTATTAACTGACCTACCGCAAAAATGGTATGTTTATCTTTGAAGCCGGGAACGAAGATACTTACGTACCACAGTTTAAGTTTAATATACACTAGCCAGGAATGTCCACAATTACATATACTGAGCAGAAGGCATAGACGAACCGCGCCTCCACCCAACAATAATTCTAGAAAATAATGTGAAATGCTTTAAATAGAACTGGGCACTTGAGCAGGCGAAGTTCACGTACGCCTTCCAAATGCCTACATTTGACGTGACACCGCCAGGAAGTGCTTCCTTTCACTGAACACATACTGCATTCTGGGAGTTGTAGTTTCACTTCTGCCGGTAAACTCAAGAATCTAATCGCTCTCGAAGGTGCCACACATGATTGAGCCGCTGGCATCTTTGCGCCCCCACACATGACCCATTCACGCACCATAGCAAGGCCTGACACGCATCCTTCAGTGGAAGATCAAACATTTACACAGGAGGATCCCTCGCGGATGCAACGCGCCGTGACTCGGCCCAACACAGGACTGGCGCTAGGAGGTCCTGCCAGATAAAGCAGTAACCAGAAGCAGGGAGCATGGAGGAGAGGAGCACACTCGAAAGCAGCTTAACATAGATTTACAATTTAAAGCCAAACAAAATGTCTGTCTTCCCTGTTATTTTCATCAGAAAACAACAAGAGAGTAAGGGTATAAATATTCACTCTTACACCCCTTACCTTATTTGTAATAAACAACAGAAGAGTGAAGAAATAACAGACAACCTCAAAATAAAATGTGAGGTAGAAGAAAAACAAACACAAAGGGATGAGACAATACGATTTAAGAACCCTCACTCACCAACCTAGTGGTGACATGTTTCATCACTGGGTTCCCACTGGAAAGACCTAATGTCTTTCCAGTGTGCTTCAACGCCTGCTTACAGCGGAGCTGGTTCTTGTGTGTGTTGAGGGTGTATTCCGGCCAAATTAAGCTAGGTGAGTGCAAAAGAAGGTTAAAAAGCGCAAATGTGTGACTTTCAACAACTTTATTAATAGTCCGGTTTGCACTGGTTAAAAACAGATTTAAATGGACCCATAGGATTGATCAAAATTATTAAAGACCCCTAGTCCATAGTGAAAAAAGATTGGTCGACATGTTTCTGCTTTTTTGGAGCCCAAGTCGCTCAGCTTTCATCAGGACCATATAATGTAATCCTCCGGTGGTGTACACACCCTAAGGTGCACCCTGCCGTGAGGAGTTTGTGTGAAAAGAAAAAAGAAAATTTTTTTGTTCTCTTTTTTTGTTTAGTATATATTATACTTACGGCTTTAAGCCGTTCGAGACAACTACAGCAATTCTGCTGGAGACGGGTGCCTGTAGGAAGAAACGTTTCCATAGTTAAAATGAAACAATCTCAACTTATATGGTACAGTACCACATAATACCACTCAATCCCTTCACCCATTTGAAAAACACATATGTGGTGAATTAATCAATAGGATAGCTAATCGGTGTTCCCAATGTCGCGAATGACACAAGCTAACATTACAAACTGCTCGGCATTCTGTGAATTAATAAATTATGTACTGCCTCCAAGATCATGTGGCTAGACATAATACCCAACTGCTATCAAATTTAACAGCGTGGAAATATTTAAGTAGAAAAACAACAAGCTAAAATTGCACTTTAAGTAATATTCACGGAAAAAGAAGTCTCAAAACGGCTCCGTAGGTAAGGACAGGGTCGAACAAATGGAAGACAGGGAGGTCTCTGTCTAAACTCACGGGAGGAGCGTCAGTGCATGTCCTCATGGGCGAACGCGGTGAGGGGTTATCTTCACGCCGCATATCTTTATAAAAACAGCCAAAAGGACAACTAACTTAGAATAAAATTTTCGCGTCTCAGAGACCTCCCTGTCTTCCATTTGTTCGACCCTGTCCTTACCTACGGAGCCATTTTGAGACTCCTTTTTCCGTGAATATTACTTAAAGTGCAATTTTAGCTTGTTGTTTTTCTACTTAAATATTTCCACGCTGTTAAATTTGATAGCAGTTGGGTATTATGTCTAGCCACATGATCTTGGAGGCAGTACATAATTTATTAATTCACAGAATGCCGAGCAGTTTGTAATGTTAGCTTGTGTCATTCGCGACATTGGGAACACCGATTAGCTATCCTATTGATTAATTCACCACATATGTGTTTTTCAAATGGGTGAAGGGATTGAGTGGTATTATGTGGTACTGTACCATATGAGTTGAGATTGTTTCATTTTAACTATGGAAATGTTTCTTCCTACAGGCACCCGTCTCCAGCAGAATTGCTGTAGTTGTCTCGAACGGCTTAAAGCCGTAAGTATAATATATACTAAACAAAAAAAGAGAACAAAAATGTTTTTCTTTTTTCTTTTCACACGAACTCCTCACGGCAGGGTGCACCTTAGGGTGTGTACACCACCGGAGGATTACATTATATGGTCCTGATGAAAGCTGAGCGACTTGGGCTCCAAAAAGGCAGAAACATGTCGACCAATCTTTTTTCACTATGGACTAGGGGTCTTTAATAATTGAGATCAATCCTATGGGTCCATTTAAATCTGTTTTTAACCAGTGCAAACCGGACTATTAATAAAGTTGTTGAAAGTCACGAATTTGCGCTTTTTAACCTTCTTTTGCACTCACCTAGCTTAATTTGGCCGGAATACACCCTCAACACACACAAGAACCAGCTCCGCTGTAAGCAGGCGTTGAAGCACACTGGAAAGACATTAGGTCTTTCCAGTGGGAACCCAGTGATGAAGCATGTCACCACTAGGTTGGTGAGTGAGGGTTCTTAAATCGTATTGTCTCATCCCTTTGTGTTTGTTTTTCTTCCCTGTTATTTTGACATATGCACTAAATACAATTTTCCACCACAACTTAAGTAAGACATTACGTCATGGAGTACAAAAATGCCCGTTCTGTAGTTGGTTCCTTAACACATAGCAGAAGTAAAGAAATAGAAGTTTTTTTCTATTTCTTTACTTTTGCTATAATCGCGGCACCCGCTTTTACTTTTACCATTAAAAGTGAAGCGCCGGTGCCGCGATTATAGCAGTATGTTGTATCTTACATTAGTTAAAGCAACAGGAGAAACACAACAAGCTGGTTAGAAAGCAAATTAATTAGTGACACTAAAACAAACTGCTGCCCTGCATCTTGGTTTCCTACAATTAGGTTCTGGAAAAGAAATGAGTGTTTAATAATGGAGAGCACCAGGGAAATAAATTGTGGGCATGTTTAGCCCTTTTTTTATTTGAGGTGTCCTATGCATTCTAATACACGTTGATGTTATCGAGCAACATAAGGTTGTGAGCAGTCTCACTGTAAACGTGACGTGTACATATCTTAATAAACAAGACAAGAGTGTTCCAAGGTAGTAACGAACCACCGTTTTGGAGCAAATAAACGACTTCACTTAAGGCGTTAAGGAAAGCCCTCACTCACCACCTAGTGATGACATGCTTCATCATCGGGCCCCACAAAAGAGACCTAGCGTCTCTTTTGTGTGCTTCAACGCCAGATCTACTGCGGAGCGGGTTGGTGGGTTAAGGCAGTGTTGTGCAAAGAAAATTAAGTGAGTGGTGAGAGGTTAAAAAGAGTCAGTAGTGTATCAAAATTAACTTTATTATAATGATCACTAAGGACTTATAGGATAAAAATTATGTGTAGGAAATTCGTCCACAATTAATTCAGTGGTAGTTTCCTAATATCAGTCGACATGTTTCAGCCACGAAATGGTATGAATTTACCTGGCATTCATCAGGACTAGGTGTAAAATAAACCCTGGCGGTATGGACTCTCTAAGGCCCACCCTTACCTAGGGACGTGAAAGTGAAAAATACAAAGTGAAAAGTGCAAAAAATGTATTAGGAAGAAAAAATTGTCTTCCTAATTACTCCTGGTTTAGGAGGCTTCCGAACTTACGATTTCTGCACTTTTAAGGTGTCAAGGATTCACACCATGGGTCACAGGAGGGGGGTGGGAGCGTAATTGGCACACCGCCCTCGACGCTCGGCACCCGTTGTATACCTGCATCGACCCTCGACTGGACCCCGAAGATGCTGTACATATCTTATACATGAGGTAACACTGTACAGAAAGATACTGGACGTATACTTGACAAGTTAAATGTTTAAAAAGGGGGGGGGTTAAAAGACAAAAAATAAATGCATATTACTTTCAATTGGGATGGGGGCTTTAGGAGGGAACCATGACTAGTTAGGAGTTAATATAATGCATGGTAGATGCACGAATCACATAACACACAGGTGCGCATAGCCATACAAGCATCCATGGGGAAAGGTCCACCCCTCACTACTTACTCATATACGACGTGCCATTCTATACGCAGGGAAATATATAAAACAGCAGCAGAAAAGTGTGCCAGAATATGACAGATGTCCCACTCATGAGACATATAAAGACCCAGTATCCGAGCAATATACTACTGAAGACAGCCTAAAAAACCTCCTATCGCAACACCATAGTCCTGCTTGTCCCTCTCGTAGATCTTTTACATGCACTGACGCAGGTGTGGCCGTGTATGAATTCTTGGGAACTTAGCTACCAATAGACGATAGCACCGAACATAGGTGCCAACTCCAGATCCGGTACTCGCTAAAACACGTATGAACAATTAACTTGCATTCCTTGCTATCAAATACTACTTTTAATCCTTACCCGCATTACAGTTGAGGCAGCAAGCAAAAAACAAGATGGTCGTGTAGCGGAAGGAACGAAACCGAAACCTAGGAGCCACGCGACGTGAGCTGTCTACGATAGAAGCTCACGCGCGCGACCCAATCCCAAGGCGCAAGGCAGAGTCGGATTCCGACGCGCGCGACCCAATCCCAAGGCGCGCGTCGGAATCCGACTCTGCCATGCGTCTCAATGTGCGCGTGGCCAGCTCCTGTCGCCCCTCGTTTGTCGGCTGAGCCAAACAGTTAACTTCTTTCAAGGGTGGAGCACCGCAGGCAGGCCCCTGCTAAAATCCATCTTTAATGAGCCTCGACAAAGGATTTGTTAAGTTTTCCACAACTTGTGATGTCTCGGACGCAGGAAGGGCTGGAGGGTGCCACTCCTCTCAGACGAGATCGGCGAGGGTGAGAGTCAGGAGACCCCGTACTCACATGTGAGCTCCACACGCTCCCGCTCGGCCGCCTACCATGACTCTCCCCAAGGAAACCCTGCAGCCGGCCCTGGCCTACGAGGTTCGCGGCATGTCAGGCCTGCCCAAGAAGCCCAGCGACGCAGACCTGAAGCGCGCCCCGAGGGAGCTGGAGCCGGCCCGCAGGCCCACGGGCCGGCTGGTCATGCACAGCATCGTCATGTTCGGCCGGAAGTTCTGCTACGCGGTGGAGGCCTCGTACCTCATGACGGTGCTGCTGAGCGTGGGCCTGCCGCGCAGCTTCTACAGCCTGGTCTGGTTCATCAGCCCCGTGCTGGGCTACGTGCTGCAGCCCGTGGCGGGCTCCACCAGCGACCACTGCCGCTCCCCGTGGGGCCGCCGGGGGCCCTACATTCTCGCCCTGGGTATCATGCTGGTGCTCGGAACGGCCCTCAACGGCGACACCGTGGTGTCAGGTGAGCAGACTCCTCTGGCGCAGGCCACACCGGAAAGCGTAGTCTCGTTTCCATGAGTCTCAGTCCAAATTAAGTGATATGGGCGGCATTACGGCCCGTTGTGGATTAAAGGGAGGCAAGGTTAACTCGCGGTTATTGTGCGCGTGACACGCAGAACCTCTGCCAAAGTTTCATTCCGAGCGCATTCTCCATGTTGTCACTGGTATGACGCACCGTTACCCAGTCCGGGACTAGCTCCTTTCAAGTTTAGCCCGCGCCATTACATGCAATAAGAACAAGCTCGGAATAGAAACCTGTGGTGCGCGCGCACCACAGAGGAGCCGACGCGGGAATCGAAACCAGTGGTGCGCGTGCACCAGAGGAGCAGGGGCAAGGGAGTGCGAAGACACACCGAGACGAGGTAGGGGATGTGTGTGTGTAAGCGCCGGGGGTTCTGTGTGTATGTGTGTGTGTGCGCACGGCGGCGGGGGGGGGTTCTGTGAGTGTGTGTATGCGCGGCGGTAGGGGGGGTCTGTATGTGTGTTGTGCATGTGTTGTGAACAGCCTGCCGGAATCGGAGCGCGTGTTCACGCGCGCGATCTGATCCGATTCCGGCAGGCTGCGTGCCAGTCTCTTGTCTCCAAGTCTCGCTACCTAATAAACGGCGAGGGCAGCATCACTCCTTTTTGTCAAGCAGGGACGCCAAAATCAGAATTTTTATCCTCTCGTTGTGCTGGTCAACTAAATCAAATTGCGGTTTATTGTTGTGGCCCTCACCTCGAGATGCCCTTCAGTACTCGGACAGAAACCTCGATGTTTCTGCTCAGGAGGTGTGCTACGGGCTCTGGATGGCTCGTGCTTTCCCGTCCATGATTTCGTCTGCCAGTGACGACATTACAAATCAGCACCACGCACCAGCTACACTGAAATAAGACGTTGACACTACTGTATTTTTCCTCACTCCCAATTCAATGTTTAGTCTAAACAGATTTCTGTGTTTAAATACACTTCTTACATGAAAGTGTGCTCTTTTTTTAGCCTGTGCTTATAAACCCAGTTGCGAAAATGAGGCGTTAGTAAGTTTATGAAGTGATTGCTTTATGCCTTTATTCTACTTCTCTGAGGCAAGTTTAATATAAATATGAACCCGGGAACGATCTGCTCTAGAAGTGCCTTGTTTCCTATGTCCCACCAACACTTCAGAGGGGTGATAACACTCCTTTTCTCAAACCAGCCCTTCGAACTGATGACGAGCAGGTTGGGTAGCACAAAATAGCCCATCCCAACACACAAATGCAGAATGTGAGGAGGGGACCAGGGGCGTAACAAACGCCCGCACAGCCCCCATGGTGCGAGGGGCCCACTCTCTACAGTTAATGAATGGGGCCCGGGCCCCTCAGCTCTTCTGAGAGCTGTGAGAGAGGCTTGCGCTAAAGCAAGCCTCTCTCCCTCCCCTCTTCGTCTGAAGCAGGTGCAGCCTGCTCTGAGCCCCTCGCCCCCCTCCCTCTGACTGAAGAGAAACAAAGTATCAACATTGTTTCTCTTCAGTCAGAGCTGAAGGCAGGCCCGGGACAAGGGTGGGGGCCCCAGAGACAGCAGTCTCCACTGCTCCTCTGAGGCAGCACAGAGCCCGGCCCCCACTCTCTCCTCTCCATAAGCAAAGCCCACCCCACAAGAGAAGAGAAGAGACGGGGACAAGGATGGGGTGGGGCCCCAGCCCCAGCCCCAGCCCCAGAGAGCAGGAGCAGGAGATAGCACAGAGCACTGCTCGGGACCCTGACAATGGTGGGAGTGGGGCCCCCCAGAGAGAGCATTCTCCAGGGCAAAGCCCATATGAGAAGAGATGAGGCAGCAAAATGGTGCCCTCAGGTAAGCACTCTTGTTAGAACACACCATCGGCGTCCGCAGGGAAGGGGGAAGGGGGGCCGAGAAGGGTGCAAGGCAGAGGGGGAGAAGGGTGCAAGGCAGAGGGGAGAAGTGTGCAAGGCAGAGAAGAGAAGGGTGCAAGGAGGAGGGGGAGAAGGGTGCAAGGCAGAGAGGAGAAGGGTGCAAGGTAGAGAAGGGTGCAAGGCGGAGGGGGAGAAGGGTGCAAGGCAGAGGGTAGAAGGGTGCAAGGCAGAGAAGAGAAGGGTGCAAGGCAGAGAGGAGAAGAGTGCAATGCAGAGAGGAGAAGAGTGCAAGGCAGAGGGGAGAAGGGTACAAGGCAGAGAAGAGAAGGGTGCAAGGCAGAGGGGAGATGGGTGCAAGGCAGAGAGGAGAAGAGTGCAAGGCGGAGGGGAGAAGGGTACAAGGTGGAGGGGAGAAGGGTGCAAGGCAGAGGGGAGAAGGTTGCAAGGCGGAGTGTGAGAAGGGTGCAAGGCAGAGAGAAGAAGGGTGCAAGGCAGAGGGGAGAATGGTGCAAGTTTCAAAAAGGGTGCAAGGCGGAGGTGGAGTAGGGTACAAGGGGGAGGGGGGAAATGGTGCAAGGCAGAGGGGAGAATGGTGCAAGGTAGAAAAGGGTGCAAGGCGGAGGTGGAGTAGAGTGCAAGGCAGAGAGGAGAATGGTGCAAGGCAGAGGGTAGAACGGTGAAAGGTAGAAAAGGGTGCAAGGCGGAGGTGGAGTAGGGTACAAGGGGGAGGGGTAGAAGGGTGCAAGAGGGAGGGCGAGAAGGGTGCAAGGCAGAGGGGAGAAGGTGCAAGGGGGATGGTGATGAAGTTAAAAATGTGCCCCCCCAGGAAACATTTCTGCGGACGCCCATGGAATGCACACTACTTTGTGAGGGAGAGTGGGAGAGATTGGAGAGAGAGAGTGTGGAGAGAGAGAGAGTGGAGAGAGAGAGAGTGGAGAGAGACAGTGGAGAGAGAGAGAGTGGAGAGAGAGAGAGAGAGAGAGAGAGTGGAGCGAGACAGTGGAGAGAGAGTAGAGAGAGAGTGGAGATAGACAGTGGAGAGAGAGTGGAGAGAGCGTGGAGAGACAGTGGAGAGAGTGAGCGAGAGAGAGTGGAGAGAGAGTGGAGAGAGAGACAGTGGAGAGAGTGAAGAGAGAGTTGAGAGAGAGTGGAGAGAGAGTGGAGAGAGAGTGGAGAGAGAGTGGTGAGAGAGTGGAGAGAGTGGAGAGATTGGAGAGAGAGAGAGTGGAGAAAGAGTGGAGAGAGAGAGTGGAGAAAGAGTGGAGAGAGAGTGGAGGGAGACAGTGGGGAGAGAGACAGTGGAGAGAGACAGTGGAGAGAGACAGTAGAGAGAGAGAGAGAGTGGAGAGAGAGTACAGAGAGAGAAGGAAGAGAGAGAGGGTGGAGCAAGAGAGTGGAGAAGAGTGGAGAGAGAGGAGAGAGAGTGGAGGGAGACAGTGGAGGGAGACAGTGGAGAGAGAGTGGAGAGAGAGCGAGAGATAGTGAGAGAGTGGAGAGTGGAGAAAGAAGGGAAAGAGAGAAAGTGGAGAGAGAGACAGTGGAGAGAGAGTGGAGATAGAGTAGCAAGAGAGTGGAGGGAGACAGTGGAGAGAGAGAGAGTGGGGAGAGGGAGAGAGAGTGGAGAGAGAGAAAGTGGAGAGAGAGTAGAGACAGAGTGGAGAGAGACAGTGGAGAGAGACAGTAGAGAGAGAGAGAGTGGCGAAAGAGTAGAGAGAGAGAGAGAGAGAAGGGAGAGAGGGTGGAGCGAGAGAGTGGAGAGAGAGGAGAGAGAGTGGAGGGAGACAGAGACTGACAGAGAGAGGAACTGACAGGGAGAGGGACTGACTGAGAGAGAGAGACTGAGAGAGAGACTGAGACTGACAGAGAGAGAGACTGACTAAGAGAGAGACTGACTAAGAGAGAGGCTGACTGACTAAGAGAGAGAGACTGACTGACTGAGAGAGACTGATTGAGAGAGAGAGACTGACTGAGAGGGAGACTGACTGACAGAGAGAGACTGACAGAGAGAGAGAGAGAAAGAGAGAGAGAGAGAGAGAGAGACTGAGACTGAGCCTCTGACAGAGAGAGAGACTCACTGACAGAGAGAGAGACTGGCAGAGAGAGACTGACTGGCAGAGAGAGAGAGAGACTGACTGATAGAGAGAGACTGTCTGACTGAAAGAGCAAGGCTGACTGACTGAGGGAAACTGACATAGAGAGACTGTAAGAGACTGACTGACAGAAAGGGAGAGACTGACTGACAGAAAGAGAGAGACTGACTCAGAGAGAGACTGACTGACTGGGAGAGACTGACAGAAAGAGAGAGATAGAGAGACTGATAGAGAGAGGGACTGATAGAGAGACTGACAGACAGAGGGACTGACAGGGAGAGAGACTGGCTGAGAAAGACTGAGAGAGAGACTGACAGAGAGATGGACTGACTGAGAGAGACTGACAGAGAGAGAGACCGACTGACTGACAGACTGACTGAGAGAGAGAGAGAGACTGACTGACTGACTGACTGACAGACTGACTGACAGACTGACTGAGAGACTGACTGACTAAGAGAGACTGAATGACAGAGAGAGATAGACTGACTGACTGAGAGAGAGAGACTGACTGACAGAGAGAGAGAGAGACCGACTGACTGACAGACTGATAGAGAGTGACTGACTGACTGACTGACAGACTGACTGACTGAGAGAGACTGACTGACTGAGAGAGACTAAATGACTGAGAGAGATAGACTGACTGAGAGAGAGACTGACTGACAGAGAGAGAGAGAGAGAGAGAGAGAGAGAGAGAGAGAGAGAGAGAGACCATGATGGAATTGGCGTCACAGTGTGTATAAAGCTATGCAATGCCTCTTAAGATTGCTATTGTCTACTAATAAAAATGTATTATCAAAATGTGCTCTTTGTAGTTACATCTGCTTTTAAAATACTGCAGTGTCGCTTTGTCCAATGTTTTAAAACGGAAACGAGTAGGAGCAGTGGATGCACTTTTGTCAAAACTGAACAATGAGTGGGCCCTATGTTGTATATCATGACAGGAGTCTGCAGCAGGAAACCCACCTAACATTGGGCAAACTTCCCCGGCCGACTGATGGCGGTGACCCTGTAATGAATGGATCACCACCTATGATAGCCTACTGGCAAACTAAGCCCAACCTTTAACTCCACCATCCAGTGTTACTTATAACGGCTGCATTGGTGACAGTGGCGTAACAATAGCCCCGCAGCCCCTGCAGTACGGCGGGTCGCTGGCCTGAGAGCTCTAGAATAGCACGGAGGAAGGGAGGGGGGCCCCCGCCATGTAGTTTGCAGGGGGGCCCTCTCAAGTTTCAATACGCCACTTGAGGGGACGCTGTGAATATTACATCTCATAGCACTCTTGACAACTCCAGTGTAACGAAAGACGGTGTCAAAGGTTAAGTGGCACACGGAGTGCTTTTCCTCCCCAGAGTCTGTGTTCATTTGCAGAAAGGAAGTTGGCAGTCAGCCTGTTTGATGCCCGTATCCCCCAGCTGGGAAGGGTTTTTAAGCACTCCTGAGTTTAACTGAGGCTGCCATCTAACCAAGCTTTAGTTTCTTCCTTGTGTGCATCTCGAAGGGACAATCTCACTTGCCTCGTTTCAACTCTGACCTTGATAGCTGAAGGTTGTCTCGAAAAGGTCCTGAGACCAGCCTGATAGGATATTCTGACTTTACACAGAGCAAGTGCTTACGGGGAAAATACGTGAAGAAACAGCGCCATGTGTTATCTTGGTAGAATCAGTAGAAGGCATATTACGAATCATCTATGGTTGATCTGCTGGGTGTAATCTGGCCGTCTACAACAGCTGCAGGCCTCCTAGCACCACATAAAAAGACACAATTTCCTCTGAGATGTGGCCGATTTGGAACCGCTCAGGTGCAGACATGAACACCAATGCAAGCTAGCTGAATGTACATGAAACGCAGAAGGGCATAAGCTGACTCCATGTCACGTGGGCGACTTCCAGTTAATTTTCCCACCCAATAGATCGAAGCATGCTAAGACTTGTGGGCAAAGACTTATAGTGTGAGGCGATTAACTACAAGTCCCATCATGCTCAATGTCACCAGCCCAATAACCCCTATACCGTCATTTTGACGGATTTCCAACACGAGGAAAGTCAGCTTGAGGCGGACGAAACTGCTAGCTAGAGAAATAGAAGGGAGTAAAATGAGTAAATGCAAGCGGGGGGCGTATAGGTTGCGGAAAATGTAAATGCAGTAGGGGCAATACATGGGAAAGGGGAAGTAGTAATAGTTAAAAGAGTAAAGTGGGGGTACAAAACATGGGTATTACAGAAAAGGAAAGTGAATGAAGTAAAGGTGGAAAAGTATAGAATAGGCATACGTATTAAACGTAAATGTAGAGGTGGAAGAAGAAAAATTTAATTTTTTTTAAAGGAGTACAACAGGAGGGTAGCTGTCGTGTTAATCTTTAAGAATGAGGAAGTGTATATCCTGTCATTTATCCTGGCTACTGGAGTGCTTCTTGCAAAGGAACCAAAGGAGACTAGAAAGCTGAAAACCGCGTTTCGATCGCTACCCGGAAACCGGAGTTATACGACTATGGAGTTTTGAGGCCTGTTCCCCCCGGATGACCGGTGATTTCGTTGGCACTGTGCCCGAGTGGTAATGCAACAACATCGGACTTGGGCGCCGGAAGTGACCGGCTTGGCTCCGCTTCTACTGTTGGTTTCACTTTCGATTTTGCCTGGGATTCGCTTGGGTCCACACTAGACCACCACAGACCCTTATCGGCGACAGATCTGCCTTGTTCTGTCGTAGTTGCAAGATCAAACAACGAAAGACGTGTTGCTGGCCGGACTACTGGGTGTTTTGCTCGCTATCTCCCCTGAACCGGATGGTTAACGTTGATTTGTCACGCGATGGCGACGAAGCCGGAGGGAGATAAGCGGCAGGCGAGAACCGTTAGAGGGGGTAAATACACCCAATCTAATAACATGGACCATTATGCTCAGTCGAAGGGGTCGCCGAGTGGACTGGGCAAATCTCAGGAAGGACTTAAAGACGCCTCTGTCCTAGAACCAGAGCTGACGTTGCAGGATGTTATGGCCGCCATTGATGGTGTCAAATCCACTCTTGGACTAAAGATGGAGACTCTTGCGCATAAGTTGGACACCGTATCGATTGAAGTGAATTTGATTCAGGCAGACCTCACGAAAACTAGTGAGAGAGTGAAATCTCTGGACATAAAAACTGCTAGTCTCACAACAGATGTCACTGAATTGCAAACGGAAGTCCGAAATTTGATGGCCTCGAATGTAGGAAAATGTTTTGTAGGTAGAATACTGATGCCAATGGTGGGAATAGCCCTACTGATTTTAGGGCTAATAACTTGCTGCAAATGTCGCAAGCATAAAAAGACATATACAGTGAATAAGAAAGGAAAGAAAAGAAATATTAATGAAATTGAATTAGAAGAGTATAATGGACATTTGTACGAGAAAGTGAAAAACCTTCCCATGAAAAATGAAAAGAATCTTAATAGAAAGGTTGAAGAAATTGAGTTGGGTGAAATGTGAAAGTTGCCATCTGTTTAATTAATTGGTGATGATATAAAATATCATCAAAGAGGGGATTGATGGAGCAAGGTTGCACATGTAGAGTGACTTGCTTGTATTCAGCCCTCTCGAAAAATATATGAATGTACTAACTAACATGTTTTGTTATATTAATGTTGGATTTCACGACATTTTTAGTATCTAGAGGAAGCTCGACAATGTACTGCTATGAACTATAATTCGCTTGCATTAAAATGGCTGCTGCTACGCGGGATTTTTGACTGTGCATGCGTCTGTCACACTCACGTGACATGACGTGTTACTTTGCTTGGTGGGAAACTTTTGCTTCTGCACACTAGAACTAAGATTGTTCTGTGTCCTAACGTGCAAGAAGCTTGTATCGCTGCTTTGCTAAGCTGTTCGTTCTGCCTAATCTTTAATGCAATAGTTAAAATAAAATAATGGGAATAGAATAGAGATAAGTGGTTTACAGTGCATTCATTTATTCTGTGTCTCTAAAACTGTTTCTCTTCTATTTTGCATGTATCGCATTTGGGCCTGAAATGTACTTATGAACTCCATCTTTGGAGAAACTGCGCCTGCGCAAAGAAACTCAAGCCACTGAAGCCATGGCATTGAACCAGTGCCAGAATCAGACATGGACTGTAAAACTATGAGAAAATGACCCTCTCACCCTGCCAGAGGAAGCTAAATTGAATAATTTGTTAAAACATTGTATGTTATTGTTACATTCACTGCCGGGTGGAATAAAAGTGCATGAGAAGATAAAGTTATGGGAGGGAACATAATTTTAATACATGTTTGACAGTTACCTCATATTAATATGGTATGATGACCTCTCCTCTTCTTCTGACCAATAAAATTGTGGGATTCACACATTTGCAACATTGGGGGTGGTTCACTGACCTGGAAAATAGTATAACTAGGGTAGGCTTAGCTAGATGGGGGGGCGGAGCTAGCCAAGGATTGGAATGGCCGCATATTGAGCGAGCTCCTCTGGGTGCCCGCAAATTTCATCCTTATCCTGCACTTCGGACGTGGACTTCACCGTTATCAAAGGTGGGACAGCGAAGAACAACTAATCGCCTACTCTCGAGGAGGCAATCGTAAACAACAAGCGGCTGCGAGGGTAAAGTCGAAACCCGGGACCTGTCTGGGCCTACGCTGAGATGCCACGAGAGACGCGCGGGCCTAAAGTTGGAAGGCAGGCCGCGACGTAAAGCACTCAGCCCGGATCGGAGTGGCCACGCCTCCCGTGGTGGATCGGGAGCATATCGAGGGAGCCCAGCGATCGGGTGAAGGAGACGCAACGGGATCAGTCTGAGGGCCGCACAAGCACGGATCTGCCGAGCGGGCGCATTCCGGTGAAGTACACAATACGGATAGAAGGCGTGGCACATAATAAAGCGGACCCAAGCCTACACTACAGAGAGGT
The DNA here is from genome assembly GCF_964261635.1 of Lissotriton helveticus. Taxonomy (NCBI): domain Eukaryota; kingdom Metazoa; phylum Chordata; class Amphibia; order Caudata; family Salamandridae; genus Lissotriton; species Lissotriton helveticus. Next base: position 2,028,435,880 of record NC_136067.1, read on the forward strand.
AAAGCAGACCTAGCGCAGTCAGGAAGCCTGTAGGCCCTAAAAATGCAAACGCGAGGCAGAGTGACTAAAGGCGAGGCGAAAATCCATGCCCAGCTATAATATCTGCGATTGGAAGTTATACTAAGATATTCACGTATCTTGGGGGTCCTGGATGATTTGAGCAGCTAGCACATGCGCAATACACAGAGTGACTGACCAAGACCTAGGGTGCAATAGGGAACAATCAGCAAGGCGGCTGCCTCAAACCCTGTGGGCACATAACTCCTGATCGGCATATCTGACCCATCGCGCCTGACGGACGCAGTGACCCAAGCAAGTATGAGGCCACCCCGTAGGGACAGAGCAGACGCACCCAGAGGTTCCACACAAATAGACATGGAGGCGTTTGCATGGCGGAGCAGGGTGAAATAAACTGGCGGGGAACAGTTTGAACGCTGTGAGAAGCCAGGACAACAGTAAAATTTGGCAAAATCAACTGGTGGGAGCAATATTGCGATCGTGCCCAGACGTCACCGCGCAGATACCTGCCGTGGACAGTGAGAATAACCACGACCGGGCCTGAGATAGCGGAGACCCCACATCAGCAAGCTGTTCACCAATTCCGAGAAGTATAGGCGCACATACGGGTCACAATGGGTAAACCGGATAAAAATCAGCCGAAGATAAATTTTGACCACTCCAAAAAAGTACAAGAACAATCTGGCGATGAACACCCAGCACCCTCGACTGTGGCGCAGCCGATGGGGGCCCTTACGGCAGACACTGTGCAATCAATGTTCTTAACAATACAAACAGCGCTGACGAACATAGATGGGAAGATTGACAATCTTACACATAGAGTTGACCGCATGTCGGAACGACTAGACAGGCATACCGAAAGAATAGACATGGCCGAGAGACGGATATCGGACGTGGAGGACACTAATAACCAAATAACTGCGAAACAGACTGGAGTAGACAAACAACTAGCTATCCTCACCGCTAAGGCGGAAGATTTGGAAGCCAGGTCCCGGAGAAGCAACATAAGGATTATGGGAATTGTGGAGACAACAAACACAGGACCCATGGAGAAGTACGTGGAAAACCTTCTGACGACTCTATTGGGGAGAGAGACGATTTCGGACGTCTTTCTGGTAGAAAGAGCCCACAGATCCTTGGCCCCGAAACCACCTGTGGGCACCAGGCCAAGACCTGTAATAGCGAAAATATTAAACTACAGGGATCGAGATGCAGCCTTAAGAAAGGCCCGAGAAATAGGTACGCTACGACACGAGGGCATGGAGATAGCACTATATCCCGAATTTACGCAGTCCGTTCAAGAAGCAAGGAAGAAATATACACAAGCAAAGCAGAAACTTCGAGAATTACAGATCCCATATGCTATGTTATACCCAGCTAGGCTGAGGATAACAGATGAAGGCACTACTAAGGTATTTGCTGAACCAAAAGAACTCATGAAATACCTACAATCACGAAAACCAAAAGGAGAACGCAGACGGTCTCCAAGAGACAGACAGCAAGACCAGGAGCAACTATTAGATGTGGAGTGACACCCCCACTGGAACCGAGAAGTTACCAATCTTGGAAGATAGAAGAACTGTTCTGGGGGGTTGAATTCTGGGAACTGTGATTAAGACTACATCATTGACCAAGTCTGAGAGATTTACGAAGACTGGTAGAATGACTTACGCTTTGGGATGCACGGAGATCGACACCCCCCTCTAGGATGGGTATGGGGAAGATCGACTAATCAGATAAGTCAATAGTAGCATGTACAGAAGTGTGAAGTGTAGGGCCATGATAGACTATATAAGATTGGTGACGGCTTCTACATGATGCTTAGATATTAAATTAATACAATGTGATATGGTAAGATCAGGAGTCCACAGAAGATAGTGTGAACGAATGTAATATTACAAAAGGCCCCCCCCTCTGAAATTCGTAGAAGAGGGGGATAGAACCCGGCTACTATCGCCCACTTGTGTACATCACACCTGTTCTTTATTGTTTGCGATGTTTAATGTTATACATGTTGGGAGGGAGGGGATGGACCTGGCAACGATGGGGGAGATGTCTTCGTCGGGGGGAATTAGGCGAAGTGGGTGGGGGAGGACAAGGGAGGGTATTCTAGAAAATCACCAAGCAGCACTCGACGGCAAAACATTCCACTTACGAGATTATGAAAGACTAGCACTTATGACTCTCAAAATGACTATCCAACCCTGTATGAGTAAATATGACTGCTATGACACAGCAGGTTAGAACTCTGACCCTCATGTCCTGGAATGTGCGAGGCCTGCAGGACCCGAGGAAAATCAGGAAGGTACTTGCGTACCTAGATAGACACACAGTGGACATTGCCTGCCTCCAAGAAACACACACAGCGCCTAACCGTGAATGCGGGATAGGTTATAGATGGGCACAATTTCGAGTCACATCCTCTTACTCCAATTATGCTAGGGGAGTACTGATACTGATTAAACGTATTGTTCCGTTTACACTAATTAACACGATTACAGATGACCAGGGGAGATTTATCACACTAAGGGGAAACTTTGGAGGAACGGGCATCACACTAGTTACAACTTATAGCCCCAATGTGGACGATCCACATTTCTACGACAACATATGGTCCAAAATCAGGGAAACACAACCGAAAGCTATCATATGGGGAGGAGACTTTAACACATGCTTAGACCCGATACTGGACAGGGCTCGGGAACGGATAAGCACGGAAGAAGGGCAGCTCGTACGATTCAGGAGGGAATGAGTGAGTGGTCAATGGTAGACATATGGCGAATGCGGCATCCTGGGAAACGGGAAGGCACATGCACCTCGCTAACACACAACACTTGGTCGAGACTAGACTACTGGTTGACCACACGGGAAGTTAGTACATGGACAACGGCGATAGAACACCTGCCTAAGACCCTGTCTGACCATTCCCCGGTGAGACTTACTCTGGAGGTCCCTACTCATCCCCCGAGGCAGTTCACATGGCGCCTTAGGTCAGCAGCAACTGAAAGATCAGGTTTTTAGCGCGGAACTAAGACGCACAATCGAGGAATACTTCCAGATTAATACTGGTTCGGTAGAGAGCTACAGGCACTGTGGGAGGCATTTAAGGTGACTGTGAGAGGCCACTGCATCAGAAAACACGCCAGTATCCTTAAAGACATTAGGCAACAACTTGCTATTGTGGAAAAAGACATTCAGAAACTAGAAGCTGATTATACCCCCACCCTGCAGGCACCCCTTCTAGCAGACATACGCAGTAAGATGGACGCGTTCCACGAATACGCTGACAAGGAAATAAAATATTTATCCAAACAATACACAGCAAGAGCTTATGGGGAGAGAGGAAGGCCAGGTAGAGCATTGGCGCAAAAGATTAAGCCACTACAGAATACCTCACTGATAACACAAATAACAACTGACCAGGATGAGCAGATCTATGACACCCCCTCTATCCTGAATAATTTTCGCACATTCTATTCCAAATTATACACTATACAGACGTCGCAAATGCAACAAGATATTCATGACTATCTGGATAACATAGCTCTGGCATGGCTTTCAGATACACACAGGGAGTACTTAGGACATCATATCACGGAAGAGGAATTTAGAGAAGCAATTAACTCACTGCCAAACAATAAAGCCCCAGGCCTGGACGGCCTACCAGGGGAATTTTATAAAGAATATAGGGACTTGCTGATACCACAGCTTGCACAGATGTATGAGGAAGCATACTAAGAAGGTGCTCTCCCGCACATATTGCGTGAGGCACTAATAATAGCGTTCCCAAAACCCGGCAAAGACCCCAAGTTCTGTGAATCCTACCGCCCCCTCTCCCTCATAAATATAGACGTGAAGATACTGGCCAAGATACTAGCAAACCGCATACAACCGCTGCTGAAGCTGCTGGTGTTACCCGATCAAGCGGGTTTTATACCTACAAGGTCCACAGCCCAAAATATACGCACTATATTTGCGATGTATCATAGTCTAAACCCTGGAACGCCTGCGACAGCTGCCCTACTAGATGCGGCGAAAGCATTCGACTCAGTGGAATGGGACTTCATGATTACCGTCCTGACTAGGATGGGATTCCCGCCTGCCTTCCTGAAATGGGTCGCCCTATTATATGACGAACCCAGCACTAGAGTACGAAAAAATGGACGCAGCAATTTACGATCAGCCGCGGAACGAGACAGGGGTGCCCATTGTCCCCTATATTGTTTGCGCTCATACTAGAGCCGCTGGCCTGCAAAATCAGACAAAAACATCCAGAAGCAGCGCTCCAGTTCCTCCTTGGCCCCGTAGGTATCTCACTCTACGCAGACGATATGGTTCTATACACTAGAAACCCGGACACGCACTTGAATCCGCTGATCAGAGAGTATATCAGATTCGAACAATACTCGGGCCTTAGTATAAATTGGAGCAAGTCATTGGTGATCCCCTTAACAGAGAAAACCCCGAGACCGCACCAAGACTATCCATTGACATGGATAACAGACCCGGTGAAGTATCTGGGAATATGGGTACACCGGGACCCGGAGACAGTGATCAAGGCAAATTATGGAGTAGCAATGAGCAAACTAGAAGAGGAAATCGAGAAATGGATCAAACTCCTGTTATCAATAGCATATCATATAGCTCTTCAAAAAATGGTAATACTGCCCCGATTCCTATACCTGTTTTGGGATATCTCAATTTGGCTTACGCAGGCCTTTTTTACAAGACTACGAACGGCATTACAATGCCTTACGTGGGCTGGAAAGCAACCCAGGGTAGGATGGAAAATACTCACAAAACCGTATCACCAGGGAGGCTCTGCTGCACCTGATTTTCAATTGTACTACTATTGTGCACAAGCACACTATGCACATTATTGGACACAACCGCACTTACATATCCAGCATGTGGCGGTAGAAATGGACAGTGTTTACCCGAAGCAGTTGACACAGTACATCTCAGACCCTGTGGGGAACTACCCCACCGAAATCATACACCCGGTCGCATGCACATCTAGAGCCTGGCATACATTAGCAAAGCGAGCACGTAAGACCCCGCTCTATGCACCGGCACTACCCCTAGCGAATCATCCTAAACTATCGGTCACGCAAGAGATGGGTATGAGACAGGCACTGAAGGACATGGGATTTACGTCGCTAGGCACGATATTCCCACATAACACCTTCATAACACCGCAGAGCCCATCCATGAGTGCACACCAAACGCCATTGAAAATGTTTGCATACTTTCGGTTGAGGGCAGCGGTTAGAGATCTATATGATACATTCCCGACAGAACCCACACCACTGCAGGCCCTTCAACTAATGCTTACGGCGCCAACGCGTGTGGCATTGGTGACAAAATTATACACTGCATCCCAGACTGAGCAATATACAGAATCTAACAGGGCACGGGCGCGGTGGGAAGAGGCTACGGGAGGACCCATCACAGACGATGAGTGGCACTTTAGTTGTACACAATTGCACCTGCTAACATCAAATAGCAACTTACGAATCATTAATTTTAAATTTCTCCACCAGACGTATTACACACCAGACAAACTATACCGTTATGGCTTGAGAACTGACGACAGATGCCCGAGATGTTCTGCCCCTAAGGCAGACTTTGTACACATGGCATGGGCATGTCCTGACCTGGGAAAGTTCTGGCGGGAGGTATTGGAGGCAATCAATCAATCAATCAACAACATTTGTATAGCGCACTACTCACCCGTGAGGGTCTCAAGGCACTCACTCAAATGCTGGCTGAGGTAATCCCAAACGCACCACTGGTATGCCTCCTAGGGATCTACAAACTTAAACTGCCTAGAAGGCGGAAACTACTGGCAGTGGCACTCTTGCTAGCAAAGCGACAGATAGCCATCAAATGGGGCAGTAAACGCCCGCCCCGCTTCAAGGACTGGCTGGCAGATATGTTGTACTGCAAAGAAACATTAGGGACATATGAGGAAGACCTACCGCAGGTCTCTAGACCCAAAGAGGTCTGGCAGCCGCTGATGGACTACTTAACGCAACAGCAGGTAGACTCTTGATAGACAAAAGGAGACGGAGCCTGGGATGAAGGGAGGAGCGACGTACTGAATATAGGAGGCTAAAGACCACATGACGATGTACATGGGCAGAGCTCAGTCACCTGAGGAGCTGGATTTCAGTGACGTTCAAGGGTGGAGTTGCTAATCACTATAAATGCTGGAAATGATGTAAAGTAACTGGGTCAAAGTGGCATTACACTGTCAAAATGTAATAGTATGAAGAGAAGGAAAGTAATTGGATGTAAACTGTGAAAATATGTATTTGGCATACTGTAAGATTGTTGATTATTGCTGCTTGGTGAATAATTTTTTTTTTTTTTTTAAAAAGGCTTAGCTAGATAGATTGTCCGACTTGTCCAAATAGCTGACTTGTCACTGACCCAATGCACTCAATAGGTGATCGAGAGCAGAGGTGCTGGCGGAGCACTGTCAGAAGACTCGATAACCCAATCGGTGTTCTGGGAAGGAGTTTGATAACCCAATCGGGGTCCGACTGGTAGCTGCAGAGAGGGGTGTGACGCTGGCGTTGCACTTTAGCTGTGGGTGCCGGTCTTAGCCTGTGGTGGTCCTGTCCTGATCCAATTCGGTCCGTAACCTGTCCTGATTCTGGTCTGAACCTGTTCTTTCTCGTTGGCACCTGCACCTGCACTTTGGGATTCCTATCCTTTTTCTCAGTCCGTGGCCAGGGTTGGTCTTCACACCATTCTAGGTAACTATAAAGTGTGGGTTTATCAATGTACTGTTTCCCCTTCTCTACCCACCCTTTGTTTAATGCTTAACGATATTTCTTTCAGAATTATTGCATATATCATTTTCAATCTTAATCATACTAATAGAACAAGAAATTATTGATTTATTATGTTTTTTTTAAACATTTAAGAATTTATCTTAGATAAAAGAACTTAAACCTTTCCCGAGTTTGTGGTTATTTATGAAAATGTAAATGTTATTCTACTACCTATTTTCTTGCTAACTCCTTTGATCCCTTAGGACTTTAGGTATCGGTGACTTGGACTGGTAAGTCAAATGGTATAGATCCGAAATGGTTAAACAAAATTGATTGAGTGTAGATTTACCTGATTAACGTATATATATAGTTATATGGGCCCAGGTGAGTATGGTAAATGAGCCCAGAGGCTTCTTGGAGCTGCTTCTGTTAGTGAATAGAACTGCTGTATTAATTACTAAAAAGCCATGTTTTTAGAGATTTTCTGAATGGACAGGATATTCAGACGTTCCTTCAGATACAATGGAAGAAAATTCCACAGTTTGGAAGTTCCCAAGATGAAACTACTGACACCCCAAGAAGCTCACTTGAATTTTAAGATCTCCAAATATTTGGCTGTGGAGAATCTATGTTTTCTGGAAGCAGAATAAAGTCGCTCTACTTCCGGATGAGGTATACGATGAGGTATACGAGAAGTGGGGACTTGGAGGGTTTGACATGACCTGGCTTCTGCAGCCCTCTTCGCGTATTGCTGGCCCTCACTGTAGAACTAGCTTGATACCTGGGTGTGAGAGGGGTGGACGCTGCTGCTGGCCCCACTCCTTCCTTCACCCCTCCCTCTTGCTGTCACTTGGAGCAGCAGACAGGAATGCATGTTTGTTGACACCTTGGTAGCTGGTGGCTCGCCGCCTGTGTGAATGATGCTCTCAGGCCAACCAGTCAGGAGTGAAAGGTATTTTCCCCTTTAACAGGCCACCAACAGGAAGACGTACCCCCGGTGCGAACATAAGGCAGTAGCAGCAGGTTTTCAGACAAAAAGAACGGTGCATTCTTAGATTTGTACTTGTTTTTTAACACTATAAGGAGAGGTAGAAAAATCCCACGATATAAAGTGATAAAGTGTTGTTGACTCAAAACTCAGGACTCACCAAATATCCTAGTCATGACAAAGAGTAACCTGGCAAGCTTCCGGATATAAGTGTTTGAGATGCTGAGGGGCACGCTGAGGATGACATGGGCTCTACGGCAAGAATGGAAATGCTCAACAGATGATAGTACAGGCAACCGTAGTTTGACTGTTTTGGATGTATGATAGTACATCACAAACACTTACATCGTATGCCATTACATCGTAATTGTTACATCGCATGTCCCCTTAGATCGTGAGTAATCACATTGCATACCATTACGTCGCATTTGTATAGCAATGCATGCGAAATACATTCACATTGCATACAGACACCCCACATGCTTTTACATTGCAAGTTTTACCCATATGCGCATTTCCCTTCACTCGACCCTAAACCCTAGACCCTAATCCTTGAATCATAAAACAGTACCCTACAATATGGCACGCTATCACTTCCCTAAACCCTAAGCCCTAAACAGTAAAGCAAGCCTACACTATGACCTCAACCCTAAACCCTAATCCCCAAAGGCCAAAACAGTACCTATACTGCAACTAGCCCGTAGCCCTAACGAAACCCCAAAACAGCACCTATACTACAAGAAGCCCTAAGCCCTAACGCAACGCCAAAACAGCACCTATTCTACTAGTAGCCCTAGTATCCCTAATCTCCAAAGCCCAAAACAGTACCTATACTGCAACTAGCCCTAAGCCCTAACCCCCAAAGCCCAAAACAGTACGTATACTGCAACTAGCCCTAAGCCCTAACCCAACCCCAAAACAGCACGTATACTACAAGAAGCCCTAAGCCCAATACGAGCGGCCTCCTTACCTGTCTCTTGTCGTTGTTCCAGGGTTGTCTCCCTGTCTTCTGTGTCCCCCAGAGCCCGTCTCGACGCCCCCCTTAGCCGTAGCCCGTCTCGGCGCAAGTCCATGACATCCCATGCGTTGGGGATGCATGTGTTCTGAAAGCGCATGCGACGTAATGGCGTGCGTAGACAACACACGCATCGTAACGTTGCATGCATTGTAAGTGCATGCGATGTCAATGCATGCGTCTTAACGCATTCGTTGAGATGGTTGTCTCCCGACTGTTTTTTGCCGACCCGCTCCAACCCTCTGTGCCGCTGTACCTGCTGCACTATTGATAGCGCCATCCTTGGGGGCATTTGAGGACGTTTTGCCTTTCCTACTCAGTGAGATATGGTAGTTGCAATCTTGTTAAAAACTGACTTTGGGAGCGCTGCAAGCCAATCACAGCGTTCCACTGTCTTCGGAACGAAAATCTTTATCTTTTGTGGCAAACTTCCGTAATAAGATGGGTGCGGTAGGGGAAGGGGTTTTGAATCCAGACCTAAGAGTTCTCCCTTCTTATTGCTCACTCACTGAGGGCAAGTCGCAAAGCGGCCAATAAGAACAGGCATTTGCAATGCAATAGGTCTCGCATTTATGCAAATTTGAGCTATTGGCATTCTAAATGACAATGCCTTTTATTTATGTTTTAAAAACAAAAATAAAATTAAAAGGCATTGTTATTTGTAATGTGACTAGCTCAAACTTGCGTAATAGCGAGACCTATTGCATTGCAAATGCTTGTTCTCTAAGGAGTGGAGATGATGGAAAAGCCTTTTTTAGCCCCCACTGGGAGGGTTTCCTCATGCCATGAACCAACACAAACTGGACACACATACCCCAATGACAAACGCTGGCTAACGTTAGGCCAAACATACGGTGCACTTGACCAATCACTTGCCCATACCTGCCAATTTGAAGAACTATGTCACAGTGGGAAGAGGGTCAGGGCTTTGGAGGGGGCGGGGCCTTGTGCCGAGAAGTACCTGGGAGACATTTTTTAACCTCACCCGCACCCAATTCCACTCCTCCCCAAAAAAATAACGCTTGCTAAGGCAGGTGCTGATGTCCTGAGTTGTTTTCACACCCCTTAATGGACGTTGGCAGTTCAAAGCCTGGGAAAACTAGCTGGAAAATCAATATTTACGCCTTTTCACACTGTCTGTCCTATGCCAGTGACTTTAAGTAAAAAGGCGCTCAAACAGTTACACTAACACTAACACAATTATAAACATTGACAAGTGTCAACCAAGGAAACAGTGGCAGAGAAAAAAACATATACATACATCAATAGATACAATACACAATATAACAATAGTGTCCTCTCATAATTAGGCCACGTTTTTAAGCGTCAACTGCGTTTCGACCCATGATTGCTTTAAGGGTCATCATCAGGCCCGGACTGGCCGTTGCGGGCACCGGGCAATACCCCGGTGCACCGCAAGGGTGGGGGCCGGTTTTGGTCCCTGGGGGTCGTTTTTGTTACAGGGCCGTTTTTGCAGCATAGCTGCAAAATCGGCCCTGTAACAAAATCGGCCAAAAACCGACCCCGGCAAAGAGCTCGGTTGCACCCCCAGGGGGCTGGCCGAGCACTTTGCCAGGGCCGGTTTTGGTTCTCAGTCCTCCCCTGGTCATCATAAGGACAGAAGAATTCAAGAGTGAAAGTGACCACATTTTTGTCAATGTTTATAATTGTGTTAGTGTTAGTGTAACTGTTTGAGTGCCCTTTCTATTTACTTTCTATTATACTTATTTTGCATTCAATTTGATTTTTATGATTACTTAGGTACATGGTTATTTCAAAATTATGTTAGTATAAGGGTGTTTCTCCCTTTTTGCACAGTTTTTTTCTTTTTATATACGTATCTGTCTATAGTTTGTTATTTTAGTTCTTCAACCATTGTTTGGAAAACAGTCAACATTACCCCAGGTTCTTGTTCTAGGGTTCACCTTGTTGTTTGTAAACCAGTGTCTTTGAGTAGTCAATATTTCATAGAGCACATTCACACGTACTGTGTGCACCTTTTGTTTCGTTATAAGACTAAACTCCTGAACTCACGTCTCATCCTCCGGCCTTTACCTGCGTTTACTCCACACACCTGTAGGATGTGGACTAATGAACCAACCTGCTGAAGCAGTGCCCTAGTCCACGGTCAAAGGACTGGTGGTTATAATTGCTGGCATTCATCCCAAGCTTAAAATGTATGATTTTGTCTCCTCCAGTAAGAACGTGTTTTCAGGACCACTCCGCACTCTTTCTGGCCACTTACCTGAACTAGGTAAAAAACAGCCTGGAGCGTAGGATGGATTTCCATGAAGAAATGGTACCAGATTTCCGACAGGATCCCAATGCAGTATTCACCTATGAGAAATAGCACAACAGAAATGGTTGCCAATAAGAAAAGCACCCAGTGGCATCAACTATGGCAACCGACTGTTCGGTAGCCTAGCGCTATAATGACAGTGCTTGGATCAGTACCCCCAGGAGCTGAAGACTGTGTACGGACAAGGGCAGGGTGGACAGAACCAGTCTCTACTCCGTGTTCATATGTGTTGCACAGCTGGCAAAAAGCGTGAAGCTCTGGCACACAATCAGAAGTGTCTGGCACCACCACCAGTGCCTGGTACTATGAGCATCGCCTCCTGACACTCTCAGTGGTGCCTGGAACTATAAACAGTTCATCCGGGCACACTCAGCAGTGTCCCCCCAACATACTCAGCAGTGCCTGGCACTATGAACAGTCCCCTCTCGACAATCTAGGCAGTTCGTCTGTGACACTCTCAGTCAGCAGTGAACCCCCTCCCCACAGACACTATCAGCAATCAGACACCCCCGACCCTCAGCAGTAAGACTCTCCCCCTTTGCCCCCCCATACGCCGACACTCAGCAGTGCCTGGCACTATGAGTGCACCGAAAGAAAGACTGCGAAACAGAGGTGCCCGCAGGAGTAGTTAAGAGTGGACCCTACGTGCCCACCGCCCACCGTGACAGCTCGAAGCACTACAACTCCTTTTCTAAAAAGACATATTCATGTCGCGTCTAAAGACCCCCAGTGACGGAGCAATATTTTGTAAAGTATTTCCTATATCCCTAATAGGCTCTGCGCATTGGAATAATATACACTATAGTTTTTACATAGGACTGAGGTCAGTATGTCTCTATCGTGTACATTAAACTTAATTACTGGTGTGTGTCAGCTAACTCAGAGGTCACTAGAAACTTTCTCGAATGAACAAGAAGGGATTAGTTTGTGACAACCGCATAAACATGACAACTTTGTTTCCCTTAGAGTCGGAACAATATCTTCAGAGTTGTGGAAACTATAGATAACGTTTCACTCAGTCAATAGTGCATGCTTCGTTTCTATAGAGGTGCATAGAAATAGATAGACAGGCGTTTCAATAAAAAGGTTTTTTTTAACAGTTTTATTTCTCATTCAAGAGATATGAACTGCTACAATCATAAGACAGAATGTGAAGTATAATGCGTACAGCGTTAACAGTAATATAAAATAGTACTGTAATAGCATGGTCTGTAGCTATGACATATATAAAAATACATACATAAATAACACTTGCTAAAATAGTCAACTGGTGCCTTTAAAATAATCCTACCCCAGTGTACCTAACCTAAGTCTAGTACGAGGGAAGAAGTAGGTGCTGTTTTAGCTATAGTTTAGTTTGGTTGTGCCAAGAATTGCCAAAAGTTTCTCTAGGTTCTAATCATCTCCATACCTTAGAATGAGAGAAGTTGGTATCTCTTTCCCGGCACTCGATCTCTAACACCCCGCAAGTGGAGTCAGAAACACTGGAGCTGGATTCTCGGCGAGGAGGATGACAGCATCTGGTCAGTGCGTCAATTAGGGAGTTGACTTCCTACGGGACTTGCCGCGGCGAGCCGCGCCGTGCAAGTAGGTAGCCAAACTGCACCAAAACGTGGTTTGCCATGGCAAGTAAAGGCACATTTATACCTTTAAGGTATTTAGGAATGCCAGTATTGATGTAAAAGTCGGGCATAAGAACATCATGAATGAACCCTTAAGGAATAGATGTTCATGCATAATAAAGGAGTTCTTGAATAAATCAATATTCAAGCAAGGGGAAGTCCTAAAGGCTTAAGAGTCTGGTTTTCCAAGAACTTTTTGTGACGTAGATGAACGGATGTAAGTAGCCATGCCTGTATTTGGGTAGCATGGACTATGCCTAAATAAGGGCTGGATTTCGATGCCTAAATAAGGGCAAGTGTGAATTGTACCTATATAAGGGCATGAATCGGGAAATTTATACGGAATCTAAATCGATACACAACACACACTCCACTTTCGTATGTACAACGTTACTAAATTCTAAACATGTTAAACATATCTAAAATATATCTACGCATCAAGTGCTAAAAACATGTCCAAAATACATTGAAAAATGCATTAGAACTGGTTGTAAGCATAAAAATGCACTGGTGCTGTACACATTAAAGCAATGTTTCATTCAAAGCATATGTTGACATTTGAAACGCAATTTGAATGAATCATAAAAATATACATTTATGAAATGGCTCGTAAATACAGAAGAAAAGGGCCGAAACCATTTCATGTCAGATTACATAAAACTGTTTATGGACAAGGTCACATATTGTCTCTGGAAGTATTCAAAGAATTATTTTTCTCTATGAATAGATCTACTATAAGCAGATTACTTGTGCCAAAAAATGAAAAATACAAATTTGGGAGAAAAAAAATTAATCATAGGAAAAAGTTCCAAAGTTAGTCCATTGTTTTGAAAAATGATGGTCAAATTCAAAGTCTCTCAGAACACTGTGTGCTAAAATCAAAAGTCAGTGTTAGGGTTGGGAGAAAATATGAAATCTACTATATCTGTAGACAAAAAGTAATCTGCCATTGTAGGCAAAAATTGGATTACCTCATTTAGAAGATTAACCGCATAAAGATGTGAAGCATTACCTTCAGCATTGGTCGCTCTCGTACCTCAGCATCACCATTTTGCGTCTGTGAGATCTCAATGAATGCCGTCATCAGGATTGGTAGCTGATGGGGACAACACAGAGCATGGGCAGTTGTTGGGTCCAGCAAAGTATCGATTTCCGTAGGCATGACTGATGGGAGTGTTATTCAGATGTCTAGCACATATTCTTCACCGCAAAGCAGGCAGCATAGAACAGGTAAGATGCAATCTTGCCAGATTGGTCTGAATGACAGAAACCATGTAGTATTTAATTTTCGTAGACAAGGTAAACCCAGAATTTGAATGATGCGCTCACGACACTTCATCTCCAATAGAGCTCTCTATGGTGCTTGGAGTGGCATTGGTGATTTGGCTTGCCATATCGTAGCAGTAGGAGCAAAAATAGTATTCCTGCAACGAGTCCCAAAAGGAGGGGCAGTACACCAAACACAGAGTGAACGAAGTTTGGAATTATTCTGAGGACTGCTTGAAAAGGTGCTAACAGTCCTGAACATACGTTCTTAAATAGATGTACAATACCTCTCATATCAGACATGTTTAAGATATGACCTAACATTTCTGAGAAATGTATAGGGCACTTTTTATTCAAAAGGGCATGTATCTCGGCAGAAGTCCTTGCGATTTGTAGATCATAGGTTTCTTCGGCCGAGGTCAGTGGCACAGTTTTTTGCAAAAGAATGGCTTTCATTCTGCTTAGAGTATCAATTCGTATGGAAGAAATGGTCAGTGAAGGCTATAGAGGAGACTCCCTGGCTGTCTTGGTTTGTGGAAACAATACTTTCATACAGCAAGTGACCCTGGATGACACAGTTACTAGATATGGAATACCTGGCAACATGCCACAGCAGCTGAAATCGTTCAACATGAGGTAACTTCAATTTGAAAGTTGTCCAAAAACTGGATCAATCACTGCAGCTGGTGAAACTTGCAGGTGACAGGATAAGTTGTTAGAGGAACCATTGCAGGCCCCATGTAAATTAATACCCTGGCAAAGGAGAGAACCGCTTAGTGCGTTTTCACAGTTAAACCGCTACTAAACACTTCACGCCCCCACTCCAAGATCTGTGTGTGTGTGGTAAATCCAAGGCTGTCTTGATGTATTATTTACCTAACCTTTCACATTTGCCTACTGGGATGTGTTTTAGGCAATACTGAAAATGGAAAATTGTAAGCAGCAGAGTGATTGTTCCATGGATTATCCAGTCAGTAGCCGATTTTTCTGCCACTGTAAATGGTAATCTTTCTAGTTTTTCAATGCTCAGCACCGTATAGTCTGCTCCCCTTTGTGATAGTTTGATCTGTTTATCAGGGAGATTGAATTCTGAAAACTGTAATGTAGTATAGATTAAACGCCAAGGCACAGAGCCTGAACGCAAATTTTGAAGCGTCCAACCCAATAGCACGATAGAAAGAGCTGAGACGGACCATGTTGCAACATGACCAAGTCTTGTTCCATGATGTCTATGGCAGAAGATACAATGCTGTCCAATGAATATATCATGAACGACAGAGTTGTTAACCGATTGTCTACTACAGAGAGAGATTTCTCTAAATTAATATGATACATTTCTCATATTTGTTTTGCAGTCTCTGCTTGTGTAATCTTCCATATTTCGTTATATGCAGCATATATACCGGCATATATGAAACGTTTTTGACGTAGTTTTCTTGGTCCTAGCAAGGATTCCCTAAGGTCTACGTCATCTTTCAGTAAAGGTAAGTGTTGTTTTACATCCTGTAGTGTAGCTTTCTTTAGACAATCAAGGCATAGCTTCCCTACACTGTATGTTGTTATTACCCAGGATGCTGTCTTTGAACATATCTTGGGTCAGGCCTATTGACTTTAAAACCTTGAGTTTTGTTCATGAATCTATCGTGACAGATATTTGTGTCTATGGGCCAGAGCAACCATTTGTTCCAATCTGGATCTGATCTGTTGTGATGTAAAATATTATGTACGTCGACCTCCACCCGTGAGGAGCTATTACTCGCAGGTATTGATATGGTCAGTGTATTTAAGTCCTTGATCTTGGCTAACTCAAGGCAAGACGTTTGTTGGACAGTGTCATTTAAAAACATAATTTGTTCAGGGATGATATAGGCTCGAAACAAAGCTTCTACCTCCTGCACTTGCCAATCTTTTGAACCCCAGAGAGTTTTTGTCTCAATGTTGTCTTTCCAAAAGTCGAAACCCTGTCTAGACAGTTGGGCATAAAAAGCTGCACAATAATATTTCTGTTTTGTATTGGTTAATATAGTTTTCATTCCTGTTCTGTTCACATTTCTAAAGAAAAATGTTTCTGCATTTGATACACTGTACCCTGAAAAATATGGAAACTTATTCGCAAACGTTTTTGCGCTACTCTTTGGAGGTGTAGGGCAATGTTCCCATTGGTTATACATATATACATTTCTAGGCATGGTAGATTTGTGCAAGAAATGATGGCCATAATGGTTATAACAATACATTTGTTCATAGTCTGATGAACCCTCTAAATATTCATGATTTGTGAATACTGCGTACATCTGTAGATCAGACATCTTATTATTAACAGTCTCGAAGTCCCAATCATCAGAAAAGGTACTAGAGGTAACACAGTCACTTAATGAAATCTTAAATAAGTGTGGAATCTTCAACAGCTCCGACGGGCTAAAAATTTCATATTCTGTTTTGTCCCAAGCTATACCATCAAGTATAGGAACGGATGTGATGTTCACTGCTGACAAGTCTCTTTGTTCACAATGGGATGATTTGTGTGGCTTAAGAAGTAAGCTGACTTTCTTACTTGCTGTGTCCATTTTTACATATCTTCCATTTATTAGCATACCCAGAGTTATTACCAGAGCTAACCAAAGTAGAAGAAAAAATATTCCCAACACAATCCAAAGTTCGATCCATGGTGAAACCAGATTAGGTTTTTCCAGGTGATGAAAAAAGTCAGTTGCTTGTTCTTCGATAGTTCTTTTTGCTGGTGTTGTTTCAGGTTCGCTGGGATCCTCAGAAAACATATCAACGTTAATGAAATAGCCAGAGGCAGTTCTGTCAATGGTTGGAATTGCATCCGGATTTGTTGAAATCGCTGGAACTACTTGATCACTTGTTACTTCATTGTAGACAGGTGCTTCAGGATAAACTGTTATTTGGGTCTCAAGAGGAACGAGTTCCATAGCTTTGTTGCTTAGTACTTCTTTTCTCACTGCAGATTCTTCAATGGTGATGAGTCTCTCAGTTTGGATCTCTTGGATTGTAGCTAGAGGAGTGCGTCTGTAACATTGTCGGAGTCCACTTGGCCTACTGCTTAGTATCGGCCCCATTGTGTGGTTTGATCAGGTCGATAGACACAAACCTGCTCTCCTTTTTACCAGCAAGGGGCGGCAGTATCACTGTTCTTGTTCCGTAGATTGCTAGGACAGGTACTGGTTGTCTGTAAGAAGGCACACATTCCTTCTTGTTCGCAATCTTTTCTCTGACTAGATCACCAAGCTTTGGGATCCAGACAGGCCTTGCTGGGAAGGTTGTTTTTTCCCCAGTGGTGGTTGGCTTCAGCAATATGTTGCTTTGTTTCGTTCTTAGTTCATTTAAGTCCTGTAAAACAGCCAAACGATCTTTGATATCACATTTTTTTAGTATCTACCAATGCTGTATGACAATCAAGGTCCGGAATCAACATTCTTGTCCCAAATAGGACCTCATATGGGGTGATACCCCCTAGAGAACTTCTTGGCAAGTTATTAAGAGCACGTTAAACCCCAATTAGATGTTTGACCAACCCGTCACCTGAACCTAATACCCTAGCTGTTATAGACTGCTTTATGTCCCGGTATTTTCTTTCCACAACCGAATTTCACTCAGGATGGAATGGAGTAGAATACCGTAATTCAACACCCAAACTGGCCATGGCTTCTTTGCAAGCTCGAGAGCTAAACGCAGGGCAATGGTCAGAATGTAGTGTGCCAATTGCATATGTGCCAATAAAGACTCGCAAATCTTTTATAACAGTTTGAGCGTCAGCCGAGCGCTGAGACCATATCCAAAGTAACCTTTATTTAGTGTTTGTGGGACTGCATTCATTCATTAGGACGCCTACAGGTAGATAGTCTAATGCTGTCTAACAATGGTGTTTGTACTGGGATGGCTACGCTGTAGTCGGGTATCTGGTGGCGTTCTGTGCTGTGACCTCTATTGCAGTCTATGGAGTTAATGACAAACATGTGAATGTGTGCTTTCATTCCTGGCCACCAGCACATCTCTTTTACAGTTGATATTGTTTTCGAGATCCCCTGATGTATTAGACCCCCTCCCAAATGTGCTTCGTAAATCAAAGCTGCTCTTCGTTTCATGTTTCGAATTACTCTATCCCCCACTCCAGAAATTTGGCCACACGGAATGCTGTTCGCATCAATTATATATGAGTATTTGAGTGGAAACCTTTTCGGTAACACTGCACCGCTGCCTTTGCGTGTAGCATTGACAGCCAGCATTATTTCACTGTCTATTTTTGTTTTTAAAGGAGTGATTGCAGCTACGGAAGCCGAGTGCACAGCCCCCTTTGCGGCTTCATCAGCCAATGAAATCCCTTCAACGCGAACAGCTATCACGTTGATGACTCAGCGTGTGCATCACATGTGTGTTTTGTAGACCGTTTCGCAACTGAACTACTTGTTCCCAAAGCATTTTATGCTTTATTGTGCCACCTTTTGCATCTTTGAAACAATTTTGAAGCCAATTCTGTAAATATTCATTATATGATTGCACACAGTAGAATGAATCGCACACTAGGAGAGTGGGGAATTCGCGATCCGTATTTTCAAGTGCCATTATGAATGCTTGTAGTTCAGGTCGCTGAGCTGTACAATCTCCTAGAGATTGCTTTTTTTGACCATAGGTCTGAATTTGCCATCGCGCATACGACCTTTAACGATCACGCATGCAGCACTATCAGCTTGTTTACCCACCCCCTCCCCGTAGCGGGTTGTGCTGATCTGTCAGTATAAATTATACATTCATACTGGTCTAGATGAAGAATTTCAGTAGAGAGATGACATTCTTGTTCGTATTGCAGGAATGCTTGAGTTTTCAAATAAGGATCAAAAACATATACAACATCAATTGCAGCAAGAGAATTAACCCATTGTATCCATCTCAGATGTAAAGCTTTAGCATTTGGAATGCTCACTTTTGTCACTGCCTCTAAGGTAGATACAAGAGTTACGACCATTATACGTTTCCCCTGTGCTAGGGCTCTTTCTTTTGCTACAGTGGTTTGAACTGCTGTTAGAATTTTATCTGTAGAAGTGAATTTCATTTCTGCTTGTGTGTACAAATGTGATATGTATGCAATTGGTATTTTTTCACCTTTGTTAAAAGTTAAGTAGGTGAATCTGCATTGACCCGGAATGATTCGGATCGCTAAGTTGCATACGTTTATGCGTGTTTGTAAATGATGAGGTACTAACATGTCTGTAGTGAACGCAAAATTTCTGTGTGTTTTTGTGTCCAATTTACTGTTTTGAAATCAGGTTTGATTAATTCGTATAGAGATTTAACCCTTTCTGCGCAGTTTAGAATGTAAGTTGTTCCAAAATTCAGGAAGCCTAGAATTGACTACGTTTTTCAGTGTTTTTGGAGGTTGGAGCAGCGCACACTTTTCTAAAAAGTTGGCTGCCAGTCTTTTGCCTTCACTTGATAGTTCATATCCTAGAAAAAGGACGTTGAGATAGGCAATTCTTGATTTTTTAGAGTTGAATTTGTACCCTTCAGAGGCGAAGCCCAGTATAATGGCGTTCACCCTGTTCAAGTGCCTATGCAGGTCATAGTCTGTCAGATAGATATCATCGACATATGACAATGCCTCATCATCATAGATTTGTAGAAACTCTGTTACTCTTGCTGAGAATGACCCAGGACTATTCTTGAATCCTTGAGGGGGACGACAGAAGTGACATTGTGTCCCCATTATTGAGTAAGCGGCCAAATAACTACTTTCAGAGGCAATATTTTGACAAAAGAAACCGTTTTTTACACACAATGTTATTCATTAATGCTGTACTGTGTGCATTTTGCACTGCAAATGTTTTGCAACAAGAGGTTAAGTGTCTGTTCTCCAAAATCAGACAATATGTATCGTCAGGTTTGGAAACATGAAACAAAGGATTGTTAATTGATGAGGTGCATGTTTCAATCACCCTTTGGTATTCAAGTTGATCTAAGATCTCCCTGAACTGTTTTTTAGCTTCTTGCTTAACTGGGTACTGCCTTTGTGCAGTTGGTTGATTTTTAAATTGGATTTTGTGGTGAGGTGAGTCCTCATCTCATCCTACATGATTTTTGTTTAATGCTGGGGCTTGGGCAACTGCCCATTTCCTGGCATAAGTATATTTTACATGTATAGGAATATGATTAGAGAAGGCTGGCATAATGATGTCTTTGCCATGTGGGCACTCCCTGACAAATTCTGGTGGCCAGTCCTGTTTTGCTAGAAATATATCATAACCTTTTGAAAGTCGCTCCTAAAAGAGTGCTTTAACTTTTCTTGGTATGTCTCCCTCCAATCCGAGTGTTATTTCATATAGCCTATGTGGAGAACTAACCCTGGTATCTGCAGTTTCAACTTCAATGTCTTCATTCAAGTCCACTGTCTCCAGAAGTCCCTTCAGGTTCTGGCAAGCTATTGTTACTTCTGCTGCACTGTCCAACATTGTCTGAGCCCATTCTCCGTTCTTGAGTTGTGTCCTCAAGATACTCAGCTTGTCTGATTTGTGACCTGCTACCTTCTTTTTGGTTAATTGAGGTTTTGGTTTGCTTTTCTGAACGTGTTGATCATCTTTGGACTTCACACGTTCTTCTTTGTGGTCTGACTGTCCTCTTCTTTCGGATGTCTGTGATGATATCTGAAAGGTACGAGAGGAACATGTATCAGTATCTTGATACCTGTCAGGTTTTCTCAAATTATTCCTATTCCTGAGGTCCTACCTCCTTTCCGAGGGCTCCTTTTGAGGAGATCTGCCTCGGGAATGAGAACTCTTCTCTTTTTAAGTTTGTTTGCTATTCTCCTACTTCTTTTTGGAAGAGGTAGGAGTGTTTTTAGAAAATACCTTTTCAGGACTTTCGGACAGTTGTGGTTTTAATTGTATATTTCTACTAATCTTTGTATATAACTAAGTAATTAATCGTCCAACATTGATTCAATGTCAGGGTCAGGTGTATAGCTGGCTAAAATCGGCCATGTTGCTCCTGGTCTACCTAGTGGACCGGGCCTGGGAATGTGATTTAAATGTTTTAGGGTGCCTTTAAACCAGAGCTCATGCTCCTGGTATGTGAGTGGAATTTCAAAATCCTCGAAGGGAATATATTCCTTTGGTGGATCATCTTCTTTGTGATACTGGATTTGATTCTGGGAATACTATCCATGAATAGAATACCTCTGTCTGGTGATATTCATGTGCCTCTGTCACAAAAACTGCTCTACCACCTCTTGATGTTAGGCCATGTTTTGTAAGTTTTAGAGTGATGGCTCTCCTTAAATTTGGAGGAATCATTACTACATTCTCATCGGTTTCTTGGAAACCTGTTAAGTTAAAAGTTGGTACGACGTTGTCGCCTGCAGCTCCACTGGTTGCGATGTTGTTGTCCCCATGTAATGAAAGTTTCAGAGCAAGATTCAAGGGAACAAAGATAAGGTGCACAATATTTTGGAACACTGTATCCTTCAACATTGAAAAAAACAAAAAACCTAATACATAGGATTTTCGTCCTACTCAGCTCTGGCAGATATTATCCCTACCCATTCCAGCCGTCTATTGGAGTATTTATGAGTAGGGGTCTCTGAGAAAAGAAAAACTGAGTTACTTCAGTATCTAGCAGTAAGTTAGTGCCTTAACAAACCGTTGAGCGCCATGTAGTGGAGTTCCTATATCCCTGATAGGCTCTGCGCATTGGAATAATATACACTATAGTTTTGACATAGGACTGAGGTCAGTATGTCTCTATCGAGTATATTAAACTTAATTGTGTGTGTGCCAGCTAACTCAGAGGTCACGAGAAACTTTCTCGAATGAACAAGAAGGGATACGTTTCTGACACCCGCATAAACATGACAACTTTGTTTCCCTTAGAGTCAGAACAATATCTTCAGAGTCGTGGAAATAATATCTCTCAGTCAATCGTGCATGCTTCGTTTCTACAGAGTTGCATAGAAATAGATAGACGGGGCGTTTCAATAAAAAGGGTTTGTTGAACAATCTTATTTCTCATGCAAGAGATATGTACTGCTACAATCGTAAGACAGAATGCGAAGTATAATGCGTACATCGTTAACAGTAATATAAAATAGTACTGTAATAGCATGGTCTGTAGCTTTGACATATATACAAATACATACATAAATAACACAGGCTAAAATACTCAACTGGTGCTTCTAAAATAATCCTACCCCAGTGCACCTAACCTAAGTCTAGTACGAGGGTAGAAGTAGGTGCTGTTTTAGCTATAGTTTAATTTAGTTTAGTTGTGCCAAGAATTGCCAAAGGTTTCTCTAGGTTCTAATCAGCTCCATACCTTAGAATGAGAGAGGTTGGTATCTCTTTCCCGGGACTCGAACTCTAACACCCCGCAAGGGGTGTCAGAAACACTGGATCTGGATTCTCGGTGAGGAGGATGACAGCGTCTGGTCAGTGCGTCAGTTGGGGAGTTGACTTCCTTCGGGACTTGCCGTGGCGAGCAGTGTTGTGCAAGTAGTTTGCCATGGCATGTGAAGGCATATTTATACCTTGAAGGTGTTTAGGAATGCCATTATTGACGTAAACGTTGGGCATAACAACATCATGACTGAACCCCTAAGGAATAGATGTTCATACATAATAAAGGAGTTCTTGGAGAAATCAATTTTCAAGCAAGGGGAAGTCTTAAAGGCTTAAGTGTCTGGTTTTCGAAGAACTTGTTGTGACGTAGATGAACAGATGTAAGCAGCCATGCCTGTATTTGGGTAGCATGGACTATGCCTAAATAAGGGCTGGATTTCTATCTATAAATAAGGGCCAGTGTGAATTGTACCTATATAAGGGCATGAATCGGGAAATTCATACGGAATCTAAATCGATACACAACAATTCCTCTGTGACCGCGGTGTGTCCTGGTTTCCACTTGGCAGGGTCTTCCATCAAACAGCGAATAAATGACCCAGTACAGGCTCCCCCTGCTGGGTGACCTGCTTCCCTGCCCGTTGCTCCTCGTTAGGCAGTCGTATAGCTGAACGGCGGAGTCCTGCAACTTTCTTGCGTGAAAGTCTGACCGAGACAAGTGCTTCAAATCTATGGGATCCCAAAAATTCATAAAAATGTTCTAGACCCACCATATCGCTCGATATTTCCACTATCGGATCAATCACAGAACCGCTGCCTAAATACACAGACAACCTGTTAAGAACTCTTGTCTCTAAAATCCCCTCTTACGTCATGGATACTAGAGCCATTATAAAGTAGAAAATCTTACCTTCAATCATATTCAACACACCCAAGTGACTCCTGATATTGAATCGTTGTATAATAATATACCTCAGCGCGAAGGCATCGATGTAATAACATGGTTCATAGACGAGTTTGACATCCCTTGCCCCAAAATGTTCCTTCTGAAAAGTTTGGAAATAGTACTCACCGAAAACACGTTTGCATTTGGGAATGCCTCATTCAAACAAATTAAAGGTGTGAGTATGGAGGCATCTGTTGCCCCATTGGTGGCCAACATCTACGTGGCATTATTGCAAATGAAAAACATCTATAACGAAATGGCATAGTTTTATTAATCTGTAACCCATTGGTCCAGATAAATTGACAACATCTTTTTTATCTGGACCAACACACAAGAAAGTTTAACTGAATTTTTTGGAATGCCTTAATCTTTCCGACCATAACCTTAACTTTACCTCTCAACAAAGTAATCCGCAAGTCGAGTTTCTAGATATCATTATTCGTCATAATCAAGGTGCTCTTGAAGTTGACCTGTTTGTCAAGCCTACAGCACGCAACACACTGTTACAATTTGACAGTTACTATCTGTGCACTCAGAAACAAAGCATACCCTTTGGGTAGTTTCTTCAACTGCACCAAAATTGTTCTAATTTACATGATTTTGACAGACACGCCATCATTATGAAAGAAACATTTGGTCGAAGAGGTTACGCCTATAGATTGATCTGCGATTCTTACAAAAGGGTGAGAATTTATGATAGGGACTCCCTTTTGACAAATAAGATACCCCTCATATCAAAACAACTTGTCTGTGTGACCAAACACTCAATGGAAAAGTAAAATAAATCATCAATTCGAATTGGCATATATTGCATATCTTAAATAGTGACCCAGAACAACAGCAAAAACTACCTAAACCTAGGTTTGCACATCACAGAAACAGAAATATAAACGATATTGTCACACAATCTAGGTATGTAGAAGGCACTCCTTTTATCCAAAAAAACGATTGATGGAAAACTACCAATAAAAGGAACTTTCAAATGCTTACAATATAAAGCTTGCGACACTGCCATTGAAGGTGACAAATTTGCCCACAATGACTACACCATCACAGCTAGGAAAATTTTCAACTGTAAGACCATACGTGGCGTATCTCTTATTATGCCCATGCGGTTAAGGCTACGTGGGCGAGAACTCACGTGCCTTCAATACCCTTCTCACCAAACATCGATCCGCCATATATACATCAAAACCCAATGCACCTTTAGTTCAACATTATTAGGAACAAAATCATTCAGCAAACAATATAAAATGGCTTATCATTGAAGAAATTGACATTCCCAGTGGAGAGAAAAGTAATGAGGTCCGTAAAAATGCAAAGTCATTTGGATTTTTGTTCTGGACATTTACAAACACGGTCTTACAGCGAAATACTGTGGGAAAATGCGATTCGCTACAACTCCTGAAGTAATTTACATTGATCTGTATTCAGCTATATTTATGCCTGATATCGATTATCCAACGCCACTATATATAATATCCTTTACACCATTACATGTTATACATAAATAGACATATTGGCACATCCAGAATTGCCCATACATGACATTTCACCTTCTTTACCATGACTATGCGGCGGCCCGCGACCCCGCAGGGGGCCACCTCGGAAGGCGGCCTCACTTAGTTCAATTTAGGCGCCTCCCCAACCTAGTCACTGGACTCCAGTAGGAGTCACCTTACCGCGCTGGACACGTCATGTCCGGCCGCCGGGTGGTGGGGGGGCGTATTTAGGCTTCCCCCACCATTTTTTGGGCCTCTTTGTGCCCGACACGCCATCTGATCGTCGGGTCGTGCCCATGGGAGCTGCCGAACAACATTTGCATGGTGAGTGCATTCCATGGCCCTCCCCCCAGCCCGATCTTTCCATGCAGGGATGTACCCTGGGCAGGGTGACCCAGCCAAGGTTGCGGGCCACCTGAAGGGGGGTGGTTGGGGCGGCTCCAATGTGGGCACGTGTGTCTGGTTGACGCTCCGGGGGTTTGAGGCGGCCTGGTTTCTTCGGACACGCAGATTGCATCTGGACTGTGACACATACTTCCCTCGGTCTCGGGTTTGTGATGCGAGGTCAGTGTCATCAGCCACCACCCTCCCCCTGGATCCCAGCACGCCGGCTATGGCAGGCGTCAGACCTAAGTTAGTTGGCGACCCCGTGATCGGGGGTTGGGTAGAGATACGGGGCAGGTGCAGGCTGCACTCTCTCACGCCTGTGCAGCCCCGTCCCGGACTAAGGATTCACCGGGATTCCACGCCGTCGGGTCACGGAGCTGTGCCCCACGGCGAGTCGTAGTTATGTTCTCCCTCTCCTCCCTCAAGCGGAGCACGGCCGCCGTACAGGCATTACCTGGCCAGGAGTCCGCCAGGGGTGGGGGTTAGGCACAGCTCCCCGGGTCTGGTGTGTGGTCCCATCCTCCGATCGGTGCTGAGTGATCATCTACCAGCCGGTAAGCGCATTAGGCTCAGACGTACTCCTGGTCCATAGCGGCGGCCGGGGTCCCCAGACAGAAAGGTCACCTGCCGATCCTCCCCAACCCTCCAACATTTTCAAGGTTGGGCGGGGAGTCACAATGCGTGCATCGAGGGGCTCATGCGAGCACCCGGAGCCTCCACAGCACGTCGGAGTCCTGGGAGCTTGGTAAAGGTAGGTGTGCGTGAAGCTGCGGGCCCCATTTAGCATGCCAGCGGTTGCAAAGAGGGTGCCCGAGGTCACTTGGGCCCTCCCCGGCTTCACAGACCGGTTGCCTCTGCCCAGCTTCAACCGCTCGGGTGGCTTTGCAAATTGCGGGTGTGCGCGATGTCGCGCCCTTGTTCAGTGAACCGCGCAACTGTGGCTTGTCACGATTTGAGGTCCCAGCAGGGCCCATTCAGACGCTCATCTGTTGTGAGAGGGAGATCCCCCAGCCCGAGTGCTGCGGTGTACGGAGCAGAGCATAGATCGATCATGCGCCTAACATGTGTTTTGGTTTGCTTCAGCCTTGAACATTTCTTCCCCCCCCCACTCCCAAGGTGGAGTAGAATGGTCGCCCAGCTGTTTGCAGGTTGCTCTGCACGAGATGTGGCTGGTTGCCGTGAGGGAGGGCATGGCATGGGGGCCCACTAACATAAGACAAGAATCGACGATCTCACCCAGTCAGTATGAGGCAATTTTCACAATCCATGATGTGCTCGCGATTCCACTAGATCCCTGATTTAGGGTCAGTGCCTCCCTCACTGTACCTTGAGTGTGTACATGGACGTGCAATCGGGTAGTTGCTCCTTAGTTAACTTTCGTGAACAGGATTGTGAGCCTCCCGCGATTGTTAACATCCTCCTCACCCATGAGAGGCAGATCTCACTAATGCACAAGTTACTTACCTTCGGTAACGATATATCTGTAGGAAACAGTAGTTAGTATTAGATTCCTTACCTTAGAATATCCCCAGGCGTCAGACTGAATCCGGAAATTTTTGCATAGCAGTACCCTTGCGTGTCGGTAGGCGTCGTCTGCGGCTCTGCGTCCGTCGTTGGCGTCGTGGGCACCGCGATGACGTTGTCGGAGTACTTAGACGCCGCCTCTGCGTGCTGACTTCAGTTCTTATACACAGCTTTTCCGCGCCAGAAACGCAGAGCCGTGATAAAAACCAACACTGGTGCCATGAAACTAGGGACCTGAAAGGGGATGACCTTAACCCTAGATATCGGTTCGCAGAACGGGGAGGATGGGTGGGTCGGTAAGGAATCTAATACTAACTACTGTTTCTTACAGATATATCGTTACCGAAGGTAAGTAACTTGTCCATTTGAAAGAAACAGGTTAGTATTAGATTCCTTACCTTAGAATAGATACCCCAGCAATACCAACCCCGGTGGTGGGTTTGCGAACCAATAATCACACCACAAAGTCCTGGAGGACGGAACGGCCAAAAAAGCCATCCCTCCGGACTTGGCTGTCCAAGCAGTAGTGCAGCGCAAACGTGTGCAGCGAGGCCCACGTAGCTGCCTGACATATGTCCTGCAAGGGGACTCCCCAGCCCAGGGCAGTAGTAGCCGCCGTGGCCCGAGTTGAATGGGCCCTCAGCCCAACAGGAGGCTCCTTTTTAGCCAAGGAGTAGCATACTTTGATGCACAAGACGACCCACCGAGAGATGGGTCGCTTGTGCACCGCCCGACCTTTCTTAGCACCCACGTAACCAACGAAGAGTTGGTCATCCACCCGGAACTGGCGAGTGCGATCCAGATAGAAGGAGAGCGTTTTGGGTCCAGACGGTGGAGCATCTCTTCCTCTTTCGAGGGATGCGGAGGCGGAAAGAAGGTGGGCAAAGTGATGGACTGCCCGATGTGGAAGGCTGTGACTACCTTGGGCAGGAAAGAGGGTCTTGTCCGCAACACATTTTTTCCGGATGGACAGAAAGGAAAGGAGGTTTAGAGGAAAGAGCCTGGAGCTCACTCACCCTCCTGGCAGAGGTGATGGCAACCAGGAAAGCAGTCTTCAGAGTAAGAAGGCGGAGAGGAGAGTTATGAAGTGGCTCAAAAGGAGCACACATCAAAAAAGTAAATACAAGGTTCAAGTCCCACTGGGGCATCACGAATGGAACAGGAGGAAACATGTGTGTGATGCCCTTCAAAAACCTATTTACAATGGTGGACTTGTACAAAGATGGCTGATCAGGTAGCCTCAAGAAGGCTGACAGGGCAGAAAGGTAGCCCTTGATAGTGCCCAGAGCAGAGCCCTGCTGGGCAAGAGAAAGAAGGAATAGGAGAACCTCAGAAAGGGGTGCAGAGAGAGGATCCACAGTCTTTGCTGTGCACCATGCCACAAATTTGTTCCACCTGCAGGCGTATACCGATTTTGTGGAGGGACGCCTGGCTGCCAGAATCACAGTACAAACTTCAGGAGGCAAGTCAAATGGCCTCAACTGTCACCGCTCAATCTCCAAGCATGGAGGTGGAGACTGGACAGGTTTGGGTGGAGGACCGTCCCCTGCTGCTGTGACAGAAGGTCCTCCTTAAGAATCAGACTTCTTCAGCACTCTGGACAGAAGTGGTATAGGCGGAAAGACGTACAACAGACCGCAGCTCCACTCGCGATGAAAAGCGTCGCCGAGCGAGTGCCGCCTTGAAAATTCCAACGCGCAGAACTGATGACATTGCGCGTTCTCTTCGGTGGCGAATAGATCTAACCAAGGCTCTCCCCACTGCTGAAACAGGCCTTGCGCCACGTCCGAGTTCAGACGCCATTCGTGATCCATCATGCACCGACGGCTGAGTTCGTCCGCCCTGGCATTCAGAGAACCTGCCAGGTGTTGAACCACCAGGGTCACGCCCTGATGTTCCAGCCACTGCCAGAGGCGCAGGGCCTCCTGGCATAGGGTCCATGACCCCACCCCGCCCTGTTTGTTGCAGTACCACATGGCGGTGGTGTTGTCCATGAACACCTGCACTACCCTCCCCCGGACAGAGGGGAGGAATGCCTTCAGTGCAAGCCGAATCGCCCGCAGCTCCAGAAGGTTGACGTGGAGCTGGGACTCCACCGGAGACCAGAGGCCTCTGATCTCCGCCTCTCCCATGTGGCCCCCCCAGCCCTGGAGGGACGCGTCCGTCACAACTACGTGCTCCGGTTGGGGTAGGGAGAGGGATCTACCGCTGACCCAATCGCGGTCCGTGAGCCACCACTGCAACTGTTGTGCAGTGCCCTCCGAGATCAAGACATGGTCGGACAAGTTGCCCTGATGCTGGGCCCACTGAAACTTCAGGTCCCACTGCAGAGCCCGCATCCGCCAGCGGGCGTGATGCACCAGAAGGATGCAGGAGGCCATCAGCCCCAGAAGCCGCAGCGTCAACCTGACCGAGACTCGGGATAAAGGCTGAAATCCCGAACCTGCTGTTCGGGAGGATAAACCCGAAACTGCGCCGAGTCTAGAACCGCTCCGATGAAGAGGAGCTTCTGAGAAGGACACAGGTGTGACTTCGGCACATTGATGGAGAACCCCAGCAGGTGCAGGAGATCGGCCGTAGTCTGGAGGTGGCTGACGACTGTCTAGGGCGAGCCCGCCTTCAACAACCAGTCGTCGAGGTAGGAGAAGACTGAAACCCCTAACCTGCGCAGATGAGCTGCGACCACCGCCATCACTTTCGTGAACACCCATGGGACGCTGGTAAGGCCGAAGGGAAGCACGCTAAACTGAAAGTGCTCGTGGCCTACCGTGAACCGCAGGTAACGCCGGTGGGCCAGCAGGACGGGGATATGAAAATAAGCGTCCTGCAAGTCCAACGCTACCATCCAGTCTCCCGGGTCCAGGGCAGCTTGGACCTGAGCTAGTGTCAGCATCTTGAACTTCTCCTGCCGGAGGAAGCCGTTGACGTTCCGTAGGTCCAAGATAGGGCGTAGGCCCCCTTTGCCCTTCTTGGGTACCAGAAAGTAGTGGGAGTAACAACTACACCCTACTTCTGGCCCAGGAACGCGCTCGATGGCCCCCTTGGCCAAGAGGGCCATAACTTCCTCTCTGAGAAGTGTCAAGTGATCCCCCGACACGCGGTGGTACTGCGGTGGCATGGCTGGAGGGGTCACCTCGAAGGTGAGGGAGTAGCCCCTTCGGACGATTTGCAGCACACACCTGTCCGATGTAATAGTGCGCCAGTGGAGGTGGTGATGGCGAACCCTGCCCCCCACTGGCGTCACATGGGCCTGAAAGCTCGGACTAGGAAGGTTTCGAGGCGGATGCTGCAGGGGCAGGAGTGGGCTGGCCGCGCCATTGTCCCCGACTGCCACCACGGCGGATTCCACGGCCGCCACCGCGTTGGATATTAGACTGCGGTGCGTGGCTGGCAGCACGTGTGGGGGCACCCCTTCCTTGGCCACGAAAGGAGCGAAAGGCACCCATTTGCTGGCGTGGGGCCGCGAGGCCCAAGGACTTGGCCGTAGCCCTGGAGTCTTTAAAGCGCTCAAGCGCATGGTCTGCCTTGTCGCCAAAGGGGCGACGGCCATCAAACGGCATGTCCATAAGAGTGTTCTGGCCATTAGCCGACAAGTGGGCGGACCTCAACCAGGCATGGCGATGAATCGCCACCGTCGTTGCCATCGCTCTGCCCAGTGAGTTCGTGGTGTCCAGCCCACACCGGATGGAGTACCGTGCCGCATCTCGACCCTCTGCAAGGGCTTGGGCGAGTTTAATCCGGACCTCCTCTGGACATTGTGGCAGCACGTCCGCAACCGTGTCCCACAGAGAGTGGGTGTAGCGGCCCAAGAGGCATGCGGTGTTGACGGACCGCAATCCCAAACTGACGGACGAGAATATCTTCTTCCCGTACTGCTCATACCTCTTGGATTCCCGATCGGGGGGGCCATCGGGAATGCGGTCTGGGAGTTAGAGGCCTGGATGACCAGGCTCTCGGGGGTGGGGTTGGTGGACAGGAAAGCAGGGTCACCCAGAGCAGGGCGGTGGCGTCTGGCCACGTGCCTATCTACAGGCTGACCTGTAGCGGGCCTGGACCAGGTGCCCAGAAGAACGTCAGACAAGGCCTCATTAAAGGCAGCAGAGGCTCAGCTGAGCTTGACTGCAGTTTAAGGACCTCAGTGAGGAGGCTAGTCCTCACGGCCGCGACGGGGAGCTCAAGGTGTAAGGCCTTGGCTGTCCGCGTCAACACCACACTATAAGCAGCCCCCTCCTCCGTAGCCATGGTGGGAGGGAAGACAAAGCCAGTGTCAGGTGAGGTATCCAGACCACTGGCGTTCCCTAGCTCTTCTGACCAGTCCTGGTAAGACTGACACTCCCATGCCAGAGGGTCTTCAGACCCCTCCCAATCCCCCTCACCACCCATCTCCTGATACTCAGGACCAAAGGATGGGGCCGGGTCATAGAAGTAGAAATCTCCCATCGGCGTTGGATACGGCGCCGGGTGGCATCAGTCTGATGCCGGACCCGAATCGAGGGATGGATCGGGGACGGTGCCGCTCGAAGGCGGCACCGGGGGCGACACCCTAGGGGCCGGCGCCGGCGAGGTCGTGAGGTCGACCGACGACGACCCGGATGCGGAACCGGATCCTGCGGGAGCCTGCGGTGCCGGGACCGAAGTCACCGGCGGCGTCGGGACCGAAGCACCCGACGGCGTCGGGACCGAAGCACCCGACGGCGTCGGAGCCGAAGCACCCGACCCGCTGAGACTCCCAGTCGGGGCCGAAGAGCCCGAGGGCGCCGTGGAGCCCCACGGAGGAGTGAGCGACCTCATGGCCGAGAGGAAGGCCTCGATCTCCTCCGGCGTCGTGTACTGCCCAGGGACCGTCGGGTATGGAGCAGGCCGCGACGCCCGTGGCTCTGGCGGAGCCGCGTGGGCGGTGTTGCCCGAAGCCCCGGATGCGTCACGCGAGCGCCGTGGGGAGTTGGAAGAGCAATGATGTCTCTTCGACTTCTTATGCTTACCTGAGGAGCCTGAAGACCGTGGATGACTCACGGAGCCATGGTGGCTCCGACCCCGCGACCGGTCCCTCGACCTCCTCGTGGTCCGGGACCTCGAGCGGCACGGGGCCGACTGCCGGAGCTCGAGCCGCTTGCGGGACCGCTCCCGCCTAGCCTTAGACGTTTGGGGGTTGACAGTTGGAACAGAACTTGTCGTCGTGGTCAAGGCCCAGGCAATGAAGACACCGGTGATGGGGGTCGGTGACCGACATCAGTCGGTCACAGTCGGTGCAGGGTTCGAACCCGGGCATCCCTACCGGCACCGCCGGAGTCGTACAGACTTCGAAAGAGATCAAAAATGATCGAAAAAGTTTCGTAAAAAATTGACTAAGGGTACCACTTTTTCCGGATCAGCGTTGCTGGCGCAGAAAAAAGAAGAACTGACGTCATTACGCAGAGGCGGCATCTAAGTACTCCGATGACGTCATCACGGCGCCCACGACGCCGACGACGGACGAGGAGCCGCAGACGACGCCTACCGACGCACAAGGGTACTGCTATGCAAAAATGTCCAGATCCAGTCTGACGCCTGGGGATATTCTAAGGTAAGGAATCTAATACTAACCTGTTTCTTTCAGATATGTTTTCCTGAGCCTCCCGGTGTTGGCTTCAAATAACAGCTGCTCGTTCTGCACCCCCCACACCCATATTGCAAGGCACACTCGAAGGTCGACCGTCAGCGCTCCTGTCTGCGAGTGAGGGAACTGCCTTTGACTCCGGGCATCTCTGTGCCTTACCAGACTTTCGACAGAGGAGGGGGCAGTGTAGAGGGATCCCTGACTAGTACACCCCCCAAGACGACCCGGGCCTGACGCCCCGCGGTCGGTCGCCAGGCACCATGGGGTGCATTTGCCAGACAGAGATAAGCACAGCGAGGCTCTAGGGACATCCCAGGCCCGCACGCTTGCTAAGGACCCACTCCACAACACGCTGTGAAGACATTCAAACTATAGGAATGTTTTGTAAGCATCAAAGGTAGCAAAGGTAATACAGTAACATTGGCACACTGGAAGGCCGAGTCTTCCCTTGGCAGGTCACAGATGCCTCAGCTCATTTTCGCAGCAGAAGCTTACTGCATCTATGCATCAGGTGGGTCAGTTGCATACCCCTCTTTGCGAGCATTAGCCCCTTGGACAGACACAGGCTGTGTCTTCAACTTGGACCCATCTGCTCCCCAGGCCGGTCAGTCCTGGGGCCGAGCCCTGTGCCGGTTTACGAAAGGGCAGGAGTGCCGCTGCCCGCGGTGCAGGGTGGTGGACTCTATGTCGCCCATACAGGAATCTCCCACCCTGGTTGGAACCGTCAGTCAGGAGATAGTGCAGTCGGTGATCCGTGGTCACAAGTGTAGTCATGCGTGACGCTTTAGGAGGGGACTGTCACCCTCACAGGTGTATATAAAAGAGAAAAAAAAAAGTGCCATGCCGCTGGTGGAAATCTAGGCATCCCGAGCGCGTTTACAGCCAGGAGAGAGGCGCTTCCGGCAGCATCGGTCACGTTAAGTTTACCTTCGAAAAGCGCGCCTTTCTTTTATACAGGGGCACTGATTTGGTATTACCGGGTACTGGTTCTAAGTAGGTTGCATCCTCTCGCACCAGTACTAACCGTGCCCCCCATGTGTCTCGAAGCCAGGTTAGCCCAAACGTGAGTGCATAAGAAGTTTAATCTGAGGATCCAGGTCCCTGTTCGGGCAGGTCACAACCTCAAACCGCCCTTCTGCACAAGCACGTTCCAAACTCACTGCGTGACAGGTCTGTTTATGATTGGTTGGATCACACATGTGGGTTGTGCCCGGCCGCGGGTGCTGATTAGTAATATTCAACCACAGGGCCAGACTTTTGTCGGGAGTATAGGCGCTTTCACCCTGGAGACTGAGGTGTCGCTGCACACGCTGTTTGGCATGTCTTCGCCTCGGCAGCGGTTCATCTTTTGGGCGGGGAGTTGTGTGCATTTGGGCCTGCGGGTCTGGTGGACGCAGTTCCTCATTGCGACCAGTTGCTTAGTCCTCAGCCATTGTGAGGAGTGTTGGTGGTGGGCGCATAGCACGTCGGGTGCACAGTTTTAGGTTAGATGGTGCCGTCAACAGCCTGCCCCATAGTCACAGTGCAGGGTCAGACCTCTCACGTATGACGGGCATTAGCATGTGGGACATTGCTGCCACCTCCAGGACTCTTAGCCGGGGCATTGAAGCATTGAGTGAATCAGTGAAACACAGTCGGGAATTGAAGCATTGAGTGAATCAGTGAAACACAGTCTGGAATTGAACAGATATCGTATCTGGAAACTGTGGATGCGCATACAAACGCACTTAACAGGAGCGCGGCGCACGCCGCGCGGGCAGCGTTGAAAGGAGGTACCCAGCGGTAGGAGCCCACGTCTCCAGTCAAGACTCGAGGCAAATTGAACCCGCTAAAGAAACCGCTGCCATTGAGCTTTCCTGCTACAATAGACAGGTTGAGACCCCGACCAGTATTTCAAAGGAAAGCGACAACAGAAATCGCAATCTCAGATTTTGGTTTTTCCAAAGTGAACCCAACAGATAAGTGACAGAGCCCTGATGACAGTCTAAAGATTGATCTCTTTGGACCAGAAACGCGTCGGCACACTGGAAGGAGCTATTTATAAACATTAACTGTTTTAGAACCAAACCATCTCTCCTTCCCCCATTTTGACTTTGTCTCTTTTCCGTTTGTATAAATATTGATTTGATCGTTTATACACAGGACTGAATGTTGTATATGTTTTGTATTATATGTACAATGGTTGTGATTGTACAATATGATTGGATTTAATTTTGTGGTTTGTAAATATTGATGTATATATTCATTGTGAAGTAGTTGATGTACATATTTATGGTGAAGTAGCTGAATGTTCTGTTTTTCTTCTTTGCACAAAAGTATAAAAAACAAAAAATACTGAAGATATCAGGTACAAATAAAAGTACCAGGTCGAACAAAAGAAAGGTGTGTTTGTCCTATTGCTCCTAAATAACTGGCATCTTTTCAAAAATTACAAGTGGGTGGTGGCATTCTTGTGCTTTTTCTGATTTAAATAGGGTCCAGCCCCCCCACTCCTTACCCCAGGACCTAACTCCTTTTGTTTGTAAAGAAGTGAGCCTCTAGAGCAGGGCAAGAATCATTAGATGACTGCAGTGTGACAAAGGTCTTTTTAAGGCACAGCTACAAAAATGGTGCATGAGAAGTAGTCCTTAAGACCCACCACTCTCAAGGAGGGCGAGCAGGGGTCACACAGGGTAATGAATATGCTACTTACCAGTATGCATCTGTTCTTGGCATGTAGGGCTGCTAACATTCATATCTAGTGCATAGATCGCCGCCTAGTGTTGGGTCCGGATGATTGCACATTGTTGTCCTGGAAGAGTCTTCGAAGTATCACGAGATAGGTGGCTCCTCCCCTGGACTACAGTGCGCATGGGCATCGACTCCATCCCCAGATTGTTTTTAGCCATTGTGGCAGAGATGGAGTGAAACAGTGTACAGGATGTCCATGCTAATGATGAATGCAAGAGAGTGTCTGCAGCCGCTACGGGCACCGGGGAGGAGGGCGGGCGATATGAATGTTAGCAGCACTACATGCCAAGAACAGATGCATACTGGTAAGTAGCATATTCAGTTCGAGGCATGTGGGCTGCTAAATTCATATCTAGTGCATAGAATACACAGCAGTCCCTCCATTAAGGGCGGTTGCCCGTGCCAGCTGCAGAAGCTTGAAAAAGTGTCTTGAGAACAGCCTGTCCTACAGCTGCTTGCTGTTTGGAATGCACATCTACGCAATAATGCTTGGTAAATGTGTGTGGTGTAGACCATGTGGCTGCTCTACAAATGTCTTCTAAAGGAATGTTCCCCAGGAAAGCCATGGAGGCCCCCAATTTGCGTGTAGAGTGCGCCCTTGGGGGTATTGTTAAAGTGCGTTTAGCCTTTTGATAACAGATTTGAATGCATTTAACAATCCATCTGGCTATTCCTGCTTTGGAAATAGGGTTGCCTTTGTGTTGTGCTGAGAAGGCAACAAAAAGTTGTTGTGTCTTCCTAAAGGGTTGTGTCCTGTCAATGTAGTACATTAGCGCCCTCCTAACGTCTAATGTATGAAGCATTCTTTCTGCTACCGTTTGCGGGTTTTGGAAAAATGCAGGCAGGTCAATAGTTTGGTTGATATGAAACTGTGACACCACCTTTGGAAGGAATTTGGGGTTAGTGTGGAGCACTACCCTGTTAGAGTGTATTTGGATGAATGGCTCTTGTATTGTGAGCGCTTGCAGCTCACTAACACGCCTGAGCGACGTGATAGCAATGAGAAAAGCCACTTTCCATGTTAGAAATTGAAGTTCGCATGAGTGCAGTGGCTCGAAAGGTGGGGCCATCAGCCTAGTGAGGACCACATTGAGGTTCCACACAGGAGCTGGTGGAGTTCTAGGAGGAATGACTTGTTTCAGTCCCTCTAGGAAGGCTTTAATGGCAGGCACTCTAAAAACAGAGAGGTGCTGCCGATTCTGGAGGTAAGCCGCTATGGTGGATAAATGTATCCGAATGGAAGCGTACGCCAGATTGCATTTGTAAAGATGTAACAAATAGCAGATGATGTTAGGAATGGATGCATCTAGCGGGTTGATATTGTTGTCTGTACAGTAAATGACAAACCGCTTCCATTTTGCAGCATAGCAAGCTCTGGTCGTGGGCTTCCTTGCCTCACGGATGATGTCCATGCATTCAGGAGGCAGGTTGAGGTAGCCAAATTCTAAGACCTCAGGAGCCAGATCTCCAGATTGAGCTGTTGCGGATCTGGATGCTGAATGTTGCCATGGCTCTGCGTCAAGAGGCTGGGTGTGAGATGCAGCCTTTGATGCGGTACCACGGAAAGTTCTAGAAACGTGGTGTACCACGGTTGGCGTGCCCATGTCGGAGCAACTAGGATGAGAGTCATCGAGTGTTGCTTTAGTTTTCTTGCCACCAGCGGAAAGAGAGGCGCTGGGGGAAAAGCGCATGCAAATTTGCCTGACCAGTTCATCCATATCGCATTCCCCTGCGATTGTGGATGAGGGAACCTGGCGGCAAAGCTTTGGCATTTTGCGTTTTCCCTTGTGGCAAACAGGTCTATCTGTGGATGACCCCACTGCTGGAAGTACGGGTGGAGCACTGATGGATGAATCTCCCACTCGTGCATTTGATGGCTGTACCTGCTGAGCAGATCCGCCATCTGATTGTCCTTGCCGGGGAGGTGTTCTGCCATGAGGAAAATGTTCCTCTTGAATGGCCCACTTCCACATGCTCTGAGCCAGATGAGACAGCTGTGGTGAGTGAGTACCTCCTTGCTTTTGGATGTAGTACATGGCTGTCATGTTGTCCGTCCGGATCAACACGACTTTGTTGCCCAAATGTACCTTGAAGGACTTTAGCGCCATGAAGATTGCCATCAATTCCAGGTAGTTGATGTGCAACTTCTGTTGTTGAGTGGACCACAGTCCCTGCACAGTGTAGTGGAGCACATGAGCTCCCCATCCTTGGAGAGATGCGTCCGTCGTCAGGATAATCTGTGGCACCGGCTCTTGGAACGGTCGTCCCTTGCAAAGGTTGTGTGGATTCCACCAATGCAGAGAGTTGTATGCCCGACCGGTCACCAACACTAGGTCCGTCAGTTGTCCCCGAGCCTGTGTCCACTGATTTGCCAAGCATTCCTGGAGAGGACGCATGTGCAACCTCGCGTGCGGGACTATGAAAATGCAGGAGGCCATCATGCCTATTAACTGCATGAACACTCTCGCTGGTAGGGAGTGTTGCGGGCTGAACCGTTGGATTAGTGACTGGATACTGTTGATCCTGGCTGGGTTTGGCTGAGCCATAGCAGTCAGGGTGTTTATTGTCGCGCCTAGATACTGCCGCACATGGGCTGGTTGAAGGTGCGACTTTGGGTAGTTGAGCGAGAATCCCAGACTGTGAAGGAGTTGAATAGTGTGGGACATGTCCGCGGCGCATTGTAGTTCCGACTTCGCTTGAACAAGCCAGTCGTCTAGGTACGGGTAGACATGTATGTTCTGCCGTCTGAGGTGCGCCGCTACTGTCGCCAGACACTTTGTAAACACTCTGGGGGCAGTAGTCACCCCGAAGGGTAGGACTTTGAACTGATAGTGTTTGTTTTGAATGGTGAACCTGAGGTACTTTCTGTGGGATGGGTGGAGTGGTATGTGGAAGTAAGCATCCTTGAGGTCTAAGGTTGCCAGGAAGTCCCCTTGGTTTAGCAGGGGAAGAATTTGTTGCAGTGTCAGCATGTGAAAGTGTTCTGACAGTATATACATGTTGAGGGGGCGTAGATCCAGAATAGGTCTGAGGGATCCGTCCTTTTTTGGGATGAGGAAGTACAGGGAATAGACCCCTGTGCCTTCCTCCTCCATTGGTACGAGCTCTATTGCGCCTTTTTGCAGCATTACCAAGACCTCCTGCTGCAATAAGTGCAAGTGCTCTGCCGACATAGGACGGTGTCTTGGGGGAATGTTGGGAGGAGTGGATGTTAACTCTAAACAATAACCGTATTGGATTAGTTTTCTCACCCACCTGTCTGTGGTGATGGATGTCCAGACTGGCAGGAACTGCTTGAGTCTCCCCCCGACAGGTGTTGGATGGTAGGGGGGCAGTGACAGAGAGTCACTGTTTGTTGGCGGCAGAGGTACGGGAGTTGTTGTTCCCTCTGCCCCTGCCCTTGGCACTGTTACCTCTGTAACCCCCTCTACCTTGCCTGGGGTAGGAGGATTGTGCACCACCCTTTGTAAATTGTGATTGTTGACCCAAGTGTCCTCTGGTAACACCACGCGCTCCTGAGCGACGAAAAGTGTTTCCCCTGAATTGTTGGGACTGAAGTGCCCCCATGGACTTAGCAGTCTCGTTGTCCTTTTTAATCTTTTCAAGTGTGGTGTCTACATCTGGGCCAAACAGTCTGTCAGGATTGACGGGCTGATTGAGGATTGTAGTTTGGATGTCAGGCTTAAATCCAGATATACGAAGCCAAGCTTGTCGTCTTAGCATGACGCTAGTGTTAATCCCCCTAGCCGCCGTGTCTGCCACATCAAGTGCACACTTTATTGCAGCGTTTGATATAAGCTTCCCGTCTTGTATGAGCATTTCGGCTGCTTCTTTATACTCATCAGGTAGATGTTGAAGGAGCTGTTCTAGGGTGTCGTAATGCGCCCTATCATAACGCGCCAATAGTGCCTGTGTGTTTGCTATACGCCATACATTGGCAGCCTGCGCAGCCACCCTCTTGCCGGATGCCTCAAGCACTTTCGACTCCTTGTCAGGGGGAGGAGCTTCACCCGTAGTTTGGGAGTTTGCCCTCTTGCGGGCATTGGCGACCACCAACGAGTCCAGAGGCAACTGTCCTCGAATATATGCAGGATCTCCAGGTGCTGGCCTGTATTTTTTCTCGATACGTGGGTTCACCACTCTTGCCCTGGAAGGTTCTTTAAAGATCTCTGGGGCATGTCTAAGGACACTTTTGAGCATAGGAAGTATTTTAACAGTTCTTTCTGAGACAGAGAAAGTGTTAAACAAAAAGTCTTCCTCCACCGGGTCAGCATGCATGTCTACATCATGATTTGCTGCTGCCCGTTCGATTAAAGCATTAAATGCTGCAGAGTCCTCAGTTGGAGATGTACGTGCCCCAAAACCTTGTGGATCTTGTACCACCTGCTGGCCACCTTGGTCCCCAGTGTCGTCATATGTGTCCTGCTGAACATCAGGGTCATTGTCCACTGGGAAATTGTATTGGTCGTCTTCCTCATCATCCTCTCCCCCTGATTGGTTTGGGGAAGGTGATGGACTCCTTCTTGGTGGTGGTAGAACGGGCTCAAAAAGGGCAGGACTGTCCAGTGCTGTCCTCTTTTTCTTCAACGGAATAACATATGATTCCAGTGGTTGGGAAGTGATCTTCCTTTTGTAAATGGTCAGTTTCCCTGTGTGGGCATCGATGTAGTGCTCTGATTGGTCATCTGAGGCTTGAAGCGCCGAAGGAGCCGAAGTCTGTGGCACCGATCTAGGTGCAAACGCCTTTGGTGGCACCTTTGGTGGAAGAGTGTAAAGAAGCTTGGCTGATGACTTTGGAGGAGCGTCCACCTCCTTTGGAGCCGACGGCGTGGGAGCCGTCGTCGACAAAGTTTTTTCCCGAATCCGTTTCAGGGAGTCGGTGACCTGCGCGGTGAAGGAGGCGGAGGGTGTGGTAGCCGACGGCCAGTGTCCGGTGGCGTCGGAGTCCCTTGGTGTCGACGGTATTTGCGTCGACGAATCTTCAGCCGCATTGTGGCGCGGGTCCTTTGTAGACTTTGGCGCCGATGTTGCAGATTCGACATCTTTGTGCCGATGCGTAGTGCCTGCGGCCTTCGGGTCGTGGCTTGTAGACTTTTGTTCGACTGGGCGTTTAGTTGGCTGTGCCGGAGGAGCGTCTGAAGGCGTGTGAACCGACTTCGACGACCGTGCCGGAGCAACAGAGGCCGACTCTTGACGGACGGCCTTTTTGGAGGACGAGTCTTTGTGCACCTTGTGTGGCGCTGCTGTCTCGACAGCCTTCTTCGACTTCTGTGGGCCGGAGGTGGACGGAGCCGATGAAGGAGTCGGTTTCGATATTGTTTGCTGGACGTCGGCCTTTTTTGCTGTTGTCGCGTCCGCTAGTTTCGTTTTCGATTTTGCCTGGACGTCGGCCATTTTGTCTTTTGTCGAATCCGTGGGTTTCGGTTTCGATTTCGGCTGGACGTCGGCCATCTTAGGTGCCGTAGAGACCGAAGGTTTCGTTTTCGGTTTCGATACGGGTAATGGCGGCTCCGCTTGAGTGTCCGTGGCCGGGCGAGAAGGCGGGGCCGGGGACAGCGGTGCGGGGTCGTGGGTAAGGCCGAGTGGCGATCCCGTGACCTGAGCCTGAATTATATAGACTTCGGGGCATAGCTCTTCCTCTGAGCTATCTTCCGCGGCCCCATAAACTTCTTCGTCGTCCCCTACCTCCTCGACGTATTCAGTGTCCTGGCCGTGCCCTTCGACGTGTTCTTCGGCATCGGACTGGACCTCCGTCGCCGGAGGCGAAATTTGGAGATGATGGCTACTGCCATCCATCACGGGGTCGTCGAATATGTTGTCGGGTGCCGGTGCCGCTCGCTGGGCCTCGAGGCGCGCCGCGCGCCGATGCTTGAGCGTCTTCTTTGACCTGAATTGAGAGCAGGCCATGCAGTTGTCTTCGTTGTGGTCCGGTGACAGGCATTTGTTACACACCGGATGCACATCGATGTGTGGATATTTGGATCCACAGATGGGGCAGTATTTAAATGGGCTCCGCTCCATGGTAAAGGTTGTCGGGTCTTGCTGCGACGAGAGGGTCTCGATGTCTGAAGAGTAACTTGACTCCGTTGATTTCCGGCTCCGAGAGTCGGACGACGCTCGAGACCGTGCGCAAACAATACCGACGCTGGGAACTAAGGCCTTTTGGCCTTAAGAACAAAGTTTATCGGTTCCGACACGGAGACGTCGAGAACCACATCCGAACCCAATGGCGGAAAAAAACAATCTGAGGATGGAGTCGATGCCCATGCGCACTGTAGTCCAGGGGAGGAGCCACCTATCTCGTGATACTTCGAAGACTCTTCCAGGACAACAATGTGCAATCATCCGGACCCAACACTAGGCGGCGTCTATGCACTAGATATGAATTTAGCAGCCCACATGCCTCGAACCAAGCTATTAGCTGCCAGTGTTTTGGGCAATTAACCAGCAGGAAAGTTTGAGGGAGGCTGCTGAGTTGCCTGGGATTGTTTGTTCGTTCCGGGGCTATGTGATGGTTACTTTTCAGGGTACGGTTTGAAATCTTAGTTGATGTGGAGACTTGGACAGGTTGCCCTTACTCATACAACACAGCGATAAAGTTGCAATTATGTGGAGTGATGAACTAGGTTGGACTTGGAGTGGTAGGACTGTGGCCCGATTGACCTAGTGAGTTATGTAATCCAGGGTAATTGAAGTACCCCGGTATGGAGTCCCTCTAGTGTGCCACGGTGGAGTGCGGTTGGCACTTTGCAGTTACACAGCACCTGGACTAAGTCAAAATCTCTGCCTAGCCACCTGGAGGTGGGATGCGTTCAGTTCAAGTGTGTACTCTCTTCTCCTGACTAGAGAGGTGGGGTCAGCCAGGCTCAGGCACTTTCCCTAGCCAACCAGAAACTCCATTTACAACACTGGTAGAGAATGTCTAGGATTTGATTGCAGTCCATTTGCAACCACCCCACAGGGAGAATGTTTTAGGCCGCTAGGTATGTGGAGGGCCTTTGTGTTGTGTGGGAGTAGTTTGAAGAGCGAAGGTCAGGCTAGGATGTCTCGCGGTTTCGCCGTACGGTTGAGTCCCAGCCACGAGCGTATTGTTTTAGGGTGAGCGGGCTTTGAATAAGGAAGCGCCCAGGCATCAGTAGCACTAAGCAACTTACAGCCAGATGCAGTATCCGATGCAAGTGGCATCTGTTAGCATAGAGCCCTACCCTGGGGTACCGCCTCAAGTGCTTGGAGGTCTGTTGGCACAGTCTTTCAATAGAAGCCATTGTCTAGTGGGTTGCTCCGAGCAGAGCATTTGCAGGCATCTTTCAATAATTGTACTCAGATAACTGGGACAGAAACTAAAGGTGGGCTTTATAACTTTCTGCTACCTGCATTGGCACATATGGTCAGGAGTGATAGGCAAAAGGGATGGCACTTCAGCCAGGTAATGTTAGCATCCATCCGCTCCAAGTCGATGGTTTACGGTCACCCTGGGCCGTACTTAAACAGCCCAGTGTTAGGCCTTGGGTTTGTCAGTGCCATATATTACTACATTGAACTGAACAGGAGGCGTGACCGTGGGTTACAACAGCAGAAGTTTCGGGAGAGCAAGTCTCCAAACAGGGTCATGGTGTAGGTTTAATTAATTAGAGTTGGCACTCTTATTTGACCAAGGGTTTGATGCTACACGAGGGCTTTGCCGCTCTTCGGCCAGAGCACAGGCATTGGGTTTCCCACGGGGCAGCAAGTGAAGGCAAGGTTCTTTCCAAATCTGGCACCAGAACACAATTATAGTCAGGGTAAAGTTGTCTGTTGGGTGACTTCTGTAGGCAACTGTGTTGCTGTCGCTCCACGTAGGGGTGAGTTGGCTCCAATAGAGGGCCTATGCATATATATTGTTTCAAACGAGATTTGACACCAGTAGTATGTTCACCACGGTCTAGCTATCAAAGAGGTCTGTGAAATGGTCTGTTCAACGGCGCAGATTAAGGGCACTCTAGAACTAAGGTTAGGTGACACAGGAGGGTGAGTAAAGATACACAGGTGGTGTGACGGCAGCGCAAGACTGTCAGCTTATCCTGGGTAGGAGGTTCCATATCACCAACCTGAAGGGTGCCATGTGGCAAAACCAGTAAATATGTTTAAGGATGGCATAGACACTCATTGCCAGGCAGTGTTAACAATTTTTCCACTCCAAG
Organism: Lissotriton helveticus; assembly: GCF_964261635.1. NCBI lineage: Eukaryota > Metazoa > Chordata > Amphibia > Caudata > Salamandridae > Lissotriton > Lissotriton helveticus. The sequence goes on from NC_136067.1 coordinate 2,028,479,083, forward strand.
CCTTTAGCTTAGGTTCCTGGGCCGCATATACACAGCCCGGTATTTGGCACCTGCAGATCGGCGTCACAAGTTACTAAAATTACAACTGACAGTTGGCGTACTTGCTGAGCGGGCAGCATTGCTACGGCCTCCAAGTCAGACACCATTAACGGTGAAGGAGGCTTGCCCTCAGTGCAGTCGTTAGGGGAAGTAAAATTCCATGTCAGTTGCCTGGGCATAGTTCTTGCAGATACTGTATCATATTAATTTAAATATTCGCTTTAGTTGCAAGTGGAAAGCGTGAGATTCCCTCAATTTCAGCAACTGGTCACATTGTCGGCAGCAAAGCTGCCTGGGGGGTCTGGGTGCAGTCACCACAGATTAAACTGAACAGGCAACAGCTGGGCAGGAAAGTAGCAATGTTGAATCGATAGCCCACTTAGCAGTATTACCATTGCACAGGAGGATGTCAGCCTATGCTGGGTAGGAGGTTCTGCATCACCAACCAGATTCTCAGGTAGAGGTATGCCCAGGAAAAAATTGTGAACTGCTTAAGGTTCTAGGAACAGTATGGTTGGTGGTATCTTTTTCAGGGGAAGAGACATGTTAGGGACGCCATTGCGTACAAGGTAGCACATTCAAGCGTGTGTTGTTGTGTTGCAACCTGCAACGGGAGTTTCCCTCATTGCGCCAGCAGCTGTGCTCATGGCCAGTAGTACACAGCCCGGGAAGTCTGGGGGTGAATACCTCAGATTAAACTATAAAGGCAAAATTACCGTACAACACGAGGGATTATGGCAAGTGCACGAAGACTCCCTTGCTTAAGTCCCATATTACATGGCGGGATAGTCACCAATTGACACGGAGAACCTTAGCTTTTAATAATATTGTTGGTAATATATACACGACTCCGTTGCAGGTGCAACAATTTGATCCCTGCCAAAGCGAACAAAAAATTGTTAGGGTCAGATGCACAACATACAACGGTTTACTCCTGCCTCACTGAAGGAAGTCTGTTAGCAGAGGTGTAGAACGGGACGTCTTGCGCCAGGATGCGGTCATTGCACGGGCGACACAGCAGATAGTCTGCTGTCAGACGAGGGTGCTTGCGAGCTAGGAGGCTAAGCTATGTTGCAGAACCAATGCTAAGGGTCACTGCTGGGTAGCAGGTATGTGGGTTTATGTGATTAAGCGTTAGTTAGGCAAGCCTGGAAGGTGGCGTATGTTGTCACCCCATATGGTTGCGGTGACTGCGGTAGCGTGCGCTATGCGAACAGCTTGTTTGCCATGGTTTATTAACCACAAAGGTTTGTGCACATGTCTGGTCAACCCCAACGAAGTAGGTACACTCTGCTCCAGGGCAGGTTGCGGGCTGCTGCAGTGATGCATGACATGCCTCGTTCGCGTAGCCAGAGTATATAGGCTGATTTTGAAAGCGATCTTCTTGGCAAGTGTGCTGCTGTTCCATAATTGGGGAAACAAGTGTTAGGGAGCTCAAAATGCTAGAAGGGCTGCAACTACAGGTTGCAGGAGGTGGGAGCCACACCAGCTTGCAGGACGACATAGCGATGTTTAAGTCAGCTCCCTCCTGGGGAGCCATCACAGTCTTGCAGGGCAAGTGAGGCACTGGTACATTCCCAGAGAAGGATAACCCGCTCCATGGGCAAGTCGCGGAGCAAGGGGCTTTGGCTTCATGAGGCATGGGCTACGCCTGGCTGGGCACGGGGCCAAGTCTAATGAAGCAGTGGAGCATTCCCACAAAAGGTGAATAGTGCTATGCGCAAGTGCAGACCTAAGAGGTTTTGGGTTTATCAGACATGAGCTGATCTAAATGAAGGTGAGGCTATTTTGATGCTGATGAAGTTCACTTGTCACAGGTTGTAAGGGACCTGATCCTCTTGGACATGCAAGAGAGACTGGAAGGAGCCAGTTGCAAGTGAGTTAAGTGCTGTTTGGTTGGTCGGGGCTCAGTAAGCAATGGGTGCCACCTCCAGAGCTGAGGCAGAGTTACAGGGCGATCTGGAAGCAGTCTGGGTACAGAAGGATACCTCTGCAAGAGCAAAATAAGGGTGCCAGAGCCTAATCCCAGGAGCCTCAGGGGAGGATCCTGGAACAATGACATTGGCGCCCCGTCAGTCCTACGGGCGGTTGTGGGCCTCAACAACTGGGGGCTTGCCTTGCTACGCTCCGCCCTAAAAGGGGCGGGAGTAATAATGGACCAATGTGTCACGTGATCCAGTAAGGGGATCACCCCTATAAGGGGAGCGCTGATTGGGTTTCCACAGTGCTTGGCTCATCAGGCGGGCAGGGTAGCATAGGTTAGTATGGCTACCTGCCCTTGGATCGCCCATAAGATAACTCACCATAATTTCATACTTTGTATGTAATAAACCTGCAGCCATATTTTCTCCAAACAAAAAGTTGTGTTGTGTATTTATTTATGCATGTCCTTTCTACTTTGGTGCGGGTGGGGATCATCCTGCGCCGATAATGGAACTATGCGGCTGCCCACGGCCCCCACAGGGGGCCACCTCGGAGGGCGGCCTCACTTAGCTCAATTTAGGCGCCTCTCCAACCTAGTCACTGGACTCCAGTAGGAGTCCCCTTACAGGGCGCGCTAGAAACGTCAAGTCCGGCGCGCCGGACGGAGGGGGGAGTATTTAGGCCTCCCCCGCCATTTGTTGGGCCTCTTTGTGCCCGACACGCCATCTCCCACCCTACCGCGTACCCGGCGTGGGACAGGCAAGGGGGGTTTGAGGATGTTGTAATGTTTTCTTTGTTGTTGAAGGCAGAGTTACAGGGCGACCTGGAAGCAGTCTGGGTACAGAAGGATACCTCTGCAAGAGCACAAAAAGGGTGCAAGAGCCTAATCCCAGGAGCCTCAGGGGAGGGTCCTGGAACAATGACGTCGGCGCCCCGTCAGTCCTACGGGCGGTTGTGGGCCTGAACAACCGGGGGCTTGCCTTGCCACGCTCCGCCCTGAAAGGGGCGGGAGTAATAATAGACCAATGTGTCACGTGATCCAGTTAGGGGATCACCCATATAAGGGGAGCGCTGATTGGGTTTCCACAGTGTTTGACTCATCAGGCGGGCAGGGTAGCATAGGTTAGTATGGCTACCTGCCCTTGGATCGCTCGGAAGATAACCCACCATAATTTGCACACTTTGTATGTAATAAACCTGCAGCCATATTTTCTCCAAACAAAAAGTTGTGTTGTGTATTTATTTATGCATGTCCTTTCTACTTTGGTGCGGGTGGGGACTATCCTGCACCGATAATGAAACGATGCGGCTGTTTGCCGCCCCCGCGGGGGCCACCTCGGAGGGCGGCCTCACTTAGTTCAATTTAGGCGCCTCCCCAACCTAGTCACTGGACTCCAGTAGGAGTCCCCTTACAGGGCGCGCTGGACACGTCATGTCCGGCACGCCGGACGGAGGGGGGGGGTATTTAGGCCTCCCCCGCCATTTTTTGGGCCTCTTTGTGCCCGACATGCCATCTCCCACCCTACCGCGTACCCGGCGTGGGGCAGGCAAGGGGGGGTTTGAGGATGTTGTAATGTTATCTTTGTTGTTGCAGGCAGAGTTACAGGGCGATCTGGAAGCAGTCTGTGTACAGAAGGATACCTCCGCAAGAGCACAAAAAGGGTGCCAGAGCCTAATCCCAGGAGCCTCAGGGGAGGGTCCTGGAACAATGACGTCAGCGCCCCGTCAGTTCTACGAGCAGTTGTGGGCCTGAACAACCGGGGGCTTGCCTTGCCACGCTCCGCCCTGAAAGGGGCAGGAGTAATAATAGACCAATGTATGACATGATCCAGTAAGGGGATCACCCCTATAAGGGGAGCGCTGATTGGGTTTCCACAGTGTTTGGCTCATCAGGCGGGCAGGGTAGCATAGGTTTGTATGGCTACCTGCCCTTGGATCGCCCGTAAGATAACCCACCATAATTTGCATACTTTGTATGTAATAAACCTGCAGCCATATTTTCTCCAAACAAAAAGTTGTGTTGTGTATTTATTTATGCATGTCCTTTCTACTTTGGTGCGGGTGGAGATCATCCTGTGCCGATAATGGAACTATGCGGCTGCCCGCGGCCCCCGCAGGGGGCCACCTCGGAGGGCGGCCTCACTTAGTTCAATTTAGGCGCCTCCCCAACCTAGTCACTGGACTCCAGTAGGAGTCCCCTTACAGGGCTCGCTGGACACAACATGTCCGGCGCGCTGGACGGAGGGGGGGGGGAGTATTTAGTCCTTCCCCGCCATTTTTTGGGCCTCTTTGTGCCCGACATGCCATCTCCCACCCTACCGCGTACTCGGCGTGGGGCAGGCAAGGGGGGTTTGAGGATGTTGTAATGTTTTCTTTGTTGTCGCAGGCAGAGTTACAGGGTGATCTGGAAGCAGTCTGGGTACAGAAGGATACCTCTGCAAGAGCACAAAAAGGGTGCCAGAGCCTAATCCTAGGAGCCTCAGGGGAGGATCCTGGAACAATGACGTCGGCGCCCCGTCAGTCCGACGGGCGGTTGTGGGCCTGAACAACCGGGGGCTTGCCTTGCCACGCTCCGCCCTGAAAGGGGCGGGAGTAATAATAGACCAATGTGTCACGTGATCCAGTAAGGGGATCACCCCTATAAGGGGAGCGCTGATTGGGTTTCCACAGTGTTTGGCTCATCAGGCGGGCAGGGTAGCATAGGTTAGTATGGCTACCTGCCCTTGGATCGCCCGTAAGATAACCCACCATAATTTGCATACTTTGTATGTAATAAACCTGCAGCCATATTTTCTCCAAACAAAAAGTTGTGTTGTGTATTTATTTATGCATGTCTTTTCAACTTTGGTGCGGGTGGGGATCATCCTGCGCCGATAATGGAACTATTATCTTCGACACAATTAAAATCTTGTTGCGATGAGATTTAGCACTATTTTACTAGCCTTCGTCTCTATCCATATGAATATTGTCTTCTTTTGCGATCTTCACCATTTCTAATAACATTAGGGCCAGGTATTTTTAGCTGCCGTATGTGTCATTATTTATCTTTCATTTGCAAATCAACTGACTACAGCTTCGGCTCATAAATGAGTCTTTTTACTATTTTAATCTGTTTACATCGCGACACGGCCAGTACGTGTAACGTTCTAGATAGCTGGTATGCCCATCCATACGTCATGATTTCATGCCAGCGCGCCGTTTTAAATACTCGAGGATATCACTCAGTCTTGGAATGGCTTTCCAAGGGAGGGTACGAGTCGCGGCAGCCAGAAAACTTGTAATTGATTTGGTTATTACTTACCTTTTGAAAAGTACTGTGCTGATTTTATTTGTTGAGAGGATTATAATTAGCGTACTCTCCCCGATAGCATGTCTCGCATATGCATATTCCTTAGCATCTAGTGCATTTATTCCCCGTCCCTGTGGTTTACTATCAGTTTTAACTTAACATTTAGCCATTTGCATGTTGCAGCCAAACAAACCGGGTCTATATTCCTACTATATTTGGCCTATATTGCGGAATGGCATGCAAACCTTATTTATTAGCTAATCTTTTACAAAGGAACCACGATGGTCCAGCACTTCACTTTTGTCTATGCATAGCCAGAATGTGTAGCTCGTTAATCGCCCTACTTGGAGTTTTACTGTAAACCTCTGTTGTTGTGGTATTTGGCCTTCACAGTACACTGCTGAGCACCTTTAGGTGATTTGCCAATCAAAAAGCTTACGATGGCATATTGAGGTATATTACCCGCCATCATATTCTGAAACACAGTACTGGGTTGATTCCTGTGCCTTTAGCCTTATATTCAGCTTTCATCAGGTAGCGTTCTACATAGTATGGACTAGCACTCTTGTGCTGTCTTTAATTTTACCCTACAGAGACCAGTTTCCACCATTGACTCACATGAGGCTTTTTTTCAGCTATTGCTTTTTCATTCAGCATGCAGACATATGAATTTGTTAAAAAACAACTGTTGTTATATTCTGGGAACTTGAAGAATTGTCTTTTAATACTTAAATCTTGTATTCTTAGGAATTTCTCTGATGTGCTAACTACTCGGCGCACTTATAAGATGTCATCTACTCACTGGAAATGAAAATTCCGCTACAGACCCGAAGTAATTTTAATATTTTCATACATTAAGGTACATATCCACTATTACGCCTCTCGCGTTACACATAGATCGATTCCCTTAAAAGCATTATAATGTGAGCTTCTCTCTTTGGTATACTGCAGCTACATATTTAAGGACACCGTTCCGTCCATAGTGTGGGTTTGCTGTTCGCCCGGTGACTTGGGCTCAAGCACCGGATTAGAATCTATCGGCTTTACAATAAACAAGTGACTACAACTGTAGATCACTTTCTTTAATATCAACTTCATGTATTATGCACATAGTTTTTATACTTTATTCTGTGTTATATCTCTTGCAGAACATACTTAAGAAGCTTTTCTCGCTTTATGTAATAGACTTTTCCAGTGGAAGTCACCCACTTTTCTGTTAGAGGTAGTTTCCTCCAACCCTATTTATAGTTTAAGCTAATCAGTGTATTCCTAGTATTAGTATCTACGTGTTTCTGATACTTCTATTTTTCTGTTATCCCCTTCAGAATATTTGATCAATTTACGTTACTTCCCGTGGCTCCAACATCCATTTTGGGCCCATACACGGCTGTGTAGGAGTAAGTGCTACATTGTCTTAGTAACAACTAGTTTGCCTGTAAGATCTCCTATCTTCTTTTCACCAGGAACTTCTTGGGTCTTTTTGCATGAGGTATCAGTTGTTTTGAACTTCTAACAATTCACACATTTCTTTGGTGATTGGTTCGTTGCTACTCTTCTGTATACAAATGTTTGGAAAATACAACATCTACTCTGCTCTACAGTTACTACTTTGGGCTGTTGGTTCTATTTTCTGGAATCTTTTCTTTTTTCTTTGCTTTTTAACTACACACAGAGAATATTATGTAAGTGTTTATCAAAGTATGCTACATAGCAACTAACAATATACATGTCTATCATTTAGGCTCAGTGTACATATTTGTGTTTGCATTCAGTTGTGCTTCATTGTTTGAACCTTTTGTGGCTGTCCTGAAGAAGGCGTTTGTACACCGAAACGTGCGTAGAAAACTTAGAACTTTCCACCATTAAGCCACGATGTCACAATAGGAAACCAACTTTTATAAATATGTTTGGTTTTTGTTTTGCTTTTAATACATTCCTTAGAAATTGTCTTTTATGTCTGCTCAGTATACACCATTCCATGTTGTTCTGATATGTACAGTAAGTCTTGTTCTAAGAATTGTATGTTGGACACAAAAAATATTTTTAACATGAATTTGTAATAATAAAATAACGTTTTTAAACTAATTGTTTGTAGTACACTGAGTCTAAAATAGTATCAATTAACATTTATATTTGATATGTTTGATATGACCTAGTATTTGCCTAGGGTTCTCTTTCCTCATTTACAAGTGCTTCAAACCACATATCCTCACAGACCTCTTCCGGTAACAAATTAATCTGTAACCCTACTTTCCCGGATTTGTGCTTTTCTTTAATTGTGCAACTATCTCACTTGTCTTTGTATATAGTAAATAAACCATGAGTTCAACAGAATAATGAGACTACGGATCGAACTAACAGATTGACTTGTGGACTCTCTGCTGCACAAAGCACCCGCTACATAAATAAATAAATTGTCCCCGGGACTTGGCGCACCCGGGAGCTTTGAAAACGATGCGCAAGAAACCGTGCTTCGATTTTTTTTTCCCCAGAAGGATTTGTGCACCGGCGCGACCCCACCCAAATAATTTTTTTTTTTAATGCTTTTTTGGGACCCCCTGAGCAGGCCTGGGGGGATCAAGGTGTTTTTACCCTGCCCCCGTTTTTTTATCTTTTTCCTCACCTTTTCTTTCTCCCTAGGTCCGAGCACCAGATTCTGACCTGCAATTCAACTTTTCTCTGATTTTGATAGGTTTGGGGGAAAGTTGTGTCCTGTATTCAGTTCTACTTAAACCGTTCTTACAGGCTTTGCATGATGCACATCTCAAAAAGCCCCTACTACCACCTAGCCACGAGCCCGTGACTACTTCATGGCTACTTGAGACCAAACTGTCCTGCATCGATTTAGCTTTCCTATATGTTATGCTCGGTGATTTAGTTACCAACTTGCCCACTACCGGGTCACTAGTTATTAGGGACCAGTTGTCTTTGACTATCTTTCGGATTGATTTGTGTTGGTTGCTGTAGCCAATTATTAGGCGTGTTTCATTGGCAGTTGTAGTTTTGGAAATTCTAACACGATCATCCGAAGGACTCAGGAGCTGCTTTTTTTCCTGTCTGTTCGCTCTGGTAATGGCATCGTCAATAATTACCCTGTTATAACCTCTGGCTAAGAATCTGATCTTACTCTCATTTTGGGCGATTAGGCACTCTGTGTTATTGCTGCAGATTCTCCTGATGCGGAGCATTTCCCAATAAGGAATGCTCTTAATCAGGTGCACTGGGTGATGGCTGGTGGCATGCAACAAGGTGTTGCCAGCCGTTGGCTTTCTATACAGCTTGGTCTGAAGCTTACCGTTATCAACAAACATTTCAACATCCTGAAACACAACAGATTGAGCACTGATAGTACTTGTGAATTGAAGGTTTAAATCATTGGTGTTCAGCTGTTCAATAAAAGCAGCCACTTCACTTGCAGAGCCATCCCATACAAAAAAGAGGTCATCAATATACCTCAGCCAGCATTTTACCTGTGTGTTCATAATGGCGGTATGGTTAGGCACGAGGACCTGCTCCTCCCAGTATCCCATGTGGAGACAGGCATAACTGGGAGAAAACCAGGCCCCCATAGCCACTCCTCTGGTCTGCAAGAACAACTGATTTACAAATAGAAACACATTGTTGTCTAAACACATAGAGATCATGGCAATAATCATCTTGGAATGTTCCCGATATTTCGCAGGTCTCTTGTTGAGAAAATGTTGAATGGCCCTGATACCGTCCGTATGATGGATGCTCGTATATAGGGCGTTTACATCCAATGACACTAAGAGAAAACTTGGTTCCCACTTAAAGTCAGAAAGTTTTTTCAAAAGATCCCCTGTGTCCAGGATAAATGACGGCAGGTTTCTGACATGCTTCTGCAGGAAAAAGTCAATATACCTGCTCGCATTTTCCAAGATGCTGTTGTGGGCCGAGATGATTGGCCGGCCAGGCGGCTGTTGGCAGTTCTTATGAATTTTGGGGATAAAATATATCACAGGGGTCACAGGATAGTCGTTTTTCAAATATTTGAATTCCTCAAATGTTAACAGACCTTTACTTCTTCAGGCCATCATCTTGGAGTGGATCTCATTTCTGGCTTGTTGTACCACCTGGATATTAGTTCTCCTGTAGCAGTCTCTGTCATTCAACTGCTTCAATGCCTCGTCCATGTACATTTTGCGTGGCCATAGCACGACATTGCCGCCTTTGTCTGATTGTCTGATCACCATGTGTTTGTTGTTTCTCAGTTTCTTCACCAGGTTGTGGTATTGTATGTCTCTGTAATTTCGTCGTTTTTTGGCATTAGCATTCTTTACTTGCAGATCCTTGAGCTCAGATGACACTCGATCATGAAATATATCTAAATTGTCCTTCAGCATCAGGGGGCAAAATTTGAATTTGGGTTTGAAGGGCGTTATGCAAAGGGCTTGTGCCGGCTCCCCGCCTGGGACCGGCTGTGTTAAGGCCCCTACTTCTTCCTGCAAATCCATGAACTCCTGGGTGAGTGCTTGCCCCAGGATTGGGGGATTACTCGGTGTCAGTAAAGGAACGTGGGCAGAGATGGTATCAGTGGTTTTCTGCAAGCTGTGGTGTTTTTTCAACTTTAATTTTCGGACATACTTAAATAAATCGATTTTAGTGCTGGCATAGTCGAAGTCTCCTCGTGCACTGTAAGAAAGACCTAACGACAAGATGGATGTTTCGCCAGGGGTAAGCACTATGTCTGTTAAGTTGACCACAGTTTTAGCATCTACTATTTTTGTGCTTGGTTGTGCTGCCACTTTGCCCGCTGCCTCCTTTGCCTCCCGCCTGCATTTCCGCCTCTTGTTGCGCTTTCTCCTTTCTGAGCGCTTTCTGTTCTCTTGTTGGCGGCGGCTCCCTGTGTGCCAGAGCGGAGGGTTAATTTTCGGTCCTGCTGGACCACTGCCAGCTCTTGAGCCGGGGTAAATTTGCGAAACCCCGACCTTTTATTGCGTTTGGCCTCTGTATCTGACTCACTGTCCACCTGCGAGCTCTCCCCTGAGATGGGTGGAGTTTCTGCGAGATTCATGCTAGTAGATGGCCCTGACGAATTGCCAGTGACAGTATCATTTCTCTGTTGACTCTGTTTGAGGTTGTCGTACTTTTTGGAGAAGGTGAAAATCTGCCCGTGTTCGTAATCTAAACGATCACGTAGAAACTTGTAGGCTTTGCGTCTTTTGATTGTTTCCTCTTCACGCTTAAGTCGTGCATTCATTTCCTCACGGTATTTGATAGTTATCGGGGAGCTAGGGATCTTGTCAATTTCAGCTTCAATCCTTTCTATTTCCACCAGTAACTTTGTCCTGTCACTTTCTGCATATTGAACCAGGATTTCTATTAAGCGTCTTGAAGAGTCTAAGTTGCACTGTGCCCAATCGGAGAGCATTTTAAGGTCCGGGTCCTCAAAGGAGGGTGCCAGCATTATTCTGAGACCACGCGGCACCCTCCCCACCTCTAAGTATCCGGACAGAGAGCATGGCTCCCATCACTTAGCCTGCTCTCTCTTGCAGCATTTCTCCAAAGCCTTAAATAAATCTTTGATATTATTACTCGGTTCAGGTACCGAGCTCGTAGCTGTAATGGATGGGGACTCCCCGGCCGGGGAGTCTGAGAACATACCCTTAGATGCCTCCACACGCCCCCGTACAGTGCCTGCCGACATGGTGTTTGATATGGGCACAAACTTTGGCAAGGTAAACCAGCACTCCTACCCGACAATGCTGAGGAGTCTGTTCCTTGTACACTCCACACAGGATTTGCTGCGGGGCTCCAATGGCGTCACAGGTACTCTCGGTGCAGCTCCAGCTATCTATACCGACCTCCGACCCGGAACCACTCCCGTACTTCCCCGCGTTGCTGTCGAAATCTCCGCCTCTCCTGGGGCGTTGACGGCGTCTCCTTCCTGGAGTCTTGATAGAATGTGTCCCAGAGACTGGGACCGTTGCTTCAAGCCGTACTTGCCCAATTGTGGAGGGGTCTCGCTGAGTCCAGGGAAGCAGTCCCAGAGATATTTTCGGTATGTTGTCGTCCAAAACTCAGCATGCTCAGCCGAACAGAAGGATGAAGCGAGACCCAGTTATTTGGTGTAGATTATTTATTAGCCCAACACCAGTCAGCCATGACGCGTTTCGGCTACCAAAAGCCTTGATCACATGACACTGTCATGAGGGCTGGCCACCCATTTTTAAAGTGCAAGAGTGCCTGTTGCGTGATAGACATAGTGAAAATACTATGAAAATCATTGCATAAATGCGTTAAGCGTAATACATTAATAATGGTACTTTGTTGTTTGACTTATCATTGCAAGAATGCATAAATACATCATTTGCAGACCGTTACGCTAAAATCAAATACATTACACAAGTGAGGATAAAGTCAGTATCAGCAATACAGAAAAACACGGTAAAACATAAATAGCTCAAATGTTTTAAAACGTATAAATATTCCAAATCTGTCGCTAATATCATGATAAAATATATAATTAACACGGTAAAAGGAAGTGCCTAATAAAGCCCACTGTATGCTATGATTGGCAACAGGGGCGTTTGTGCAAAACATGCAAATGAGAGTAATACATTTCATGAATGCAGACCGTGACGGTATATATATATATATATATATGCTGCCTTCTGTCACTACAGAAATGTGTTTAAGACAGCAAAAAAGCAAAAAGAGTATTTTATGAAACTCTACATAGTTTGTCACCATACATGTAAATTAATTTTTGTTCTTTTTACTGCTTGCTGCAGAAAATCATCACAGTAAGAGCCTTTTTCCTTACAATAAAAAAAAATGTTGTTAAAAAAACAATATACCTTATCGTGCTACATTACACCTAAACAAACCGTGTGATATAATATGTGCCGGGTAAAGGGCGCTTTATGGTTCAATAATAGAATATTAATGGTGATGGGGACATTTGCAGACCGGTAGTATTTGGATATGGTTTAGCTAGCAGAAGACCCTGATAGCAGTATTGTTCATTACCGGACACCAGCTCACCGTTAGCTGTAAATGGAAATATTCAGGCTTTCAAATTATGTTGCAACTGCCGAAGACTTATAACTGTGTTATGAAATCGCTGCAAGTCGCTCAGTGCTTGAATACGTGGATGTTAAGTGTGGGAGCTCCAGCACCGCCTTTCCTCCTGCAAGATCATTTTATTGAGTAACAACTGATTGAGTCATTGTAGCATCTATTTTAAAGCGCTTTGAAACGGTAGCCGAGCTGCACGAAGATATATATAACACATATTCTTATTTCTGTCTTTAGAAATAGCAGCAGCTGGGTTAAATGTGCGAATGAAAAGGGGGGGCCCTCGGCCCCCCCGCACGCATGGCGGCGCGGCGACCGTCGCCCCCACTGTCTCCGTGGTTGCACATATTTTGAGGTCTGAGGGGGCGGGCATCATCCTATGGAGGTTCCCGCCCAGGGGGAGGAGCCTGCGGGCCACTCCCACAACTCCAGGGGCAAGGTAATAGATGCTGCAAAGCAAAGGAGCGCGGGTAGGAGTAGTTCACGCTTTCCTTAGGCTGGTAGCCACCCCGCGCGCGTGGACTCATGACGCCACCGGCGCAGAGTAAGGGCCCTCCTTTAGTGGGTAAATGGAGTTCAGGGCGTAGACCGGGCAATTCCCGGGGTAACACTGCGCATGCGCACATCCAGAGGGGAGGCGCAGCTTGTAGGACCTGACACCGGTAGTGACCCTGCCATATGGCCAGAAATGTACAAAAATTCTAGATGAGGATGTTTAGTATAAGTTAGGAATAACATGTATTAGAGTTTTGTTAAAGTCAGGCTCTCAAACTTGTTGCTAAGAGTATGTACCTAAATGTCCTGCTGAATTTTTGTATAAATTGTTGATTATGCAATTAAAACCTTTTTTAATTTCATACTTTAATAAATACGGCCGGGCGACTAGCGCCCGCCTTCCAAAAAGTAAAGACGTCTCGTGTCCACGTTCCTGGGTATTGGGTGCCGGATTGGGGGGGAGGCGGCAGCTAGTCGCTGACCATGTGCTAGGCACTCCGTTTGAAAGCACACAGATCACATCCCCACCCCTGCCCCGCCGGGAAAGCGCCACCCAGGAATAATAATGGGGTTTTGGAATTCAAAGTGACACATCGGATTTGAAGATAATGCATATTTGGTGGCTAGAGAGAGCTCAAGCGTCTGTTTACATGTATTAGTCGCACCGCTGTGCTGCAGAGGCAAGTCATGAAATGTACCCCTTCTGGGTCAGCCTCAACAGAGTGCGGTGTGCCTGCTAGGTCAGGGCAGGCATCGCCCGGCCTGGGTCTGCCGAAGGCAGCGCCTGGCGGGTAGCGATGCTGGACTGTCCAACCGGGAAGGAAACAGAGCGAGGGTACAGGAGGTGTCTGGGTCTCATCCCGAAGGGAACCTCTGTATTGTATGGGGAGAGAGGCCAGAAGCGTGCATGCACCTTTCCAGTGCACCTCACAGCCATCAGGAAACTGGCCTGTCAATAAACACACATATACGCAACCAAAGGGTTTGCTTTCATTAGACATAAGCCTATCCAGGGCGGTAGGCTGCAGTGATTTAAATGGGCGTGTACTCCCTGGTTCTGCTGTCCTGCACTTCTTATTTTGAAAGGGAGACCACGCGCAGAATAACTTTTGCTACTGAAATAAGTGGGTCAAAGGAAGCTAAAGCGACAAGCTAAGAGTCACACTGTGCGCCATTCAATGAAGGCAGGAGGAGAAGAGAGTCCCGTTTCACAAGCACGCACAGACACCAGCCCTTAAACGTGTCTCTTACCTGTCTGCCATGTCCCCGAGCTGCTCGGCGGGGAGGGGGGATCCATTCAAAGAGCCGGTTCTGTAGATGTCGGAGAAAGCCTTCCTGTACGCGTCCACACTTTTCAAACACGTCCTGTGATTTAAAAAAATTGAGACACTAAACATCTACTGTAGGTCGGCTTTTTACCGTCTTTAAAACATAGTGTGTCATTTTACCATGCATGCCTCCTGGAAACACTGGCCCTCCTGCATCTGGTGACCGTGTATCTGTCTCCTCTTACCAAAAATGTTAAATATGGTGGCAGAAAAATACTCGTGGCATTGTGCCTTGAACAGTAGAAGGTAGTAACTACGGTAGCTTTTCAGCGAGAGAATGTGCCTGCACATTCACTGGATGATGTCATCAGTGATGCCATTTGAGATGTCATCAGTGATGTCATGAGTGATGTAATATGTGATGTCATCAGCAGTGCATTGGTGGTGCGAGAGTTATAGTTAGCTGAACTAACTATAACGGGGGAATTTTAATGGTTTTGTATGAGTGAAATGTCCGGCTAACTAACGCCCCTGAAACCTTTGGTTTTTTCAGTGAATTTCTAAGGTTTTTTAAATGCTAATTCCTAACTATAATGTGCCTGAAACCTATGTTTTTTTTAGTGAATATATATATATTTGTAGGTGACCCCACCATTATTATCTGGGGCCCAATGTATGCCCTCTGAAATTCACTTCTAGAGATGCCACTGTGTGCCTAGTCTTTGGCTGTGTTCAATGGCTCTAGGCATATGGCATGGTCAGAAGAAAACTTCTGGTTATGGCCTTCAGCTGTCCACAGTGGAGTATAAATTCAACTGAATTTCAGAATTTTTATGAATTATTTTTCCTTTTCTGTTAAATGGGGCATTGTGCTTTCAGTTGTTGGGGGAAGTCTTACGCTCTCAGTGGACGCTGAGGGGTTTTCATTTTTTTTTAACTCAAGTAGAATTCTGAGACTTGAGAGACCTTGAAATGTTTTCCACAAGAACTATTTTTGAGGGTAATTGCAAACAGCTCATATCAGGTAAGAGCTCCTGCAGCAAAACTCTTAATAGGTGACAGACAATTATAGTGAGCAGTTTGTGACGCCCTTATGCTATGCTATGCTAAAGATTTGTAAAGCACATGGCTACCCAATGGGCCTCCCAGTGCTAAGATCAAGTCTGACACACAGAGGATCAGGCAGCTCGTTCAAAAAGATAGGTTTTGGGTAAATTCCTGAATTTTGTTTCTTCCTTGGTCATCCTCAGGGCTAAAGACAGTGAGTTCCAGAGCTTTGGTGCCAGGTAAGCGAGCGCCCGCCAACCACTTCTGGATTTCTTTATTTTTGTGAACAGTGAGCATAGTATCTTTTGGAGCAGTATGGGGGTTAGCATCCGCTGAATCAGAGGAGAAAGTTTCTTAAAAGTCACTCGATGGGTCAGACAGAGAGAATTAAATTTGATTCTCTTGAGAACCGACAGCCAATGTAACCTTGCCAAGGATGATGAGACCGGGTGATGCTGGGAGTTTTTGGGAGCATGCGGGCTACAGCCTTCTAGACAATTTGTAGGCACTTGATCACATACTGAGGGCTTCCCATGTAGAATGAATTGACATAATCAAGGCAAGACAGCACTATGCCTTGTACCAATGTTCTTCAAGTGGCTTGAGGTCTCCAACTGAGAATCTTCCAGAAGGTCAGAAGTAGACCAAAGCAGAAGGCAGCTAATTTCTAACTTGGACATCCATGGTCAGGTGGCAATCAATCCCAAAGCCCAGACTTTTTATTTTACTTTTTGGGGAGGTAAATCCCCTACATAGTTAGTAAGCATGGGCGGATTTTGCGGATCCACGATTCACGAATTTGCGTATTCACGGATCGTGGATCCGCAAAATCCGCGGATTTAGCGGATCGGCGGATTTGGGGGCGGGGCTTCCATGCCAGGACCATCGTGCCAGATTGAACCCTGCCCTTCGTATTTATTCAAGAAGACGCCACCGTTTTGTGCCATACCTCTACTCAACTGGAGTACTTTCTACTGGATAATCAGTAAGTGCTACCTCGTTGGGTAAATGTATAGTGCTTTTACTACACTACAGCTACCTAAAGTGCCAGAGAGTTGTCAACAGCGACCAGGTGTGTGTTACTATGCAATCGCGCCGAAGGGCACAGGGGTCCCTTGAGTGATCTGCCCATCATAGTGGGTAAATGGCGGGAAGACGGTGCACACCTCGAGTGTGTGGGCGGGGCCAAACGGACGGGGCTTCCATGCGAGTGCACATGGCTCTTGTGTGTATAAAAGGTCAGAGACTTATCAGAGCAGCAGATGTAGAGACAGAAGCTCCTGGTCACATAACAGCACGGGGATTCCGCTCGTGAAGGTCAAAGATGCAAAGGCCTTTGTCCAGCGTCACAGCTGATTTTCGACGGTATATTTGGGAAGAAGGCACACCTGCCCAGCCTCCACAACGGTATTATTCCATTCCTGGTCTGTTGTAACTAATTTACGATGGCGCCGGCAAGCTGCCAGCGCCATCCTAAAATAGTAACAAAATTAGCTTCAACAGGAAGCTCTAATAGATTAAATAAAGCAGGCGCTCGATGACCTGCTTTATCTTATCTATTAGAGCTTCCTGTTGAAGCTAATTTAGTAACTATCTTAGGATGGCGCTGGCAGCTTGCCGGCGCCATCGTAAATTAGTTTCAACAGACCAGGAATGGTTGAACTTTTGCCCCCGGAATCCGCCGCTCGGGGATTGCGAATTTTCGGCAAATTCGCGAGAGTTCGCGGATCGCGAATTTACCGAAAATTCGCATAATCCGCGATCGGAGCGGATTTAGCGCTCATGCTTAATAGTTAGGCCATTGCAGTTCATTCCAAAGGGAGGAGTTATTACCAATCCGGGGAGGACTGGCCATAGTGGGCACCGGGCATTTCTCTGGTACACCGCTGGGGGGGGCGTTTTTGTTATCGGGCGTTGGCAATATCGCCCCCCTGTAACAAAATCATCTGAAACTGGCCCTCGCAAACTGCTCGCCGGCACTCCCCCTCAACCCAGGAGGGGACGGCATAGCAGTTTGCCAGGGTCGGTTACTGTTTCCAGTCCGGCCCTGTTACCAATGACCAGCACCTCAGTCGTACCTCTATTAAGGTTAAGGCTGTACTGGACATCTCTGAAACAAGCGTTAAGCTGGGTGGAGAGAGCTAAAGTGTCGGGTGTTAGGGAGATGATGATCTGGGTATCGTGAGCATATGCTACCATTGAGAAACTATGTCCTATTATGATATCTGCCAGTGGTTGAACATAGACATTAAACAGGGTATGACTCAGAGATGAGCCATGTAGCACACCATGGTGCAAGGCCAGCATTTTGGAGCAAAATGTGTCCTCTCAAACCTGAAACCTTTGGTTTCCAGGAAAGAGGTTAACCATTTAAGTGCATTATCAGCTATACCAGGCTCTTCCAGTCCCCTGATAAGTAGTGAATTGGATACCATATCGAATGCAGCACTTAGATCAAGGAAAATAACTCCTGCTGACCCATTTGTGTCTAAAATTGCTTTACGTTCATCAATACCAGCTAACAAAACTGTCTCAGTAATGTTGCCTGCCTGGAAACCTGTTAAGGTGTAATGGAGAATTCCATGATTCTCCAGAAAAGTGGATAGGATTTTATTAGCGGCTTTCTCTGCAATTTTACTGATGACTGGAAGCATGGAGATGGGTCTCTAGCTTTCTGGATTTAATGACTCCAATGAGGGTTTTTTTTAGAAGTGGTTTTAGCATGGCATATTTCAATGCCCATGGTGCCTCACCACTTTCAAAAGAATGATTGATTTTTTTCACCAGGGCTGGACAGATGACTTTTCTGCCTTTAAGGAGTATATTGGGTGACACAGAATATAAAGGGGAGCCTGACTTGATTGACATAATGAAACTTTCCTCAACTTCACTTTTAATCGAAGAGAAGGTGGTTAGGGTGGCTTTACTCTTCTCTGTCTGAGAGGAGGAGGAAACATTAGGATTTTGAGCTTCCACCTCTGGTAGGGTAGCACAAATTGTATTGACTTTCTCCAGAAAGAAAGAAGCAAGCATGTTTCATCTGCCTTCGGATAGTGTTGGGTTTGCTGATAAAGTAGAGGGCTTTATAAGTGAGTTATTTTGCTGAATTTGCAAAAAATGTAATCTTTGTACTAATAAAATCCATCCTCGTGTTCCTGGTGGCACTGTGGTATTTTTTTAAATCTTATCCTTTGTTGCAGGCTGTTCCAAAGTGTTTTCTCAAAGTTCTCTCCTTTCTTTGTTGATCAGTTTTTCTGGCCTCTGTGCATGCTGTATCACTGCAAGCTTCATTTGCATTGCTTTAATACCAGATCTTGAAATCTTTCTGCAGCTCCAATATGGAGGCTGTATGCCTGCAGGTTTTTCTCAGATCGCCCTGAAGCAAGTCGTTTCTCTGGATCCAAGGATCTCATTTTGGACCTGCTAATCCCATTATTCTAACAATTGCTATTATTATGAGGCAGGGGGCTACTCCCCCTACCTGCACTAGAGTCCGAGATGAGTCTCCAGCATCCTTTTACCACCTTCCACCTGTATTTAGGTCTCGCTGTGAAAAGCGCGCGAAAGCGCGTTCTCGCTGAGAGACAATAGCTGTCGGCTCAGCCGACAACGAGTGGAGACAAGAGATGGCCACGCGCACATTAAGAAGCATGGCAGAGTCAGATTCTGACGTGCGCCTTGGGATTGGGTCGCGCGCGTCGGATTCGGACTCTGCCATGCGCCTTGGGATTGGGTCGCGCGCGTGAGCTTCTACCGTAGACAGCTCACGTCGCGCGGCTCGTATGTTTGAGTAGTTACTCGTGCGTGTGGCCGGTGGAAAGGAGTCGAGCGTTGGCTCCCGCGGAGGCATTGCTAAGCGCAGGGGGAGTCAGCGTCCCGGATAGCAGCACGTCCCCACAAGGTAGCGACCACCCTGTTGACGAGCACAGAGGAGTCGGAGCCCAGGTAAAGTCTGCGCTATATAAAAACGCAAGGATACTTTTTTGTTGCAATTAAACAGCTTTTCATATTTGTATCTGTCGGCTGGCATTCCCGAGCCGTGGAATGGAAGGCGCAGGCCACAAACGCGCTGTAAACAAAATAGTGAACTGGCCCGGGTGAGACGGGGCTGAAAGAAAGGCCGTCTTTATCACGGTAGTTGTTGATGGGACGCGCTGTGCTAAGCAGAGCACATCACCACACATGGAATGCGCCACTGCACAGCATGCAAGATGGCGCTACGAGACGGGGGCGTTTCAGGGCGTTGGACGAATGGAGACGGGAGCTAGCACAGTGCGTACACACCGGAAACAGCAAGGCAGCTGCACACCCTGAAAGCTCTCCAGCGCTTACTACTCCTCTGCGCTAGGGAAGGACACGACATCTGGGTGATATGAAGCTGCCTAGGAGGGAAAGCTCCCAATCACTTACTACTTGTGTGCGCCTCCTTGTGCTTGTGTGCGCCTCCCTGTGCTTGTGTGCACTACACTGTGCTTGTTATTGGTTAAAATGAACCCCAGGCTGGCAGGCTTGATAGACGGTCTCCATCCCCCAGTCCCACTTATCTGCAATTCCTGCTCTGGAACACACATAGTGGGCTACATGAGGAAGTGCTGCTGCTGTTCCAGCTGGTGCTAGGTCCGAGTTAGCATTGGGGATTTTTATGAATGGAAATGCTGAGGGACACATGCTCACTAGAGCATGTCTCCCACTCGAAAGTCCTGACTGCCTCACTCATCACAGAAAGTACGAGAGGCAGTCAGGCACTTAAGCAGCACCAAGCACTCGCTGGGAGACTATAGCTGTCGGCTTAGCCGACAACGAGTGGAGACAAGAGATGGCCACGCGCACATTAAGAAGCATGGCAGAGTCGGATTCTGACGCGCGCCTTGGGATTGGGTCGCGCGCGTCGGAATCGGACTCTGCCATGCGCCTTGGGATTGGGTCGCGGGCGTGAGCTTCTACCGTAGACAGCTCACGTCGCGCGGCTCGTATGTTTCAGTTTCGTTTTGAGTTGTTACTCGTGCGTGTGGCCAGTGGAAAGGAGTCGAGCGTCGGCGCCCGCGGAGGCATTGCTAAGCGCAGGGGGAGACAGCGTCCCGGATAGCAGCACGTCCCCACGAGGTAGCGACCACCCTGTTGACGAGCACAGAGGAGTCGGAGCCCAGGTAAAGTCCGCGTTATATAAAAACGCAAAGATACTTTTTTGTTGCAATTAAACAGCTTTTCATATTTGTATCTGTCGGCTGGCATTCCCGAGCCGTGGAATGGAAGGCGCAGGCCACAAACGCGCTGTAAACAAAATAGTGAACTGGCCCGGGTGAGAGGAGGCTGAAAGAAAGGCCGTCTTTATTTCCATAGTTGTTGATGGGACGCGCTGTGCTAAGCAGAGCACGTCACCACACGTGGAATGCGCCACTGCACAGCAAGCAAGATGGCGCTACAAGACAGGGGCGCTTCAGGGCATTGGACGAATGGAGACGGGAGCTAGCACAGTGCATACACACCAGAAACAGCAAGGCAGCTGCACAACCTGAAAGCTCTCCAGCACTTACTACTCCTCTGCGCTAGGGAAGGACACGACATCTGGGTGATATGAAGCTGCCTAGGAGGGAAAGCTCCCAATCACTTACTACTTGTGTGCGCCTCCCTGTGCTTGTGTGCGCCTCCCTGTGCTTGTGTGCGCTACACTGAGCTTGGTATTGGTTAAAATGAACCCCAGGCTGGCAGGCATGATAGACGGTCTCCACCCCCCAGTCCCACTTATCTGCAATTCCTGCTCTGGAACACACATAGTGGGCTACATCAGGAAGTGCTGCTGCTATTCCAGCTGGTGCTAGGTCCGAGTTAGCATTGGGGATTTTTATGAATGGAAATGCTGAGGGACACACGCTCACTAGAGCATGTCTCCCACTCGAAAGTCCTGACTGCGTCACTCATCACAGAAAGTACGAGAGGCAGTCAGGCACTTAAGCAGCACCAAGCATGGACTTACAGCCCTTATTTAATTAAAAAAAAAAGTTTATGGGGACGGAAATTGCTCTTTGCAATTACTATCCACATAACTTGTTTTTTTCTGTGTGCAGTTTCTGTTTGAAGTATGTAAGGTAAGGCCTAGAAATACAGGTTCTAGGCGACTTTGCTCATTTCTGTACTGGCTGGGACAGTAACATTTCGGTGCTGCGGGTAGAAAACCGGTCGGGTGTCAGTCCTGGAGTCCGGCACCTGGAGCAGAGAAGAGACGCCTCTCTGCAGAACATTGTCGATTCACAGAGCCTCGTGCGCCCGTGAGCTGCGCCTCAGACGCACACCTGCCGTGCATGAGTAACCCCATGTGTAGTCTTCACACATGATATATATCGAGAGCATTGTCATGTCAAATCAGGGCAGCACCAGGAGGGGAGCACAAACTGGTGGGTGTAGGTAAAAGTACTTTTGAGGCAGAGACACAACACATCTTTTAAAGCTAAATGCACAGCAAGTACAACTACACACACAGAAAGGGAGTCTCACATGTGCCTTACAAGAGCTTCACATTTAATCGTGGGAGTCTGTAACCAATGCCGATTCCTACAAGAAGTTCTGGAATCCTTTGCGAATACCAGCGAGATCGGAATCTTACTCCAGTGCAGAAGTAAATTTTCAGTAGTAAATCTTCAAACTGACAGGAACCACGGGGCTTGTAAACAGCAGAAAGAAACTATTGGAAGAGGTGGAAAGATGCATGAACTTCACTAAAGAGCCGAGCGAGCCACTGAAAGCTCAAGCTAGGCTCAAGCCTGAAGCCTGGCTCAGCTCAAGGTCCTGTTAGAACCTCGAGCCCAGAACGAGCCGAGCTTTTATGTGGCGTCTGCCTGACACTCTCTGCCAGAGCTGTGACTGTGAACTGGGGTACCAAGGCTGAGTCTCTGCTGGGCTCAAATTCCTGTGATTCTGGGGAAATACTTGGGCCCAGTTCACGAAAGGGGCAAGATATGTGCTAGTTAGGGAATGTTGTATATGAAGGAGTGTGAGTAAGTTGCTGTCTCCTAGTTTGTAAACTGTTGCATCAGTCAGTTTGCTGGATCTCACTACCTAAGATGGGATAAGGCTGCCCCTTTCGCTTGAGTACAGAAGGTAGGGCACCACCCACTACAATGAAATGAGCGGTGCATAAATGGGGCTAGTATTTATATACACTAGTGGAGGGTGCCCCGTTTATTTCTATCCTTAGATTCCTCTTTTTAATGCACACATGAATTCCATCCCCCCACTCCATCCCCCCCTCTCCATCCATCCCCTCCACTCCATCCATCCATCCATCAATCCATCCCCTCCAGTCCATCCATCCATCCCCTCCACTCCATCCATCCATCCATCCCCCACTCCATCCATCCATCCATCCCCTCCACTCCATCCATCCATCCCCCACTCCATCCATCCCCTCCACTCCATCCATCCCCCACTCCATCCATCCATCCATCCCCTCCACTCCATCCATCCCTTCCACTCCATCCATCCATCCATCCCCCACTCCATCCATCCATCCCCTCCACTCCATCCATCCATCCCCTCTACTCCATCCCCTCCACTCCATCCATCCATCCATCCATCCATCCTTCCATCCCCACTCCATCCATCCCCTCCACTCCATCCACCCCCCACTCCATCCATCCATCCCCTCCACTCCATCCATCCCTTCCACTCCATCCATCCATCCATCCATCCCCCACTACATCCATCCATCCCCTTCACTCCATCCATCCATCCATCCATCCATCCCCCACTCCATCGCTATCATCTTGCAAATCATTTTTATACACCAATACAGACTTTTCTAAAAATGTAATGCAACACATTATCATATACAATGCCAATAACTCAAACTTTAATGCTGCGAGACCTATTGCATTGCAAATGCTTGTTGTTCTGTGTTTTCTGTCAGCGTCTGCAGATATTGGTCAATCCAGAGGAGACCAACATAGCATCTGTGGGATATAAAGGCTATTTAGGATGATCTCAGACACCACAATAAAACAGACTTTGATTTCTATTTTGAGGGTAATAGTTACCCCCACTCATATGCCCTTCCTTTTAGCCAAGTGGTGCCCCTCCAGGCTCCGTGTACCTGTCCTATTGGTTTTTGTCTGACAAATGGTGAACATACATTTGTGGTTTCTATGCATTGCCCTTTGGCAGCACCAACAACCTTTCACACTGATGACCAGCTCAACAGAGATCCTGAGTCCTGGACATAAACTGGACAGTGGGAAAAGAAGGCCTCTCCCATCCCCAATCAGATACCAATATCCTCTAAATATGTTACCCTTGGATCCTTCTCAAATCCAAATCTGTAAATAATTTGCAAATTAATGGACAAGGTATACATAAAATGACCATTTGAAACCTGACTAACGCCTTTTTTATAAGGCAAAAATCTAACAGCTGAACGGTGTACCCCACACCAGCAAAGAGCAGATTCTGAGTAAAGAACCACCTCTCAGTCAATGTGGCATGCTTGCATTCAGCAGTTTTTGCTATAGAGGTCGAATATTCCGATAGGGCTTAAAATAGAAAACGCTTCTTTTAATTCAGCCCTGATAACTGTATCCACCCTTGACTGATCTGTCCGAAATATAAATAAAAACAGAAAGTAAGCTGGGTGTATCAAGCGACTGACACTTTTCATGCAGATTCATTCGGTGGTGCCAGAGTTATTATCAAATAATTGCCACTTCCCAATGGAAGCTGCAATTTAACTAGAGGTGGTGTTGCTTTTCCCAGCTTTAATAGTATATATGCAGATGTGGATAATGCAATAAGGTATTCAATAACATTTGTAGTACGGGTGAGGAGCTCTCATTCACAAGATGGGAAGCCAACACTGGTAACAGATATAAATAAGAAACGTTTTCTCTGAATCGTTAAGCTCTACTGTGGTGATAGCAACTTGCAATTTGACCTATGCACAGTGAAAATGTGTGATCGTGTGTTAATTAGTAGACCTGTTCTGAATAACATGCTTTCCCTCTTCTCATTATTTTCACTGGCTCGACATGCACATAAAGAGACAGACAGACAGATAGACGACAGAGGGAGGGAGATAGATAGATAGATAGATAGATAGATAGATAGATAGATAGATAGATAGATAGATAGATAGATAGATAGATAGATAGATAGATAGATAGATAGATAGATAGATAGATAGATAGATAGATAGATAGATAGATAGATAGATAGATAGATAGATAGATAGATAGATAGATAGATAGATAGATAGATAGATAGATAGATAGATAGATAGATAGATTTGCCATGGTTTTTTTTTATAATTTCATGTGTGCCATCACTTGTAAAAATACTTACCACACCGGAACTCGCTGAAAACGACCTTATCTTGATCACAATAATCGTCATAAATGTTTGACGATTTTTTTCTTACGGGCATCGCACTATCAAAACGAGTTCTGTACTAAATGTGCATAAACCTTCACGTAGATCAATAATTGCTTGCGGCACTGCTGGATGGAACATCTGAGTTGAATATTAGACTAGGCCAGCCTTCAATTGAACATATAATATTTTCGTTTAATAGAGGACTTCTGTTGGCCCAACTTGCGTAAAAAGGACAATGCACAAGCATGGGTCGCACTTTAAAGGTATCACTTTTTTTAGGTCTCACGTGGCGTACTGCGCACATGCGCAGTCAAGCTCGCGAGATTTTATGTTTTAGGAGAACTTCACTAGCGAGGGTAAAGCCCCGCCCCTCTTCTCCAGTGGCTGGCCTCCTAAACGGTGGCCAGCCATTGGAGAAGAGGTCCTAGTGTCGTTCTCCTTTCTCTTTTAGCCCCGTCCTTTTCAGATTGGGTTCCTTGACTTACTGCTGAAGTAAAAGGTTCCTTATTTTATTTATGGGTCCAGATGGCCCCATAAAGAAGATAAGGAACCTTTTAAGTAAGCAGGAAGTCCAGGCCCCAGTCTGAAAAGGACGGGGCTAAAACAGAAACGTTTACCCAAGCGATGATTCTAGAGTGTGCTTTTGTGAGCGAGCAGAGGCTGGCATCCGGAAAAAGCATTTGCAGTTCTGTTTAATCAATACCACAGAAACGCAACCATCCTTCAAACAGCACGCGCAGTAGACAACACGAGGACTTTGCAATTGCTCACGTGACTATAAAGTTCAGCAGATGCCCGCACCGAAAGTTCATGCATACAGCTCATGGAGAGCTGCTTCATTAGTTGGCAATACACGGAGCAATTAGGAAAATCATAACCTGTTGACAAGTAGGATGTTCGAATAACAACTGCGGAGCAATCAAGTGCTAAGCAGGTACCAACCCGACCACGCCTCCCTCAGAAAGCGGAGCGTAAATACAGCATATTCCGGAGCTGCGCGGTGAGTGGTGGGATGACAGGGTCACACCGCAGGCCGGCAAGTGGTAGCTGGAACGTATTACATCATTGAGTGGCGACTGCGGGAGAGCAACGCCCCCAAGAGAAGAACTGGCACCCCTGACAAGCAGCGCCATGCCGTACAGTACACAGGTATCCTTTGCAACAGCTCCAGAGCTGGGACTGCCGCTACCCCCTTCTCCTAGTACAACACATACACTACCCTCATCCAGTGCACTGTCACTGCTCTGCGTTTGCTGCCCAGCTACTGCACAGTCACTGTGCTATCGCTGCTTCCAACCGCTATATCGCAGAAACAACGCAGACACTTGACACAACCCACTGCACAAATGATTGCTGTCCATTATTGCTCCACAGTCACTTCTTGAGCCACTCGCTGCCAGAGCTGAGACTGTCACATATTACCGCAAGTCCACGGAACTTTTCCCCTATAACTTCTGAAGTCGCTGTATCCCAAGCCAGTGCATTCATTGACCCCCCTCCCCCAACACACCTGTCTGTGGTGTCACCCATCCCCTCCAACAGGCTGTATACAAGCCCATATGGCTGTGCATTGACATGTCCCTACTACATTACGGCCCGTTATGCCCAAGGGTGCGATGTAACTTGCCCCACATACTGCGCAACAATGATTTCGATATTTATCCTTGCCATTGTTGGTAGCCACTTGCCCTCCTTCCTCAGAAATGGAGAAGCATATAGTATTCTATGTGCTCATTCTCTTAATGTCGGAGCTAATGTCTGGAATGCAGACTGAAATACTTATTAGAATGTTTGTGTGTGGTCTGAAATGGGTGAAGGGTCCGCTTTTGGTATGGGGAGCTGTGCTTATATGCACAGGGCTCCAGTCTTCAACGTGGCGCATAGCGCAATCTACGTTAAGGTCATGAAAACAGTTCTCTGTCACTTGCCTACAGTGATACAGTTCAAAATGCTTTCAAACATTATTTTACATCATGCAGGCGCTGTTTTTAGTAAGCCCCCTTCCTTGCCTACACATTTCCCTTACCCCCCAAGCCATCATATATCAGCCTCCATCCCCCCAAAAACGAATTGGCACCAGCATAATGGAACTCAGCATTGAGTAATTTGGGCGAGTTGGAGAGCTATTTGTTTTTAGAGGCCACAGAACACAAACAGGGTCCTTTGCTGCCTCATTCCCATTTACCAGCAGCAGGTTAGATGCAAATTATTTTCATGCCCAGGGCACTGTCTGAGAAAAGGTGAGTGGGAGCTAAGAGACTGTTGCAGTTGGAGGGATAATGGAGCCCTGATAGAACCTACCTGGTGTGGCTTGCACCTAAGGGCCTGCCTTCTTCAAGTGACATGTACATTCTCTCACCTTTAATACAGTATTCCAACAGAGAATCCTCAATTGCTAAGCAATACATTCAAGTAAGAACACAACAGGGCCTTACATGAAATAAAGAACTTACACCTACCTGAATAACTCCAGACTCTTGTATGAAAACCTTACCATTTGACTTCAACACATCCTCTGCTAAGACTAAGCAGTTACTTGACCCACCCCTTACGATTGGGACAGCCCCTTAACCCACCACCCCTGCTATAGAGCAGCTGAGTAACCCCTCTCTCAGAGACTATGTAGCCTCTACCTTTTACGATTCCCCCATTGCTGGCTCCAACATTTGTACAGATACAGTCCCAAACCAATTTAGTGAATACACCGAACCCAATGCACGGCCTCAGATATTAATTCAAATGCTGCAAGGAGTGCGTACAAATTCATATCCCATTGTGGTTGGTTTGCGCAGTCACCCTTTTTCTGCCCCCTGCCATCCCACTGTTGCTGTTACTCTTGTAATTCTCGTGTTGCACATCCCTCACCTACCTGATATACATCATCCTCTTATACCCCAATGCGTTTTCTTGCTCTGATTCTGCATATTCTTGCAGCTCATTGAAAACATTTGAATTAAGTATAATTTGATCTTTCTTTATGTTGCTATGCTTTTGTGCTGCACCCTCCTCTTGGTTGATTTGTGTTTAGCGTTTGTATAGCGCTTCATATCACTGACGTCTTCGCAGTACAGTTAGAGTATGCAGCATGTTATGCATGGATAGGTGGGGATATGTTTTTAGTGTGAGCTATATGGGAAATGTTAGGCATCGTATCTCTGGGCTGCTCCATTTGAGTTTCTGTGGATTTGTCACTGTGCTTGCACAGAGTGATGCAAATGTGTTTAAGCTAGAAAGAGCAGCACAGAACAGCGTCATACCTATGTTCTATTAACCTTTGGTTTCCTTAGTTAAATTATTCTGAATTTCTTTATGGGGGAGGGGCTATGTTGTTGGGTGGTTCTTATTGAGTAATACATTTTAGTATTTGGAAACCTTTAAGTTTCCACTTCCTTTTGGAAGTTTAATAGTGTGGGCAGGTTTTATTATTTTATCTGGGTGTGAGTTGTACAGTTTGCCTGCACAGCAATGGAGGTTACAGCAGTAGGAGATTTTCTGAACCTGGAATTGGTTAAAACTAGGGGCTCATTCTAGTCCTTTTGTCCCCCTTATGGAGAAGTGTGGCTCACTGGTTAGAGGAGGCAGACCCTGATGCAGAGGTCAGACCCGGGACCAGGGTTCAATTCCCGACGCGGCAGGGTCTTGAGCTCAAAATGTCCACGGACTCGATAATTCTCGCCTCGGTGCCTACTCGAATCATGGGTTCACACTCTGCAACTCTGGGCAATAGCTTGCTTAATCTCCACTACGGCCCAACTGAGATGGGATGCCTGGTCTTCACCTTGGGGATGCCCAGTAGGGGTTATCTCGCAGGGAAAGCCAGGACGGGTTCACAAAGCAAGCGCTAAGAGACCTGTTGGTGATTTGGCGTTATATAAATCAAAATTAACATAACATAACATAAGATTGGCTGCTGCCGTGCAAGGCATTGTGCAATGCATAGTGGTACATCATGCACCTGGATAGCAATAAGACAGGTGTTCTTAGGTTAAGTCGGTTGGTGTAATCAAGGGGGGCTCTGTGTGTGTGAGGGGGGCTCTGTGTGTGTGGGTCTGTGTGTGTGTGTGGGGGTCTGTGTGTGTGTGTGTGGCTCTGTATGTGTGTGTGGAGCTCTGTGTGTGTGGGGGGGGATCTGTGTGTGTGTGGCTCTGTGTGTGTGTGGGTATGTGTGTGTGTGTGGGTATGTGTGTGTGGCTCTGTTTGTTTGTGTGTGGCTCTGTGTGTGTGTGTGGCTCTGTGTGTGTGTGGCTCAGTGTGTGTGTGGCTGTGTGTGGGGGGCTCTGTGTGTGGGGTTCGCTGTGTGTGTGTGGGTCTGTGTATGTGTGGGTTTGTGTGTGTGTGTGGCTCTGTATGTGTGTGGCTCTGTATGTGTGTGTGTGTGTCTCTGTGTGGTGTGTATGTGTGTGTGTGTCTGTGTGAGTCTCTGTGTGTGTGGGGCTCTGTGTGTGGGGGGGCTCTGTGTGTGGGGGGGCTCTGTGTGTGTGGGGGGGCTCTGTATGTGTGTGTGTGTGTCTGTGTGTGCGGGTGTGTGGCTGTGTGTGTGTGTGTGGCTCTGTGTATGTGTGTGTGGATGTGTGTGTGGGGGGCTCTGTGTGTGGGGGGGCTCTGTGTGTGGGTCTGTGTGTTTGTGTGTGGCATTTGCGAGAGATTAAGCTATTGGCATTTTAAATGACAATTCCATTTATTTATCTGTTTTCAAACCCAACATATAAATAAAAATGTTGTCATTTACAATGCCAATAGCTCTAACTTTTGCAAAGGCGAGACCGTTGCATTGTAAATGCTTGTTCTATATAGCGCACTGTGTTCTCACAAGGTTGGCACAGAATAATAAATAATACGCATGTGGTTAATTCAGGATCACACATTTGGTCGCATGGAAACGTCGGGATTGGCGACCCGAACTTCTACTACCACGGTAAACAATACACCCACAGCCTTTGGTTTGATCCGATCGACTGTTTAATGCATGTATATCTACGGCACCGGAGCGCATCGGAGCTCTAAGACGTTGTATTACCTTAGTTTCCGCAGCAGGTTTTAGATGCGAGTCGAACGGGAGCACTTAAAAAATGTTCGTCTAGTTTGTAATATTTTTTTTAACTCTATATTCTGAGAATAATGTACTAAAGTTTAGTTAAGTAAAATGTCTCTACAAATTGTACTACTTGATATATAGAATGGTAATGTATGTTCAAGCAAGTTATTTTTTCAAGCTGTATTTTCCTTATTTCTCTTTTTCCTGGACCATGACTTTGTAAAGATGATGTTCTATTTCCTGATGTCCTGCTCAATAAAAAAGAAAACATTTTTTACTTGCGAGTCACGGGACTAGGCTGCCCAGTCCACCTCTGCATTTATGATTAATGATGCGATTTCTTACGAAAAAAAGAAATTAACAAATCAGGCAGAACTGGAACTTTGGCCTTTCGGAGAGTACCTGCAGTGAGTGGCTTCTTGCGATTGATGCTGTTAATTCCAGCCTGAAATTGACACGCTAATTGAAGAGCAGCCCTTCTTACAGCTGTGAGATTATAGCCACATACATTATCAGATTGTACCTTATATATTTTCCCAATTAAAAGAAGTCAGCCCCGGCCACTGCTCCCTGGGAGGAACGAACACCGGTGGGTTGGGGGGTGGGGGTGAAGAGGGGTCTTTAGCCCCCCACCAGCCAACACTTTCCCCATCAGAGCCATTGTGATGCATTAGATGCAATCAATTATCCGCGCTCAACAAAATGAGGGATCCTGGGGGTGGCATTCGTAGATTGTCCACCCCCGGGCAGCTTCGGGCGCTTAGCACAGTCCAGGACAGTAGGCAGTCCTGATTGGCTGGCGCTGGTTAATGTGAAAAACAGAAGAGCGAAATCACTGTTGCGCACTTGTTCCAGAGTGCGCTGAGGTAGGGACATTTATTTGGCCCACCCTCCCACCCTTGGAACAAGTATCATTCTACACAGCTACTATAGGCAGAAATGTAAGTGATTTTGGTGGTTGTCGCTCGGACAGGTGACAGAATTAGCGGAGATCAAGACAGGCAGGAAGGGTTGGGGGACATTAGGAATAGCTTTGGACAGAAGGAAGCGGGGGAGCGAGGTGAAGGCAAGAGGTAGGCAGGAGATGTAGATAGGGGTTGGGGAGGTATATTAGGCTGAACAATGTTGGGTAAGTTTGTTGTTGGGGAAAATTGTTTACGGGCGGGGGTGATAGATTTGAATATGTATTAGTGAGGCCTGAATTGTATATAAATATGTATTGATTGCTTACCCATCCAATAAAAGTGGCCTTTTACCCCACTTTGGCCTGAGGAGGTGCTTATTGCCCGACACGGGTAGCTGAAAGGCAAATAATCGGGGCACGCAAGATAAGGCTTCATTATCCAGAATCATTACGAGCCGGCGCTGCCGCTGACTCCAGCCTTAATAAGCGCCTCTGATCAGGTTTATATGAACGGCCTAAGTCCCCTCTCATTTATAATTTACCAAATCGGCCTAATATTTTCAAATAAAGTCAGAGGCAAGAAAATTGCTATAACAAAAAAAAACACCCTCCCAAGCCAGGCAAGCAAATGAAAAGTTGCCTGCAATCGAAGATCCTGCTATCCCCTGCGAGATTTAATTAAAAATATGTCCGCTACAAGAATTTAATATTCACATATTATGTGGGTAAAATTAATGCTGGTTTGTTGTGGTGTCTGAATGGTAAGGGCGCCTTTTGAATTTAAAGAAAAACGCTGGCTTTTAAAATCCTTCTCTGAATTGGTTTATTCGTCATTACAGCAGGTGTTATTGTTAATGGTGTAAGTGAGACATGGTAGAGTGGAAAGTAAACACGCATACACGCTACAGATACACTCAAGCACATATACAAATACAAAGATGTACGCCATACACAATGCAAATATATATATAGATATTAGATTGAACATAGACACACAACCTCTCTCTCATGCGCGCACAGGCACACAAATACTAGCCTAACACACAAAGGGGTCCCTTCCTCCTATCGAACACATATGGGCTCTTCACAAATAAAGTGCGTGTCGGTCGCGTGGTTGTGTGCGTAACCCACATCAACTGTGGTGTACATACAGCACAAGCACTCTCCCACACATAGACTTAAAACAGAAGCGAATAAGTAGTTTTCCATCAACTACACATCGATCGGGAATCTGCTTCAGCACGCCATGTAAACACCACCCATCAGAAATATCACTAGAAAGGCCCTCTGTGCCCTGATATGGACTGATGCATGCATAAGTGAACACCAGGCACTAGGAAGTCGTCTTGTAGGTGCTTGGTCGAAGGCTTAAGTAGTCGTTTTTAATAAGGCTGCCTTAAAAGTATTTTAGATTGGAGGGGGTGGTGTATTCTTGTGATAATGCCAAATTACGGTTTTAATGGAAACTAATTTTGGGCTACAAACGTCGGGTCAATTCTGGCGTGAAGGTGGAACGAGCAGAGTTCCTGCCACAGCCAGTGACCAGATCCGCTTATGACTGAAAGCTGTCGCCAGTACCAGCCTCGGAGTGCCCATGTGAGCCTTCGAGGCACTGCCTGCTAGTAAGGGCCCCGGGACATGCTTAGAAGCCCGGGTTTTAAAGCAAACAACCAGCCACCAAGCCGAGCTTCTCTGCGCGGTGCCACACAGCGCTTAGTTCGCATCTGTCAACACAGCCGACCACCGCCACAACCTGGGAGGGTCGGACTGCGTATAAGATGGGTGAATACACTGTTCCCGCTCCCCCAGCATTTATTGGGCCAGGAGCATATAGAATATCGGGAAAAACACAGCCAGGGGCGGTCTCGTGCCAAGCTCAGTCAATTAGTGGTGTCAGGGTGTTTTTACCCTGCCCCCTTTTATTGTTTTTTTCTTTTTCCTCACCTTTTCTTTATCCCTCGGTCTGAGCACAAGATGGCTGCCTGGTTTAAAGTGTTGGCAGCCAATTAGAGCCAAGTTAGTGCTGGAGGGGGGTTAGGCTCCGCCCAAATATCTAAAGATTTTTTTCCTTTAATATCTCAAAAACTACTGAACGGATTTACACCATTTAAAAATACAGCCTCTTTCTGTACGCGGGTTAATTGGCTCGTTTGACTTTGCTCTCTGGCGGCGTGGTCTGTCTGTATAAAAGCTCTATGCCCGTTTGCGCTTCCTACATTGCTGTGGCAGTGGTCTCTGGAGCGCAGAGACCTGCGCCTTTGGAGCGGTGACCTCAAGGGACATTCTCTGATTACTTCTCCAGCGCTTAAGATGGGCAATGTAAACAGGACACTTTATTAGCTAGGAATGTATTTTTTTGGGTTCCTAAAGCAGCTGCACACAGAGACATGAGGTTGAATTGGATAAATGTAATGTTATGCATTTATGTGTTAAATGAGCCTGGAGGGGGAAGGGGGTGGGGGGGTGGTCATTGGGTCTGGTTCCCCTTTGTTTTCCTTAAAACTCAATTGTGAAGGGATATATAGTTGCAGTACTATTTGATTGGATGTCTGATTAATGCATGTTGCTTTGCCCCCAAAAGCGATGTACGATGGTGTAATACTCGGCTCGGTTTCCCTGCCGATTTGCGCCCTATTTTGTCACAATTCGGTGGTGGGTGGTGTTCTGTCTGATTATGTACTGTAATGCTTTTATTCAATACAATATGTTTTTTTTTTTAAATACAGCCTCTTTCTGAACCAAGGACTACCTTTCTGTCAAATTTGGTGTAATTCTGTTCAGCGGTTTGGGCTGTAGCTGTGTCTAAAGTTTCCTATTGAAAATGACATGGGGAAAACACGTTTTGGGACCCCCTTTTTCCTCAGTCCCCGCTTGTTGAATCACCCCGAAACTTTCAAGACAGGAGCTCACCAGAGCGGGCCACTAGTTTGACAATTTGGCGAAGATTTGTCAACCGGCGCTAAAGATATTGAGAAAACAAAAAAAATGTTTTTCCCGTGAAAACTAGGTCCTAACTATAACTACCTACTGGCAACCGCCAGTAGGGAATATGTATATTTATACATATTACCTGTGGTTGCCAGTATGTAGTTCTAGTTAGGACTTAGTTTTCATAGACAAAGTGCTGCTTTGTAAATAACTTTGGTTGTATTTTCAAATTTTCAGAAAATTTTAAAAAGTTGTGTACTTTTCACTCCAGCTGCTGTCTGGAATATTTCAGCGATCCATGAAGTGGGGGCCGAGAAAAAGGAGGGCACAAAACACATTTTCTCCATGCAATTTTCCATAGGGATGCTAGACACGACTACAGCTCGAACCACTGAACGAAATTACACCCAATCTGGCACAGTTCTCGCAGTAACATCTGAATGGCTGCCAACACTTCAACCAGGAAGTGCTCACAGCCATCTTGGGCCTCAGACTCTGCAGAGTCCCAAGAAAAAGCTGTAAAAAAATATGTATGGGAACAGGATAGGAATACCAATGACACCCTAGGCCTGGTGGTGGGGTCCAACAATACTTTTTGTTTTGCATTTTATCGCTTGATCTGCAAATCTGTTGTAAAATTAAAAGAAAAGAACGTGCTTGTTTTTTATAATTAACTCAAACAGTTTTACAGATTACAAGGTTTCTACCCCAGTGACACGGTTTAAGTGTACACTCCTGAGCACAAGTGTGTCCGGTACAGTGAACACTTGCAGATTACAATATTTCTATCCCATTGACATGGCTTTAGTGTGCACTCCTGAGCACGAGTGTGTTCGGCACAACTAACACATTGGCTCTTATGCAAGTGTGCCCTGCTGGCCACACATGCCCTTCCCGCAGTTAGTATTACACTCCTGAGTGTGAGCGTGCTTGGTACAGTCAACACTTTGGCTATGATGTGGTAATAAAGTGAGGAGGTTGGCAAGCCCATCTACAAAGAATTCCAGGGAGGCACACAGGACTGGGAGCAGCAGCATCACTGGAGCTTGCGTGCCAGAGCCACTGTGATTTAATTGTCAGCCTCCTGGGATCCAGTGAGCTGATGCCATGTGTGCTCTGCACGGAGTTGCTCCTTCCTTCCCCATTACTAAATTGCTGTGCCTGCTTGGCCATCTTTTCTGTCAGCTTTATTTTTCAAGAATTCAAGTATATTTGTTTCTGTGTCGTGATTTGAAAGAAAGGACTGCACTTATTTGTCATGAAATGTGCATTCCGTAGTCACAGTTTTTCTGTGCTGATTTGTGTTTTAAGCTTTATAAAAGTATTTATTTTGATTTGAAGAATGGGGTGTTCATTTGAGGCTTGAAATAGTTACAATAACTAAGTGTTTTATGTAGTGCCTGCTGACACTTTTTATCACCAGCATGTATCGCTGTAAACAAGTTTCACTGACCTGTTTGATTTATATTAATCTGGCAGTGGTACGCTGTTCTAACACGCTTGTTATCGCCATTCAGCTTTTGATTGGTGTGGGAGAGGAAAGAGTGGGCACAGAAGGTCAAGTGCTGACTGTGTGGCACGAAAAGGGGTCTACAAGCGCTAAATGCATTACCATGGAGCACGCAAACCTGGCCTTTAAACCTGTTTAGCACTTGAGCAACACACTCTGCATTTCTGGGAAAATAGCCTTTTGACCCTGCGCCTTAAATGGTCATCATTATACGTTAATGTGTGCAACATAAATACTTGAGAAAGAAGACATTTCTGAAAAGAAGATGTCTACTTACGTCCTTTCTGGATTCCTCGGTGCTGCTGTTCCAGATGTTTGAGATTATTCTACTCACAATTTAAAGCTTTCTCTTGAAAGCGCTCGCTGCTACTTAGAGATAGTGCTGTGCTGAATACCTAAAAGTTGATACAAATAAAAAAGTGGATTTTTCCTCACACTTTTGTCAGTGCCACATCAAAGGTTACAGGGACTTTATGGTTAGGAAATAGCATTAAAAAACCATAGACATTCACTGAAAAAACTAAGGTCAGAGGGACGTAATAGTTAGGAAATAGAATTTTTAAAAAAACAAAGGTTACGTGAATGTTAAAGTTAGATTCAGAATATTCATACAAAACTATAGAAATTCAACAGTTATAGTTATCTGAAATAAGTATAACGCGTGCCCTAAGGTAACTATACCTTGGGCCCTCACCAATTATCTCATAAATTACATCGCTCGTGACATCTTCTATGACATCATTGACAATATCAATAACATTTGTAGTGACATTTTGATGAGAAAATGTGCATGAGTATGAGTTAGAGTTACCTGAGGGAGGGCACGGGTTACAGTTACTTAAAATAACTGTAACTGCTGAATTTCTATAGTTTTGTCTGTGTAAAAACTGAATCTAACTATAACATCAATGTAACCTATGGTGTTTTAGTGAACAAAAAAATATATATATATATATTCACACAACACACGCATATATAACCTACTGGCGATAGCCAGTAGGTAGTTATAGTTAGGACCAAAGTTTCCATTGCAAAAGCGTTTATCATTTTGCCAATAACATTGGAATACCCTGACCCCTTAGGCCTCTTGGGCGGGAGTTCCCACTAGGACCCTGCAAGGCCCCCAAAATCATGTTTTTAAACTATAACTGCTTAAACATGTTAAAAACGAAGCGCAGGCTCCTGCGCTTCATTCATTACAGGTCCCGGATGGCCCAGGTCCCTGAGGCATTATGCAGACATAGGAGGGAGACGCACAGGCCCCCCTCCTGGGGCTTATTAATGCCCTGGGGACCACCACCTCCCCCAGGCTTCTTAATTAATTAATGCGGATGAGGCCCATGTGGCATCCCCCACTACCTCAGGGACCACCCCCCCCCCGGACTTCTTCAATTTTAGTAAGGGGGCCGCACGGAACCTCCACAGTCTAGCGGCCGCCACGACCCCGGGGCTTTAATTTTGAAAAAAGGGGGGCTAGGCGGACCGGCCTGCAGCTGTGGGGACTGCCACCTCCCTGGGACTTTTGCAAATATGAATGCTGGGGAATCACCACCTCTGAGAAGGGGGTCCAAAAACGTGTTTTCCCCATGTTAATTTCATTAGGAATTTTGGAACAGGCTCCAGCCCAAACTGCTAACCAGAATTACACCAAATTTGGCAAAAAGGTAGCTATTGGTTCGGAAATCACTCTTTTTTTAAAATGGTGTAAATCCATTCAGTAGTTCCTGAGAAATAAAAAAAAAAAAATATTGATATGAGCACAGAGGAGGATTGGGGCGTGGCTTGGCACGCAATGGAGGAAGACGCGCTGAGGTAGAGCTCCTGCCCGAGCTCCCCTTTCCCGGGCCGCTTCTCCGGCCCAGTTATCCTGAACTGACCAAAACTGCTGGCGGGCCTTCACACAAACCCCGCCCACCCACTGTCCGACTGAGGGACGGTCCGGTCACTATGCACCGCACCGGAGCTAGCTGAGGCCCCGGGCCGCTCCTGACACGGTCCCCCTGGGGTGCCTGCTTACGGGAGACCGGGGATCGAGGCACGTCGCTAGGCCTGACGCTGCGGCTTGTGCGGCATCCAGCCGAAACCTGCAGCACCTGAGGGGGAAGACAGACTGGCACTCCGAACCACTCGCTGCTGCCCGGCCCTGCTGCGTGACTGTGCCCTACCTACCTGAGCTGCTGTGGGTGCTGGTGGTGGTCGGGAGCCCGGACGAAGCCGTGGCTCAAGATGGCGATCTGATGGGAGGCGCGGGATACGGCGACCCCGACGCCTGCACTGACAGTTGCAACGAGGGAGCACCCCGGCTGCCCGGCGGTGCCGCCTGCGGCCGTCGGTGCGTGGGGGAGCGGGTGTGTTGCCTGGAATCGGGCGGCGCCCCCCCCACGCTGTGGTCACCCGGAACCCGGAACTGAGGCGCTGGATCTGGAGACGCGAACAGCCAGTCACGACAGGGCCCTAAGAAAACTGAGAACGAGGGCTGGGCGCTGTCCCACCGCCCCCCACCCCGCCGTTGCCCCACCGCTCCACGACGGACAAGCCGCTTCCCTCCTGCGCTGAGACACGAACTTAGCCACCTGACGCCGAGGAGGACGGACGCCGGGGGGAGAGGCTGTGCCACTGGGGGTGTACTACGATCTGCGGGCTGTAGGGAGCGGGGGCTCGGGGGCCCAGAACACACACAGAGCTGCTACCGGCGGGGGAGAACCTGCTCACCTCCTGACGCCGCAGGTTAACGCGGATGGACGCTGAGACCCCACAGATCCAACACGGGGAGCACTAAGGGGGAAAGCGGACGCAGGTGGGCCGTGGGGGCTGCTGCGGGTGAGGTGGGGACCTCCCCCAGAGACGGCGCTCCACCTGTACCCCCGCCTCACACTACGAACCCAGGGGTTGCCACGCCGACGAAGCCACCGCGAAATAGCGACGCTGCCCGCAACTGCCCAGGCGCTTGATCTCTGGGTGCGTTGGAGAGGACTACCCATGCCGGCTGTCAGACGGGCCAGTGTGCTCGCCTGGGTCTCAACGGTGCGCCTCCAGTGTTTACTAAGCCCCGATATGCGCCCTGATGCAGTAATTGGCGATAGACCTGGCATGTGAACGCACCCTGCCATTAGTGTGGCCCACACTATTGCGCGCCCGGTCTACACCTAGAGACATCAGCTCATTGAAGCTGCCGACCTCCCAGACCCTTGCACATTATTCGCCTGAAGCTGCGTCCCACACTGCCCC
Source organism: Lissotriton helveticus (assembly GCF_964261635.1). Classification (NCBI taxonomy): domain Eukaryota; kingdom Metazoa; phylum Chordata; class Amphibia; order Caudata; family Salamandridae; genus Lissotriton; species Lissotriton helveticus. The sequence continues at coordinate 2,028,517,147 of NC_136067.1, forward strand.
ACCAGCGTACAAGACTTGCATTGCCACTGCGCCTGGCCCATGTCTGGAGGGGTGAAGACGCGGACCGGCACCGGAGGCACGACGTTAGAGGGGAAGATATCCAAAGCGGCGTCTAAGATGGATGCGGAGCAAGTGACGTCCAAACTGGACCATGTGCTGGCCGTCATGGAGTGACTAGAGGAATCTCTACAGCAGACCCGCTCCTCCCTGGAGACCAAGATTGATGGCGTGGCGATCGACTTAACCCACCTCAGTGCCGATCACAAGAAGCTGCAAGACCGCACCTCGACCCTGGAGGAGGCGGTGTCGACACTGGAACCCACGGTGAGCCAAGCAGACAAACATATCCGGGACCTGCTCAACCGGGTGGAATTTTTGGAGGAACGTGCTGAGTACGCAGAAGGACGGGCACGAAGAAACAACATCCGGTTAGTAGGCGTCCCGGAAAAATGGGAGGGGACGGATCCAGTTCATCGGGTAGAAGCCTGGCTACAAGACCTCTTGCTGGAGGGCGTACTGTCACCTCACTTTGTGGTGGAGCGGGCTCACCGAGTGCCCACACGACCCCTCCCAACCGGCTCCAACCCCAGGCCTCTAATTTTCTGTGTCCTTAACTACAGGGACCGCGATACGATCCAGAAAACTTGGTGACATCCGGATAGACAACGCCACCGTGATGTTTTTTCCTGACTACACAGAGCAGGTGCAAAGACAACGTCACTCTTTTCTGATAGTGAAGAGACGATTGCGACAGGCGAACCTCAAATACTCGCTGCTCTTCCCCGCCAAGTTACGAGTGGTGGCACAGAACAAAATGCACTTCTTCACTAGCCCTGAGGAGGTCGAGGCCTGGCTGGATGGAGGAGTGACTGAAGCGCCACGGAGGGCGCAAGGGACCACCACGACTACACGCATATGAGGATCAAGGCGGCGCCATAGGCGCAGAACACCCATGCCCCCCCGCACACAGGAGGTGCCGACTCGTTCTCCACCAGCGGATCTAATCCTACAGGATCAACAGGATGCGCTACGCAGGGTCACGGAGATCAGCAGCTCCCCAACACTGTCTAACGCCCCAAATGCCAGCCCGACCACATTTCCAAGCGATGATGAGGCGATCTACGGCCTGCCGGATTCCCAACGATCTACGGATCCTCCGGACGTCACGCCACAGACAGTGGACCTTCTCGGCTGAGAGGGCCCAGACGACTCTCTTTCCTTGCGACGTTGGGCTGGCGTAGTGGTGCTGGAGTTGTTCAGGCTTGCCCTGAGGTGAGCGACCTGTAATGCAGAATGCTGCGGAGGTTTCCCTGCCTGGGGCCGAGTGATGAAGAGACACAGTGAGTACCGTTTTGATATGCACACATGACTCTATCCTCAACCCTGGTAGGATCATTACCTCAACTGGGTCTGCATGCCTGCTAGAGACTTCTGCCCTGGCTCCTTTGGTGGCGAGGACTCCTTCCGAGCTCTCCCTCTGTCTTCCGACATTGGATGACCCCTCCCTCATCTCCACGCTTCCAGCATCCCGGGCCGGCGGATTCATGGGCCTGCCTGTCGGTCAAGACCTTTACTTTTTGTCCTGGGAGAGGTGACACTACTCTTGCGGACAACATTGTTCTTCAGACTATTGTTGCAAAAGCCATTAACTACCCCCTGGAACTGTATAGTTTACTATAGCTCATTTGAGTGTTTGGACGGCGACATGTTGTGCAGCCGACCTTTTGGCATTATCTATAATGTTGCCTCTACCTGGCTTTATATGTTCTTTTTTTCCCTTACCCTTAAACGCCTGTGGGGGGCACTGCATATTGTGTTGATGTTTGAAAGCGATCTGGGGCGAGGATGGGACCGGGAAGCCCGCGGGGAACTGCACCCAGAGGGCTGGACGTGGCTGGTGGGCGTGGGATTGACATGAGTGGTGATTATGGCTGAAATTCGATCGGTACCTGGAATGTCAGGGGCATGCACACACCAGCTAGACGGTATCAGATTTACTCCTATCTCAAACGTCATAAGATAAACATAGCGCTACTCCAGGAAACACATTTTAATAAAGCGGAGGTGCGCGCTCTGCACCGCAGGTGGCGCGGACAGCTCTATGCCACGGACTACTCCTCATATGCACGCGGTGCCCTATTGTGGGTCCATCCTGGGACCCCCTGGGTGGCCACAGACACGCATATAGATCCCGAGGGCAGATACGTGGCAGCTCAGGGCAGATTAGATGGACAGCAGGTGGCGCTAGTCTCCCTCTATTCCCCAAACACGGACCAAGGCAGCTTTTTTGCACGCCTCTCCACGACAATGGCAACCTGGCATGTGGCCTCGTGGATACTGGGGGGTGACTATAATTGCGTACTGGACACGACACTTGACCGCTCCTCCCCGACCCTAGTTGGTGCACAGGCGCACGGCGCCTCGAAGGCGCTGCTCGGCTGGGCCGTGCAGTGGGACCTACATGATGCTTGGCGCACTCACAACCCCACGACACAGGTGTACTCTTATTACTCTGGCGCGCACAAACTACATGTACGCCTGGACAGATTCATGGTGTCCACTGACCTCCTCCCACTAATCACTGACACACGGTACATGGGACGCACTCATTCGGGCCACAACCCACACTTTCTGACTATCGCTTGGGAACGCCCGCACCCGCCCATTCCCACCTGGCGACTCCAACCGGCGCTGTTGTTGGATGCAGCTTTCCGCGACTCCCTTCTCACGCAAGCAACCCAATATTCTGAGGAGAATTCTGGTACGGCGTCCTCTCCCCGGGTGGAGTGGGACGCCTTTAAAGTCGTGATTCGCTATCACTGTTTGGGTACGCAGGGACACATGCGGCGACAGCTGGAGGGCGATTTGACGCGTCTGGAGACCGGTCTGCTTGATCAGGAGCAAGACGCAGTCGATGGCACTGCTGACCCGCTGATGGAGGCACGTGCGGAACATACACGCCTCCTGGAGCGGCTACGTACTCTTAACTACGCTGCCCACTCGGCGCGGACACACCACCTGAGTGATCGGCCTGGCAAGTTGTTGACATGGCTGATTTCACAGGAAGACCGAATGACCCCGGTAGCAGTGATACAAGTAGACGGGACAGGCCTGCTGTACTCACAACAGCACATTCACGAAGCATTCACGACCCACTACGACGCCCTATATCGCTCCCGACTCGGCGACCCTCACCCCGACATAACTGGGTATCTTTCCCCCCTCCCAATGCCACAACTGACTACCGCACAGCAAGACGTGCTCGGAGCCTCGCTCACATCTGAAGAGCTCCGTGATGCTATCTTTAACTTATCCAATGGCAAATCCCCTGGCCCGGATGGACTGCCGGCGGAGTTTTATAAGGCTGGCTTGGACATTCTCATCCCGAGACTCCTAAAAGTATACGCTGCAGCCGCAGAAGATTCCTCTCTCCCACCCATGTTGAATGACGCCAACCTGATATCCCTACTCAAACCCGGAAGGGACGGCACACGGATGGGCTCTTATCATCCCCTTGCCCTCCTGAATACGGACTATAAAATATTTGCTTCCACACTAGCCCGGAGACTGGCCCCCCTGGTCCTACTCTTGGTGCACCATGACCAAAATGGCTTCGTTCCAGCACGCCACACCTCTTATAATATCCGCCATTTGCTCAGTGTGCAGGAATACGCCGTTCGACATTGGCCTCAAACAGGGTGTCTAGTGTTAGACCTTGAAAAAGCGTTCGACTCTGTCGAATGGCCGTACTTGGGGGCGGTAATGGAGAAGTACAAACTGGGAGGCGGCTATGAGACCATGGTTGACCTACTCTACCGCAGACCAACTGTCCGGGTCCGCACCGGCAAACTACTTTCTGACACTATCCGAGTGCAAAGAGGTACCAGACAGGGCTGCCCCCTGTCGCCCTTGCTGTTCTCCCTGGCCATGGAACCCCTGGCCATGATCCTCCGGACGGAGGGAAATGAGTGGGGAATCCCACTGGCAGATGGCCTTCATGTGGTCTCGCTGAACGCAGACGACCTGCTCTTATACGTCAGGGACCTGACTAATGTCCCAGAATCTCTAGCCGACATTTTCCGAACTTTCGAAGATATGTCGGGAAAACGGGTCAACTGGTCCAAGTCGGGAGCCTACTCCTTCAGCCCGGATATGCCTGAAAGCGACATCCGCCTAGGTGGGGAAAGGCTGCAATGGTACTCCAATACATTCCGCTATCTAGGAATCCATATCTATCGGAACCCAGCGGATGTTCTGGAGGGAAACTTGATGAGAGCGATTACTTCCATTCGAGCCCAAATCGGCTTTTGGAGGACCCTGCCCCTCAATGTGCCTAGTCGTGTGACACTAGTCAAGATTATAGTCCTACCACGGCTATTGTATTACTTCTCCAATATTTCGACATACGTCCCCAATAAAGTGTTCCGGGACCTTGAGGTCCTCATTCATGGCCTTGTCTGGAACACAGGCATGCCCCGGGTGGCACTGACTAAGCTATACATGACCACTGACTCCGGAGGCCTGGCGGTCCCCAACATGGAGCTGTACTACCTAGCGGCACAGCTACAGTGGGTCTGGGATGGCTCTGTGGTAAAAACCTAGGTGACACTGCCTCGGATACCACTATCTGGACCCAGACGCAGATGTGCGCATTATTCCACCCTCTGGCTTGGCCCGCTTGCCCTTCTCAATTGCACCTAGCGGTGGCACGCAAGTGCTTCCTTCGATGCCTGCGGCTTTCCCAGGCAACGCCGCCCTATGCCCCGATACTCGCTCTACAGGGTGCCCCGGGAGCGGCGGGAGTGTTGACAGAGGCCCAGCTGATCAGCTGGACACGGGCGGGAGTGGAGACGCTGGGCGACCTCTACGCTGACGGCGCGCTGCTTTCTTTCGCGGACCTCCCTGCAAACACGGACCTCCCAGCCGGGCAATTCCTACTACATGCGTCCATACTACACACGCTGACCGCCTCTTGGGGCGATGTGTCGGAGGAGTTGCCGATGCATCAATTTATGCAGTATCTGCATGTCATGGGCAATGGCTCCCATGTAATACACTGGCTAGCGCAGGCCCTGCTGACCCACACGCAGCCTTCCACTTTGCTGCTAAGGGAGAAGTGGGCGGCTGACAGAGGAAGGGGCTAGACTGAAAAGGAGTGGGCGATGATATTGGTGGGGCCAACTAACATCCCGCACACCCCCCGTTTCAAACTCATCCAATTTTACATCCTGCATCGAGCCTATCTCACACCCGACAAAATTAACAGATATTTCTCCACTACAGAAGCGGCCTGCCAACGCTGCTCTTTGGTGGGGGCGGATCTCCTGCATATGCTCTGGCACTGCCCCAGCATTCAAACGTACTGGGACGATGTCACAACATTGCTCACACAATGCACTGACGAACGAGTGCCGCGTACATGGGAAGCCTGTATCCTAGGACTCTACAAACGCACAAAACTGAACAAGGTACCAACACGATTTTGGGATATGGGTCTTATCACAGCCAAACGCTTACTTACCAAGCATTGGAAAGCTAGCAACCCCCGCACATCAGATACTGGCACACGTCCTTCATCAACTGGGCACGGGCGGAGAGTGCGGTGCTCCTCCGGGAGGAAACTGTAGGCCTCCGGAAGTTCCCCATTGCACAGCTCTGGGATGATCTCCTTAAATCCTTTCAACAAGCCTGCCAGGCGCAAGAGATAGCTTAAGGTGCACTGACCCACTGCTACCGTGCTGACGAGAGACATTGAGAAAAAACCACAACACCCACCTCCCCCCCCCCCCCTCTGGCCGGCGACGCACTCATGCCGACGCTAGGGGTCCTGTCTTTCACCCGCTTTGCATGCGCTTGAGCCGCGCCATACTTACGCCCATATTCTCGCTCCTGATTGCCTATATCACACGGCCCGCCGCTAATGACAGGCGGACTTCTCATCCACACCCTGCAACGCCCCCTACACACTGAGTCCTGCCTATACCCCCTTTGACACATGACCATTGTCCTGGCTGCGCACTGGACACATAATTTGGGGGCCCCTATTTGGACTTCCCACATGCCCGCGGGAGTGGCCCCGCTGCGTCCCGCCCCGAGACCACTGACCTCCTTGCTGAGACTGCAGAGACCCCCCACCCCATACCACGCTGACAGGCGTTAACGCTCTCGTACTTCCCACCCTTTATTGTTTCATTACTGTATTGGTTCATGTCTCAGTTCAATCACCGGTCACGTTCCCCGAACGGGCCTTTTATTGCTGTAGACAAAGACATACTACATGCCGTAACGATACCATGGGATGTCACGTGCCTACTGCCACAATGCACGCCTGATACGATAACATGTTACAACTTCCTACACATTTGAACTCAAGCCACGGCTGGGGCAAGTGCCCCCTCCGACACCAGAAGGCCGAACCTGAGCGCTGCCCCTTATCTCTGGCGTACACACTCACGTGCTTGCCACTGGGGGGCTCCACATACATTAAGCCGTCTGACGTCACGGTCTTGGCCGCAACAGTCATAACCTGCCGCAACCACCTACACGAACCTGCTCCCCTGCATTAGTGAGCTATACCATTATACACCTGTTCACGTCATAGCGGCATCTCCAACACAGGATGTTCACTCCTACTGTTACCTGTCCACACAATACCCACCTGCCACAACTGTTAACTGATGCTCATTGTGGATATAGATTGTCGCTCATTTGATGCAGATGCCGGAGACACATTGATGTACCTACACTAACGTGTAAAGTAAAAGAAAAATCTACTGACCTACTTGTCTACTGTGCTAAGTATTGCAATATGTCTACGTGCTCTATCCCTACTACACCGCCGGACCCCAGGGTTGTCGGCTAAATGGCTGTGTCATCTCGCTCATAGTTTCTTTGATCACCAACTTACGCTGCCGGCCCCTGTGGGTTGTAGGCTATGTGCTGTGTATAAACAAAACAAATTGTCTTGAGCAATAAAGGTCTTTAAATAAAAAAATACAAAAATAAATAAAAAATTAGCACAGAGGAGGATTTGCAAATCCTCCTGAGCGCGACCTTCATTCTGATTGGCTAGCAAACACTGCTTTGCTACATTGAAGTGAGAGCAGGTTTACATTGAAGCAAGAGCCGGAAACCTGCTCTCACTTCAACGAAGCAAAACAGAATTGCTTTTGGCCAAGGGGAGCTGCATGTTAGCAGTACCCTTTGCCCCAAATCAATGCCTGCTCCCGCAGGAGGCAGGGAGCTGGCTGGGACTGTGGGGGCATTGGGGCTCCCCCCATGGTCCCCAACTTGAGGGCCGGCCCTGGGGGATGGGGTCTCCAGGGCCAGACATGGCCCAGGAGGGGAGCCACTCTGTCCCCCTCCCATTTAATTTATTTTTGATTAAAAAAATAAATAAAACAGAAGGCTGGCCCCAGGGGATGGGGTACCCAGGGCTATAAGTGGCCTTAGGAGGGGAGTAACGGGGCCACACCCTCCCAAACAAATTCCAGGCTGGGCATGCCCTGGGAGATGGGGTTCTGGGCTCAAAAGTGGCCCAGGGGAGGGGGGCCACGTGGCCGCACTACTGGCAAAATTGAAAAAACCGAGGCCAGGCCCCAAGGGATGGGGTTCCCGGGGCCAATAGTGGCCAAGGGAAGAGGGCCCATGCGGCCCACTTCCCATTTTTTTTTTTTAACTAAAACATTGCTCAGGCCCTAGGGGATGGGGTCCCCAGGGCCCAAACAATGTTAAGAGAAGGGAGGGCACACATCCCCCCTTCTAACAAAATAAAAAGAAAACAGAAGCTGGCATCTTGCCGGAGGCCCCGCCCCCTCCCTTCACAACTCTCAAAGATGCCTCCTGGTGCGTTTTGGGTTGGGGGATGAAGTCCCCCAGCAGCTTATGGGTCCTTAGGGGTCATCTAGCCCACCAGCTCCCTCAAGAAAGCCCCACACAGTGGGATTGCTGAGAGGTGGTCAGAGGCCACGCCCCTTTTTACACCACTCTGCAAACGCACCTCATGGCACATTGCTGGTGGGGCGATGAGGTCCTCTTATGTCCTTAGGACCTCATGACTAAAGTGGAATTGATCCCCAGAGGAGCAGTGCACTTGGAGTCGTGTTTGCAGAGTAGTATAAAAAGGGGAAGTGGCCTTTGAGTATTCTCAGCAATTCAGCTGTAAGGGGCTTACTGGAGGTAACAGGAGGGCTACTTGGCCCCCAGGGACCCTCAAGAGGCAAGGGGACTTCACCCCCCAACCAAGAGAATGCAAGGAGCTGTGTTTGCAGAGTGGTGGACAAAGGGGGCGTGGCCTGTGTCCACTCAGCAATCCCACTGTGTGGGGCTTACTGGATGTAACAGGTAGGCTAGTGGCCCATAAGGACCCCAGCAGCAATGTGGACTTTAATCCTCATGCAAGAGCATGCCAGGGAGCTTAGCAATACTGCTGTGTGGGCCTTACTGGAGGTAACAGGAGGGGTAGTTGGCCCCCAAGGGTGTCATTGGGGGCCAACTACCTCTCTTGTTACTTTCACTAAGTCCCACACAGTGGGATTGCTAACAGGTCTTCGGAGGCCACGCCCCCCTTTCTCCACCACTCTGCAAACAAACCCCCTGGCACAGTACTGGTTGGGGGATGAAGTCCACTTTACTCCTGAAGGACTTTGGGGCCCAAGAAGCCCTTCTGGTACCTCCAGTAAGTCCTACATAGCGGAATTCCTGAGTGCTCGTAGTGGCCCAGCCCCTTTCTGAACCACTCTGCAAACGCGACTACCAGTTACAGAAGCATTTGAAATGTAAAGGATCTTGTATTTGCAAGAGTTAGAGCTATTGGCGTTGTAAATATAAAATATTTTTACTAATATTTTTTGGAGTGAAGTGGAATTATGTGGTAGAAAATATATGGTATTTAGTGTATAGGAATTATATGATATTTAGTGTATAGGAATTAAGTTGTAGGGATTATGTGTTATGGAGAGTAATTATGTGGTATAGTAGTCTGTGTGGTGGAGTGGTAACCTCATGTTTAGTCTTCCTCGTTCTAAATTATGAACTCTAAAAAAAGAGGGAATCACCGAGGAGCACTTCTGGACCTAGTCAGAGGTATGAGCAGGGCCACTGGAATTATGCGACTGTTTGGCTGCACTGACTTTTGCACAATTATACATTTTCTGCATTAGCCACACAATCCATCATCTGCTGCTTAATCTGCAGATTTGAACAAAAAAAGCCTAGTTTCTAGCTGAAACGTTACCAAAAATGCAGTGACAAGTGTTACAACATGGTGGAAGGCCCTTTGCAAATCTAGAATGGTCACCTGTTACTTATTGCTAAATGTGGGTGTTAAATTGGTACTAATGGTGTGCAAACCCTCTTGCTTCTTTCTGCGCCTCTCTTGCCACTTTCTGCATTTCTGTTGCTTCTTTCTGCAACTTTCTTTTTTTTCTGCATTTCTTTTGCCTCTTCTCATTTCTTCCACTTTCTGCACCTCTCTTGCCACTTTCTACACCTCTCTTGCCTCTTTCTGCACCTGTTGCCTCTTTCTCCACCTCCCTTACTTCTTCCTGTACCCCGCTTGCCTCTTTCTGCAACCCTGTTCCCTTTTTCTGTACTTCTCCTGCCAGTTTTTGCACCTCTTGTGCCTCTTTCTACACTCGTCTTGGCTCTTTCTGCACCTTTGTCGTTTCTTTCTGCACTTTTCTTACCTCTTTCTGCACCTGTGTTACCTCTTTCTGTACCCCTCTTGCCTCTTTGTGCACCTCTCTAAACTCTTTCTGCAACCCTCGTGACTCTTTTTGCAGCTCTGTTGGCTCTTTCTGCACCTCTTTTGCATTGTTCTGCACTTCACTTGCCTCTTTCTGTACTCCTCGTGACTCTTTTTGAACCTCTGTTGGGTCTTTTGCATTGCTCTTGCTTCTTTCTGCACCTCTCTTGCTTCTTTCTGCACCCCTCTTGCCTCTTTATGCACCCCTTTTATCTGTTTATGCACCTCTCTTGTTTCTGTCTGCACCCCTGTTCCCTCTTTCTGGACCTCTTTTGCCTGTTTCTGCAACTCTCTTGACTCCTTCTGTACCTCTGTTGCTTCTTTCTGCACTTCTCTTGCCTCTTGCTGCACCCCTGTTATGTAAATTGAAATTGTAAATTGATACTTGTATAGCGCACTACTCACCCGCAAGGGTCTCAAGGCGCTTGTACGAATACCGCTGTGGAACCCATCCTGGCTTTCCCTGTGAGGTGTCCACTCCTGGGCACCCACAAGGTGGAGGCCAGGCATCCTTAGCGTTGTGGGGGCCGTTGTGGAGATTAAGAAAGCTATTGCCCAGAGTTGCAGAGTGGGACTCCATGATTGGAATAGGCACTGAGGCGAGAATTATCAGGTCTGTGGAATTTTTTAGCTCAAGACCCGCCGAGGCGGGGAATTGAACCCTGGTCCCGGGCTAGACCTCTGCATCAGGGTCTGCCGCTCTAACCATTGAGCCACACTTCTCCACACTTCATTCCGTACTTCCCATGCTTCTCTCTGCACCTGTCTTGCTTCTTTCTGCACCCGTTGTCTCTTTCTGCACTTGTCTTCCCTCTTTCTGCACCTCTATTGCCCCTTTCTGCATCTCACTTGCCTCTTTTTGCACTACTCTTTCCTCCTGCACCTATTGCTTCTTTTTTACACTTCCCTTCCTCTTTCTGCACCTGTGTAGCTTCCTTTGCTTCTTTCTGCATTTCTCTTGCTTCTTTCGATACTTCTGTTGCTTCTTGTTGCACCCCCCTTGCCTCTTTTTATACCCTTCTTCCGCATTCTATACCTCTCTTCCCTCTTTCTGCTCCTCTCTTTCCTGTTTCTGTAAGTCTCTTGCCTTTTTCTGCACTTCTCTTGCCTCTTTCTTCACCCTCTTGCCTCTTTCTGCACCACTCTTGGTTGTTTGTGTACTGCTCTTGTTTCTTTCTGCACCTGTCCTGCAAATTTCTGCTGCACCCCTCTTGCCTCTTTCTGTACCCATCTTCTCTCTTTATGCATCTCTCTTGCCTCTTCCTGTACCCCTCTTGCATCGTTCTGCACCTCTGTTCCTTCCTTCTGCACTTCTTTTGCCTTTTTCTGCACCTCTCTTGCCTCTTTCTGCACCTCTGTTGCTTCTTTCTACACCTCTCTTGCTTCTTTCTCCACCCCTCATGCCTCTTTCTGCATGCTTCTTCCCTTTTCTTGCACGTCTCTTGGTTCTTTCTGCATGTCTCTTGCCTCTTTCGGCACCCCTCTTGCCTCTTTCTGTACCTCTTTTGCTTCTTTCTGCACTTCTCTTACGTCTTTATGCACCTCTCGCCTCTTTCTGCACCTCGGTTGGTTCTTTATGCACTGTTCCTGCTTCTTTCTGCACTGTTCCTGCTTCTTTCTGCACCTCTGTTTTCTTTCTGCACTTCTCTTGCTTTTTTTCTACACCTCTCTTGCTTCTTTCTGCACCCAACTTGCCTCTTTCTGTAACCTTCTTTCTTCTTTGTGCACCTCTCTTCCCTCTTTGTGCACCGCTATTCCCTCTTTCTGGACCCCTCCAGCCTCTTTCCACATCTCTTTTGCTTATTTCTGCTCTTCTTTTGCCTCTTTCTGTACCCCTCTTGCCTCCTTCTGTACCGGTTGTTTCTTACTGCACTGCTCTTGCTTCTTTCTGCACCTATCTTGCAAATTTCTGCACCCCTCTTGCAGTACCACTCTTCTCTCTTTCTGCACCTCTTCTGCCTCTTTCTGCACCTCTTCTGTCTCTTTCTGCACCCCTGCTGCCTCTTTCTGGCCCTATACATGTACTAGGGCCTTACAGGGGAGGTCATGCTAATCACTGGGGTACCCCAACCCATAGAGTACCCTAGTGTATGTTGGTGTTTTCACTGTATTCTAAGTGTCTTTCAGCAAAGCAGTAGCTCCGGGCCTGCTTAAGCACAGCCCAGGGTCAGTCAGAGTCAGTTAACACCAGTACCAGTCGGCAGAAGGTTGGGGGTTGCCCAGGGCACAGGATGACTTTGCAACAAGGCCTCTTTCTGCACCTCTGTTGGTTATTTCTGCATATCTCTTGCTTCTTTCTGCACCTTTCTTCCTCTTTCTGGACTTCTGTTGCCTCTTTCTGTATTTGTCTTGTTTCTTTCTGTGCCTTTCTTCCTCTTTCTGCACATGTTCTACCTCTGTAGGCATAGTTAGAAATTAGCATTTAAAAAACCTTAGAAATTCACAGAAAAAAACACAGGTTTCAGGGACGTTATAGTTAGAAATTGTCATTTAAAAAACCTTAGAAATTCAGTGAGAATTCCACAGATTTCAGGGATGTTATAGTTAGAAATTAGCATTTACAAAAACCTTTGAAATTCACTGAAAAACCACAGGTTTCAGTGACGTTATAGTTAGAAATTAGCATTTGAAAAACCTTAGAAATTCACTGAAAAAAACACAGGTTTCAGGGACGTTATTGTTTGTTGGAAATTTTACTCGTACAGAACCAGAGAAATTCAGCCGTTATAGTTAGCTGACCTAACTATAACTTGCGCCCACGCAATGCACTGTTGATGACATCACATATTACATCATTCATGACTAGGTCAGTGACATCACTGATGACATCTTAAATGACATCACTGATGACATCATCAATGTGATAATCTGATGCACCTCCTCACACCCGAATATAACCTTTGCTACACCCACTCTAAAATACAGACTACCATTTTCGAAGCCATAGACACACCAATACCAGTTACTACATACCTGCTCTGATACACCTATACAGACACTCGCACATCACCACTTATCCATAGAGTTACTCACACACCAAGTCAGTCATGCAAAGAATCAATCACACTCCCATTTCCTCACCTATTCAGTTATACACACACACCACCTCACTTATTCACATAGATACTAACACATACTTACTCTCTTATACAATCACTGATACAAGCACACACTCATCCATGACTGACTAGGTGTGTGAGTAACTATGTGGATGAGTGGCAATGCGTGAGTGTCCGTATAGGTATATGAGTGCATATGATAGTGCTGTATTGATGAGTGACTGCATTTATCAGTGACTGTGTGGGTGAATGAGTGGATGTGCTGTAGACCTAGGAATCAGTGAACAGGTATGTAGTAACTGGTGTAGGTGTGTCTATGGTTTTGAAAATGGTGGTCTGTATTTTAGAGTGGGTGTATCAAAGGTTATATTAGGGTGGGAGGAGGTGCATCAGATTATCACATGGCTGTCATCAGTGATGTCACTGACCATGTCATGAATGATGTAATATGTGATGTCATCAGCAGTGCATTGCATGGGCGCGAGGATTTTTTTGTACTTGAAATAATAATTTTTTCTGTACGCTAAGTCAACTGTGTAATCAGCCAGCCACCTGCTGGGGGAGGGTGTTGCGCATTCTCCCTCCCCAAGTCACTATTTGCATCGGGGCCTTTGTTTTTAAAAAGGGGATAATTCCTCCTTCCTAAGCCATTATTGGGCCCAAAAAATACAAGATATGGGGGGGGGGGGTAGCCTCCTTCCCTGAGCCTTAAGAGGCCCTATGGACCCCATCCCTTAGGGTCAAATACCTTAACATTTTTAACATTTGGGAAGGGGGCACGTGGACCCTCCTCTTCCAGCCCAAATGGGCCCCAGGAGCCACATACAAAGGCCATACTTTAATTATAGATGAGGGGAGCTCGTAGGACCCGCCTCGAGTCCTAAGAGGCCCCAGGTACACCATCCCCAGGGCCAAATACCTTTACATTAGGGTAAGGGGGCAGATGGCCCTGGAGCCTTGCAAGGCTCAAGCAGGGGGTCCTTGCACCCCTTCCTCTCTATTTATTGGTTGGTCCCCCAGGGCCCATTTGGGTTTGGGGAGGGGGTCTTGGACCCCCGCCCCTAAAATAAAGCTTTTTGACCCAGGGAATGTTGTCCCTAAGGCCCATTTGGTCTCAAGAGGGAGGCCATAAGCCCCCATACAAACAAAAAGTTTGTCCCCAGAGAGTGGGGTCCCCTGGGCCACTAAAAGCTATCAGCCTTATTCATCAACGGGCCGTTTTGCGAGCCCCTAATAGCGAATCATAGCGAATCGCTATTAAGGACTCGCAAAACGGTATTCATGTAGGAATTGCTAAATAAATAGCGATTCCTACACATTCCTTATTTGCGAGTAGCAAATTGCTAATCGCAAATAAGGAATAACTCCCCATTCATTCCTATGGGCCAAAAGGCCCATAGGAATGAATGGGGAGTATTCCTTATTTGCGATTAGCAATTTGCTACTCGCAAATAAGATAGCGATTTAAAGGGTGCCAGGGGTGTCCAAAGGACACCCTGTAGCACCCCTTAAATGCAAATTGAAACTGGTGTTGCGCACACACAATGCATTTTTCTAAGTTTTTCTAAGTTTTTGCTATTTACCGAGAGGTCTGACTTCTCGGTAAATAGCGGCCCGAAATTGCGAATTAGCAATTTAAAAATGGTTGATGAATTGCATTTAAGGAATCTCAAATAGAGATTCCTTAAATGTAATTCCTCGCAATTTAGCGAATTAGCAATTACCGATTTTTGCATTTGGGATGATGAATCCCAAATGCAAAAATTGCGCTCGCAATGGGCCAGATTCTCAGAATTTGATGCGAGCGCAATTCGGCTTGATGAATCAGGCTGTTTGGGAGTGGGACTGTGCAAACCCTCCCCTTTTTCTTAAAAGATGGGCCTTGGCAATGGGGTCAAAATGGGTCAGGGAGGTGTGCCCCATTCAGGTCCCCTCCAAAAAGTTTGGTTTAAAAAACCTATGGGTACATCTGGGATCCCCCACAAGGACAATGGGGGCAGAACCCAACTGCCTGAAATACCTGGGGGTGTATATATACCACGCGGCAACAGATATACTGGAAGGAAATATAGGTCGGGCTATAGGAGCCCTAAAGAGTAGCATGACCTTTTGGGCCACTCTTCCTCTGTCAATGACGGGCCGAACAGCACTGTTAAAAATGATAGCACTTCCCAGGTTCCTCTACTACTTCATAACATTGCCGATATCGATACCTAACTCGATCTTTCGGCTGCTGAAGTCATTAATGATATCTTTCCTCTAGGGCACGGGACGAAGCAGAGTAGCGCAATCAACACTCATGAGGCCTAAAGTCGAGGGGGGGTTAGCGATGCCGGATTTCGAATTATATTACTTGGCAGCCCAACTACAAACACTAACACAAGAAGTAGCGAGAGTGTTTAGAGGCCCGGAACACAAGCAAAATGAGGGAATCCCCCGCCATGTCCTCTCTTTTATAGCCCTTCAACAGAAACTTTACCTTAAGGATCTGATGTTAGAAGAAAATACGCTGCAACTGTGCTGGAACCGCTCCCAACGTAAGGCAGGGGTGTTGCACCCATATGCACCAGAAATTCCCCTTGGAATGGTGACAGCGCTACCACACGGGGGTGACTGGTCGCACTTACAAATCTGGGAGGAAGTGGGAATCCAAGTGTTGGGGGATCTGTTTGAAGATGAAGCAATAATACCTTATCAAGTACTACAGGAACGGTTTGAGCTGCCGAGAGGTGACTTCCTACTACATGCAGCAGTGATAAGAGCGATGCAGGCATACTGGCAAGAAGGGCTGATGGAGCCTAAGACGACGAGAGCCTGTCAGTATGTTATGCTAGCGGCAGGCACTTATAAAGCGGTTACATGTCTATACTCCAGAATGCTTAACGAATCACTACTACCTTTAGACACTTTGAAAGGGAAATGGGAGATGGATGTGGGGAAAGATATACCTGAAGCGGCGTGGGCGCAGATAGTGCGGAGGGCCTGGAAGAGCACAAGAAACGTCAGGTTTCAACTGGTACACTTCTATATTCTCCATCGGGCATATTTAACGCCAGGAAAAGTGAAGAAGTTTTTTAAGGTAGCAGATGCAGCGTGCCCTAGATGCAAGAGAGCAGGGGTGGAATTAGCGCATATGTTCTGGTCCTGTCCAGAGGTAATTCAATACTGGAGGGAGGTAGGGGGCATTTTGAATACGATAACGAACAGGCGGCTTGACTTTGACATGGCTGTCAGCATATTGCACTGGTTCCCGCATACATCCAAGAATAAGATCACTAGTAAATTTGTGGACATGGGACTAGTACTAGCGAAGCGCGAAATCACTAAGCACTGGAAAGCGACAGTGGGACCCAGCAGGCATAGATGGAAGAATGAATTTCTTAAATGGGCTAGCAGTGAAAGCACATTACGATATCAGCAGGCGCGCAGACTAAACAATGATAAACTTATAGAATCTGCGACTGCATGGGAAACACTAGGACAGGCTTTGAGGGATCATGAGATAGAGGGCAATAGCGTTGAATAGATGGCTAATAGAAATTGGATTACAAACCATGACAGGGCATCAAGTTAGAAGACACATGATCTCTCCTGTGCGACTCTACACAGATGGTTGAAAATATGTATAGACGTCAGTGACGGGTTTGGGGAGGGGGGAGGAGGGATTGGGACATAGATAAGAGTAGGTTGAGGAATGTATAAATGTAGACATTGTTTGTACAATCTGTTATATTTCGTTCCAAGTCACATTGGGATAAGATAATCTATGTTTTGTAATAGTCAAAGTATGTTATATATGGAAAACTAATAAAATACGTTTATAAAAATATATGTATTAAAAAAAAAAAGGACAATGGGGGCAGGGCATCCCTACCCTACCACTTTGTACGTTTTAAAAAAAATTACATTGCACAACAGGGGACTAAGTCCCCGAGTCCGGTAGTGGCTGCCAACAACATTTTTATTTATGTTGCAGTCAGCCAAAAAGAGACTTGCTCCCGTGGGAGCAAGTTGGCCCACGGGTGAGAAAAGCTCCTGGGCAAATCTGGGCAGAAGTAGGATTGCAGATGTTCTCCATCGGTCAACACACTTTCTTGACAGGTCCAAATTAAAATGTATATTCTGGAATTGCTCCAGCTTTTGGCACCATGTACTTGGAGGACCAAGAGGTAGCATTATAAGAACTGCTGAGCAGGTGATTCTTCCCTGAACAACCCAGTACACACATCTTGAAAAGGTAAGGGACCTTATTGAAAATGCATGGCTGGTCATTTCTGGAGGGACTTAGCTGTGTCTGTAGGCCGGACCACTGCGCCCAAGCCCTAAGACTACAGGCGACTCAGGTTGCTAAAATACACCTGTGAAAAAGGGTAAGATGTTTTGTAATTGCAAAGATGGTTCTAGATTCTAAGTGCTACATTTAAAGTGCTAGCCTTAGAGGACTAGATTCACAGTGCTAAGTTCAACACAACAGCTCTTCAAAGAGTTGTACTACAGTTAACGGACCATCCAGCATAATATTTCCGCTTCCCATGTCTCATGTTACTTCAATCTCTGTCTAAGGTTCCAAAGTGAACAAGCAAAAACGTATGTCTGTCTTTAAAGACACGGTTTTTGTATCTTGATTACCAGACAGCATGACTAGTCTGGTTGCGGAAGACCTGTTAGAGCCCCCCCCCGCTTTGCTTACCATTATTTGGTTTTATTGTCACTCTCACTAATTGTTTCTTATTTCATGCCTTGCTGTTCTTGTGTTTGATCCTCCCCTGTGACATACCGTCTTTACTGTTCTTTTGATTGGTTGACTTGATGTATCCACTCTCTTTTAGGGAGCTACTTTATTTTGGTTAGGCAGTCCATGAGAGTGCATGTGTCTTCCAGCTTTCTCCAGCGAAGCACACCACTAAATACTTGCCCTCGCCACAATCTGTCTTGCTGTCTCTCTCATGTATTGAAAGCAGTGCTTAAGACTGTAGAGTCTTGATTACACCTCATGACACCTCGTGCCTTTTTCATCTACTGCCTTGCTTGCCCTTCAAGCTCAGTCTAGCAGGTTCTTTGCTTTGATGCTTTATCCCTTTGTCACTTTTTTCCATCTTTTACTGACTCATCCTTTCCTCTATTTCTGCATTCTCTCTATAGTTCTGGGATGAAGTCTGATGAGGAAAAATACGACCCAGTCCCCAAAAGAGAGTGCAGGTGAGCCCCATCTGCAACAACCAGTTCGAATTAAGCACTTCCTGAGAGGTCTTTCTATCTCTCTCTTTCAAATGTTTCTCCTCAACACACATTCCTGCACTCCATGTTGGTTTCTCCCTGTGTGCTTCTCCCCCTCCCTTGCATTACTCTCTCCCACGTGTGCTGCTTTCCCGCTTCACCAAGCACTCTCACAATCGTGTTAAAATACATTATAGGAGGGCAGAGTGCATGAGAGGGGCTTAAGAGGCAGTGTAAAGGGAGAGCAATGCTGTTTGGCAGGGGCACTAAGTGAGAGTAAACAATATTTTGTAAAATAAACATTTTTGAAGACTATCAAAACAGAGAGAGGGAGAGAGTGTGTGAGTGTGCATTTTTTTCTGTCTGTATGTACAAATCAGAAAGACACCTCACCACATCCGACTAAAATCACCTGTACCCAACTATTTACCAGAACATACGTTTTATGGGGGGCATGAAACACCCCAAACATCACTCCCTGAAGCTACACTTTAGCATTTGTTGGGACAATATTAATAAATATAAGGCACTTAATAATGAGCACCAGATAAGAACACATTTTTAGGCAGAGGGAGATGAAGTGCTTTGCCCAGAATCACAGGATGTTGAGCAGACGCAGAGACTTGTACCTGGTTCCCCAGCACCGAAGCCGTCTGCTCTGGTCATTGCACCACATCATCTCTTCACTTTCATGGCTAGTAGTTGGTTCTGTTTTAGGCAGCGCTAACAGGAGAAATGGGCTGGTGCAAGCTGCCTCCTGACAAGAGCTTCAGCACTTTTTTTTTTACAAATTAACCACTAGTACCAACATGCCTGGACAGTATGCACCCCCTCCACCTACCTGCTGGACGCCTGGACCAGCCTGATAGCTCTGACATCCAGAATGATTTGCTGCTGCCATTTACTGACAAATGTCTACGTTTTGGTTCAGATAGCGACGCTGCTTGTAAAGGGTACTTGGTCAGGCTTCTTGCAAAACCCCCGTTAAGCCCCCCCACCCCCATCTTCATCCTACTTAGAGCAGGGGCGGCTCTAGGCTCATGGCAGCCCTGGGCAGGGAGCGTAGGGGGCCCCAGAAGAGGGGGGGCTCAATGTGAAAGGCTGAGTGTGGCCTAAAATACGTGCGCCTACTCACAATTATTACTGGTACTGGCAAAGGTTAAAATGGCTAGGTAGGGGCAACATGATTTATACCAAACGCGGGGCGTGCTCGCGTTTCATAAATGCTGGCAATGGTTAAACAGTCAAACATGGTAATTGTATGCAGGGAAGGGGACTCCTGAGTTAGAGAAAGTTCCCCGCCCGGCAAAGGTTTACAAAAATGGGCACATGATGTTGCGGTATAATTTAAAGGCGGGGGGCGAACGCCTCCTGATTAATGAGAGAGGTGGGGGCAGTAGGCCATCTTCTAATCCTCAGACGGGACACGCAGGGTATCGTGCAGCAAAAAGAATCTGTAAAAACCCGGTTCAGCTATGGGTGTGTGCCTTGTCTGGCGCAGCGTAGGACAAATGAAGAAGAGGGGTATCGAGCAGCAAGCTCGCTTACCTAACAATGCCGGCCGTAGCTCAGGATTTAGAAAACGCTGGTGCCGGTTGAGGAGCCGAAATATAATTGGTGTGTGCGCGAGGACGCATGAACGTGCGAAGTCTTAATTTCTCACACTTAGGCAGAGTCAGCACAAGACTAAAGTATTGGCATGGCGGCCCTGTGAAGGTGCACAGCTTGCACATGCCTAAAGCCGGCCCTGCTTAGAGGACTGCTCAAGGCCATAATACAGCTGTTAAAAAGAGAGGTGGGAGAGCCAACACTTTAACAGGGAGAGTCGAGTTAAATCTGGCTCTGATCTCAGAGCAGTGCATGAGCAGAGACTCTACAAAATATGCTCTGCTAAGCAGTGTGGGCTGCTCATACATCTCAAGGCATTCAGCTCTGTCTGTAAAAGGGAAGCGACAGTGTTTAATGTGTGCCGGTGTTTGCAGCTGGCGGGCACCGGTGCTCATTTTGGTGACACGGACTTGCCTTACAGCAAGAGAGAGGCATGAAGGGAAAGATAAGGAGGAAGAGAAAGCTAGAAAAATACAAAAAGAAAGCTAAGAACGCACAGGAGTGAGGACGAGAGACAAAGTGGGTGGTGAGTAGAAGAAGCGTGAGGGAGAGTCAGTACCTATTGCAGAGCGCGGTTTCCGTTAAGCGGGGGCCGCACTCATTATTAAAGTTAAAAACCAAAACATTTTTACAGAGCGCGGCGCCTGAGGCAGGCGCCGTGCTCAGTATTCAAGTTTAAAAAAATAAAAAAATAAACAGATTGCGGTGTCCCTGAAGCGGGCGCCACACTCAACAGCAAAGTTTTTTAAAACAATGTGAACTGAGCGCGAGGTCCCTAAAGCGGAAGCTGCGCTGAGAATGCACATTAGAGTGGCAAAGCGCTCTATAAGAAAAGCGGCTGCCATTGTCCCCACCAGTGTCATTAAACAAAATAGTGCTCGCCCACTTATAATGCAGACAGTATAACAAGGCATGTAAAAGGTCCAGGCCTAGATGTATCAAGCCTTTTGCGACTCGCAAAGGCCGAAATTTGCAGAATTTCGGCCTTTGCGAGTCGCAAAAGGCTTTTTTGCATATTTTGAAATGTATGAAAAAATCGCAAAATAAGGAAGCGCAAAAATTTGCGATTCCTTATTTTGCCATAGCATTTAAGGAATTGCAATTTTGCGATTCCTTAAATGCTATGTATGTAGCATTTTTAAATTGCGAATTTTGTTTAAGAAATCGCAAATTAACACCAACTTGTTTGATGTTAATTTGCGAATTCTTTTAAAAATGCACAATTTGGCATTTTTTAAGGTGGCATGTGACGCACCCACATGCCCATAGGGCATGTATGTGCGCCATATGCACACACATGTACATTTCATGGGTGCAGTAGGGTGTCTTTGAGACACCCCTGCACCCGTGAAATAATTCTCAAATTGCGATTAGCAAATTGCGAATCCGCAATTTGAGAATTATTTCACAATCATTCCTATGGGCTTTCTGGCCCATAGGAATGCATGGGAAATTATTCCTTATTTGTGAATTCGCAAAATGCGAATTCGCAAATAAAGACTAAGGAATCGCAAAAAATTAGCTATTTTTTTACATACATTCCATTTTGCGAATTCTAAATAGCGATTCGCTAAAAATCGCTATTTAGGAATCGCAAAATGGAATCTTGATACATCTGCCCCCCAGTCGGGTTATGGGTGGTAACAAATGCAGACAAGGCAGTAACAAGGAGGGAATTACAAGCCTATTTACGAATCATAAGCCAGCATTTGCGAAGGACAATGACACAGGCTAATGACAAATGTGGGCGGAGCTTCCAGCACATACTCAAATGCAGCATGCCTCGCAGCGCATGCCCTGCCACTAGGCTCGACGTAAAAAATCAGCGCCTCAGGCTGAGCCAGCGCAGACAGTCAGAGAGGACCTCTCTTGTCCTAAGACGCGACAATGAGGAGAAATAGAAGGTATTCATAAATGCAGTGTGCAGTTGGCGGTACCGAGATGTCTGGACAGTACACGCCTGCACCAGCCGGTGGCTCTGATCACCAGAATGATTTGCAGCTGACATTTACTGACACGTTTCTGTTTCGGTTCGTGTAGCGAAAACGCTTGTTAAGGGCACTTAGTCAGGCTTCTTGGAGACACCTCCGTTATGGCCCCCCAGTCATTTTCATCCTACTTAAATTATTGCTCAAGCCCATAATACAAATGTTAAAAATAGTGGTGGGCGTGCCAACACTTTAACAGTATGAGCCGAGTCGAGGGTCTGGCTCGGATCTCAGAGCAGTGCACAAGCCGAGCCCTGAAAATATTTGCTACGTAAAACATACGACAAACATAACGTAAAATATAGGAAAGTCTATTCTAAAATTTAAAAAAGTGGATTCCAGTAAAATATGAAAGCGTGGGGATTAATTGGGCGTATATATTATAGCACTGCACTCAGTGCACTGATAAGTACTAATTAAAAAAGATCATTTTGTACAACGTAAAAACCAAGCCTCCCTTCTCCAACGAAAGAAATCATAAGAAGGGAAAACTAAAGTGCAGACAGACAGTGACGTAGTACAGGAGAGAAGGAGTCTGGCGCCGTGGGTTGTATAAGGAAGAAGGGGTCACCTCGAGTGGAGTCTGACCTCCGGCTCTGGCCCGCTGCTGTGTCCACGTCTGACCACCGTTTCCTGTACCCGCAGCACCCACGGGAGTCTGACCACCGCCTCCGGTATCCGCAGCACCCACGGGAGTCTGACCACCGGCTCCAGTACCCGCTGCACCCACGGGAGTCTGACCTCCGGCTCCGGTACCCGCTGCACCCACGGGAGTCTGACCTCCGGCTCCGGTACCCGCTGCACCCACGGGAGTCTGACCACCGGCTCCGGTACCCGCGGCACCCACGGGAGTCTGACCACCGACAGCTGCAGTTGCTTCTAGGGGGTTTCAGACACAGACCTCTCCCCTTTTATACCCCGCAGATTACACATTTTACTTTCACTTTCGCCCGGTACCTTTAGGTTTCGCTATGACTCGTGTTTTCCTTCGCTCTGTGGAACATTCACATTTCTTAGCATAACCTTCACATGGAAATAACCCGCAGGGTGACCTGGTCCACAGTGCCAGGGGGCGCGCGCCTCCATTTCTTCACTGCTCTGGGGTGAAGGTCTCTCCTTCGTCAATCCCTTTGGAAAGGGAGATGGGAATTGTTTCAAGGACCCTAGAATGAAACGACCACCCTCTCCCAGTTTATATTTTAACATTTATTTTACTGCCTTTGTTTTGTGTATTTCAGTATGGTTTGGGCACGTTAAATCTCCAAAGAAAACAAAGCTCAGCTTCTGGCATTTACCTGTAAAGATTCGTCTTTCTGATCACTGAGCTCCCACTGCAACCTATGACATCCAACTGAGCTCCTGCTGGAACCTATGGCACCCAACTGAGCTCCCACTGCAACCTATGACACCCAACTGAGCTCCTGCTGGAACCTATGACACCCAACTGAGCTCCCACTGCAACCTATGACACCCAACTGAGCTCCTGCTGGAAGCTATGACACCCAACTGAGCTCCTGCTGGCAACCATGACACCCACCTGAGCTCCCACTGCAACCTATGACACCCAACTGAGCTCCTGCTGGAAGCTATGACACCCAACTGAGCTCCTGCTGGAAGCTATGACACCCAACTGAGCTCCCACTGCAACCTATGACACCCAACTGAGCTCCTGCTGGCAACCATGACACCCACCTGAGCTCCCACTGCAACCTATGACACCCAACTGAGCTCCTGCTGGAAGCTATGACACCCAACTGAGCTCCTGCTGGAAGCTATGACACCCAACTGAGCTCCAGCTTGAACCTATGACACCCAACTGAGGTCCAGCTGGAACCTATGACATCCAACTGAGCTCCAGCTAGAACTTATGACACCCAACTGAGCTCCCGCTGGAACCTATGACACCCAACTGAGCTCCCACCGCAACTTATGACACCCATCTGAACTCCTGCTGGCACCCATGACACCCAACTGACCTCCCGCTGGTACCCATGTCACCCTACTGAACTCCAGCTGGCACCCATGACACCCAACTGAGCTCCCACTGGCACCCATGACACCCAATTGAGCTCCCGCTGGAACTTATGACACTCAACTGAGCTCCCACTGGCACCCATGACACCCAACTGACCTCCCGCTGGCACCCATGACACCCAACTGAGCTCCCGTTTGCACCCATGACACCTAACTGAGCTCCCGCTGGCACCCATGACACTCAACTGAGCTCCCGCTGGCACCCATGACACCCAACTGAGTTCCCGCTTTCACCCACGACACTCAACTGAGCTCCCGCTTGCACCCATGACACCCAACTCAGCTCCCACTGGAACCCATGACACCCAACTGAGCTCCCACTGGCACCCATGACTCAACTGAGCTCCAGCTGGCACCCATGACACCCAACTCAGCTCCCACTGGCACCCATGACACCCAACTGACCTCCCGCTGGCACCCATGACACCCAACTGAGCTCCCGTTTGCACCCATGACACCTAACTGAGCTCCCGCTGGCACCCATGACACTCAACTGAGCTCCCGCTGGCACCCATGACACCCAACTGAGTTCCCGCTTTCACCCATGACACTCAACTGAGCTCCCGCTTGCACCCATGACACCCAACTCAGCTCCCACTGGCACCCATGACACCCAACTGAGCTCCCACTGGCACCCATGACACCCAATTGAGCTCCCGCTGGAACTTATGACACTCAACTGAGCTCCCACTGGCACCCATGACACCCAACTGACCTCCCGCTGGCACCCATGACACCCAACTGAGCTCCCGTTTGCACCCATAACACCTAACTGAGCTCCCGCTGGCACCCATGACACTCAACTGAGCTCCCGCTGGCACCCATGACACCCAACTGAGTTCCCGCTTTCACCCATGACACTCAACTGAGCTCCCACTGGCACCCATGACTCAACTGAGCTCCAGCTGGCCCCCATGATACCCAACTGAGCTCCCGCTGGCACCTATGACACCCAACTGAGCTCCCATTGGCACCCATGACACCCAACACACCCATGACACCTAACCAAGCTCCAGCTGGCACCCATGACACCCACCTGAGCTCCTGATGGCACCCATGACACCTAACTGAGCTCCTGCTGGCACCTATGACACCCACCTGAGCTCCTGCTGGCACCCATGACACCCACCTGAGCTCCTGCTGGCACCCATGACTCAACTGAGCTCCCGCTGGCACCCATGACACCCACCTGAGCTCCTGCTGGCACCCATGACTCAACTGAGCTCCTGCTGGCAACCATGACACCCACCTGAGCTCCCGCTGGCACCCATGACACCCACCTGAGCTCCTGCTGGCACCCATGACTCAACTGAGCTCCTGCTGGCAACCATGACACCCACCTGAGCTCCCGCTGGCACCCATGACTCAACTGAGTTCCTGCTGGCAACATGACACCCAACTGAGCTCCCGCTGGCACCCATGACACCCAACTGAGCTCCCGCTGGCACCCATGACACCGAACTGAGCTCCCGCTGGCACTAATGACACCCAACTGAGCTCCCGCTCGCACTCAAGGCACCCAACTGAGATCCCGCTCGCACTCAAGGCACCCAACTGAGATCCCGCTGGCACCACAGTGAGCTCTTGCTGGTACTCCACTAGGCTGCTGTTAATACTGCACTGACCTGATGGTACTGCTCCAAGCTCCTGCTCACACAGCACTGAGCTCCGATTGAGCTCTAAATGGGGCTGTGCTGTGTTTCCGTTCACAGCACCCTGAGCTTCTGCAGATACCACCTGAGCTCCTGCTGGTATCACAGTAAACCCCTGCACGCGCCCCACAGCTCTTCCTGATACCCCTACTTAGCTTCTGCTGATACTCCCTCCTGCTGATACTCCCTCTGAGCTCCTGCTGGTATCAGAGTAAACCCCTGCAAGCAATACTCTATCTGAGCTCCTGCTGATACTCCCTCTGAGCTCCTGCTGATACCCCCTCTGAGGTCCTGCTGATACCCCCTCTGAGGTCCTGCTGATACCCCCTCTGAGGTCCTGCTGATACCCCCTCTGAGGTCCTGCTGATACCCCCTCTGAGGTCCTGCTGATACCCCCTCTGAGGTCCTGCTGATACCCCCTCTAAGGTCCTGCTGATACCCCCTCTGAGGTCCTGCTGATACCCCCTCTGAGCTCCTGCTGATACCCCCTCTGAGGTCCTGCTGATACCCCCTCTGAGGTCCTGCTGATACCCCCTCTGAGGTCCTGCTGATACCCCCTCTGAGGTCCTGCTGGCACTGCACGGAGCGCTTCACACTGAGTTCTTTCAAGTAGTTAAAAGAGTTCTGCCAAATTGCTTATGAATAAGTCTGAGCATAATTAAAATTTTGCTGGAGTAAGTGATGTCCTTTCAGTAATTCTTTAATGCAGAACTACCAATATTACTCCTGCTCGCGTAATTAAGAGTAATTTGGGGGAAGAAATCCTACTGCATGAGGACATATAGCGAGTGCAAGCGGCATTCGCTGAAACGTCATGCTTGCTATTTGTGTTCTACATTTCGCACTATTACTTAGTGCAAAATGTATCTTCGCATTCATTTTGGACATAAGGGTGTATTTTGCACTAAGAAATTTGTGCTAAATACAGGGAGTCAGTTGATTAAAAATCCTCAACCAAGAGCACATTTAGCAAACATGAGCAGACGCTTGCGCGAGCTATTAGGGTTCTGTGGCATTTAGCGCTATTTCTTAGTGCAGAACGCATTCTTGCAGCCATTTTGGAAACAAGGGGGCATTCTTGCACTAAGGAACAGAGCTAAACAGAATTACTCTTCTTGCAGAACTCAAGCGTAATTTCGCAAAATTCTTATGTAAATCAGCGTGATTACGCTACACTGAATTACACAAGTTATGCCCACCGTGCATCACCCTGGGTGGTGCCTTGCCACTCCAGCCATTTGGTGGCTGCGCTATCAAATCTAGAGTTTGCACATTAACTTTTTTCCCCTTGAATCATTTCTTGCCACCCTGGGGAGCGATCACAATGTTGTTAGGAAGGGCTCCGGATGGGATTTGGTAATGTCGCATGGGACACATGTATGGCATGAGGTACGCTGGCCTGCTTAGCCATATTTTAACAGTAATAGCATTTTAATGTTTTAATGTGCGCCTCAGAGTTGGAGCTGCAGTAAGCTTTTATCAGCTGCACTGATTTTGGGGTACAGGGGTATTTTTAGGTTTCAGGGCTAGGTATGGGTTTTGGGGTACAGGGGTATTTTTAGGTTTCAGGGCTAGGTTTGGGTTTTGGGATACAGGGGTATTTTTAGGTTTCAGGGCTAGGTATGGGTTATGGGGTACATGGGTATTTTAAGGGTTCAGGGTAATGGGTATTTTTAGGGTTCAGTTTTTAAATAAATAATTTTAAATAATTTAAATAATTAATTTTAATAATGTTATTATTTTTTAATATTAGTTCTTTAATAATAATTGTTCTGTTTAAAATAAACTATTTTTTAAAGTATATATATTTACAAATTAATTATTAAAAAATAATTTAATTTATTAAATTAATTACATTTTAATAAATTACATTTAAAAAAATAATAATATACTTACCTATACTTCCATTGTATTGGCATGCGTTGTAATAGCATCTGCTATGTAATGTCATGCGTTGTAAAGTCATGCGTTGTAACGGATCCTGCGTTGTAACGGTGTGCGTTGTAACGGTGTGCGTTGTAATAGTTGTGTTGTAAGGGTTGTTTCCCCTTCAGAATGCAGCAGCAAGATTGATCTTCAATATTTCTAAACATCAATCTGCTAGAGAAGGCATCAGGTCATTACACTGGCTCCCTGTTAAGAAACACATCTCATTCAAGGCCCTCACTACAGTGTACAAGACAATACATTGCAAGGGTCCGTCCCAACTCAAATCTGTGTTCCACCGATATACCCCAGGGTGGACCTTGAGATCATCCACACAGTCTAAACTTGTGGTGCCCAGATTTTGTAAATCCAGGTGGGTCAGCCGCGCTTTCTCAGTGGCCGCTGCCATGTTTTGGAATCCCCCCCCCCCTGCTATTGTCAATGCTAGCTCCCTTTTTATTTTCAGGAAACTCCTGAAAACTTGGTTATTTCCTTCTTAATTGGAGGCTGCGTTCCCTCTTTCCTATTGTGTCTGCTTAGCGCCTTGAAACCTACGGGTTTAGTGTGCTTTGTAAATGTTATCTTATTTTATCTTGTGTCGAATCCAATTCGGAACCCATGTTTCGTACCGAATCGTACAGTTTTCCCGGTGACCGATTACGATGCCCGGAAACCATTTGAGCAGACCGAATCGGTTCTGAAAGGCATACGGACAGCCCAAGTCTTTCAGAGCTGATTCATACAGTCCTATGGGCACATTTACCCGACGAGCAATTACACAATGAACGATTCAGACAGCCATTCCGATTCGGTTTTCCCAAGACGAAACAGCTTTTGTAATCGGTCTTTGGGGGCCCCTTGAGGGCCCCCCTTCACCGGGTGGCATCCAAAGGTGGCCAGTAGGGATACCCTAGGGACCCCTCTTCCCAACCATGCACAATGTGGCATGCACCATGCGGTGCCTGCCACAGGGTGGAAGGTTTTCCCCATTCACTCCTTTTTCATTGGGAACCTGTGTTCGCATTCATAACACAGGATCCCTTTGAAGTCAATGCGAGTCTGACCGAAAGATGTTGGGAGGCATGGTAATCAGTCGTCCAGACTCACAGGACCCAATTAATTTGGAAACTAGTCCGGAACTAATTTGTTCGGGACAGTTTCCAAACGACATCCTAATCAGGCCCTTGGTCAGGGCCAGGTTGCAGGAATGCTGTTGCTTGACGGTATTGCCCCTGTTAGCAATTTTATCTTTTACAGATACAAACCACACAATTTTTCATGTGGAGAAAAAAATAAATGCTATCAGACCCTATTCAGGGATCCACAGGACAAACGGGATATTGGCCATCAACTGTGGGAGTTTAGGTCATTTGTCTCTGATGTACTGGGGACGATCTCACTGTGGCTCAGCAAACTGGGCCAAGTATAACCACTTGTCTTTCAGTGGCAGAGATGGCCAACAGTCCTAGGCTTCACATGGAAGGAGCGTGGAGGTGCTCGAGCTAGGAGCACAACAGTTAACATAGCAGTAAATGAATGTCCAACCCAGTGCTTGACTTTCAATAAAGAAAACTACTTTAATGCACAGCACAACTGAATGTTACACACACATTTAGTCATACAATTTAGTGTCCTAGTTGCTGTCAGGAAGAAATATGATATGATATGACATGATATGATAGACGATTTATAATGCTTGCAGGTACTCTCAAGAGCATCCCGGCGCAGACATAGAGAGGTCGGGTGGGTGAAAGTTTGCTCAGAGACAGGTTTTCAGTTGATTTGTGAACGGCAATGAGTTACCAACTGAGCGTAGCTCCATCGGGAGCTAGTTCCATGCTAAGGTACTCAAAAGGTTAGTGATCTGCTTCCTGACATGCGGCGCTGTTATTTTGGGATAGCAGCTGGCAGTTTATTGGTGGAGCGTAAATGTCCAGCTGGGTTGTAGAAGTTAAATCTAGCTCTAAGGTATTCAGGGCCGTCTGATACAGAGTGTCACGTACCAGTATCAGAGCCTTAAATGTAATCCTCTCCCTAATGAGCAACCAGTGAAGTCCCCGCAGATGAAGTCTGATGAGTTGTCTTTTTGGCACATTCAATAGAAGGCAAACTGCCACATTCTGGATCAACTGCAAATTGTCCATAAGATATTCCGGTACGCCCAAATAAAATAAAGAGTGTTAGAAATGGGGATCTCTAGTTGGCAGCAGCTGGCGCTGAGGTCCAAATAGGGATCCTTCTTCCCAAGTCAGAGTAAGGGGGGTACACCCGTTGATAACCCCTGCTAAACCCTGTGGTAACGTAGCACGAGCAGACAGGCCTGTCTCAGTGGCAGTGTGTGAAGCATTTATGACCATACACAATAATGCAAGAAAGACGCTACAAACGGACACCACAAGTAGGTATAGAAAAATAGTTATCTTTATATAGACTACACACAAGGCTAAAAGCGCTCAAGGCGCTACAATGCACGTAATTCCAGATTCACTTCAAAAACAATAAAGGCACTCAAAAAGGGTGTGTGACGAACTTAGTTTGAGGCCGGGGTCCACACGATCTAGTGATGCACAATGTACCTGAGATTTAAAGGGCCACATCACACAGCCTCACAAGGAAGCCGCAATGATGACAGGCGGACTCGCAGTGGCCACAGGTCCCTGGTGTAGCGGTCCGTGGCGTGCACTCATGATAATCCTGAGACGGGGCTTAAAGGCGGGCACCCAGCGGCACATGCAGATGATAAAAAGATCCTCGAAGTGTAGACAAATGCGGGCACTCAGCGGCACAGCTCCTCAGCTGCAGCGGGCCGCAATAGCGATAGCGATGATTCTCATAGGATGGCAAATGTGAGAACTCAGCGGCACAGCTCTTCAGCTGCAGCAGTCCACAATAGTAATAGCGATTATTCTCGTAGGACGGCAAATGCGGGTACTCAGCGGCACAGCTCTTCAGCTGCAGCAGTCCACAATAGTAATAGCGATGATTCTCATAGGATGGCAAATGTGAGAACTCAGCGGCACAGCTCTTCAGCTGCAGCAGTCCACAATAGTAATAGCGATTATTCTCGTAGGACGGCAAATGCGGGTACTCAGCGGCACAGCTCCTCAGCTGCAGCGGCCCACAATAGCGATAGCAATGATTCTCGTAGGACGACAAATGCGGGCACTCAGCGGCACAGCTCCTCAGCTGCAGCGGCCCATATTAGCGATAGCGATGGCTTTGGTAACAAAGGAAAATGTGGGCTCTCAGCTGCAACAGTTCCTCAGCTGCGTCTGCCCACAATAGCGATGACTTTGGTAACACAGGCAAATGCGGGCTCTCAGCATAACTGCTCCGCAGCTGCGGCGGCCCACAATAGCTATATCGATGATTTTCAGCCAGCGTTCCCCACAGTAGAACCAGAGGCACTGGAATTCTCAACAGAGGCATCACCTGCAAGTAGAATCCCCCTCAAATTGGAATCCGGGTGGCTGATTGGTGAAATCTAATATCCCTGAGACTTCAGCAAGAGGCAAGCTCAAATCAGGCCCTTGGGGAGTTGCTTCAGTAAGATGGATGAAAGTTTATAAGTCCTTTCACTCTACTATACGCCACGCAGATCACTCCGATCAGCACATCAACACCTAATTATGATGCTCAGCTTCTGCAGAGCTCGCTGTGGCGGTCGCTCTTTTCAAGTGTAAGTGGCTCATGCTTGGAACAGCCTGCCATTACCACTCAGGCAGGCCACGACCCTGTCGGCCTTTAGAAAACAGTTAAAAACTTGGATGTTCCAACAAACACCTTAATGAACTAGCCCTTCTCTGTCTTTGAGTTTCAGGTCTCTTGTCTCTTCTGTCCTAGCGCCGGGACCCTCTGTTGAGTAGCTGTGCGCTCTATAAATCCTTGCTTAACATTAACATTAACATTAACAGAGGTTCGTCTTGACATCCCGCAGTAACACACCAAGTAGGGGTTTTAGCACATATCTTTATACCCCAAAAAGCCTTTGTTCTCAAAAGTCTCAAACCCCTGAACCCAGCCAGAACCAGTTTAGTGTCATCCTGGAGCACTTTGTTTACAAGGCTGCATCCTGTCTTTCAGGAAGAGAGGGTCTGCCATCAGACACACAGTGGGAGGTGGAGCCATCATTCACCTTGCCAGGCATAGCTCAGCTCAGATCAAAGGATCCCCCTCCCCATACTCCAACTGCAGATCTCTCTGTTCAATCTAGGTTGGGCTCAGCCTGCCCTGTCCATCCAAAACCAGACAGCCAATACACATAACGGCAGAGCCCACTGAAAGGCTTAGGCGGAAAAACACCCACCTTTCAAAAGTGGCACTTTCAAACACGGAACACAAAAATAATCTTCACCACAAGATGCACACTAATATTCTGAGCTCAGGCATACTAAACTCGTTTTTTCTATCACGTCCCTTGGGTCAATTTACAATAGGGAGCATTTGCGCTGTCGCACTGAATGGCAGTGGCACAGCGCCCAGAGCATCTAACACCAGCAAACACAGAGGAGACAAAAGCGAAAAATGGAAGGGAGACCCACGTCAATGGTGCCAGGTCTAATATGCATCCCCTCCAGCTGAAATGTGGGGCGAATTACCCACCCACTTGGGAGTTCTCATCTCTAAGGCAGAAAAATCTGGAAAGACCATCCACATTGGCGTGTTCTGTACCAGGGCGGTGTTCCACCGTAAATGTCCATACCCCGCAGGTATTTGGACCACCTCAACAACTTTGCATTCTCTCCCCTCATGTGCATCAACCATCTGAGGGGCCTGTGGTCTGTCTGAATCCGGAAGTGAGCCCCAAACAGGTATGGTCTCAGCTTCTACAGTGCCCAGACCACAGCAAATGCCTAATGCTCAATTGCACTCCACCTCTGTTCCCATGGCAGTAACCTTCTACTAATGAAGGCTACAGGTTGGTCTAGGCCCTCCTCATTGATATGTGACCAAACAGCCTCTACACCATGCTCGGAAGTGTCTGTCCGGACAACAAATTCTTTTGAAAAGTTGGGCGCCTGAAGTACAGGTGCTGTGCACATGGCCGTCTTCAGGGCGTCAAAAGCTTTCTAACAGGTGTCACAATCTTTGGCTGCTTCTTAGAAATCAACTCAGTCAAGGGTGCAACAATATTGCCATACCACTTGACAAACCTCCTGTAATAACCTGTGAGTCCTAAAAAGGCTCTCACCGGAGTCTGGGTCTTTGGGGCCTCCCAAGCCCGGATGGTTTCAATCTTGGCTGTAGGGGCGCCACCTGGCCGCTCCCCACCTGGTGCCCTAAGTACACAACAGAACCCTGCCCAATCTGGCACTTTTTTGCCTTGATTGTAAGGCCTGCCCTTTGCAGTGCCACCAACACTTCCCAGAGGTGGCGCAGATGGTCCTCCCATGAGGAACTAAACACTGCAATGTCATCCAGGTAGGTGGCACTGAAATCTTCCGGTCCAACCAACACCCTGTTGACCAACCTCTGAAAGGTGGCAGGGGCGCTCTTCATCCCAAAGGGCATCACCCTGAACTGGTAGTGCCCATCTGGTGTGGAGAATGCTGACCTCTCCTTTTCCCCATCAGTCAAGGCAATCTGCCAATACCCAGACGTCAAATCAAACATGCTGAGATGCCGTGCAACCCCAGCTGATCCATGAGCTCATCAGCTCTGGGGATGGGGTGCGCGTCAGTCTTCGTGACTGAATTGAGACCTCGGTAGTCCACACAGAACCGAAGTTTGGGGATGGCACCAGGCGCAGCAGCCTTTGGTACCCGGACCACGGGGCTGGACCAAGAGCTGCTAGAGGACTCAATCACCCCTAAAACAACAAGTTTGGAGACCTCCTCTTTAAGGTTTGCCCTGACCCAGTCAGTCACTCGGTAAGCCTTGAGCTTAACAGGAAGACTGTCCCCAGTGTCTACGTCATGGACGCACCAATCAGTGAAACTGGGCGCCAGGGAGAACAGTTCACTGAATGGCCCTAACAGTTGGCGACAGCCGCTCTGCTGCTCTGGGGTCAGTGTGGTGGAGAGGACCACACCCTCCACTGACCCATCTTGTTCCTCTGCACACAGGAGGTCAGGAAGAGGCTCACTTTCTACTTCCATTCCAGCATCTGTGGCCAGAAGCATGCCCACTTCAGATATCTCAAAGTGGGGCTTAAGGCGGTTAACATGCAGGACCCGCAAGAGGTTCTTGGGAGACTGGAAGTCTACCATCTAGGTAACAGGACTCCTGTGCTCCACCACCCACTTATCCTGGAGCGCACAGGGCTCCACTGGGGCCATGACCCAAACCTTTTGACCAGGCTGAAACACAATCAGAGTGGCATTCTTATTGTGCCAGCGTGTCATCTCTTCCTGACTGTCTTCTAGATTTGCATCAGCAAGTTTTCTGAAATGCCAAGTCTGGTTCCTGAAGGACAGCATGTAACTAAACACATCATGGGGAGGTTTCATGGGAGATTGCTCCCAGCCTTTCTTGACAAGACTCAGAAGTCGTCTTACTGGGTGGCCATAAAGCAGTTCAAAGGGACTGAACCCTAAGAACTTATGTGGCACCTCACGGTAAGCAAACAGCAGGCATGGCAAGTGGACATCCCACTTACACCTCATGGGCTCCTTTAGGCCCATAATCATGCCCTTAAGGGTCCTGTTGAATCTCTCAACCAGCCCATTACCTTGGGGGTGGTAAGGAGTCGTAAACTTGTAAGTTACCCCACACTCCTCCCACAAAGACTTCATGTATTTGTAAATGAAGTTGATTCCCCTGTTGGACATCACCTCTCTGGGGAACCCCACACGGGAGAAGTTCCCCATCACTGCCTGTCCCACCACAGGGGCCGTCACTGTCCTGAGCAGGATGGCTTCAGGGTACCGGGTGGCATGGTCCACCAAGACCAGGATGAACCTGTTGCCCATGGCTGTCTTGGGGTCCAGGGGCCCCACAATGTCAATGCCCACTCGCTCAAATGGGATACTGACAACTGGAAAGGGCTGGAGTGGGCCCTTGATCTTCCCCCCACTCTTCCCTCTTGCCTGGCTAGTTTCACATGTCTTGCAGTGAGCATCTGAGCTCCTGCGCATCTTGCGCCAATGAAAGTGGGTGACCAGCCTCCCGAAGGTCTTGGTCTGCCCCAGATGTCCGGCCAATGACACATTATGAGCCAGCCCCAGTAGGAAGTCTCTGACGCACTGGGGTACTACCAGCACGCAGGCTGACCCAGTCTCAGCAACCTTAGGCTCGCTGTAAAGGAGGTAATTCTCCCAATAGATCAGATGTGACCCTGACTTATCACCTGCTGCCTGGGCTGCAGCCTGTCTGCAGCCCCTCAAAAGAAGGGCACGTTCTCTGCTGTTCACAAAATTCTTCCCTGGTGGGCCCTCCTTCCTGCTGGCAATGGGTCAGCTCAGGCAGGTCACCCAGTTCGGCTACCTGTTCCCCGTGGGCTCTAGCGCAGCCCCCTCAAGGTCTGCTCCCTCCCGGACCCTGGTAACCATGGAGGCCGGTTTCCCGTGCCCCCTATCCCTTCTATTTAAGGCAGGGGCCTGGCCCATACTTTCAGGCTCCAGGTCCTTCTGAACATCCTTTCTGGCTGCCATGGACCGAGTGGTCGCGCATGCCCACTCAGGAAGACCCAACATTTCCAAGTGAGATTTCCTCTTCACCGTAGCCCCGGGAGTTCTCAAATCATTGCCCAACCGACTGTCTACCGGCATGGCTGGCCTCACAGCTACTTGGGGAGTTCCTAAGACCCCCCCCCCACTCAAAGAGAACTTGAGCCACCTCACACTGGCCCTCAGAGTTGTCTGCTGATACTACTGGGCAGAATGCATGGGGGACACCTGCTCTTTGGACACCAACTGACAGCAGTCACACTAGCTCCTGTGTCCCTCAGAGCCTCCACCCTATGGCCATTGATGGTCACCCACTGCCTATACTTCTTAGCGTTATCAGGCAGCATGGGTTTAAGGACGTTCTCAAAGTCTCCTATCGAGACAAGGGCAATTCTACGGGATCCCACCCACCTGGGGCACCCATCTCCTCCCCTCCCAGGGTTACACTAGCAATCTGTCGTGGGCGCACAGGGTGGTGCATTGGAGTCCCTCTGGGGACACTCGGAATCGTAAAACCGGTGGCCCACTTGACCACACTTAAAACAAGTAAGATGCCCCCTCTGAACAGGCCTACCTGTTTGGGGCACTGGCTTCATCTCAGGGGTAGGCTGGGACACCACTCCTTGGTTCCCTTGGGAATTACTTTGGAGCCCCCTCTGGAAATCCCTTGGTTTACCCTTTTCCCCGCCACTTCTCTGCTGGGGACCCTGCCCACCTTTGGCAAAGTCTCCCACAGGACCCTTGTGAACCCGGGTGCTCACCCAGCGGTCTGCCTCCTCAGCAAGCTTCCTAGGGTTAGTTAGCTTGCTATCAGTAAGGTGCTGGCGTAGCTCTGAAAAACAGTTACTAGATAAATGCTCCCATGGAAACAAATCATACAGTTGCTCAAAAGTTTCCACTTTGCTACCCTTTACCCAGCGATCCATTGTTCTGCCAAAAAAGACACATATTCGACCCAAGTGGTACTCTCTAATTTCTTACAGGTTCTAAACCTCTGCCTATACATTTCTGGGGTCAAACCATATCTGGTCATCAAGGCCTCTTTCATGTGGGCATACACCATCCTCCTCTCTGCAGGCATATCCAACAGGGTATCCCTCCCGTCACTCACAAAGCGTCCCCACAACCCCGCTCCCCAATCCTTCTCAGGGACACGGTGGGACACCATAGCTATCTCATATGCGGCAAACCATTGCCCAGTATCCTGACTCTTATGAAAATCCTTGATGACATCCTTGGGTATGTAAACTCTACTCTCAGTAGGTACTAACAGTATGCTGCCACCAGAGGGGGAGATCTTTAAATTCTTAGCCTTGTTCTCCAACTCCCTCAATACTCTCTGATGCTCAAGTTAAATTTTCTCAAATTCAAACGCCAACCTGTTATTCTCAATGTCCAATTTTTTTCTCTCTAGGTCCTTCTGAACTTCTAATTTGGACATCTCCAAACTATGCCTCCTATCTCTCTCCGTTCTCCATCTCTTCTGGAGACAAACCCTTTGAGGACATACTAGACCTGGATTGGAAAGTGCTTTACCACCCACTAAATCAACTTTGTCATCCTGCAGCCCTCCGGCATTCTCTCCCTCATTCCTAGCTGACTCTCTCGCTTCTAACCAGGCCTTAAGGGCCTTCTGATACTCCTCCTTCTTAGATAGACCTGCCACAGAGACTGTGAATCACTTGCAAAAAGACTTGAGCTGTTTGGCAGTGTAGGTTTCTAACCTCTCTTCCTCAAAGATGAGATCCTCTGAAGCATTGGACGATGGCCTACCCATTGTAAGCATAACTAGCAATTACAATCAACAATAGAACAAAATCAAACCGTATGTGGTGGTGCCTAGGCCTACACTCACTAGTAGCATCACTAGTTATTGTTTGTGGATCACAAATGCAAGTCCTGATCCTCAGCGCTGACCGCCAATGTTAGAAATGGGGATCTCTAGTTGGCAGCGGCTGGCACCAAGGTCAAAATAGGGATCCTTCTTCCCAAGCCAGCATAAGGGGGCTACACCCTTTGATAACCCCTGCTCAACCCTATGGTAACGTAGCGCGAGCAGACAGGCCTATCTCAGAGGCAGTGTGTCAAGCATTTATGACCATACACAATAACGCAGGAAAGACACTACAAATGGACACCACAAGTAGTTATAGAAAAATAATTATATTTATGTAGACTACACACGAGGCTAAAAGCGCTCAAGGAGCCACAATGCACATAATTACAGAATCACTTCAAAGGCAATAAAGGCACTCAAAAAGGGTGTGGGACGAACTTAGTTCAAGGCCGGGGTGCACGCGACCCGATGATGCACAATGTACCTGAGATTTAAAGGGGCATGGCGTGCAGCCTCACAAGGAAGCCGCAGTGATGACAGGCGGACTCACAGTGGCCCCAGCTCCCAGCAGTAGCAGTCCGTGGTGTGCACTCACTATAATCTTGGGACGGGGCTTAAAGGTGGGCACCCAGCAGCACACGCAGGTGATAACAAGATCCTCGAAGTAGAGACAAATGCGGGCACTCAGCGGCACAGCTCCTCAGCTGTAGCGGCCCACAATAGCGATAGTGATGGTTCTCGCAGGATGGCAAATGCGGGCACTCAGCGGCACAGCTCCTCAGCTGCAGCGGCCCACAATAGTGATAGCGATGACTTTGGTAACACAGGCATATGCGGGCTTTCAGCAGCAACAGCTCCTTAGCTGCGGCGGCCCACAATAGCGATAGCGATGACTTTGGTAACACAGGCAAATGCGGGCTCTCAACGGCAACAGCTCCTCAGCTGCCGGGGCCCACAGGAGTGATAGCGATGACTTCCAGCCCGTGTTCCCCTCAGTGAAACCAGAGGCCCTGGAATGCTCAACAGAGGCCTCACCTGCAAGTAGAATCCCCCTCAAATAGGAATCCGGGTGGCTGATGGGTGAAGTCTAATGTCCCTGAGACTTCAGCTGGAGGCAAGCTCAAATCAGGCCCTTGGGTAGTTGCTTTAGCAAGATGGATGGAAGTTTCAAAGTCCTTTCCCTCTAGGTTCACGGACAGAGGTTTGTCTTGACATCCCGAAGTAAGGGTTTTAACACAAATCGTTATACCCCAAAAAGCCTTTGTTCTCAAAAGTCACAAACCCCTGAACCCAGACAGAACCAGTTTGGTGTCGTCCTGGAGCACTTTGTTTACAAGGCTGCATCCTGCCTTTCAGGAAGAGGGGGTCTGCCATCAGACCCACAGAGGGAGATGGAGTCATCATTCACCTTGCCATGCACAGCCCAGCTTAGATCAAAGGGTCACCGCTCCCCATACTCCAACTGCAGATCTCTCTGTTCAATCTAGGTTGGGCTCAGCCTGCCCTGACCCTTCAAAACCAGACAGCCAATACACATAACGGCAGAGCCCATTGAAGGCTTAGGCAGAAAAACACCCACCTTTCAAAAGTGGCACTTTCTAACACGGAACACAAAAGTAATCTTCACCACAAGATGCACTCTAATATTCTGAGCTCAGGCATACTAAACTCGCTTATCCTCTCACATCCCTTGGGTCAATTTACAAAAGGGAGTATTCGCGCTGTAGCACTTATTGGCAGTGGCACAGCGCCCAGAGCATCTAAGACTAGCAAACACAGAGGAGACAAAAGCAAAAAATGGAATGGAGACCCACGCCAAAGGTGCCAGGTCGAACAAAGACAAAAACAACAATTGATGGACAGAATGCAGAACAATGTCATACATTCACCCCAGTCCAGAGATCTGGGCATAAATCCATCGTTTGTTTGCTCTCCACACCACCCCAGGTCAGACATGGCTATATGCAAATCAGCCTGGACCCTGTGCCTCATGGGAACACTCCAGCCCGAACTGCCAAGCCATGTCTTTCCCGGACCGGAATCAAGCATCCAAGGACCGGTTTCTGGCTATCAGCCTTCATCAGCCTGGATAGCTTGACTCCAGTGGTGTGGAGAGCATGGGACTCACGTCTGAGCATACCCATCCCACTCGGGGTGACAAAGGCAAAAACAACAATTGATGGACAGAATGCAGAACAATGTTATACATTCACCCCAGTACAGAGATCTGGGCCTAAATCCATCGTTTTTTTGCACTCCACACCACCCCAGGTCAGACATGGCTATATGCAAATCAGCCTTGACCCTGTGCCTCATGGGAACAGTCCAGCCCGAACTGCCAAGCCATGTCTTTCCCGGACCGGAATCAAGCATCCAAGGACAGGTTTCTGGCTATCAGCCTTCATCAGCCTGGATAGCTTGACTCCAGTGGTGTGGAGAGCATGGGACTCACGTCTGAGCATACCCATCCCACTCGGGGTGACAAAGGCAAAAACAACAATTGATGGACAGAATGCAGAACAATGTCATACATTCACCCCAGTACAGAGATCTGGGCCTAAATCCATCGTTTTTTTGCACTCCACACCACCCCAGGTCAGACATGGCTATATGCAAATCAGCCTTGACCCTGTGCCTCATGGGAACAGTCCAGCCCGAACTGCCAAGCCATGTCTTTCCCGGACCGGAATCAAACATCCAAGGACCGGTTTCTGGCTATCAGCCTTCATCAGCCTGGATAGCTTAACTCCAGTGGTGTGGAGAGCATGGGACTCACGTCTGAGCATACCCATCCCACTCGGGGTGACAAAAGCAAAAACAACAATTGATGGACAGAATGCAGAACAATGTCATACATTCATCCCAGTACAGAGATCCAGTGGTGTGGAGAGCATGGGACTGGGGTGGCAGAATGGGCTAAAAAACAGTGATGGATTAAACCCAGATCTTTTGACTGGGTGTGAGTGTTTGATTGGTTCAGATGCTCCGTCCATCACCACCCCCTTTTGTAGGTCTAACAAAGAGCATTATTGTAATCAGGAGTTGAAAAAATTGATTGTGCAGCCACGACAGGGGCCGAAAACACTGTACAGCAGGCAAATTTGGGACAGACCTCGATTAAAAAAAACCATTTACAATTACTATATAAATTGTCAAGCCTATTGGTTTTTTAGGTCTCGCCTACGCTGTGCACATGCGCTGCATAGGAGAGAGACCTAATGCCATCGGCACAGCTTTGTGATTCTGACTTTCATGTAAAGATTCCCATGAATTAACATCCCGATGTGTTAGGTTTAACATCACGGGTTTTCAGTCTCTCTCCCGTTTTTAAGATTGTGTATATTCTTTCCACGTGCTAATGTAAAAATTGAATTGCTTTTAATGTTTTTAATTGATACTTGATTTAAATAAATTTACACATTGTGATAATAGAAATTTCAGGTCCTTTTATGATTGAGGGGTGTTTGTATTGATAACCATTGTATTCTTGCATGGCACCATTTAGGACCATAGAGTGGAGTGTGAATGAATTACCATAGAGTGTAGTGTGAACGAATGATTGTTATTATTGGATGAACCAAGGGATAATTTTCTTTTGACATTTGTTGGTACCCTGTCCCTTGGATAGTTGGGCTATTCCCTTTTCTCTTATATGAGTAAATTATGCGGCACAATGAGGCACGTTTTGTAATGGTATTACTTTATTTCATTTTTTGGGGGTCTGGTCATTGGTTGCACCTCATTAGTACCAGTTTAACACCAAAATATAGCAGTAAGAAACAAAAAGGTGAGCAGCGCAGCTTTGCAAAGGGCCTTCCATGGAGCAGTGATGTACTGCAGCAATTATTAGCAACTTTTGCACCATTTGAGCTAGGTAATTTTGTTTGTTAAAATATGCAGATTTTGCATCTGATGATGGATTATGTGCAAAATGCGGCAAATCTATAATCATGCGATAATCGCCGCGACCGCATAATTCCAAAGGCCCTGCTGATATGGTTAGTGCTGCATTAATGTTATACAGAATTAACGTCTTGTTGCTAAAATCAGACTGGTTTCACGTTGTCAGGCACAGGAACCTTTAATTTATTCTGCCATGTCTGCCATTTGTCGCACTACTTCTAGATTTCTCCTTGCTTTCTTTATTGTAAATATTCCAATCACTGCAGTCACTTGGTCTTAACATGCTATTTTTAGTTAACTATTGAGCAAGAACTACTCCCAGTGTGTTGTCCTGGGACAGGAAACTTGACTGGCAGGTTTTCAGTGACCACCAGTGGGTGCAAATGTTTTTCCATTTTAGGTAATGTTTGCACATGCCATGACCGTTTAGACTCGAAGACGTCAAAAAGCAAACGATTACTGTAGCGACGTGTCCAGGGGGACTATGCAGACACAGAATTCTGAAGGTTGCAGACCCGCTTGTAACTTGGTGTCCAGGAAATCTTCTCTTCCAGTGTTTGTTTTTGATTCGTTTTGCGGAATTATTTGGCCGCAATGTATCTTAAAAAACAAGCATTGGCATAGCCAAGGAGGGCGAGGATGAGACTTGAGCTGGGTCTCAGTGGCGGCTGGTCCATGGGGGTGTCGGGGCAGCGCCCCACAAAAGACTGCTCACCGTAATTCGGGCAACAGGAATGTAAGCAGACGAATTGCCAGCTTTCACAATTCGTCTGTTTACATTTCCGGGCCGGCCTGTGCTTCACGGGTGAAAGACTAAAGAGCGCATGTCAATGCACAGTGCACGTAGGCAAGAGGCGAGCAGGAGTCCAGAAGATGGTCTGTGCATGTGAGTGAGGAGCGTTGCTTCTCACACACATTCACAAACCATTAGGTATGCTGCGCATGCCTAGTTTAGTGCAGGAGTTTGAAGATAGGCTCCTGCTCGGGTGGTGATGCGTTTTTCGGAACGTCGCCCCATGCCCAATCAAATGCCAGGATGCAGAGTAAACAAGGGTCAGCCGCCCGGCCTCCCGTCGCATCCAGTAAGTATTTCCTGTTGAAAAGAAAAGAGTGGGGATAAGTTAGTTCCACCATGGACGGGATGCAACGGAGGAGGAGATGCCTGGTAAGCTTTATGTTTTATTCATTAATTAACCTCCACCCCACTCCCCGCGCGTACCTTCCCCCCAGTCATGCCGGCCGCGCGTGTAACCCGCAATCACTGCATCTCCCACTATGAGTGTGGGTCGGGAACATTTTAAGTCCTGTTTTCAAAACACTTGGTGGTTACAGTACAGCTATGCCTTTCCAAAACCTGACATTTATATGGAAAGGCTAACAGCTTTTCCACTTGCATCCCCGAGTGTGAGTCCTCAATCATGCTGCACTGTGTGAAGCACACCGCCAGTACAATGCGAGTGGTAACTGTGTATTTCACTCTATTTTTCAATGCAGAATGTGGCTTTGCATTCAAACGTTGACGAGAGGACGCATTTAGTGCTAAATTATAGTGGTAAATCATGGATTTTCAGTTGATGCAATTTTGCTGAAATTTAACACACCACTACCCCTTCCTGGAATTTAAAAAAAAACTACAGAAAAAGCTAAAAAGAAATGGTCGAAACTTTATGAGCACCAGAAGTAGAAATGTAAATGGGTTTGTGATGCTCAAAAGCGCCACAGCGAAAACAGAGAGGAGGCGCTGGATAAACAGGAATTATTAGAAAACTAGAAAGATAATCCCGTTATACCATAAGCAGTCCTGTCACGATGCCTGGTAATGCCTCCGAGGCAAACGGCAGCCTTGTTCCCAAAATACAGCTATATGTTTCATTGAATGCTCAGGTGTAACCGGGTGTATTAAGCGCTTTGCCAAAGGGGCCCTAACTCTGTTTATTGTATATTTGAGTAGCGCTACTTGGACTCTAACTGTTGTTTCCAGGCACTCTGGAGCTGGGGTTTGTTGAAGGTCTTGGAGGCTTATGGAAGTGCTTGGAAGCTGGTGGAGTGTGATAGCGCTTTTCAAGTTCTTAATTTTTGGAGCTTTGTTTGGAGTCTTTGAAACATCTGGGTGTGATTGGGGCCCAAGGTCTGAGGTGTATCTCTCTGGTGCGTGTTTGGTATTTTAGGACCGCGAGGTATTCACCTCAACCTGTTTCTGTCCCAGGTCACTCCTTCACTTGACCTTGGGACGAAGGCTCCTTCTGGTCTGGCGTGTTGTCTACGCTCATTGGCCGCCAGCTCCTGCCCTTTCAATAGAGCCTATCCCTGAGTCTGCTGCTGCCTTCTAGCAGCCCCTCCTCTGCCTCCAGTGAGGCAAGGGCTTGGACCCTCAGCATGACTAGAAGGCCCTCCTTGGCTAGTGACGTGTTTTGGAATTACGCCAAAAGAACAGATTCTCAGTCCAGTCCTCGCCAAGCTGGTGGCAGAGCAGTAGTGAGCTGCGTAATTGCCAAAGGTGAGACTTTTCTTCACACTAGATAGGGTTGGAAAATCCCAGTGTCTGTGATGGCATCTGTGCTCGGGCACCCGTCTATCAAGAGATTCTGGTTCTGAATGCCCATCTGTGGGGCCTCCAGGCAGCTCGGGAAGTGGTTATTCCTGGAGAGGCCTCGGGTCCGGATGGGCATGTTTGCAAGGATTTGTATATGTGTGTGGAGCCGTTAAGAGAATTTGTCTTCATCCAAAGCCTAGTAATAAACACTCTGGCTGTGGTTTCTGAAAAGGCAGAACCCTAAAAAGACTATGAATGGATGTATAGTCTCTCTCAGGTGACGGAGCATTCTCAAAAGCTATCTCCTTCCCTGTGGCCTACTAGCAGGCACTCACCCGGTGGCCAGAAAGTAACTATCCCCATCTCCCACCTGGAGTGAGGGCAGCATTGTATGGTATCTGAAATACATATGTCTGCCATGCTGTTTGCTCTTTTAACAGACAAGTCTGGTGCACACATGGGTGAAATATAGTCCTCATGCCCTGATTACATTGCCAGTAAGTACATAGGGGCAGATTTATGAAGGCCTTGCGCCGCCGGTGCGTCACTTTTTCCCATGTTAAAAATGACGCACCGGTGGCGCAAGGCCTTCATAAATCTGCCCCATAGGGAGCAATGAAACATGTCTTCTGTTCTTCTTAAAATGGTCTAAACGTGGTATGCTCTTTTTCATCACGAGTGTGGACATAAAAATTAAAGACAGCTGATATGTGCTGCACGCAACTAATTTTTAATGTATTTTTCTTGTGAGAAAGAATTTTCTCCTATTTATATGGGGGCCAAGGGAGGTTTTATTGAGATGTGTGCTACACACAATAGGATTATATAGAAAACATGCACACATAAAACATACTTCTTATCTTGTTCAGTTGTTGGTTCTTCCCTATGTATATATGTATAGGAAAGCTTTCGATGATGATGAGCATATTGCTGAACAACTGCCTATTGGCTCCCTGGTGGTTGTTTAAGTGAGGCACTTCATATTTTTATATATCTTTATTTTCATTTTTTCATATATAATTTTTCCCTACGCGCAGGACCCGTCTAGATGGATAAGAACCTTTTCCATCCCAAAAGTGAAATAGAGGGACCCCATGTGTTGAGAATCAGATGTGTAAGACATATCAGGGGCTTTTGTTATGAATGAATGGTTTGAGTGGGGGGGAGCCAATGAAATTTTTCCCCCTAGAGCTCCTTGTTTATATAGGAGTAGTTCCAGCTAATGCTCACAAGGTTGTGGAAAGAAGGGCATACTGCTACACACGCTCTGGGGCTGTCCTAAGCGCCATCCATTCTGGCGTGGGTGAGGTGTAGGATCTCGGAGGTAGGGGGGGCGCGGGCCCGGTCAGGTAAGTTTTCTTTTTCTTTTTTTAGCCACGACTGGGCACAATGCTTCAGACGTCTTGTGGTAGTGCTTTGGATTCTTCACAGTGCAGTGGTTTTATGTTCCCTGCATTCAAATAGCTGTTGTGATATTGTTTTAGATGTTAAAAAAGTGCAGTGCATGAGGTGTTCTCATCCTCCCCTGCTGTCAGCACTAGGCTGGCACTTGACATCAGATGCT
Organism: Lissotriton helveticus; assembly: GCF_964261635.1. NCBI lineage: Eukaryota > Metazoa > Chordata > Amphibia > Caudata > Salamandridae > Lissotriton > Lissotriton helveticus. The sequence continues at coordinate 2,028,561,820 of NC_136067.1, forward strand.
CTATAGGTTTAGTGCACTGAATGTGTAGCTTTGATGTTCACTTGGTGTGGCACGTTATATGACCGGCTTGGCGCATGGATTGGATGTTCTGTTGGCGCTTTGTCTGGTATGCTCCATGGTGCTGTGTTCTATTGTTGTAGTAAAGTCCTGATGGTGTAGTTCAGTCTACTAATGTTTGGATAATATACTGGAGCAGTGATTGTATGTTCCATTGGTGCAGTGTGTTCAGTGTTTTGTTTGTGCTGTAGGTTCTGTTGGTAAAGTGCTGAACAGTCCTGTTGGTACTGTGCTTGGTATGTGCTTTGATTCAGTGCAACTAAATGTTCTTTCAAAGTGGTGTATTGAGTGTTCTGTTTGTGCAGTCATTCTAAGCACTATCTCCTCAGGCATTATTACATATTATGTTGGTGCAATGCTTGAAAGGTTCTGGTAGTGCTGTACATGGTATGTTCTCTTTTTTGGGTAGCTTAGGTGTCCTTTTGATGTTCCCTCGTGCAGTGCATTAGAGGCTACTATCTCGCTAGTTGGTAACGCATGGGCAGGGCTAGGCACATGGCTCAAAACAACAATGGGATGTAGGCTGCACTAAACACCGATTCCGATTTAACACAGGCTTTCCACTTGGTATGGGATGATGGTTTTAATGTCCCCACCTTTGATTTGTGTAATGCAAGAGATCACAGGGTTGACCTTAGTAGAATCCACAGGGTGAGGGATGTGGAGGGGCCGGGCCGTCAACTGGACAGGGTCAACAGACCTCAGAGTGGTTGACACCTTTCTGCTTTCACAAATTTGCTTGAAAATGCACAATTTGCCCACTTGTTTTTCAAAATTTTCTTGAGGGGGGAAACCCCCCCCCCGTAGGTGGTTCGGGCACGCTCACTATGCTTGCGCGCCTGTAGGAAGGTAGATCCCTGACTATGGTTGCCCCCAACTTTTTGCCTGGTGTTTTGCTGGTTTTCTGACTTAGTTGACCTGGGGCCCTGCTATTCAGGACCCCAGGCCTACTGCTCTCTCTGTAAAATGGATTCCATGTACCTTAGGTACATATCTAAATTGGATACTGAGTCACCTTATCAGTCCCTGTACAGTGTACCTTAGGTACCCAGGGCATAGGTGTACCCAGGGCCTACCAGGGGCTGCAGCATGTATTATGCCACCCCTGGCTGGCCATCCAAATCTGACACAACTGGCTGCACGACAGCTGGGGCAAGGTGGTGTACTCACCCTTTGCTTTAGATATAGTATACCTATATCTAACCCTAAAATGGACACACAGATCTCCTATCAGTCACTCCTATGGCAGGCCTTAACAATCCTGAAGGCAGAGTGCTTGGAATCGTGTGAGATGGTGCTCTGGCATGAGCTGAGCCTGTCTGCGGCTTTCGGGATCCATCCCTTAGCCGTTTCCATGATATCGCATACCATATACTCTTAAGTGCATTATAATCCTCGCGGTTATATGCCAACTCTGGTATCGCTTTATCAAAACATGTCGAGTAAGGTGTCATACGAATTGGAATACTAACCCCTCGCCAATTCTGGCGACGGGGTTAGCATTCCACCCTTCTAGAGGGACACGACATGTATGTAACCCCTAACCCCGGTTAAAGTCAAACAGAGCCTCAGCTCCACAAAATGGATGCTGCCACCGAGACACAAGTCTGCCCTCCTGCTGCTGAGAGTCCTCCCAGAGCAGGAGATAAGGACAAAGGGTTTCCTGCCAGGGGCGGTGCCAGCACCGTCCCAGACAGGGTTTTGTGTATTGTAGGTAGGCAGGGCTTTAGAGGAAGGTGACTGCACGTGGCACCCCGGTGCTCACTGTGCATAGGCTGGCTGGAACCAGTTCCAGGGTCACTCCAGACCCTGTGCTGGGGAAAAGCCCGCCAATGAAGTGGGTGTAACCACCCCCCTCCTAGTCCCACCCCTAGGGCAGGACTTAGTCGCGTGCCAGCCCCTTTTTACAGGATAAAGGTAGGAACTGGCCCCCTTCCAAATCAGATCATCTTTGGAATCAAGACACGACTTTCTGCGAAAGGACTTCAAGATTTCCTTCTTCAAGATTCTCCCTTGTGACTAAGGAGTAGTCACCCTGCATCCGCAGGCACCATCTAAAGAACACTGCGGTCTGCTGTAAGTCCTTCCTCCGGAATCCGACTGCCCAGCTCGACGAGAACCGGCTTCCCTGGCACCTCTGACCTCTACCCGCCTCTACAGCCCAGCTGAGAACCGTGGGTGCGACGAGACCTCAAGGGACCGGCCATCTTCAAGACTGCCCGACTTCTTTCCAGCAAGCCCGCCGAGTAATCTATTGGTGAGTGCTTTGGGGTCCGAGAAGCCCCGACTCTGAGCAGCTTCAGCTCCGAAGTGCAGCCCCCCAGCATCTCCACGATCTGCGTGGGGCCCTTCTGCTTTCCGCTGCTCACCGCGTGGTTTGGCTACTAGCCCGTTGGCTTGTGGCCTTCCTGACGACGCCCGACGACATTTCTGCTGCTGGTCTGGTTGCTCCAGACTGGCCCTTGCTCCCTTCCAGAAGAGGAGCACCCCGGACCCTCCTGGTCCACTCAAGACGCCATTTTGAGTCCACCGCGTGGGCTTGAATTAGCCAAGGCTTGTTGCCCAATCCTGGGTAACTTCGACGCCGACGACTTCATCCTTCGTGGGACAGCTCGCACCTCCATCCTGGTCGCCGACAACGCCTCCTGGTCCGATAGACTGCAGAGCCCAGCAGCGCCCACTCACCTGACTGCGGTGACTTCGCCCGGTGCCATCCTGGTGCCCACTTAATCACTGGCTAGTGATTCAAGAACTTGGTCCCCTCTGCTTTCAGGTTTTCTTCTTCCTTGATCCAGGCTTGGATCCATCGAACTTTTCTTCACTGGTCGCCTGCCAGCAACTTCTTCCTTCCAGGCTCCTGGTCCGGCAACGAGATCCCCGACGTCTTTTCAGACCTATGCAGCTGCAGCCCCTGGGCTAGGTAACTTCGGCACTCCGGTGTCCCAGCATAGCCTCACTATCCAAGGGTCAGGCTCCACTGTCGTTTTCTCCCTACCAGGTCGGGTTCGCCCGTGAACACTAACTTTGTGAATTCTAGCTTCCATAGACTTTGTCCCGCATCCCGCGTGAGAGTGCACACTCTGCACCCGAGTCCCCTGGGCCTCCTAGTAGTAATCTAACGATTCCCTAGTCCAGTCCTAGCGATTCCAAAGCCTATTAGTACTGTTACTTACCTGCTAGTAATTCGCATTCCACTTTTAGAGTATATGGTTTTTCGTGCCCCTCGGGCATTTGTGTATAACGTGCTAACTTAAAGTATTTTCGTAAGAGTTTTGTTGTGTGCTTAGCTCCCTGTCTCATAAAGAGCCAGGGTAGTCTTGTTATAAATAAATACACTGTTTATTTTCATAACAACTTGTGTGGTGCCCTTTCACTGGGTGTTCAAGGGGTACTGTGATGGTAAAACAGCTGGCTTAACACGCCCTCTAGAGTCTTAGCCTTAGACTGCTCGTATCCATGCTACTAGGATAGCTGGTCTATAAGGTTGACTTACAACCAATCATCAATAAGGGTTGTTTGGACTGATATATAGTGATCACTAGAATAGTGAGCACTGCACATCAGGCCAACTTCTCACATTGGTGAGCAGCGGTTGGGATTTGAGCTTGCTGTTGTTTTACCACACATGCCCTAAGAATATCTTGTGAAAGATCACATAAGTACTAAAGGTACATATAACTTAGCTTAGAATACTCTGAGTTCTACTGAACCAGCTGTTGTAGCTCCTAGGGCCTAGCACACCCTAAACTACAACTCTAGCAAGGGATCAGTAGGCAAACATATAGTGTAGGTAAGTGCACCACTTACACCTCACTAGAAAAGCATGTCGACTCAGGGGGACTCTACTGAGACTCCCCTGGTCAGTGTTGACCCTCCACAGGTCACTTCAAGATATGCAGCTCTCAGCTTTCATGAGATGAGACAGATCTGTGTCTCCAGAAAACTGAAGCAGGGGTCTAACCCCACCACTTCCTTTCTGATAGGTCTCTTAGAGACATATGATGCCAGAAAGCTTTCTCAGTTACATGAGAACATGCCAGCCTTAGAGGGAACCTCTGGGGATCCAGATCTCCACAACACTGATTCAGCAGTTGAGGAGGAGGATCAGGAGGTACTCTCTGGGGATGAGGTAGACAAGGGTCTTGAGGTAGTCAGAAGGCTAACTAGGACCAACTTAGACTTACTTGGGCTAGGATCTGGGGGCCCCCCAGTACTAACCCGAAGTGGGCCTAACCTTGGAGTTAGGAGAGATAGATCTCTTTCTAGGGACTCCAATAGATCTCTGCACTCTAATGCCTCTTCTCAGGGGAGAAGGAATCCTCCACAGAGGAGATTTACTTCCCCTCAGAGAAGGGAGCATGAAGCTAGGATGAGACAAGCTGAACTGAGGATTGAAAGGGAAGAAATTGCCCTGGCCAAAGAGAAGCTTGCCCTGGCAAGAGAGCAGCAGATGAGTGGGCTAGCTCCCACTGGTGGCAGCAATCTCCCCAGAGATAAAGAGAAGGGTTTAGATACTAAACACCTGACTAAAATAGTGCCCCCCTTTAAGCAAGGGGATGACATCCAGAAATGGATGGCTGCTTTGGAGAGGGCCTGCACTGTGCAGTGCATTCCCCAGAGTCAGTGGGCAGCTATACTGTGGCTCTCCTTTGATGGTAAAGGTAGAGATAAGCTCCTCACTACAAGAGTGGAGGATGCTAACAATTACCAGGTCCTGAAGAATACACTGGTTGATGGGTTTGGTTTAACCACTGAGCAGTGCAGGTTGCTGTTCAGACACACCCAGAAAACTCAGTCTCAGGACTGGTCTGATTTTGTGGATTGTGCCACTAAGGCTTTGGAGGGCTGGTTGCTGGGTAGCAAGGTTACAGATTTCAAGGGATTGTATAATCTAATTATGAGAGAGCAAGTCTTAAATAATTGTCAGAACCAGTTATTACACCAGCACCTGGTAGACTCTGATCTGACCTCTCCACAAGAATTGGGTAAGAGGGCAGACAAATGGGTCAGAACCAGGATTAGGCCCAAGAACCAAGGTGGTGACCAGAAAAAGGAATCAACCAAGCCTCAAGAGAAGGGTGGGAATAAATCTACAGATCAAACCACATCAGGGCCCCAAAAATCCTCTGAGGGGGGTGGGTCCCAGAATCCTTCCAACAACCAGAAGAAACCTTATTGTTATCCCTGTAAACAGGTGGGTCATTTAAAAACTGACAGCAGTTGCCCAAAGAATAACAATAAGGAAAACATACCCCCAAGTAACATTCCCAAACCTCCTGTTACTACTAGTAGTAATCCCCCAGGTGGTGGGAGTGCCCCCAAGAATTTGGGTGCATTTACTTTGGGAGTTCCTGGGGACTCTGGCCTAACCAGGTCCCCCAACTTAGATACTCTTGTCTGTGAGACTGGCATGGGGTTTGCCAACTTCACAACTTGTCCCAACACTTTGGGCAAGTACAGACAGGAGCCCCTCATCAATGGTATAAAAGTTGAGGCCTATAGAGATACAGGGGCTAGCATCACTATGGTGACTGAGAGTCTAGTCCCCTCAAGGCAACTTTTACCTGGTGCCACATACCAGGTGACCAATATTGATGGAGTACAGAGAGATCATCCCATGGCAGTGGTCAATCTCAGCTGGGGAGGTGTCACTGGCCACAAGAGAGTGGCAGTGTCACCAAACTTGCCTGTAGATTGCCTACTGGGGAATGATTTGGAGCTCTCAGCCTGGGCTGAAGTAGAGCAAGAAACCCATTCTAAAATGGTAAACATCCATGGTAAGGTTAGTGGGGCAGTGGTAGCCACAGCCCCAGTCCAAGATGTCCTCCCTGAACAGGTCAGGAGGGTTGTGCCAGTCACAACCCAATCTCAGACAACTTCCTTCCCAGAACAGGTTGTCAAGGCTGTCATGGTAACAGCCCACACCCAAACTGAGTCCCCTCCTGAAAAGGTTGGGAGAGTTGTGATGGCCACAGCTCAAACTCAGACAGATGATAGTGTTGTGAAGCCTGAAACTATGGATCACTCCACTCAGACAGAGAGTATTGAGGAGGAAGAGAAATCTCCCTCCCACCAGACTTTAGGCAAGGATCAGCCTCCTCAGGGAACTGATCTGACCCCTTGTGAAGAAACTGCCACAGAGGTAGTCAGGCCTAGCCTGGCAGAACCCCTGATGTCAGTGGACCCTTCCAAAGTGGGACCCAGTCTGGAGCAGGTAACCTGCCCCTCTCTACCCTGCCTCAGTCAGCCCAGGGCTGTAGAGGTCAGGGAGGCCAGTGTTGGACCCCAAGGGGCCCCCTGTCCAAAAGAATTTCCCAATCAGCAGATTAAGGGCACTGAAGCTAGTAGTCCTAGCCAAGTGAAAATAAAACATACTCCTGAGGGATCCCCCTTAAAAATAGTTAGGGACCTCCCACAGATGGACACTGTTGGGCACAGCCAAACTTGGGACCTGAGGGCCCCAGACCTGACCTGTCCCTCCAGTAAGCCAAACAGAGGGACCCAACCTCCAGCTGTAGGTAGCCAGAGGTTGACCCTGAGAGCCCAAAACAACTCAGTCTTGGAAAGAAAGGCCTCTATGGTGGATAGTGATTGGAGGAAGCTGAGTCCAAAATTAGTGGAGCCTCACTTCAGTACTCCATTTCAGCACCAGCCTTTTACTTTGCCAAAACACACCACAGGTAGAGATTCCCTATGGTGGAGACCCTCAGACACCCTTAGGGTGAGGGATTGCTTAGTGGACCATGAGATAGGGGGTAACCATGCCAGTGCTGGTACTTCCTTATATGGCCACTCAGGCAATATAGGCTTACCTGGCAAGGCTAGCCTTATCTCCTTTCGTTTGGGGGGGGGTTATGTAGGAAGGTAGATCCCTGACTATGGTTGCCCCCAACTTTTTGCCTGGTGTTTTGCTGGTTTTCTGACTTAGTTGACCTGGGGCCCTGCTATTCAGGACCCCAGGCCTACTGCTCTCTCTGTAAAATGGATTCCATGTACCTTAGGTACATATCTAAATTGGATACTGAGTCACCTTATCAGTCCCTGTACAGTGTACCTTAGGTACCCAGGGCATAGGTGTACCCAGGGCCTACCAGGGGCTGCAGCATGTATTATGCCACCCCTGGCTGGCCATCCAAATCTGACACAACTGGCTGCACGACAGCTGGGGCAAGGTGGTGTACTCACCCTTTGCTTTAGATATAGTATACCTATATCTAACCCTAAAATGGACACACAGATCTCCTATCAGTCACTCCTATGGCAGGCCTTAACAATCCTGAAGGCAGAGTGCTTGGAATCGTGTGAGATGGTGCTCTGGCATGAGCTGAGCCTGTCTGCGGCTTTCGGGATCCATCCCTTAGCCGTTTCCATGATATCGCATACCATATACTCTTAAGTGCATTATAATCCTCGCGGTTATATGCCAACTCTGGTATCGCTTTATCAAAACATGTCGAGTAAGGTGTCATACGAATTGGAATACTAACCCCTCGCCAATTCTGGCGACGGGGTTAGCATTCCACCCTTCTAGAGGGACACGACATGTATGTAACCCCTAACCCCGGTTAAAGTCAAACAGAGCCTCAGCTCCACAAAATGGATGCTGCCACCGAGACACAAGTCTGCCCTCCTGCTGCTGAGAGTCCTCCCAGAGCAGGAGATAAGGACAAAGGGTTTCCTGCCAGGGGCGGTGCCAGCACCGTCCCAGACAGGGTTTTGTGTATTGTAGGTAGGCAGGGCTTTAGAGGAAGGTGACTGCACGTGGCACCCCGGTGCTCACTGTGCATAGGCTGGCTGGAACCAGTTCCAGGGTCACTCCAGACCCTGTGCTGGGGAAAAGCCCGCCAAGGAAGTGGGTGTAACCACCCCCCTCCTAGTCCCACCCCTAGGGCAGGACTTAGTCGCGTGCCAGCCCCTTTTTACAGGATAAAGGTAGGAACTGGCCCCCTTCCAAATCAGATCATCTTTGGAATCAAGACACGACTTTCTGCGAAAGGACTTCAAGATTTCCTTCTTCAAGATTCTCCCTTGTGACTAAGGAGTAGTCACCCTGCATCCGCAGGCACCATCTAAAGAACACTGCGGTCTGCTGTAAGTCCTTCCTCCGGAATCCGACTGCCCAGCTCGACGAGAACCGGCTTCCCTGGCACCTCTGACCTCTACCCGCCTCTACAGCCCAGCTGAGAACCGTGGGTGCGACGAGACCTCAAGGGACAGGCCATCTTCAAGACTGCCCGACTTCTTTCCAGCAAGCCCGCCGAGTAATCTACTGGTGAGTGCTTTGGGGTCCGAGAAGCCCCGACTCTGAGCAGCTTCAGCTCCGAAGTGCAGCCCCCCAGCATCTCCACGATCTGCGTGGGGCCCTTCTGCTTTCTGCTGCTCACCGCGTGGTTTGGCTACTAGCCCGTTGGCTTGTGGCCTTCCTGACGACGCCCGACGACATTTCTGCTGCTGGTCTGTTTGCTCCAGACTGGCCCTTGCTCCCTTCCAGAAGAGGAGCACCCCAGACCCTCCTGGTCCACTCAAGACGCCATTTTGAGTCCACCGCGTGGGCTTGAATTAGCCAAGGCTTGTTGCCCAATCCTGGGTAACTTCGACGCCGACGACTTCATCCTTCGTGGGACAGCTCGCACCTCCATCCTGGTCGCCGACAACGCCTCCTGGTCCGAGAGACTGCAGAGCCCAGCAGCGCCCACTCACCTGACTGCGGTGACTTCGCCCGGTGCCATCCTGGTGCCCACTTAATCACTGGCTAGTGATTCAAGAACTTGGTCCCCTCTGCTTTCAGGTTTTCTTCTTCCTTGATCCAGGCTTGGATCCATCGAACTTTTCTTCACTGGTCGCCTGCCAGCAACTTCTTCCTTCCAGGCTCCTGGTCCGGCAACGAGATCCCCGACGTCTTTTCAGACCTATGCAGCTGCAGCCCCTGGGCTAGGTAACTTCGGCACTCCGGTGTCCCAGCATAGCCTCACTATCCAAGGGTCAGGATCCACTGTCGTTTTCTCCCTACCAGGTCGGGTTCGCCCGTGAACACTAACTTTGTGAATTCTAGCTTCCATAGACTTTGTCCCGCATCCCGCGTGAGAGTGCACACTCTGCACCCGAGTCCCCTGGGCCTCCTAGTAGTAATCTAACGATTCCCTAGTCCAGTCCTAGCGATTCCAAAGCCTATTAGTACTGTTACTTACCTGCTAGTAATTCGCATTCCACTTTTAGAGTATATGGTTTTTCGTGCCCCTCGGGCATTTGTGTATAACGTGCTAACTTAAAGTATTTTCGTAAGAGTTTTGTTGTGTGCTTAGCTCCCTGTCTCATAAAGAGCCAGGGTAGTCTTGTTATAAATAAATACACTGTTTATTTTCATAACAACTTGTGTGGTGCCCTTTCACTGGGTGTTCAAGGGGTACTGTGATGGTAAAACAGCTGGCTTAACACGCCCTCTAGAGTCTTAGCCTTAGACTGCTCGTATCCATGCTACTAGGATAGCTGGTCTATAAGGTTGACTTACAACCAATCATCAATAAGGGTTGTTTGGACTGATATATAGTGATCACTAGAATAGTGAGCACTGCACATCAGGCCAACTTCTCACAGCGCCACACTGCAGTATGACAATTGTTTTACGCCCCCCCACTTTCAAATGGCACCATCCGCCGCAAGTGCAGATCTTCACTGTCTAGGAGACCTAATTCAATTCTACATCTACACTTTACGTGCACCAGCTCAATCCATGAAAGAACAATTGCAATCAGTGTTCACGGACGAGCTCCCTCCCTGGTACAAACAGCTGCACCTGGCCACTTCCACATTGAAGAATGAAATCTCAAGCCTCTCTAATTCGATCATCCCCCTGTCAACGTGGAAAAAAACGATAAAAAGACAAATCACTTCAGTGTCATTCGAGAGTGATATTGCTCGGCTTCCCAAAAAAATACTCCTTACAGCTCCTGATGCCTTGTATATTAAGGGGAAACCTCAGCCATATTTTAATTACTCTCTCCAATCACAGACTCGCAATAAAATTATTTATATGAGGCTGTTAGCCCTTCCAATTTATGATTTTAACTCGCTGTGGGCTCGGAGAAATGGTCAGTTAACTTGTAGGCTCTGCAATTATCCACATGGGTCCTAGTTACATCTGCTATGTTGTTGCCCCCATCTTGCCAACGAACGTCGATGTCTACTGGTCCCAGTTTATCGGTTAAAACTACTGAGACATTGCAGGGAAGCTTCTGATTTGTGCTTCAGTAATAATTCAGCATAAGTTCTAGCAGGGACTGGGAAGTTTGTCAACATTATTTTAACTGCACTGCATAATGCCCAGCACTAAGAGAAGGTAAGCACAAACGAACGTTAATGAAAGTTAACTCTCAGTAATAAGCATTGTGACATTTTGTTATTGTCTCTCACACGATATACTCCCCCTTTTGGACTAATCGGCTAATTGGGATATATTGCCATCAACCTGAAATGCTGCTTTTGGAATTGACATTTTTTGTATTGCCAGATTTTATAAATGTGTATTCAAGTTTTAATCTTTGGCTTTTTATTAAGTATTACTATGAAGTTTGTACTTTACGGTTTTAATTAACTGTATAACAAATACCACTCTGTGGCATAGCCAATAGGTCTCGCCTTTGGGACCTCATAAGTGTTTAGCTGAGCAACTGTTGATGTTGTTGCACCAAGGCTATTTTGCTGCATAACTAAATACTTATATGGTCCCAAAAGACCCCAAAGCGAGACCTATTGGCTATGCCAATGCTTGTTTAGAGCTTGATTGGGCTAGCGAGGTATTACCAAATGAAAAAAGTTGTAAAGCCTTCACTAGTGTTTCTGGATGGGTAGATCATTTCCTGGCCTGGTCTGACCACACCAACCACGTACTGGTCCCTAGAAGTTCTCTCCGAGTCGGACGAGTTTAATTCTTAAAGTTGTTTTGCTCGGTTTCCTCTGTTCAATGAAATTGTTTCTAGAATCATGTTTATCTGCGACCTTTTAGAGGCAAGAGCGAGCCCCAGAAGAGTGGCGCAGAAAGCGTTAACAGTGACGTATTGCAGAAAGGTGAAGCCCCCTGCAGAGTGTCGTGCGGTGCTACTGAGTCGCTCATATCTCGCAAAGTATCATTGACCCTTGGCTGAATAGGCCACTGAAGGTTTGGGGGGGCCCTGTTCCACATCCCGGAGTGTGTGCGCACAAGAACACATCTTGTCACTATAGTTTACGCGTCCGCAGACATTTTTCCAGGGGGGGGGGGCAAAATGTTAACGTCATCACCATCCTCCGACATGATGTGTGCCAGGTGGGGCACAAGAAACACTGGGGCGCAGAACTGGAATAGACTCAATTAAATGCCAGGAATCCAGGACATGTAACTGACCCTGCCACAGGCCAACAAACACCGCCTGTAGGGAAAACGCTAACCTTTCTGACAAGGTGCTTTATCTCTGTCTGCTAGGTGTGCAGACTTCCGGGTCCTCGATCCAACACCAATCAAGGCTGTCTTCAGCACGATTCAATTTTTATCAGAATACTTTAAAACAGCCCATGATTAAAGCACCAGATTAAATATACTGTATGCACAGTGTATGTTAGGGATTATTTGTAGCTCACATATATACCAATATTGGCTTCTTGGTGCTAGAATTCATGATAACTTTTATCCAAAGTTAAAGCACAACGTCAAAGTTAGTAATAAAAAATGCAGCAATCACACACGCTAGTGATTAGCCAATGGGTGCTCCCTTTACTAGAATTAACCGGGCATTGCTAAATTTTACACACATTCAATTAATTTATACAAAATAAAATGTATAGGTCCAAATGTTAGCTATATTTTTTAAAAGAAACTTAGAGTCCCTCTACGTGTAGTCAATGTCAAACTGACAACGTGCTCACGTTTAGGGATACAATTATGGCCAGCTCCCTTATGCGGAAGCCCGGCACCGTAAATGTGTGGCACATGCGGCGCCCGCAGCGACGGCACATCACAGGTCCAGGGATGCTGAGTCTTACACAGTGGTCGAAGTGGGGGAACAAAAGTAGGGGACCAGTGGGCGGAGAATCAGAGGGCGGGAATAACCCAAGGATTGGATCTGTGGGTGGAGCCAGAGGTGTGGCCAGAATGCGCAGACATCCCAATTTTTAGTATTTGTTTGGCATTTCACTGCCCAGTTTAATCAACCAATGGATACACGTGATTCTTTAAGGTTATAATGAGTTATTGACATTAGAAGCATATCCCACTTTGTGAATATATTTTAATCACAGAATGTACCAAATACGATAAAATGTGGAAACACAAGCCATTTGTCTCCGAGCCATGGAGATTCTGTCATCAGCACTTCTCCCTTTTTCCACAACAGCAGATCAAACATGAATGGCAAAATATCCTAGTTTGCAAATGTTTTCTCTAAAATTATGGCTCTGCCATATTTGCCTCATAATGCAAGATATGCTATATGATCTGACCATTTAAACTAATAAATTGTTTGTAGCTCAAACATATCAAAAGTTAATATAAAATGTGACTTGTGTTGCTGCGTAGTGGATGGCCTATTGCAAAGGTTGACTGGTCACCTTTCTCACTGCTGCGTTTGTATGTTACACTGGTACTAATAAGGCAAAATCTTTCCAGAGACTGTTAGCATGTGTACACACGTCAAAATAATAAAATATCTGAAAATATACTGCATTACGCTGTAGCCTTTTTTTAATGCATAATTTAGTCAACACCACGGCATAATGTTGTCATCCTTTGCTGCATAATTAACTCCAGTGGCCCCACAGCAGGCAGCACATGTTAAAAGTGCTTGTGAATGAAGCAGGGAGACTGTGAAGTTTGCTAACTTAGTTTGGTGTGCGTACAAATCCTGCATTGCCAATCCCTGGTGAGTTGCAGCTACTACTGCTGAAACAAGGCCAATGGAGGTACCTATGGGTGAGGCAGACTGGACTCAGGGCAGGGCCAGCCATAGCACTGGTCGTGCCCTATGCATTAATGTTTGTTAGTGCCCCCCCAATGACCACCTCTGCCATGGATTCCCTCACTGCCACCCTTTAACTGTGCCCCCCAAGTCTTCATAACCACTCTCTCACAGATGCATTTAATTTGATTTACAGTGCCACTCATACCATTGTAGGGTGTCAGAGCACTTTACATCACACACATTACACAGAGGCAATCAATATTTGTGTAAATCATTGTATAGAAAATCTTACATAAGACTAAGGACTACAAGGTGTAGGAGTCACATGACAACCATACTAGTAGCCCGTATAGTTTCATAGTGATTGGTCTGGAGAAACACAATACCCGGAATTTAAAACGTAATACCATGGTTGGGGGTTCTCCTTAATAATCAGAATTGATTTCTGTCCAAAAGAACACTTTTTGGGACATTAGAATAATCAAAGACTGGGGGTGGGTGGGGGAAACATAACGCTCTAATTTATACCTTGCAGTTTGTATGCAGCTCTTAGATGACAGTTAATAGCTCAATGTTTTAAGTTAGAATTGTAACTTATATACTGCAAGTAACAAAAGGATATCTCTGACAAAAGCAGTAGCCCACTGACCTATTTACATTATGTGCACTTTGTGATCTGCATGGCGCATGTTCTTTGCAGCCGGTACATTAACCCTTTGAGCTACCTTTCCATGAGTCAAAACTTCCACTAGACAAAATTCTGATCTCTCTCTAGGAAGAACATTAGTCACCAGAGTCATCATGACATTTTTATTGTTGCCGAAAATTGCTGGAGGCCAGGAAGGAGGCAGCAAGCGTTTTTAAAACCATAATATACTTGCAAACATGATGCCTCCACCTAAAGTCAGCACCCGATGCGGTCACCCAGGTTGCATCGCCCTAGAGTTGGCCCTTCTCAAGGGTCCTGTGACCTCAGTGACTGTTGTTCTAGGGTGTGCTGCTTCATAGGCATGTCTGCAAGACTGGAGGTGAACTTAAGTTTGGATAGTGGTGGACAAAGCTTGATGGTTAACCTACACTTGTCATGCTAGGGTCCACCTACTGGTGCGAAGACACCAGGACTTCTAAGGTGTTGCAAAGCCTTCTAAGGTCTAGAATGTGATTGTGCTCTCGCCGGAGAGTGGTCTGGTGGACTGGTTATTAAGGCTGAACCTGATTCCCAGTTACAAATTCAGCAGCTCTGACCATAGTGCCACATCCTCTACCCCACTGAACACCGTACTGTCCAACTGAGAAAAACTCCCACTGTCTTCAACTACAACCCAATTGTTGCCCGCTATAAACACTTGGATGCGGCTCAAATTAAATTACGCACTAGACAAGAGCAATATACGGCCTACAAAAAAAAAAGTAACAACATCCTGGAAAAAGCAAACACTTATAGGGAATGCAAAATTTAGCAAACCATGGGAAATGTAAGCAGGAACAACATGGTTACCTTAATGCTTTTACACTCACTATTCAGAAATCAGTGAGTGCTTTTGCGTGAAAAGTTAAGGACACGACTACAGGGCCCTGAATGGACTCATTTCAATGGCCATTGCTTATATCCTTACAAAACGTAAGCAGTAGGGTAAAAAGACCACGTCCCTGGACGCAGAGCTGCAGCACATATTTTGTTTTCCAATCCACACATTGCAGGACCTCCAGGATTGGTGGTGCACTAGTTCCAAGTCCAGGGAAAACAAAGACAAGAAAACATAAATAGCGCTTCACTGGTAAACTCTGTAAAAGTGGCGCTAATGTGTTTCAGTGTGAATAAAATCAATTTGGCCAGTTTGCTACCACTTTGTCTTTATTTAGTTGTTTATCTATTCTTCATATTTTTAGCCTTTTATTCACAATGCTGCACTTAAAATGTCAGAAAAATACGACATTTCCAGCAAAAGCGTCTTTCTTTTTTGGATCCATTTCAAAGGGAAGCAAATGAAAGTCTTGAAGTCACGGTTTTCATGGGTGTCCGCTGGGGGGGGCAAGGAGGGTCGCTCCAGAGGGGCGGTGGGGGATGGGGACAAGTGCCCCTCCTTGCCCCCCCCTGTGGACGCCCTTTAGCCCAGATAGATTCGAGATAAAGTGAAAGGCCCCCACGCTATCATGTAAAATGTTCCTGAAAAAAATCAATATTAGCTGTTTTTTCTGGCCCCGAAGCCACATTCCAGTTGTCGACTTTCCTTTCAATCCCGTGATTTCTGGGAAACAACCGAGTCAAAACGAAACTTGGCGCTCAGCCAAGGACCACTGAAAGTACCGCGGCAGCGAGGCCTCCAGCCTGCCTTTGAAGAGGTGCCGCACGAGGCCGGAAGTTCATGGCTCGTGACAAGTGCAGGCCACAAGACCTTATCTAAGAGGCTGGCACGTGTCTGCCTCACCTAAGCTTAGGTTTCTGGGCTGCTCCAAACCGACATACAGCTTCACAACTGTTCAACTTTTCACACATAGGAAAGTGAAGCAGCAACACAAAGCCCAGAGGCTTTTAAGCATCCTTATAATTCACAGCCTTCCTGAAAATGTATGAATGGGTGAAATATTATCTAAACATCATCAACCATTCGTTTTGGTTTACTTTCCTGTCCAAAGCTGGATGCCCTGACATCATCAGTAAGGCCCCTAGTTCACATAGTTTCACTGTGGAACTCAGCTTTGTTTTCACCAGTGCAAGTTTATATACGTTTGTTCATCATTGCTTGCACCAGTGATAGGTAATATAGGAATTAGCCATCACAGGCATGCGTATGTGTCTGGGGTGACTGAAACTAGATACTGCTGGCGCCACCTGCCATGTACCTATTCACTGTGTTATGGAAGCTTGCACCGGTGACATCCATGTTGTACCTGTGTTGTATGCTAGTTCCACCCAGTAAATACGTGCCACATGCATACCATATCCAATAATCAGCTGAACTGCATACAATGCACCAATAGTGAACACTGACAGAAGTGTCTCTTCAGTTCTTCCTCTAGAGAGGTTCAATATCAGACATGGTTGAAAGCCCTTAGAATTGGCTCCCACTCCAATGTTTACATGGAACTTTACATGACGTGAAGTTGCAGGCATTTCGGCCTGATAGAACGTGTATAATATTATTTACCATTCCATAATGTGTTGCTAGATCTGTTGGCTTTAGACCTAGGTATAAGCCCCAAAAACACATTTCAGGCAACCTCAAATCGTGTTTACCTGTCCATTTTGTGAGACATCAGCTCACCACTGCTTTAGGACTTCGCATGACAAAAACATATGGCCAAACGCAGCCCACCCTGGCTGCAATGAGGACACGCAGGAAACATTTCAGGGTACATGACCTGCAGGCTGGTGTTAAATAGGTCCTGTGAACGTTGTTAAATTGACTGTATAAGTAAGAGGCAAGCATTTAGCAAAACCAATCATACCTGTTGCAAGACTCGGCTCCATTTTGAATCTGTGAGTTCCTCTTCCAGATCCTCCTCTCGTTTAGTCTGCAAAGACATCAAAATTTGGGATCTGGTGTCCCGATGGCTCTACATGCCAGTGTGATGAAATGACAATCATTCCCCAGTACCCATAGCAGCTGCTTTAGTGTGTCTACCGTGCCCCACCACCTCCCCAAGTAAGTAATATGGCCTTAGTTAGTGACACATAGGTCAGGAGTTACCCTCAGGGCAAATCAAAGGTGAGTGCCAACTTCTCAAATGACAAGAGGGTGCCTGGGATCAAGGAGACCTGTCCAACCTCCAAGCCAGCTGTGAAAACTATAATAATATCCATAGCTGGGTCTGCAGGGCAGAGGCGATCCCATTAGTCCTCATCTGTAAATACCATTGCCAACTGTATCATGACACTTGCAGCAATATGTAGGTGACCCAGGCCGCTCATTCCTTATCCAGGACATAGTCACAAATGTCTGTGAGGGTCAACTCATATTGCAAGTAGGAAAATTCTAGAGACCGCCCGGGACTTAACCATCCTGTCACACTCTGAAGCTGCATCGCAAGCTAATCAGATTCAAAATTGGAGATCGCCAGCCCTCCCACTCTAATGCATGATACAAAGTGTCTGGTGCTACTCGCCTTCGCCTGACTTCCAAACCAGCTCTGTAAGCAACGAACGAAGTTCTCGCAGGAAGTACTGTTTGAGGTGTAATAGAATGATTGTGAAATAGTGAAGCAACACAGTGGCGTCACTAGGGTTGGTGTCACCCGGTACGGGTAACTCATGGTGTCACCCCCTCACAACTTACCGGATGGACCAACTCACCCTCTGCCTGCACCATCTCTCCCTCTGTCCGCACTATCTCCCCTCCGCCTGCACCATTTCACCCCCTGCCTGCACCATCTTTCCCTCAGCCTACACCATCTCACCCTCTGCCTGCACCATCTCCCCTCTGCCTGCACCATCTCCTCTCTGGTTGCACCATCTCTCCCTGTGTCCACACCATCTCCCCTCCACCTGCACCATATCTCCCTCTGCCTGCACCATCTCTCCCTCTGCCTGCACCATCTCCCCTCTGCCTGCACTATCTCTCCCTCTGCCTGTACCATCTCCCTTCCGCCTGCACCATCTCTCCCTCTGCCTGCACCATCTCTCCCTCTGCCTGCACCATCTCTCCCTCTGCCTGCACCATCTCCCCTCCGCCTGCAACATCTCTCCCTCTGTGTCCACACCATCTCCCCTCCACCTGCACCATATCTCCCTCTGCCTGCACCATCTCTCCCTCTGACTGCACCATCTCCCCTCTGCCTGCACTATCTCTCTCTCTGCCTGTACCATCTCCCTTCCGCCTGCACCATCTCTCCCTCTGCCTGCACCATCTCTCCCTCTGCCTGCACCATCTCTCCCTCTGCCTGCACCATCTCCCCTCCACCTGCAACATCTCTCCCTCTGTGTGCACCATCTCCCCTCTGCCTGCACCATCTCACCCCCTGCCTGCACCATCTCTGTCTCTGCCTGCACCATCTCACCCTCTGCCTGCACCATCTCCCCTCTGCCTGCACCATCTCCCTTCTGCCTGCACCATCTCTCCCTTTGTCCACACTATCTCCCCTCTGCCTGCACCATCTCTCCCTCTGCTTGCACCATCTCTCCCTCTGCCTACACCATCTCCCCTCTGCCTGCACCATCTCTCCCTTTGTCCACACTATCTCTCCTCTGCCTGCACCATCTCCCCCTCTGCCTACACCATCTCTCCCTCTGCCTGCACCATCTCTCTCTCTGCCTGCACCATCTCCCCTCCGCCTACACCATCTCTTCCTCTGTCTGCACCATCTCCCCTCCGCCTGTACCATCCCTCCCTTTGTCCACATCAGCTCCCTTTCGCCTGCACCATCTCTCTCTCTGTCTGCACCATCTCTCCCTCTGCCTGCACCATCTCTCTCTCTGCATGCACCATCTCCCCTCTGCCTGCAACATCTCTCCCTCTGTGTGCACCATCTCCCTTCTGCCTGCACCATCTCATCCCCTGCCTGCACCATCTCTACCTCTGCCTGCACAATCTCACCCTCTGCCTGCACCATCTCCCCTCTGCCTGCACCATCTACCCTCTGCCTGCACCTTCTCTCCCTTTGTCCACACTATATCCCCTCTGCCTGCACCATCTCTCCCTCTGCCTGCACCATCTCTCCCTCTGCCTGCACCATCTCCCCCTCTGCCTACACCATCTCTCCCTCTGCCTGCACCATCTCTCCCTCTGCCTGCACCATCTCCCCTCCGCCTACACCATCTCTCCCTCTGTCTGCACCATCTCCCCTCCGCCTGTAGCATCCCTCCCTTTGTCTACACCATCTCCCTTCTGCCTTCACCATCTCCCTCTTTTCCTGCATATCCCTCCCCCTCCGCCTGCGCCCCCTCCCCTCACAGTTCTCGGCTTTTATTAAAGTGACTGAAATAAACACATGAAATGTGCTTTGAATTTCTGCGCGCGACACTGAGGATAAGTTTAAATAGACACAGAGCAGAGGCGAGGCTGCAGAGCTGTGTTACATACACAGCGTAACCAGATGGTGTCACCCCATGTGAGGGTGTCACCCGGTGCGGTTCGCACCCCCCTAGTGACGCCACTGAAGCAACATAGGTAGTAGCAACATTTGGGTAAGGGCAACCCAACTCATCACTGACAGAGGTAGTTGCACCAAAAACCAATTGAGTACCTAGGAGTCATCAGTGCCCAGAGCACATCTTGTTGATCTCTTTACACTCTGACCACCAGATATTTAAATGTAGTGAGCATAACTAGAAGCCCTGCAATCAAAGGTGAAGCCGTCAACGTGGCACTCTCCTCAGTCAATGGATAAAGGCACAATTTCGTAGCATTGGTAGGAATGCCAGATTGCGCATCAAATCTGTGGAGGTCTTTGATCAGTCTCTCCAACCCAGCAGTGTAGCCATGCATGAATAATATAGCCTTATAGCCCGCCGTAGAGGGCTATACCGGCAATT
The DNA here is from genome assembly GCF_964261635.1 of Lissotriton helveticus. Lineage (NCBI taxonomy): Eukaryota > Metazoa > Chordata > Amphibia > Caudata > Salamandridae > Lissotriton > Lissotriton helveticus. Next base: position 2,028,581,278 of record NC_136067.1, read on the forward strand.
AAAGGCCCTCTCCAGAGGTAAAGGCCCCGAGCCGAAGGCGAGGACATTTAACAAGGGAGAGGCACTTTAATAGCCGGTATAGCCCAGCTACGAAGGGCTATAAGGCTATTAGAACATTCTGCCACTAGAGGGCAGAATGTTCTAACAAAAAAGAACAAAGCCTTATGGGAGCGTAAGGGGATTGGAATCCCCTCAGGGTCCTTGAAGCCTTTGTTCACAGCCAGAGCTGTGAACAAGGAATCATTGGAATGTTGGAGCTCCAGGCTTATACCAGCCATTAAAAGCCCGCCCGGAGCACTCCATTGTTTTCAATGGAGCTCCCAACATTCCAATGCTCTAATAAATGATAAACTGCATTTAGCGAGGTGACATGAGTGTGACCATTGATAGAAACACCCAACGTCCTCTCATTATAGTGAACAAGACAGTCTGGGGGCTCCATTGCCAGTGCGAACAAAGGGTGGGGGTGAGGAGGTACTCCTGCCATGTACAGCCTGCACAGACCAGGCCAGACTAGAGAAGCTGCACAAACCCACTCTGCTCTCAATGTTCTACAGCACCAGAAGCACCTGCCAACCAGGATCTTCCCCCATGATCTTACAGTCAAGATTTATTAGCGAGATAGGGTGATAAAAGCCTGCATCCAACGGGTTACAAGGCACTTTTAGCAGCTCCACCACAACATCTTTTCTAGTAGTCAGAGGTACCTGTCCTCTTGATTAGACATCTTAGCAAAGGACTATGAGGAGGGAGATCAGTTGCCCCTGAAATGTCTTCTAAAACTCCAGGGACAACCTATCGCAGGCCGGGGTGTTACCTATGTGCACCTGTGCCATGGATGTTTTGACAAGATGCTGCTCAGAAGACCCGGTATCAAGGCTGCTTCCTGTACATATTAATCAATTTACAAACCCACTCTGGAATGTGTGTGTTGTCTATAGGTTACAGAAGTATGCCACAAAAGACTCCGCGATGTCTGTCAGGGAGTCACCATTGGAATGACTATGGGCCAAATATTCTTGATCGTCATAGAGGCATGGTCTCTCTCCTCACCTTTTGTGGGAGTGCAGTTGTTGTGTCAGCTTAGGAAAATGTTTGGGTTTGATAAGTACTCCTCATTCAGTTGATGCAATCTCATTTTCGAGGAATGTAATCTGAGTATGTAGTAACTTCTGCACTCCTGTCTATGGTTTCAGGCATATCTCTCTAATGTATACATTGAATATGTCTCATATTAATAAGGTGGTGTTATCTATAGATCCTACACGTTTCTAAAAACTAGGTGATTCCTTTCTTAATTGTGTGTCTGAACACTGCGTCATCAAGCATTGTTGCGTGTAGTCTCCTTTTGGGTATTATTCTGAGACAATCACCCCATTGCAAAGTCAATATAATGGATTGTGGTCAGACAATGTTGTGGCAAAGTACTCTCCCTTGAGTATGAACGTTGAGGTTGGTGTGGTGAAGAACATGACCAGGCATGTGTGAAGCCCATGTAGCAGGGAGCAATAGGAGTTTTCACTCTTCAGTGGATTGAGGGCTCTCCAATTAGATGACAATTCCCGCCCATTCTCCCAGGTCATCAATCCTACAGTTAATTTCCTAAGCGATGGACCATTCACCAGTCGGTGTTACCTGTCCATTTCAATGAACATTATCGAGTTGAAATCTCCACCTATAATAAATGGGTCTTTGGTTATCTGGCTAGAAGCGCACCAAGCCGCACTAGGTGTGCTGGTTGGTCTGTGTACGGAGCACCCAGGTTTATCACATGCAATGCTCTACCATTCATTCATTCATTGTGTTCTTTGACATGATAGAGGACCCCGGGCGCACTCACAACAAAACTTCTTGGTCATATGCAGAGAAAGAAGTACCATGTTTCTGCCACCTCTGTCTTTTTTGAAGCCTCGTGCCCCCAGGCAATGTGAGATGGGTCGATTGCTGCAATACCACATTTACCCTTTATGGCTTCAGGCAAGTGTGTACTGTATAACACACAAGATGATGGACGGATTGTTGCACAATGGCAAAACATTCACCCCCAGTCACAGATCTGGGTTTAATCCATTGTTATTTTGCTCACAAAGCCACCCCAGTTCAAACATGTCCATATGCAAATCAGTCTTGACCCTGTGCCTCATGTGAACAGTACAGCCCGAACTGCCGAGCCATGTCTTTCCTGGACCGGAATCAAACATCCGGTGCTCACTTTGCTACTGGAGTCGAGCTATCCTGGCTGAAGACGGCTGATAGCCAGAAACTGGTCCGAGGATACTTAATTCCGGTCCAGGGAAGACATGGCTTGGCAGTTCGGTCTGGACTGTTCCCATGAGGCACAGGGTCAAGGCTGATTTGCATATGGCCATGTCTGAACTGGGGTGGCTTGGTGAGCAAAATAATGATGGATTAAACCCAGAACTGTGACTCGGGGTGAATGTTTTGCCATTGTGAAACATTCCGTCCATCGTCTTGTGTGTTTTGCTGTTCACCCTATGTGGGAAGGGTATGCCCAGACGTGGGTCCCGTGCTCACTAAGCCACTGGAGTCAAGCTATCCTGGCTGAAGATGGCTGATAGCCAGAAACCGGTCCTAGGATGCTTGATTCCGGTCCAGGGAAGACATGGCTTGGCAGTTTGGGGTGGACTGTTCCCATGAGGCACAGGGTCAAGACTGATTTGCATATGGCCATGTCTGAACTGAACTGTATACCCCTTAGCTGGCTTTGCCAAACCTCGTATGTTTCAGGTTAAAAAACTGTAACTGGTGCAACTGCCCTCCTGGTGTCACTGGTGTCATGCAACTCGGGTGGCTGCACCCCTCTCTTAGTTCACCTAGTCTGTCTATCCCAGAGGGATTTTTCTGCTGTGTCCGCCATAACCCCTGTTGGATGCAGTGTATTAAAAAAGTCTCTTGCACCATACCTTTTATTGAACTCTATCCGAAGACTTGATGAACTAGCCCAAAACCCTCTCCTTAATGGGCGACCAGTGTAGTCCCCACAGATGAAGGCTCATGTGTTGTCTTTTTGGCACATTCAATAGAAAGTGAGCTGCCACATTCTGGATCAACTGCAAATTGTCCATAAGATATTCTGGTATGCCCAAATAAAGAGTGTTAGAAATGGGGATCTCTAGTTGGCAGTGGCCGGTCGCCAAGGTCCAAATAGGGATCCTTCTTCTCAAGTCAGAGTAAGGGGGCTACACCCTTTAATAACCCCTGCTCAACCCTGTGGTAACATAGCACGAGCAGACAGGCCTAACTCAGAGGCAGTGTTTGCAGCATTTATGCCCATACACAATAACGCAGGAAAGACGCTACAAACAGACACCAAAAGTAGTTATAGAAAAATAGTTATCCTTATATAAACTGCACACAAGGCTAAAAGCGCTCAAGGAGCCACAATGCATGTAATTACAGAATCACTTCCAAAGCAATAAAGGAACATAAAAAGGGTGTGGGGCTAACTTAGTTCGAGGCCATAGTCCACACGACCCGGTGGTGCACAATGTACCTGAGATTTAAAGGGGCACGGCACGCAGCCTCACAAGGAAGCCACAATGATGACAGGCGGACTCGCAGCTGCCACAGGTCCCAGCTGTAGCGGTCCGCAGCGTGCACTCATGATAATCCTGGGACGGGGTTTAAAGGCGGGCACCCAGTGGCACACACAGGTGATAACAAGATCCTCGAAGTGGAAACAAATGCGGGCACTCAGCGGCACAGCTCCTCAGCTGCAGCACCCTACAATAGCATGAGCGATTATTCTCGTAGGATGGCAAATGCAGGCACTCAGCGGCACAGGTCCTCAGCTGCAGCAGTCCACAATAGCAATAGCGATGACTCTCGTAGGACGACAAATGCGGGCACTCAGCGGCACAGCTCCTCAGGCGCAGCGGCCCACATTAGCGATGGATGTATGACGTTACAACGCATACATTCACAACGCATACCATTACAACAAAACTTTTACAACGCAGGATCCATTACAGCGCATGCCATTACAACGCATGCCATTACAACGCAGATGCTATTACAACGCATGCCATTACAACGTACGTATGGGTAAGTATTTTTTTTTATTTTAATTAATGGGAATGTAATAGTAGTGTAAATGTTGGATAGTGTAGGGGTTAAAATTACTATTCTAACTCCCGGGGGTGTAATAGTAGGGTAAGTGTTGGATAGTGTAGGGGTTAAAATTAAATGAAATACTTACCCATACTTATGTTGTAATGGCATGTGTTGTAATAGCATCTGTGTTGTAATGGCATGCGTTGTAATGGATCCAGCATTGTAAAAGTTTCGTTGTAATGGTAATATGTTGTGAAAGTTGCGTTGTAATGGCTGTTTCCCATAAGCGATAGCAATGACTTTGGTAACAAAGGCAAATGCGGGCTCTCAGCGGTTACAGCTCCTCAACTGTGGCGGCCCACAATAGCGATAGCGATGACTTTCAGCCTACGTACCCCACAGTAGAACCAGAGGCTCTGGAATTCTCAACAGAGGCCTCACCTGCAAGTAGATTTCCCTAAAATTGGAATCCGGGCGGCTGATGTGAAGGAATCAAATATTATACTAGTGGACCATACTCACCAATAGCCCATATACCTTATTCATCAATAAGAATTCAGTCGATAATGGAGAAGGTTCAATCGTTTATTCAGTAAATACAAGCCCTGACAGGGGAGCCTCAGTCTGCACGACCCTCGGAGATGCGCAGAGGAGACTGACTACATACCAACGATACAAAGCACATATACGTTTCGTACACCCTACGATGTCACCTTACTTGGAAAGATACAACTTGTCAGTAAGCCAGCAGGAAAAGCCCAAATAAGGCACAATTGTTTGCTAGTAGCTAGGCCCAAGCTATTCCGGGGGCAGGTCAGTAACGTACCTCCCTTTCTATCTGTAGCATGAGGAGTACAAGAACGGGATCTGCTAGAATGTGCGCATCCCACAAGAAGGGCAGGTGTGACCTTGGGTTTCCCTGAGCTACAAACTAGCAAGAGGCGCAGACAGTTAAGCCAGCCATCGTGGTTTCATGCAGAAAGCTTAATCACGTGATTTCAGGGAAACAATACTTGCACACAGGGAAACGAAAGAAGATGGCTCCGGTCATATCAATAGGTTTCAGCGATACAAAAGTGAATCATTCCTTACTACAATAATATAACGAAATGATACAATGCTAACATGTGGTTATACGGTTATATTGTATATATTAGGCCAATAATATGCATTTATCGAATTTATATCCCATCAGACGGCCCTTTTGGCGTACTATAGCCAATATAACTAGATTAATTCTACAAATACTCCCTCATCAATCTGCATAAGATCTGAAACCTCCTTCTGAATCATTTGTTTTTCGACTTTGGCCTGACGAGAAAAGTTCAAAGCAGACGTTATCCTGGCTGCACAGAAAGAACAGCAAGCCGGGCCACAGTGGAGACATAGGCAGCAAGTAAATATGACTCCAAAGGCTCCAGCAAGCACCATGAATATTTTCCACCCCCAGGTAGCTAAAAAACCCCAGAACCATCCACTAAGGGACCAGGTACCATTGCCGACATGGGCTTCACTAGCTAACCGATGTAATTTCTGAATTGCTAGATGTATGGTCGGGGCTGAATCAGGAATGAAAACACAACAAGAGCTGCCGATCACGCGGCAGGCTCCTCCCCTATCTTCGAGGATGACGTCAAGAACCATTTGGTTCTGAAGCGAAACAAGCCCCATCTCCTGAGCTCAACAGTAAGGTTAGTCAGAATCCCAGTCATGGTCTGCACCACATTTTCCACTATTCTTGACAGGCGTCTTATACTACAACTATTAAAAATTGGTCCCCAAAATGGGGTAAGACCTTTGGCAAAATCCTCAAACTGCTGTAAGGAAGTATCAGTTTGATCAGTGCTATCAGTATCAAAGCTCCTAATACTTCGGTTGGATTCAATCTCTCTTTTAACTAGTTGATGTGTCTTATGATAATCAGATGGGGCGTTATAAACTGGGCGGTACAGGAATGAGAGGTAACACCGTCCTGCCCATCCCCGGGGAAGCCAAGTATATGCGTTTTCCCCGCATACAAAGTATACATTAGGAGGAGTGATCACGGGGGAAGTACTATATGTCTGCAGGGTGTAGATATAGTTACACTTACTGCTCCCTACCTTAACATGACCTCTTCCCTGGATGCAAATGGGGGAAGTAGTGTGTATAATGGGAATTGGCAAGGCTTTGTCATTTGTGGCGTTCCGTTCTTTGAAATGTTGAAAATACATGGTAGAGTTGGAAAGCTCAAAATCCTGCATTTCTTCTTGTAACCAAGTAGCATTTTTATATTCAGTATATACATTTATGCAAGCGTCTAGATCTAAAGACCCCTCTCCTCCATTTCCTTCGGCATCAAATCCCTGGTGTTGCTCTATATACTTCAGAATGGCCTCATAATCTTTCTCGTATATATTTTAGGGTTGGCTACATAATGAGAATACATCAGTGACAATAATTGGAACCAGGCTTCACAGCTAGCTAAATGGGACATGGGTAAGGAAATAAGCAATTTGTGTTGATGCATTACTGACGGGAGTAACCCACAAACCCAACAATTTGTTCTATTGTTCGTACTATGGGTTTGATGCAACATTTCAATAAAAACATGTTTTGCATATGTTTCTCTGTGCCTAGCCTTATGTGGAGGTAAGGAATAAAAGAGGTGTTCCTCTGGAGCAGGGGTGGTTCTGATAGAGCGCGCAGGTCACCCGACTATAAATGTTACCATATGCACATTGGGCCCATAAATTTCAATTTATCATATTCATTAATCAGGTAACCTACACACTACTAACAGTAACCCTGTTCCTTCCTATTTATTTCTAATGTACCCGACTTACCAATCCACTATTACGGGTACCTATGATCACTTATGGATCAGGGAACTAGCTGTAAAAGAAAGGCAGTCAAAATACAAAATACCATTTACTATATTTGCACTCATATAATAACCAGAGACACGGGAGGTTTTCAAAATCTTTATCTAATCTTCATCGAGGTCAGAAAGTAAAATGTTTACAGCAATTAAACTATCAATGATTAGAAGTACGAAAATTGTATAACTATGCAAGAAAAGAATAAAGCCAACCATTTAGGACTCTAATGGGAAGGTAAAGACAGGGAACATGCTAATAAGAAACTTCAGAGTTTTAGACTTAATATGGAGTGACTAAAGGACGGGAACATTTAAGGAACATACTAGAATCTCACAGTTTGTATAATACCCCTAGAAGGTGGCTACGGGAAAGAACTTTAGTTTGTACTACGGGAAGTCTGAGATACCATATAGCTATAGGGAAAGTAAGACTGGAACATGCTAACATTCAGAGCAATTACGGTAATTCAGTAAAGGGTGGGTAAAGAGAAGGAACATCTATGTATTCAAAAACAGTTTATATTCAACTATAAGGTAGGGGAAAAAGTGGAACATGCAAATAAAGATACTTTCACGCTTTCTAGTAATTTATAAAAGGTTAAGGTAAGAACAAGGGACATATGAAATTTACGATTTAGCAAAAGTTCAGGCAAAAGATAAGGATAAAGGATGCAAGTGTGGTTCCCTAACAGCTTTATATTTACCTAGCACGGTGTGAAGACCAACCCTGGCCACGGGTCAGTTAAGGACAGTACGAACCCAAGGAAAGACAGTCGCCAGTAGGCCAGCAGGTGCAGAATAGAACCCCAGGACAGGACAGGAAAACCAGATTAGCATCAGGACAGGACCACCAAGGTAAGACCAGCACCCACAGTTCAGTTGCAACGCCTGCGCTACACCTTCCCTGCAGCTATCAGTCAGAACCCCGACTGGGTTATCGAATTCCCCAGCAAAGTGCTCCGCCAGCACTTGAGGTTTCCCAAACACCCCGCTTGGGTCTCTGGAAATCACGGACAGAGTGCTCCGCAGCTCTCTGTATCAGTCACCTATTGAGTGCGTTGGGTCAGTGACAGGTCAGCTATTTGGACAAGTCGGACAATTTCTATAGCTAAACCTAAGCTAGTTATACTTTTTTCGGGTCAGTGTACCACCCCCAAATGTTGCAAGTGTAAGAATCCCCAATTTCGTTTGGTCCAAAGAAAGGACAGGTCATCACACCAACTAGGATTTGACTTTCTCAAGCCCCTCATTTGAATCTTTCATACCCGCCCATTGAATTTTGGGTTCCCATGACATGTTTTACACATAACAATGGTACATCTATCAAATTATACATTATGATACATTTAGTACATTTCAGCTTCTTCTACTAGGCGAAGGTGCATCTTCCCAGGTACATCTTGGCTGGGACCTCTGGGTTGGCGCACGTTCAATGTCACAGAGTTCATCCTCTGGCGAAAGACTGCCATGCGCAGAAAGGCTGTTCAATATGGAGTATTCCCATCCCTCATGCCCAAGGATTACGATACATGAAAAGTAAAGGAAAACAATTTAGAACACAGAAAATAAATGATTACACTGTATACCAGGAATCCCTATATGACTCCCCTTACTTTATACTAACTATAGCATTAAGATTAGTGCAAAACAAACAGCATTGCAAAAGCTGCAGGGCAAGCGTCGGCATGTGAAAACACAAAGCAGCCATCTTAAGTCTAGTGCGCAAGCGCGAAAAGTTCCCACCAGAACTGCGAGTACGTCACGTCACGTGAGTGTGACCTACGCATGCGCAGAAGAAATTACAGCAAAACAGCGGCCATTTTAGTGACAAGCGTATTACGTTTAGTAAACACATAGGCAAGCATCACTGGGACACCCCAAATGTCAAACTTAAAGGGAATTTAGTGAGACAAACAGATTGATTTAGTTCATTAAGGTTATTCGAGGTTCTTGAATACAAGCAAGTCGCTTCACGTGCGAATCCTTGCTCCATCAATCCCCTCTTTGATGATATTTTATATCATCACAAATCAATAGAACCAGATGCCAACTTTTCACATTTTTCCCAGCTCAATCTCTTCAAACATTCGGTTCAGTTTCTCTTTAGTCTCTTTATTAGGGTGAGAATTTTTCACCCTTTTATAAATCTGATTATTCATTTGCTCTAGTTCAAGTTCATCCACATTTCTCTTCACTCCTCTCTTGTTCACAGTGTATTTCTTTTGGTGCTTTTGACATTTGCAACATATGAATATAATGAAAATTGCTAAACCTATTCCCGCAATTGGCATCAGTACTTTACTCAAAAGACTTTTACCTAAGTTAGAAAACCAATGACCTGCGGCGGAGAGACCATCAGTAAGTCTCTTCCAGGCACTGTCAACCTCCAGTGGTTTGAGTTCTTTTTCCAAATTTGTAATGTTCCTCACATACCTTTTGATTTCCACACTTTTGTCAGGTATGTAAGTGCAACAATGTTGCGCTTTCAACATTCTTCAGACTCCGCCCTCTTTTGCCAATAAAGTGTCAAGAGCAAGTCTGTTCTGTATAACCATCGATCTGACCGCAACCATTTCGGTATTGATAATCAGGAAACCTCCAGCAGTGTCAGTAGATAACCGATCCACTACTGTTGACAATTTGCAAATTCTGTGTGTGTTCAGAACCAATCCCACTGTAGGTATCATTGCACTAAAAATATCTCCTACAATTTCACCAGAACTTTCTCTTTTAGTACGCACAAAGGGTCATATGTATCAAGCAAATTCACATTCGCAAAGGCCGAAATTCGCCTGTATGTATTAAGCAAAATGTGTTTCAAAATAAGGAATCGCAAAATTTGCGATTCCTTATTTTGCGATTGCATTTAAGGAATTTCAAATTTTGCGATTCCTTAAATGCAATGTAAGAAGCCCAAAAAAATAGCAAATTGGCCTTAAGGAATCGCCAATTACCACCAACTTCTAGTTGGTGGTAAGTTGCGAATTCCTTTCAAAATACATATTTTTTCATTTTCCAAAGTGCCATGTGACGCACATACATGCCCTTAGGGCATGTATGTGCGCCACATGTGCACCCATGCAGTTTTCAGGGGTGCAACAGGGTGTCCTTTGGACACCCCTGCACCCTTGAAAATATTCACAATTTGCGATTAGCAAATTGCGAATCGCAAATGTCCCCTTCATTCCTATGGGCCTCCTGGCCCATAGAAATGAATGGGAAATTATTCCTTAATTGCGATTAGCAATTTGCTAATCGCAATTAAGGAATTTTAAGGAATCGCTTAAAAGAAGCAAATTTCTACATACGTACCATTTTGCGATTTCCAAATAGCGATTCCTTAAAAATCGCTATTTAGAAATCGCAAAACGGAATGTTGATACATAGGGCCCTAATTCATTAGTTTTTTCAGTGCTTCCAGTGATTTTCCCCACATGGTATATCTTTTGGAAGACAATACCAAAATAACAACTCCCATACCAATGGTCAGGCAATTTGAAGTAAGCCTTATTTCCACATATAAAATAAATTCCAGGAAATACAGGCTCTGACCCATCTTTGAAACCCCATCCCCCAATTACCTTGTAATTATGTTCGCACTCACTGGAACCAATGAAAATATTGTTATAATAACTAGTCTTTTCTCTATGAAGACAAAACTTCCCCTTCTTTTCGAAATCCAGAAGCCTCGCAGCGTTAGCTTCACCATTTGAGGTGCTCCCTACACTCTCTGCCCATTTAGGGATTTTCTGATTCTTGTCTTTAGCCTTCTTTTGGAAACTTTCTCTTCTCTTTTCTACCATGTCCAGAAATTATTTCTCCTTTTCATGTAATGAACAGGTCAGGTTATTTTTGTGTGCATCATCTATGTTAATTTTTCCCACAGTTAGAAAATAATCACTCATGTATTTATCTACATCTCTAGTCGTATGTACAGGGTTCAGGTTTCTTCGAACAGGAAGTTCGGAAAATGTCACATCAGAATTTGAATAGTAATACTGTAAAGGTCCTCTTCTATAAAATAAACTAGTTAGTATACTACAGGAAATTCCATAGGTTAAGGGCAAGTGATGGTATGTCACGCCTTCAGCTACTGAAGTGGGTAGCTTCTAAGCATGGGCGTAAAATCCGTTCCGCTCGCGGATTTTGCGGATTTTTGGCAAATTCGCAATCCGCGAACTCTCGCAAACTTGCCGAAAATCCGTAAATCCGTGCGAAGCGGATTTTTTGCTTGGTCGCACTTGCCAACTAGAATAATATACATTTTCGCGGGAGTAAATACTTGCGAACACGTAGATGCAGCGGGTAGCGACAAGCTCGCAATTGCGAGATTGAAAAATTTGCAATTTCGCACAAGAAATCCACCAGCAGGCAGCATAATCCTTTAAAATTACGATTTTTATCAGAATAACTCCTCAGGTTGACATTTGCCTGCACTTTGTTTTTGCAAGGAGTCCATTTTGGGGGGTTGGGGGGTGGGAGGAAATAAGTGCCCCACAGTCTCCAACTTCCTGATCCTGTCCAGCAGGCTCCTCCCAGTGCTTTCTTCATGTGCTGGTCACTTTGATTTAGATCTTGACCTGGAAGGATTACTTTTTGTGGATGTTGCCGGATATTTGGAATTTTACAAAACTGAAAGCACTCAGCTGGTGCAAAAGTTCAATCTTATCATTAGTAACCATTCCCTGTAGTGCCTCCTGAGGGGCCCCTTCAGAGTTCATTTGCCTACTTGCAACTATTCTATGACCCTGCTCTGACCCTCACAGCAGGCTCAGAGAATAGCTACAAGTATACAACAAAGGTCCTGTTAAAAAAATAAACTGCAACAGAAAGCAATTACAGACAAAACTGAAAGCACTCAGCAGGTGCAAAAGTTCAATCTTATCATTAGTAACCAGTCCCTGTAGTGCTTCCTGAGGGGCCCCTTCAGATTTCAGTTGCCTACTTGCAACTATTCTATGACTCTGCTCTGACCCTCAACAGAAAGCAATTACAGATAAGGAAGTAGGTGCCAGCCTGGAAGTTCAAATTCAGTGACACATTAATCAGCCCCTAATTCATTAATGTCAGTTGAGGCAGGGCAGGTGTGCTTTTCCCCCCATAAACACAGTGATGATCTAGAGGGTGGCATGGGTGAGACCAGAGGGTGGCATGGGTGAGCCAGAGGGTGGCAGTGGTGAAACAGAGGGTGGCAGTGGTGAAACAGAGGGTGCTGTGATGAACCATACGTAGAAACAACATGGTCGCGACCGTTGCTACCCGACAAGTAAGTTTGTGTTTGCGAACTGGTAAAAAACCCTTGCGAAATGGCAGAAACACTTGCGAACACAAAAAAAAAAGGAATCCGCAAAATTCACGAGAGTTCGCGGATTTTGCAGATTGCGAATCCGTAAATACGCAATTTCGCGGATTGCCAATTCGCAAAATCCGCCCATGCTTAGTAGCTTCATGCAGACATAACGATCATCTGTTTCCATAGTTTCTACATAATGTAGTAACTGGTTTGCGAAAACATTTAAATGAGTCTTATTCTTGATTTTGTTAAAATGTAATCCTTCCTCGTCTGGTGCATCTAAATCTATGCTTGTTTGTTTCAGGCTAAGTGGTTTGTCTAGTACGTCTACTCTTTGTGGTGTACTTCTAGTGTGTGATTCTACAGTGTCATCAGGCAGGTTATTATTTGGATACAAACTCGGGTTTTTACTCATCATAGAAGGAATAGTTATGGTTAGTCCTATCCACAGTATCAGTAGTATGGCTACACTACATAAACATACTTGACAGCATGTTTTTAAACAACTTCGTCTCAGTCTCCCATTCTCAGACGAATCAGACGTTCTGGCTCAAAAGAAGCTTCAACCCCTCTTTGTAATTCTGCACAGCTTGCTTACTCGAGTAACTTTTCAGGTTGGGTTTGCTTCTTCACTGGTCTGTTCACCATTCAATTCTTCATCACTTTCATCAGTTTCATCACTTATTTCCAGATTCTCAAATTCCTCCAATACAAAGTAAGTCCACTCAGGACTCGCGTACTTGTTATTTAGCCTTTTGATGTGAGCACTTCTTCTTTTCGGTTTTGTCACCACTGGGTCAGTTTGACTCGAGACCTCATCTATTTGTTCAGGCTCCTCTTTTATTGTCTTTAGACGCAATCTCAGCCTTTTCACAAATCGAGGTACTGAGTCACCTTTTCTGAGTCTTTTAACTGGCACTGTGTCTTGGCCTTCTTCCAACACTCTTTTGTTTTCATTCAGTTGTGGCACATTAGAATCAAGTTCGTCTTCAGTATCATTCCCTAACTGACTAGGTCCTGGTCTTTCATCAGTTTCTTCTGCCTGGTCCCTAAATTGGCCTTGTTCAGGTGTATGCTGATTTTGACTTTGATCTGTTTCGATCTCTTCTTCCTGAACACAATTGTCTAATCCTATCTGTTCCTGCTCAAGCTCTTCTAACTCTTGACTTTCTTCCGCTTGAACTTCCTCCCTAATTTCTATCTGTCCCTCTTCTGGTGCAGGTGTTCTGGTTGGAATGTCAATTACCTGCTCTTTCCCTGATTGATCCTCCTCAGAATCAGATTTAACGTGGATTTCGATGATCTGAGTAGCTTCTTCTTCACCTGTCTCGTCCTCACTATCCCACTGTCTATCTAGTTGGGCTTGACTTCTAGTTCGTATAGGGTCGATTGTCAGATCGATTATTGAGACCCAATCTTCTTGACCTGAGCTCGGTTGTTCTACTTCAGCTACTTCAGGACCGATGTCTTGGGATCCTTCAGCTGCGCAACCTTCAGCCTCAGTTTCGTCAGGTTCAGTCACTTTCTTCGTGTGGCTGGCATGGATCCAGCGAGGTACTCCTGCACACTTCACAGCTGTGGTGGTAACCAGGATCACCTGTCGTGGCTTTCCCCACCTGTGTTCAAGGCAACTTTTCCAAGTGTGCTTCTTTATTACGACCAAGTCACCTGGATTCAGGTCATGTGCTGGAGTCGTTGGCCTGGCGACGTCTTCTCCCGCAACCTGGAGAGAGATAGAACGCACTTGGTCAGCCAGCTCTTTACAGTATTCCAGTACCAAATCATCAGATATGCTTATTATTTTGTATCCTGGCACCCATGCTTGCCGCATTGCTCTTCCCATCAGGATTTCATGGGGACTCAAACCCGTGTTCCAGTCTGGAATACTTCTGAGTCCCATCAACACAAGAGGCAGAGCATCTGGCCATTCCAGTTGTGTGTATTCACACATCTTTCCCAATCTTGCTTTGATTGTACCATTTATTTGTTCTACCACTCCAGAAGCCTCTGGGCGATATGCACAGTGCAGTTTTTGTGTGATTTTGAATGCTTCACAGATTTGCTTTATTATTTCATTCTGGAAATGACTTCCACTGTCAGATTCAATTAAGACTGGGAAACCGTAACGAGGTATAAGTTCCCTAAGCAATAATTTTGCTACTGTGATACTGTCATTTCTACGTGCAGGGAAAGCTTCTACCCATTTGGAAAACAGGCAAACAATGACAAGTAGGTATTTCATTCCTCGACAAGGGGGCAACTGAATGAAGTCAAGTTGTAGTCTAATAAAAGGGCCTTCTGCCTTTCCAATTTTCCCTGGTAACACTATGGTTTTCTTTCCAGGGTTAAATTGTTGACAGATCAAACACCTTTTCTGAACTTCGAATTGAACCACGTCTGGCGGAACATGCGAATCATCGCATCTCGGCCTACATGTGTCTCTCCATGTATCAGCCTAGCCATAGGAGCAAGCATACAGTCTGGCAACACAGGCATATCATCAAGGTAAACAATGACACCATCTTCTCTTCTCCTTCGACAACCAGAGTTTCTCCATCTCTGTTTCTCCTGTGGCTCTGCTGCTTCCTGTAAGTCTCTCACTTCCTCCCATGTATTCACTCCCTCTAGCATCAAAAGTTGGCAGCTGTTTCCGTTTCCCCCAACCTTTATATTGATTGAAATTCTGTATTTTGCACAATGTTGGTGTTGGAAATGGGATCCCCGGCTGGCCAGGGCTTTCGCCAAAGTCAGTCAGAGACCACCACTCCCAAGTCAGGGCAAGGGAGTTACACGCCAAGATAACCCCTACTCACCCTCTAGGTAACGTGGCGCGAGCAGCAAGGCTAAACTTGGAGGCGATGTAAGTTAAGTATTTGCGCATGCACCCCAGCAACAACAACCAAAGGCCCACCACAAAGGAAACTCCACACAAGGTTATATAAAAAAATAGCCTTTGTATTACACCAAAACACATTAGATAAAACACACACTTTACAATGTGCCAGAGGCACGGGCAGAATTTACAGGGGGATATTTACAAGACAGGGCCACCTGGACCACTGTCAGGAATCAGAAGTAGCACTTTCAGAAATAGCACTTAGAAGGTAAAATATAAATGTACTTTAGCACAAATATCAAAATAGTGTACACAACCAGTAATCACTGGTAACAGGACCTCACTAGCACCACCTGTACTAGGGAGAAAATAACCACCTACACATCACAATACCTGTGGGGGTGTAAGAGGAAAACACATGATGCAATGCATAACATTCATTCAGAGGTGTAAAGGCACATGACGCATAAACAATACATTCAGAGGTGCATAGAAAGTACAATTGCGCCAAACTCACGTAAGTCACCACCTGTGACTGTCCCTGTGTCCCAATGTCAGGGCCTAAACGTAGCAGTTGCCCACAAAGCGCTGGGCAACTGGTTCAGGGAAAGTTAGGGCAACGTTGGGGCCTCACTGGGCTCCAGACAAGAAATGGCGCCCTGAGCCTCTCTCAGGCGCTTCTTTCCAGAACTACTGCCCCAGAGCCTCTCTGGGCTCAACGAACAAAAATGGCCCCCAGGAGCCTCTCTGGGCTCCTCAACCATAATGCGGGTGTCAGGGCCCCTCACGGGGGACCCTCGAACACTTGGGGCCGCTTGGAGTCCCCCCTCTGGGAACTCAGGACGAGAAATGCCCCCTAAGAGCCTCTCTGGCTCTAGACACAAGGGCGCGAGGTCGCGCTGCTGAGGGGGGCAGGGGGGGGGGGCGGACACCGACAACGTGTCCCGGCGCCCCTCCCCTCGCTTCTTGGCAACACTCACCGGCTCGGGCTGCAGTGCGGCTCCTCTCGTCCCGGGGCTCTCCTCTCCACTCGGGGAGCCTCGGGGACCCGGCCGGCAGCTTCTCTCTCCCCGGCTCGTCGGAGGAGGCGGGACTTCCGGTCGGCCTTTCCTGGGCCGCGCTGCGATTGGCCGGGCCGCTTTACCACTTCCGGGTCGCCGCGGGCAGCGCGGCGGCCCGCTTCCTAGGCAGGCAGGCGGCTTCCCAGGATCCGAGGAGTGGGCTCCCTCGTGAATCCACAACAACGGGCACAACGAAGCGGCAATGAGCGGGGTGGCACCCGCGCCGCCAAATCGCCACACGGGGCAATTTGATGCCGGGTGGGCACCGGCTGTGCACACCCAGCGCTAGCAGCGCTAGAAACGAAGGGACAAAACACAGCGCTCACAGCGCTATGGCCAAAATCAAGCGCTTTCAAGCGCTAGGCAGGCGATTTCAGCGCTCCACAGCGCTAATGGGCAGAGAGCAGCGCTCTCAGGCTGCAGGCAAGGAGTCCTCAGTGCTCCCCAGCACTGGAGGACAGGACAAGGCTCCAGCAGGGGCTGGAGGCAGGCAGGGGGGCAAGGCTGGGCCAGAGCCAGCACACTGGGTCTCCAGGCAGGGAGACACCCCAAGTGGCGGCCCTTCTGGCCCCAGCAGCAGCAACAGCCCCCTCTGGCAGGATCCAAAAGCAGAACAACTTCAGTGGGGAGACAGCCCCATTTTTATACAGTGCATTCCTTTGTCTGAGGGTGCAGAGTGGGGGCGGAACCAGTCGCAGCTGGTTCTTGAGTACTCTGTTTACCTCAACCACCCTCTCTATTCACTGGCAGGGCTTGGGTCATTAGACACACCACAGGGGGGCGGAGCCAGCATTGTGTGGGGAAAACCCAGCCCATCCAGGACACAGGTACACTCCTCCCACACATTACTCAGGCAGATCTCCCACTCACCACCGGGCAGACCCATTCAGACTTCCTGGAACCTGGCATGCCAGCCAGCTCCAGCCAATCACACGCCAGCACCCTCACAGCACACGTACAGCCATGTCTAGAAATGGCGCTTCGCTACTAGACACATACATGCTGCATACACCATCTCGCAGCATTCACTCTCACGAGTTCACACATACCAGACTCAAGCCTGTACACCCCACGCATCAGGAACTACCAGGGACACATACATTCCCCATGCATTCCTATGGGCGGGCAGGCCTAGCTCAGCACATGCACTCAGAGTGCGCACGCACTTTCCACTGGGACACAGTGAAAGTGCACAGAATCCAAAAATCACCATCTCCAGGTCACCATTTCAAGCAAAAAGTCTCGGGGTGAACCTGCCCTAAGGGCCAAAGTCCAACATAACCCCCTTCCAGCCAAAACGCAGGGGAGACCAATCACCACCGTGATGGACTTCCCTGCTTGGGGCGATAGAACACGGACGCGGGCCCACAACTGCAGGGACACCCTCCTGTTCTACGCCATGGTGAACCCAGGGGATTCCTTCTAAACACACTGTCTGGACCAACTGGGCTACCCCACTGGTACTCCCAAGTTGTCCGCGGCCAGGACCAGGCCCTGGGCCACCCAGGTGCCACTGGTCCATGGCAATTCGCAGAGCGGGGGGTAGTAACCCCTGGCCCATAAGAGCCATTCTCCACTCTTCCTGTCTGCAAGACAGGACTAGACTGCCACTGGTTCTCCAGCCTAAGGCCTACAACCTCAGGCGGACCAGGAGTCTCAGGGAAGGCTCTCCTCCCCTTACCTCTTCTTCTAGTGTTCCTCCTCCCTCTGCGAGGGGTACCCCTAGAACGCCATTCCAACCCAGGACTTATCCACTCAGGTTGCACCGGGGTCAGAGGTGGGCTCTCCCACCCTCTGCACCCCCTTCCAGAGGTCTGCCCTCTCCCACCTGGAGAAGTTCCTCTGGAAGAAGAACCGGTCAGGACACTGGTTACAGTCGTCCTACCCTTCAGGTCAGGCTGATCCTGAACCTGGCCTTCCAACCTCTGGTCTAAAACCTTCGGTGGAACAATTGCCTGGCACTCCAGGACTTCTGGGGATTCACACGCAATCCCCCTGAGGCTAACAAATGTCACATCGGTTGCGTGACTGTCTGTCTGGCGCAGATCTCCCGCCCTCTGTCCACCTGACAGTGCGTGACGATCCCCCAGACCAGAAGTGGTGTCACCATGGTCACTACACGGGAACCTAGCCCAACTGGGTAGTCCCTGACCCACTGGTCCTTCCACTGGGGAACTCCCCCAATCACTCCTCACTCTGGACTCCTGTACCCTCCCTACCGGAGCGGTACTGCCAGACTCTAGAACCATAGGAGCTCTGGTTACAGACGCTCCAGGTCCTCTACTCACTAGGAGATCTTCCTCAAGTGGACTAACAGGACAGCCTAGGTCCCCAACCTGGTGTTCCCTACAGAAACCATCCAAGTCCTGCGGCAGGGCTTCGGGCGTCTGGGGAACCTTGGTCTCCCCCTCACTCCTGCTCCACTGAGCCAGGCAGTGAGCCCCTAAACCCTCCTCGCTATCCTGGGACCTAACTGGGCTACACTGAGCCTCTTCCACCACGCTGGGCTGGAAGATCCCTGAACCACTACTTTTGGAATCCCTCACCAATGATTCTGCAGAACCTCTGGCCCTTTCCCAGCGGTCTGCTTCCTCCGCCAGCTCATCAGGATCAGTGCATTCCAAACTCAACAGGTGCTGGCACAACTCTAGACAACAAACACCAAGGAACTGCTCTCTGAGAACCATGTCGAACAATATGTCCCAATCACATTTCGTGGGCTCCCGTACCCAATCACACAGGGCTACACAACAGTCATCCACAAAATCTTCCCAAGACTGATGAGACGGTTTCCTAAGGTTCCTAAACCTCAACCTATTCTCCTCCTCTGGGGAAACAGGAACCATACTCTGGGAACTGGGACTTCCTACACTGTGATTTAAATAGCTGCCACCACTGGACCCAACCCTCCCTGGGGGATACAGACACTCAACACTGCGCGCAGGGGATAGTCTACCCTCCAGAGCTACTTTGCCTCTGGTGGCGGCCCTCTCAGCCTCCTCTATCCTGTCCTGCGCTAAGACCCTCTCGGCCTCCAGCTGTTGCTTCTTAACCTCCAGCTGTTGCTTTCTAATGCCCAGCTGTGCCATAGCCTGGGCATGCTCCAACCTGAGCCTCTCTAAAGCCAGCTGGTGCTCCCTTTCTCTCCTCCTATCTTCCAGCTCCTCTGGGGACAGGTAAAGGGATGAGGCGCTGCCTCCTACGCTGGACCCAGCAAGGGACTCCCTATCTATGGGGTCTCTACTCTCTACTGGCGTCCAGGGGCTATCATCTTCTTCCTCCTCTTCTGAATCTTCAGGGCTCCCCACAGACCCACCACCCTCCTGGTGTGAAGCCCGGGCCCTTTCCTCACTGCGCTTAAAATCCCACTGACCCTTTTGCCATAGGATCAGGCTGCTCCTAAGTTCGGACTGAGTGTCTGACTCATCCACCCCTATGTCTCTCTCTTCACAGAACCTTACCAACTCTCCCATACTGTATCTAAACAGATCACAGACATCAAAAGCAGGCACCATTCTGGCGGACGTTCTAGTGAAGAGATCACACAGGGAACCTAGGGGTCTGAGCTAACACAGGAGTACACAATTCACAAGGTATTCAGCAAGCTCTCTACCCCAGAGAACTCACACTCACTTGCCTAGTGCCACACACCATTCATCCACACACAACCCCCCCCCCTCGGACTAGTAAGGCAGTTTCTACCACCCCTGACTTCTCAACCTGACCACACGTGACACAGGTACCAGACTCTGGGCGCGGGGCAGGGGAACAAATGCACTGGACACAATTGCACAATGATACCTTCAGGAGAAGAAAATATGAAACTTCCAAAAAAAACAATCCCCTAAAATGTGGTCATCTAAAATGCAGAGTTTTGTGGTGCAGCCAGCCGCTACTAAGGTACAAGGCAAACACAAATCCTTATCCCACCGCTTGCCGCCAATGTTGGAAATGGGATCCCCGGCTGGCCAGGGCTTTCGCCAAAGTCAGTCAGAGACCACCACTCCCTAGTCAGGGCAAGGGAGTTACACGCCAAGATAACCCCTACTCACCCTCTAGGTAACGTGGCGCGAGCAGCAAGGCTAAACTTGGAGGCGATGTAAGTTAAGTATTTGCGCATGCACCCCAGCAACAAC
Organism: Lissotriton helveticus; assembly: GCF_964261635.1. Classification (NCBI taxonomy): domain Eukaryota; kingdom Metazoa; phylum Chordata; class Amphibia; order Caudata; family Salamandridae; genus Lissotriton; species Lissotriton helveticus. The sequence continues at coordinate 2,028,601,538 of NC_136067.1, forward strand.
AACCAAAGGCCCACCACAAAGGAAACTCCACACAAGGTTATATAAAAAAATAGCCTTTGTATTACACCAAAACACATTAGATAAAACACACACTTTACAATGTGCCAGAGGCACGGGCAGAATTTACAGGGGGATATTTACAAGACAGGGCCACCTGGACCACTGTCAGGAATCAGAAGTAGCACTTTCAGAAATAGCACTTAGAAGGTAAAATATAAATGTACTTTAGCACAAATATCAAAATAGTGTACACAACCAGTAATCACTGGTAACAGGACCTCACTAGCACCACCTGTACTAGGGAGAAAATAACCACCTACACATCACAATACCTGTGGGGGTGTAAGAGGAAAACACATGATGCAATGCATAACATTCATTCAGAGGTGTAAAGGCACATGACGCATAAACAATACATTCAGAGGTGCATAGAAAGTACAATTGCGCCAAACTCACGTAAGTCACCACCTGTGACTGTCCCTGTGTCCCAATGTCAGGGCCTAAACGTAGCAGTTGCCCACTAAGTGCTGGGCAACTGGTTCAGGGAAAGTTAGGGCAACGTTGGGGCCTCACTGGGCTCCAGACAAGAAATGGCGCCCTGAGCCTCTCTCAGGCGCTTCTTTCCAGAACTACTGCCCCAGAGCCTCTCTGGGCTCAACGAACAAAAATGGCCCCCAGGAGCCTCTCTGGGCTCCTCAACCATAATGCGGGCGTCAGGGCCCCTCACGGGGGACCCTCGAACACTTGGGGCCGCTTGGAGTCCCCCCTCTGGGGACTCAGGACGAGAAATGCCCCCTAAAAGCCTCTCTGGCTCTAGACACAAGGGCGCGAGGTCGCGCTGCTGAGGGGGGCAGGGGGGGGGCGGACACCGACAACGTGTCCCGGCGCCCCTCCCTTCGCTTCTTGGCAACACTCACCGGCTCGGGCTGCAGTGCGGCTCCTCTCGTCCCGGGGCTCTCCTCTCCACTCGGGGAGCCTCGGGGACCCGGCCGGCAGCTTCTCTCTCCCCGGCTCGTCGGAGGAGGCGGGACTTCTGGTCGGCCTTTCCTGGGCCGCGCTGCGATTGGCCGGGCCGCTTTACCACTTCCGGGTCGCCGCGGGCAGCACGGCGGCCCGCTTCCTAGGCAGGCAGGCGGCTTCCCAGGATCCGAGGAGTGGGCTCCCTCGTGAATCCACAACAACGGGCACAACGAAGCTGCAATGAGCGGGGTGGCACCCGCGCCGTCAAATCGCCACACGGGGCAATTTGATGCCGGGTGGGCACCGGCTGTGCACACCCAGCGCTAGCAGCGCTAGAAACGAAGGGACAAAACACAGCGCTCACAGCGCTATGGCCAAAATCAAGCGCTTTCAAGCGCTAGGCAGGCGATTTCAGCGCTCCACAGCGCTAAAGGGCAGAGAGCAGCGCTCTCAGGCTGCAGGCAAGGAGTCCTCAGTGCTCCCCAGCACTGGAGGACAGGACAAGGCTCCAGCAGGGGCTGGAGGCAGGCAGGGGGGCAAGGCTGGGCCAGAGCCAGCACACTGGGTCTCCAGGCAGGGAGACACCCCAAGTGGCGGTCCTCCTGGCCCCAGCAGCAGCAACAGCCCCCTCTGGCAGGATCCAAAAGCAGAACAACTTCAGTGGGGAGACAGCCCCATTTTTATACAGTGCATTCCTTTGTCTGAGGGTGCAGAGTGGGGGCGGAACCAGTCGCAGCTGGTTCTTGAGTACTCTGTTTACCTCAACCACCCTCTCTATTCACTGGCAGGGCTTGGGTCATTAGACACACCACAGGGGGGCGGAGCCAGCATTGTGTGGGGAAAACCCAGCCCATCCAGGACACAGGTACACTCCTCCCACACATTACTCAGGCAGATCTCCCACTCACCACCGGGCAGACCCATCCAGACTTCCTGGAGCCTGGCATGCCAGCCAGCTCCAGCCAATCACACGCCAGCACCCTCACAGCACACGTACAGCCATGTCTAGAAATGGCGCTTCGCTACTAGACACATACATGCTGCATACACCCTCTCGCAGCATTCACTCTCACGAGTTCACACATACCAGACTCAAGCCTGTACACCCCACGCATCAGGAACTACCAGGGACACATACATTCCCCATGCATTCCTATGGGCGGGCAGGCCTAGCTCAGCACATGCAGTCAGAGTGCGCACGCACTTTCCACTGGGACACAGTGAAAGTGCGCAGAATCCAAAAATCACCATCTCCAGGTCACCATTTCAAGCAAAAAGTCTCGGGGTGAACCTGCCCTAAGGGCCAAAGTCCAACAGTTGGGCTAACGTTTTGTAATGGTATTACTTTATTTCATTTTTTTGGGGTCTGGTCATTGGTTGCACCTCATTAATACCAGTTTAACACCAAAATATAGCAGTAAGGAACAAAAAGGTGAGCAGCGCAGCTTTGCAAAGGGCCTTCCTTGGAGCAGTGATGTGCTGCAGCAATTAGTAGTAACTTTTGCACCATTTGAGCTAGGAACATTTTTTTTGGTAAAATATGCAGATTTTGCATCTGATAATGGATTATGTGCCAAATGCGACAAATCTATAATCATGAGATAATCGCCGCGACCACATAATTCCAAAGGCCCTGCTAATACGGTTAGTGTTGCATTAATGTTATACAGAATTAACGTCTTGTTGCTAAAATCAGACTGGTTTCACGTTGTCAGGCACAGGGACCTTTAATTTATTGTGCCATGTCTGCCAATTGTCACACTACTTGCAGATTTCTCCTTGCTTTCTTTATTGTAAATATTCCAATCACTGCAGTCACTTGGTCTTAACATGCTATTTTTAGTTAACTATTGAGCAAGAACTACTCCCAGTGTGTTGTCCCGGGGCAGGAAACTTGACTGGCAGGTTTTCAGTGACCACCAGTGGGTGCAAATGTTTTTCCATTTTAGGTAATGTTTGCACATGCCATGACCGTTTAGAATCAAAGACGTCAAAAAGCAAACAATTACTGTAGCGACATGTCCAGGGGGACTATGCAGACACAGAATTCTGAAGGTTGCAGACCTGTGGTTCTAGAAATATTCAATCTCCTTCTCAGGGGTCTTACCAATAAGTAGTCCATTCAAAAGCAGCAAAGAAATCAACAGAGAATCTGAAATATGAAAAGACATCTTTATTACATACAACTGTGAGGCTACGTCGCCCAGCCACGCCTAAAAGCGACTGAATGAGATAGCCTCCCTGCATGGCCTTCGCACAGACCTTTTATACAGAATATTATGCCCTAGGCAAACATTCTTTGTTTTACAGTAAATAATTCACATATTTCCAACACAAAGTAAAAGCAGAGTTATGATGACAGCGTATGTCCAGTTTATAATTAACTATCCGGCAAGGTCCAGTGTTTCCATCAGATATCGACGGACCCCTAATAAAAACGGGCACCTCCCCATCGTAAAGCAGATCATAAAGAAAGAGGCAGAGACAGGTGTGTGTAAGATTAGACATGGTTTGTGTGCGATGAAAGGCTTATGGTATGTGCACCTGGATGTAATCTCATTCGGCCACTGGGATGGGAACTGCCTGAACAGGTTTGGCTCGAGGCAGTGGAGTCAGCTTGGCCAGGTCACAGAGGGGTCAGGAAAGGTGTACGTTTCCTTTCAGCTCGAATTCAGCCTTGGTCAATTGACTATGTAAGGGCAATCACAAGATGGATGCCGCTCACAACATGGAACCCAAGGCTTCAAGACAGGAAGCACGATTTAGGGGTGTTTGCGTCACTCAATCGTGACGCAAATGCACAGTAATAATGTCCTAATTATTACCGGTCTGCCAATACCAAAATCGTCATGGTAGGATGACATTTTCTGCACGAGGGTAGAGCTTCGGTACCACACCATGGTCGGGTCCAGAATTTTCAGAACCACAGACGCTCCTTTTGCCCTTATATAGGCAATAACCTATACTCATGCTAATCTGAGTCCAGGTCTATATTCATAAAGTCATTGAGATGTTGCTGTAGCATCATCCTATTACTTAGTTCATCTCTTGATACAGGCTTCCTTACACATGATGTAGCCCAGAGGCCACATATTGCAGGAGCACACTGTACACACAGACAGAACAGGAAAAGAATGGCGAAGATAATCCCAATGACTATCAGAATCCTCCATCCCTAGGCAGAGACCAGTTCCCAGAACCACCCCATCAAGGACTAGTCTCCTTCATCCACATGAATGGATTCAGAGATTTTATGCAGTTTTGGGGATGGCCTGGTATACTGTCGGAGCGTTGTCTGGGATGGAAAAAATGCAGCAACTTTATTGGCTTTTTATGCGCTTGTTCTCACTCAAAGCAACTCCATATTTTGTTATGTTCAGATTGTTCAGATATGTTCTGCTCAGATTTGCGATTCCTACTACCAATGCTCTGTTGCTTTAGTTACTCTTCATGGAATGTGGGGAATACGGTTCGATGGCGAATATAAACATATTCCTAAACGCCCAAAAAGAGCCATTGTAGCTAAATGGCAGGACAAAATACTGTTTACCCTTATCTGTCGTGTGTGGCATAAGTCCACATACCCAACAATTCGTTGTGTTCATTACAGACTGGTGCTGGTGTAGGAGTTGAACGAATGAGTTATTTACAAATTCTAACCTTCTGGCAGACTCGTGTTCAGGTAGAGGGTGAAAAAGGAGTGTGGGGAAACAGTAGGAAAAGAAAGAGTAGGTTGAGAAGTTGGTGCAGACGTCAATTGTGTAGGAGAAACAAACCAGAATATAGTTGCTAATATAATACATAAAAGTATTAAAATAGATAAAGCTATACCACATTTAGAGAACAACATTCTATAATATCCGTTTTTCATCTCTTGCTTTTTATCGTCATTCCTCAATACAATCTCCATTTTCTAATGTCGCTCACGCAATCTTGATAGAGTACCTCAGCTGTGATTATTAGCAGGTCATAGGGACACTGCAAGTCCTGCAGACCTACTGCCACTACTCAGGTCACAAACTGAACCGTTGGTACTCCTACGTGACCCTGCAACTGGTAAATGGTAACCAATCAAAAATTTAACAAAAAACCATAATACAATTTCAGAAAAAGCAAGAGAAAAAGAGGAGAAACAAAAGTCAAATGCAAAGAGGTAATAGTAGGAAGAGACATAGGTTGGGGGGTGGGTACAGATGTCAATTGGGTAGCAACAAAACAATCCCACCCATAAAAGACAATGTCATTTTTAGAATAACACTAGAAAACACGTTGTTGAGAACATATAGATCACAGGAGGAAGTAGTGACCACTATTACGAATGAAATCATAATTTTCCACAATCCTAAGCAGAAGGCAAATCCTAGAATTATCTAATAACATTTTATATAGCTTCCTATGCATTTCAGTAATTTATTATATGTTCAAGTGAAACAGTAGCGTTCCTGATCAATGCTCTCAGATGAAAAAGGATACTCTTCCACAGAGAGACTTTATTCTGCTTTTACTTGAACAGAATAGTTCTTTAAAACAAATGCCAGCAAAGCAGCAAAAATTAGTTTCCAAACTCCAATTCTATACAAGCTCACAGAAAATACCCAGAGTCCGCCAAAGCCTCTCCTTGCAGGCTTCTATTGTCCATCAAATCCGCTTTCAGTGTCTTCTTCGCGTTGGGCCTCTTCAATTCAGGCTTTTGCATGAGAAAACAATACTGTTTAGTTGGAGTGCCCTCCGGGCAAAACACTCACAGCTCACTCGAAAGTCTCAATGTCTCAAAACAATGCACCAGTGTCTCTTCTTTGTGGCAGACACTACAAATGATGCGCTCTTCATTAATCAAGGGCACAAAGCATCTTGTGCAGATCCAAGCACTACTGAGAAACAACCCAGCAAGATCAGCAGCACTTTCAGACTCCAACACTCATCATTTAGTGTCGGAGGACGCTCAAGCTGCTCTCTCATGGGCACCAGAATGTAGTGCCTTTTTCCAAACGTGGATCCTTGGGTGCACTGCCGTTCCGCTGGTGCAGAGCAAAAGAGGTGTGGGTGAGGCCAAAGCTTGGGCCAAGGGCTCAAGGGAATGTACACTGACAGAGGTTTCCAGCACATAACAGGTACAGAGCCCAAGCGAATGAATTCTCATTCTGTGGAAAACAAGGAACCGGCTCCTCCTTTTTTCTGCAACGCCTTTTAAGCAGATGCCTTGCTTTTGGAGGTACCACTGATGTCGCGCTGATGATCGCTGTCCAGCTTCGCGACTTCCTTGTTGCAGGATTTGTAGAGCCAAGAAATCTGTAGCGGTCACTGATGGGGAGTGGGCTTACTGTTGATTACAGGTCTGCAGGGAATCACTCTTCCTTTGACTCTGGAAGATCTAGCAGGACCTAGTGATGTAGGAAATGTAACACAATTGTTAGTTTTCTCCAAATCAAGATGTTCTTTTCATTATTCTCTGTCACCTATCCGAATGGATTTCCTTACACAGTGGCATTGTCTAATGGGGCAAATACATGTGTTCCCTCAATGACTAAGCCTAGATGTTCCTAAATCCCTTATGTAGAACATCTCAAATAGAGAAATAACATGTTTCAGATTTATCAAGGACATGGAGAAAAGTCCCTTTAAAAATGTGCATCAGGTGCACTATGCAATACAAAGGCTAATGATCAAATATGCAGAAAAAGGACAAGCACTAGAAAGTCCTGGTATTTGCATGATTAGAACACATCTGAAAATTCGTCCTGTTAAAAAGGGTAAACTTAAGACATCTCCTATTGAGATGGAAAACTTGTCTCACTGTAATATTGGGTCAGTTAACCAGCCTATCACTACTCTGACAGTCAGTCTGGAAAAACATTTTACATAACATGGGTGGTCCCTGATACCTCACTACAGTCTAGAAGTGTGCGCATAAACAATACACCCATGATAATAAATGGGGTGACTGGTGAAGGAATATGGAGAAGGGGAAATGGAATTTAGGACACAACTAAAATCCCTAGTAACTAAGCATAATGCGACATTGGTCAGGGGGGGGGGGGCAAAAATAGAAATAGGAAGAACAAGAGTTTGCTTGGGTGCCTCAGGCATGTGACACAGCACCAAGAGTATGGGGGATACACACAAGACCAAAGGTACACACATTCTAATTTCCCCATATACAGTAATCTTAGCTAATGTTCCAGTTCCTTCTTCAGGGAGAGAGAAATGAAACCTAGTTTCCTTTCTTTCAAGGGACAAAGCCATATGCTATTTGGGAAACAAAACATGATTACGTAATGCAATATAAAAATTAGGACACCTTGAGTCACAGATCTATAATTCTATCCTTAGGTCCAATCAAGGATACATAACAATTTAGGGCTGCCTATTCCTTTAAGGGGATGTGCAGTAGGTGACTACTATCAGGTGATACACTTTTGAACCTGTATATCTTTTGAGTTCTCTTTAATATCATTAAAGCCAGATTTAGGCATGCACTGGTAAAAATGCTGCCTGTCTTCCTCACAGTATGAAAACCATATCTGTGAAATTTATCATTATACCAAATTCATCCAATTATTGTGTAACAATACGTGTCGTCACACGGATCCCTTCACAACACTGGAGAACATAAAATAAAGATGCATAATGCACATGTCAAGCCATCAGATATATTCGCTGTATACTTTATGCACTGTAAACCTGCAGCCCAAAATGCAATATTTGGGCCTGTCTAAATTTTGTCAGGTCTAAACTCCATACAAACTCTATACCTCCATTTTGACAGTGAACACAACACAGTTGTAGTTCTATTGTCAAACATAACTTTACTGTCTTTCTTCTCACATACATGACCAATTAAAATATCATGACAGTGCCAGATACCCAAACCAAAACATGAACATTTTTTTTCTTTCAAAGAACTTACGCAAAAACACATCTCCTTTCAATTGACCAAACTCACGTGTCTTGTCTGCCTTAGAATAATCCATGAATAATCTGTTGGCAAAAGCAACAAGAAAAATACACAACACACAAGAAAGACATTTTTGCTAATAGACGAATATTAATTACAACTTTTAATCAGAAGACAAAACATTATACACAGTTAGGGAAACCCAAAAATAAGTTCCCATTACTTAACTGTTACCATCTTGTCAGTTTACCTCGCAATATCAAGCCATTTCATTTTTACCGTTCCAAAAAGAATTGGTTACACTAATACCCCCATATGAATGTGGCACCTATAATGTGCACTGAAAAATACTGCCTAATGAGCAAATCCCCCTTTTTTTTTTTTTTTTACAAGGCCTGTAGCCTTCAAACCTGTGAGAAAAGGCTGTATGTTATTTTTATCTAAGACCCAATGCAACACTTCATTTTCTGTAAAATAAACGCAGCTTTCAAACATTATTTTCCTTAGTGTGGAAACACAAAATGTATCAGTTTTGCATATTATTTAGCACATGTTTGGGACCTTCAGAGAAACCCCTATGTATTTTCCCCTTTAAATTAAGTTCGTTCATTTTATTGATGTTCACACAGAGAAACCAGATACCCCACCTTTAGCAGCCCGTGCAGAGAGGTCATTCTGCATTCCTCATAGGAAAAGTCCTAATTAAAAAGATAACATCTCAGGAGCACAGCCGAGTCAGCCATCCTCCCAGCCCCCAACTGCTGCTACACTGAACCCGTCAAAGCAGAAGGCTTATAATCTGCAATAATTCACTCTATTTTGAAAAATAATTTCTCTTTTTAGGCGCTAAAATTATCCCTATTCCCAGATCATTAAACTACATTTACTGTCAATGTGTCTCAAAACGTAAAGACACACAGACCACTTTTTTCAGAGTAAATCCTTGTTGCAATCCTATGATATACACTTCAGTAGTTCTTAAATGAAAAAACTTTCCATAGGCCTAGCTGAAGCTAGAACCTTCAACCCTTATATTAAAACAAGCCTGTGTACTGACACATTAACCCACTGAATCATAAGAAGGCACAACCTTATATCAAAACCTAAATGCATGCATCTGCTTAAGGCTGAGACAGTTTAAAAAGTACTCTGAATGAAAGCAAAATGCTGTTTAAACATTTATTTTACTCAAAATCGACTTTCACATTTTGGGCATTAAAAATGAATATCCTACAATTTTCTTGCATAATATGCATTACTAGAATGTCTATTATGGAAGTATTCAATCAGGCATTTGAAAATAATAATTTATACTTTATAAAAATGAGCTTGTTTTGCGCCTATGTCAAGGGCAAATTATACACACGAATGTTTGTCATTTTAGTGATGCAACATAACTCAAATCAAATTTTGATGCTAGAGGGTCATAGTATGAGTGTTAAGCTTTATAAATATTAAAAACGATTTTTGTAGCACTTATTTTTAATAATTATTTTTCATAATTAATAATTATTTTTTTTCTCTAATAAAACCAATTATTCCTTTTTGTGATTGTTCTACATATAAGAGCCCACTTCATCCCTTGCCTCTCATTTTAAATGCATTAACTCACAATCCTAAGCGCATATGCCTAACTTAAAACGCGTCACAAAACCTGCGTCACATTTCGCGCCACTTTTATGAAAAAGGGCTGTCATGCAAAATTCCACCCGTGTTTAACTAGAGAGGTGCTGGCTGAATGAACCTTCTTATTAAATATACTGCAGCTGAAAATGTTTGCCTGTGAATATCTAACACAGTGCATTTAAGGGAAAATGCTGTAAATTTATTTATTTTTGCAAAAACATGTAATTTCATTTTTGTCTGAGGCCTTATTTATATCAATTAAATGTGACCCACACACATTGAGCTCATTTCAGACATAAACAGAAAGTGTTGAAAACATTTAGGACACACAATACAGCGCGCTCTAACCATTTCTTGTAAATAGCGTTGTCGCAATTTACAACAAAACCCACAAACAAAATAGACATTTAAACACACATTTTAACACACATTTAAACCCACAAATCAACACTCAGGACGAGAACAGGACAGTCCAGACTGTACGTAGCTGTAAGTCATATTTACAAGAAACACTGCTTAATAGAGTTCCAAAAGACACACAGAAGTAGCCCAACAGCACTAGCTGTATGTGCAGGAAAAACGAAAATACACTCAATTTACTAGCTGTAGCTGGCAGAACACCAAAAATCGTTCTGCATATCCATTCATAAAAGTGCGCAGGATCCTTTTTTGTCATATTTTAATTCCCTGGGGATACAAAATCACCAAGGAAGAAATATGTTTGTAAACCTAACCTATTAAACCGGCTAATTCAAACGTATACAAAGTTGGCCAACACAAAGCTCCAAATTTGCTAAGATCAGGCATCTTATAGCTCGCTAATCTAGCTTCCAAACTTCAAGGGGCTATCTCTATCGATACACTTGTAAATATACAAAACCCTCGGTTATTGAAAATTGCAATCTTCAAATAAACTAAGGACCAAAATACCAAAGAACTAAGGAATGGACGCGACCCACAAATACTTCAACTGGAGCAGATGGAGAAAAGTCTCTTCATTATCCGCCTATACAAATTGCAATTCGCATATCCAAACCTATACAAACCTATCAAAGCTATAGCAAACAAATAGTTGTCCAAATTCAACTGCCAATTCCCAACTGCACTAACAGTCTCTTTTCTTAAAAAAACACTTACGCCAAAAAGAAAGGGTTTCTCAATCAAGAGTGGCATCTTTTGGAGATTCTGAGTCAGAAAAAATCAAAAACATACTGAGCCGCAAAGACAGAGAATCCCCCAGAACCTCTGTGCACAGAGTACCTTTTTTAGTAGATTTCTGTCTTGCCTTCCCCAGCAGTTTTCCATCCTCTGACACAGTTACTCCTCAGATAGCCACTGGACGATTGAGCCACGAGTTGGGCGCCAATTGTGGTTCTAGAAATATTCAATCTCCTTCTCAGGGGTCTTACCAATAAGTAGTCCATTCAAAAGCAGCAAAGAAATCAACAGAGAATCTGAAATATGAAAAGACATCTTTATTACATACAACTGTGAGGCTACGTCGCCCAGCCACGCCTAAAAGCGACTGAATGAGATAGCCTCCCTGCATGGCCTTCGCACAGACCTTTTATACAGAATATTATACCCTAGGCAAACATTCTTTGTTTTACAGTAAATAATTCACATATTTCCAACACAAAGTAAAAGCAGAGTTATGATGACAGCGTATGTCCAGTTTATAATTAACTATCCGGCAAGGTCCAGTGTTTCCATCAGATATCGACGGACCCCTAATAAAAACGGGCACCTCCCCATCGTAAAGCAGATCATAAAGAAAGAGGCAGAGACAGGTGTGTGTAAGATTAGACATGGTTTGTGTGCGATGAAAGGCTTATGGTATGTGCACCTGGATGTAATCTCATTCGGCCACTGGGATGGGAACTGCCTGAACAGGTTTGGCTCGAGGCAGTGGAGTCAGCTTGGCCAGGTCACAGAGGGGTCAGGAGAGGTGTACGTGTCCTTTCAGCTCGAATTCAGCCTTGGTCAATTGACTATGTAAGGGCAATCACAAGATGGATGCCGCTCACAACATGGAAACCAAGGCTTCAAGACAGGAAGCACGATTTAGGGGTGTTTGCGTCACTCAATCGTGATGCAAATGCACAGTAATAATGTCCTAATTATTACCGGTCAGCCAATACCAAAATCGTCATGGTAGGATGACATTTTCTGCACGAGGGTAGAGCTTCGGTACCACACCATGGTCGGGTCCAGAATTTTCAGAACCACAGACCCACGTGTAACTTGGTGTCCAGGAAATCTTCTCTTCCAGTCTTTGTTTTTGATTCGTTTTGCGGAATAATTTGGCCGCAATCTATCTTAAAAAACAAGCATTGGCATAGCCAAGGAGGGCGAGGATGAGACTTGAGCTCGGCCTGGCAAGTGCAGATCTTCACTATGTTGGAGACCTAATTAAATTCGACATCTCCGTGAAAGAACAATTGCAATCATTGTTCACGGACGAACTCTCTCCCTGGTACAAACAGCTGCACCTGGCCACTTCCACATTGAAGATTGAAATCTCAAGCCTCTCTAATTCGATTATCCCCCTGTCAACGTGGAAAATAACGATAAAAAGCCAAATCACTTCAGTGTCATTCGTGAGAGATATTGCTCGGCTTCCCAAAAAACAACTCCTTACAGCTCTTGATGCCTTGTATATTAAGGGGAAACCTCAGCTGTATTTTAATTACTCTCTCCAATCACAGACTCGCAATAAAATTATTTATATGAGGCTGTTAGCCCTTCCAATTTATGATTTTAACTCGCTGTGGGCTCGGAGGAATGGTCAGTTAACTTGTAGGCTCTGCAATCATCCACATCAGTCCTGGTTACATCTGCTATGTTGTTGCCTCCATCTTGCAAACGAACGTCGATGTCTACTGGTCCCAGTTTATCGGGAAAAACTACTGAGACATTGCAGGGAAGCTTCTGATTTGTGCTTCAGTAATAATTCAGCATAAGTTCTAGCAGGGACTGGGAAGTTTGTCAACATTATTTTAACTGCACTGCATAATGCCCAGCACTAAGAGAAGGCAAGCACAAACGAACGTTAATGAAAGTTAACTCTCAGTAATAAGCATTGTGACATTTTGTTATTGTCTCTCACACTATATACTCCCCCTTTTGGACTAATCGGCTAATTGGGATATATTGCCATCAACCTGAAATGCTGCTTTTGGAATTGACATTTTTTGTATTGCCAGATTTTATAAATGTGTATTCAAGTTTTAATCTTTGGCTTTTTATTAAGTATTACTATGAAGTTTGTACTTTACGGTTTTAATTAACTGTATAACAAATACCACTCTGTGGCATAGCCAATAGGTCTCGCCTTTGGGACCTCATAAGTGTTTAGCTGAGCAACTGTTGATGTTGTTGCACCAAGGCTATTTTGCTGCATAACTAAATACTTATAAGGTCCCAAAAGACCCAAAAGCGAGACCTATTGGCTATGCCAAAGCTTGTTTAGAGCTTGATTGGGCTAGCGAGGTATTTCCAAATGAAAAAAGTTGTAAAGCCTTCACTAATGTTTCTGGATGGGTAGATCATTTCCTGGCCTGGTCTGACCACACCAACCACGTACTGGTCCCTAGAAGTTCTCTCCGAGTCGGACGAGTTTAATTTTTAAAGTTGTTTTGCTCGGTTTCCTCTGTTCAATGAAATTGTTTCTAGAATCATGTTTATCTGCGACCTTTTAGAGGCAAGAGCGAGCCCCAGAAGAGTGGCGCAGAAAGCGTGAACAGTGACGTATTGCAGAAAGGTGAAGCCCCCTGCAGAGTGTCGTGCGGTGCTACTGAGTCGCTCATATCTCGCAAAGTATCATTGACCCTTGGCTGAATAGGCCACTGAAGGTTTGGGGGGGCCCTGTTCCACATCCCGGAGTGTGTGCGCACAAGAACGCATCTTGTCAGTATGGTTTACGCGTCCGCAGACATTTTTCCAGGGAGGGGCAAAATGTTAACGTCATCACCATTCTCCGACATGATGTGTGCCAGGTGGGGCACAAGAAACACTGGGGCGCAGAACTGGAATAGACTCAATTAAATGCCAGGAATCCAGGACATGTAATTGACCCTGCCACAGGCCAACAAACACTGCCTGTAGGGAAAACGCTAACCTTTCTGACAAGGTGCTTTTTCTCTGTCTGCTAGGTGTGCAGACTTCCGGGTCCTTGATCCAACACCAATCAAGGCTGTCTTCAGCACGATTCAATTGTTATCAGAATACTTTAAAACAGCCCTTGATTAAAGCACCAGATTAAATATACTGCATGCACAGTGTATGTTAGGGATTATTTGTAGCTCACATATTTACCAATATTGGCTTCTTGGTGCTAGAATTCATGATAACTTTTATCCAAAGTTAAAGCACAACATAAAAGTTAGTAATAAATATTGCAGCAATCACACACGCTAGTGATTAGCCAAAGGGTGCTCCCTTTACTAGAATTAACCGGGCATTGCTAAATTTTACACACATTCAATTAATTTATACAAAATAAAATGTATAGGTCTAAATGTTAGCTATATTTTTTAAAAGAAACTTAGAGTCCCTCTACGTGTAGTCAATGTCAAACTGACAACGTGCTCACGTGTAGGGATACAATTATGGCCAGCTCCCTTATGCGGAAGCCCGGCACCGTAAATGTGTGGCACATGTGGCGCCCACAGCGGCAGCACATCACAGGTCCAGGGATGCTGAGTCTTACACAGTGGTCGAAGTGGGGGAACAAAAGTAGGGGACCAGTGGGCGGAGAATCAGAGGGCGGGAATAACCCAAGGATTGGATCTGTGGGTAGAGCCAGAGGTGTGGCCAGAATGCGCAGACATCCCAATTTTTAGTATTTGTTTGGCATTTCACTGCCCAGTTTAATCAACCAATGGATACACATGATTATTTAAGGTTATAATGAGTTATTGACATTAGAAGCATATTACAACACATATCCCACTTTGTGAATATATTTTAATTACAGAATGTACCAAATACGATAAAATGTGGAAACACAAGCCATTTGTCTCTGAGCCATGGAGATTCTGTCATCAGCACTTCTCCCTTTTTCCACAACAGCAGATCAAACATGAATGGCAAAATATCCTAGTTTGCAAATGTTTTCTCTAAAATTATGGCTCTGCCATATTTGCCTCCTAATGCAAGATCTGCTATATGATCTGACCATTGAAACTAATAAATTGTTTGTAGCTCAAACATATCAAAAGTTAATATAAAATGTGACTTGTGTTGCTGCGTAGTGGATGGCCTATTGCAAAGGTTGACTGGTCACCTTTCTCACTGCTGCGTTTGTATGTTACACTGGTACTAATAAGGCAAAATCTTTCCAGAGACTGTTAGCATGTGTACACACACGTCAAAATAATAAAATATCTGAAAATATACTGCATTACGCTGCAGCCTTTTTTTTAATGCATAATTTAGTCAACGCCACGGCATAATGTTGTCATCCTTTGCTGCATAATTAATTCCAGTGGCCCCACAGCAGGCAGCACATGTTAAAAGTGCTTGTGAATGAAGCAGGGAGACTGTGAAGTTTGCGAACTTAGTTTGGTGTGCGTGCAAATCCTGCATTGCCAATCCCTGGTGAATTGCAGCTACTACTGCTGAAACAAGGCCAATGGAGGTACCTATGGGTGAGGCAGACTGGACTCAGGGCAGGGCCAGCCATAGCACTGGTCGTGTCCTATGCATTAATGTTTGTTAGTGCCCCCCCAATGACCACCTCTGCCATGGATTCCCTCACTGCCACCCTTTAACTGTGCCCCCCAAGTCTTCATAACCACTCTCTCACAGATGCATTTAATTTGATTTACAGTGCCACTCATACCATTGTAGGGTGTCAGAGCACTTTACATCACACACATTACACAGAGGCAATCAATATTTGTGTAAATCATTGTATAGAAAATCTTACATAAGACTAAGGACTACAAGGTGTAGGAGTCACATGACAACCATACTAGTAGCCCGTATAGTTTCATAGTGATTGGTCTGGAAAAACACAATACCCGGAATTTAAAACGTAATACCATGGTTTTGGGGGTTCTCCTTAATAATCAGAATTGATTTCTGTCCAAAAGAACACTTTTTGGGACATTAGGATAATCAAAGACTGGGGGTGGGTGGGGGAAACATAACGCTCTAATTTATACCTTGCAGTTTGTATGCAGCTCTTAGATGACAGTTAATAGCTCAATGTTTTAAGTTAGAATTTTAACTTATAAACTGCAAGTAACAAAAGGATATCTCTGACAAAAGCAGTAGCCCACTGACCTATTTACATTATGTGCACTTTGTGATCTGAATGGCGCATGTTCTTTGCAGCCGGTACATTAACCCTTTGAGCTACCTTTCCATGAGTCAAAACTTCCACTAGACAAAATTCTGATCTCTCTCTAGGAAGAACATTAATCACCAGAGTCATCATGACATTTTTATTGTTGCCGAAAATTGCTGGAGGCCAGGAAGGAGGCAGCAAGCGTTTTTAAAACCATAATATACTCGCAAACATGATGCCTTCACCTAAAGTCAGCACCCGGTGCGGTCACCCAGGTTGCATCGCCCTAGAGTTGGCCCTTCTCAAGGGTCCTGTGACCTCAGTGACTGTTGTTCTAGGGTGTGCTGCTTCATAGGCCTGCCCGCAAGACTGGAGGTGAACTTAAGTTTGGATAGTGGTGGACAAAGCTTGATGGTTAACCTACACTTGTCATGCTAGGGTCCACCTACTGGTGCGAAGACACCAGGACTTCTAAGGTGTTGCAAAGCCTTCTAAGGTCTAGCATGTGATTGTGCTCTCGCAGGAGAGTGGTCTGGTGGACTGGTTATTAAGGCTGAACCTGATTCCCAGTTACAAATTCAGCAGCTCTGACCATAGTGCCACATCCTCTACCCCACTGAACACCGTACTGTCCCACTGAGAAAAACTCCCACTGTCTTCAACTACAACCCAAATGTTGCCCGCTATAAACACCTGGATGCGGCTCAAATTAAATAACGCACTAGACAAGAGCAATATGCGGCCTACAAAAAAAAAAGTAACAACATCCTGGAAAAAGCAAACACTTATAGGGAATGCAAAATGTAGCAAACCATGGGAAATGTAAGCAGGAACAACATGGTTACCTTAATGCTTTTACACTCACTATTCAGAAATCAGTGAGTGCTTTTGCGTGAAAAGTTAAGGACCCGACTACAGGGCCCTGAATGGACCCATTTCAATGGCCATTGCAAATATCCTACCAAAAGGAAAGCAGTAGGGTAATAAGACCACAACACCCTGGTTGCAGAGCTGCAGCACATATTTTGTTTTCCAATCCACACATTGTAGTACCTCCAGGATTGGTGGTGCACTAGTTCCAAGTCCAGGGAAAACAAAGCGCTATTTAGACGCTGACTGCAAGCGTCTGCCCAGCTATACCGAGTCCTCCTGGAGCGGAAGACGGGAGCGGACTTTTTGCTTTTAAAACTGTTATTGAATCTGACTGTTTGAATCTGTGTTTTTAAAAATACTTACTCACCAGCTGTTTCCGGGCCCCCGCGCAGCCGACCTAATCGCTGCGGCAGGAGGCAACCGATCTCCTTCACCCCCTCACGCCACTTGGCGAGCGCCGAAGCCACGCCCCCTCACCGAGGCTACGCCCCCTTCCCCTCTTTCGCCCCTACAAGTCATGTGCCTACACCGGTCGCGCAGCGGGCGCGACGAATGCGCGCCGAAGGCGCGCCTAAGGCAAGCCTGTCTGCGCCCATCCGCACCCGACCGTGCCCAGGGCCTAGGCCACCCCGCTTTCCTGGACCGCAACAATATTCGTCGGCACAACTTATTGGTCTCCAAGGCCCTTGGCCAATTGAAGCCTCCCTGATCACCCACATCAAGAACCTGGGACTGACAGCCTCAGCCGCTCCTCCCGCCCCTCATGCCCCGAGTTATCCGCTTCCCCCTTCCCCCCTCCCCTGCCCCAACCTTCCGGCCGGCCCTACACATACTCCTCTCTCAATTTACTACCTTAACACGCGCTCTGCGGTCAAGCACAGCCACAAACTTTCTGTCTTACTCGATCTCCACAAACCGGACCTTTTATTTCTTACGGAGACTTGGTTCCGCGACAGCTCCCTCCCCATCCTATTAGCTTCTCTCCCCGCTACATATTACGCTCTCCGAGCCGACCGGCCATCCGGCAAATCAGGCGGGGGTGTCGCCCTGATTGCTCGGAAGGATCTTCCATTTCAACCTCTCAGCTTTCCCCCGATCGGTACATTTGACTTCTTAGTTGTTCGTTCCCTCTTCACTAATATACCTCTCACCTGTTTACTTATGTACCGCCCCCCCCCCAACCTTCTCAAACCTTCCTTGATGGGTTTCAAGAACTGGTAGCCACCTTAGCAGTGAACAACTCTTCCGTCCTGTTGCTAGGTGACTTCAACTTTTTGCCCTCCGACCCAGCTGAATGCTCCACCTCCAAAGATTTCTCCGAAACTTTACGCTCCCTTAATTTCATCCCGCATGTTCACTCCTCTATGCACACTCAAGGCCATATCCTTGACCAGATCTGGTCTCTGAATTGCCCCATTGCATCTCTATCTATCTCCCCTTGTCCGTGGTCTGATCACTCATTGATTTCCTTTTCTTCTCAACTTGACCCACCCACCAAGCCCTCGCACCCCAAAAACATCTGGGTGCGTTCCTGGGGTCGGGTAGATGTGGCTTCTCTAGCTTCTTCTCTTTCTTCTTCCAGCCCAGACTTATCTGGCCTGTCTTCTTCAGAACAAGCCACTTCCATCAATTCCTGGCTACTTTCAGTGTGTGACTCCATCGCCCCACTTAGGCGGGTCTCCTCTAGACGGACGAACGACTCCAACCATTGGTTCAATGAGGAACTGAATGTGCTTAAACTTTCAGTCCGTCACGCTGAACGTGCCTGGAGACGACATTACTGCCCCATTCTTAAAGCTCAATACACCTCTCTCTTGTTGCAATACAAAAAAACTATCCTATCCACCAAAAAGGACTACTTTTCTTCTAAAATTCTAGTAGCGGAGAATAAACCCAGAGAAATTTTCTCTATTATTAATAAACTCGCTTACTCCGACAGAACTACTCTCAAGCCTTCCCCCTCACAACCTTTATGTGACTCCTTGAATTCTTACTTTCTGGATAAAATCGAAACAATCAGAGCCAACATCCCCCCTCTCTCTCCCTCCTTCCTCAACCCGCCCTGCCCCCCCATAGAGGCTCGCCTCGACTCCTTTCCACTTCTAACAGAGGAATCCTTTCTCTCCCTCCTTCCCCTGGTCAAATCCGGGTTCCCACTTGACCCGTGCCCTGCCCATGTCTTCTGTCACATTTTCACGAACTGCCCTCTACCTCCGCTCACTTTTCTCAACTGCTCCCTGTCTCAGGGTGTGGTCACCCCTGCCCTTAAAACTGCTATAATCTTCCCCATTCTTAAAAAATCTGGCGCGGACCTCTCTGTCCCCGCCAACTACCGCCCTATCTCCCTGCTCCCCTTCTTAGGAAAAGTTCTGGAGCGACATGTCACCAGGGCACTCACCACCTATGTGGAAGAAAACCGAGTCTTAGCTCCCCGCCAGGCCGGTTTTCGCCCAGCTCATTCCACCGAGTCAGTCGTACTCTCGGTACTTGACAACCTCAGGGAGGGACTGGACACTAACATTCCCCAGGCCTTGGTGCTACTTGACCTCTCCGCCGCCTTTGACACGGTGGACCACTCTATCTTACTTTCCCGTGTCGCGGCGGCGGGGATCGGTGGCTCGGCCTTGGTCTGGTTGTCCTCCTTCCTCAGTGACCGCACTCAAGCGGTCCACCTGGGAGATTTCTTGGCCGAACCTCGGAAGGTGGTATGTGGAGTCCCTCAAGGTTCCTCTCTCTCCCCTTTACTATTCAACCTGTACATAGCTCCCCTCATCTTTGCTCTTCAGCAAATGGAGGTCTCCGTATATAATTATGCGGACGACCTCCAGCTTATTTTCTCTCTCTCTCACTCCCCTGACTCTAAATCTAATTTCCAATCCACTATGCTCTTTATCCGGGACTGGATGAATCACAACCACCTGAAACTAAACCCAGATAAAACAGAGCTGGTTCTGACAGGTGGTTGCTCCAGTCCCTGGTACCCCCTCCTTTGGCCCCCTTCCCTTGGGCCCCCCCCTTCCCCTTCCCCCTCTGTCAAAACCCTCGGCATCAAACTCAATGACCAACTCACTTTGCACTCCCAGGTGAGTTTGGTGGTTTCCTCCTTTTTTCTATCTCTCCGTACTATCCGCAAGGTCTCTCGCTTCTTCTCCTTTACCGCCCTAAAACTTATCGTACTTGCTATGGTCGTCTCTCGTTTAGATTATGCCAACGCCCTTTACCACGGCATGCCTGCCTAAAATGTACGACGACTACAGCTGGTTCAGAACCAAGCTGCCCGCCTGGTTCACAACCTCACCAAATCCCACCACGTCACTCCCCTCCTAAAATCCTTGCACTGGCTCCCCATTCGTGAACGCTCCCAATTTAAGGTGGCCTGCCTCGCCTTCCAGGCCCAGCTAGGCTCTGCTCCTGCTTTTATCTCTTCGGAGATCAAACCCTATGTTCCCTCCAGGGAACTTCGTTCCTCTTCTCCACATCTGCTGATTGTCCCCCGCTTTCGTCATAAAAAATGGGGAGGCTCTAAATTCTCCACCCTTGCCCCCATTGTCTGGAACTCCCTCCCAGTCCACCCCAGATGTTCTACCCAGTTCTCGCTTTTCAGACAGGCTCTAAAAACCTTTCTATTCTCCAAAGCCTTTCCCCAATAATTCTCTCATTAGTTCCCCTTTTTATTCTTGCTTCCTAAGGACTTGGCATACTCAGGGGCGTAGCTAGAGCTTGTGGCGCCCGGGGCTATCCCTCAGATTGCCGCCCCTGGGGGGGGGGGGGAGGACGGTGAGCACACTGGATACCACGCCCTCCTAGCTGTCCTGTCTGCAGATGCTTAAGACTCAACAAGCAATGGGGGACAAAGATTGGCCTGTCTTGTGAATTGTAAAATGATGTGTACTCCTATCCTCATCACATGCAAGTGAAAGGCCCTTTTTAGTATTTCGGGCTATTTGGTCACACTGTGTTAAATGTTCCTGTAGTACTAAAGCAGCAACTTTTTAATGTAACTTGTACCCTGACTTAAAGAAACCTTATAAGTTTAAAGTAAACATATCTAAAATGTCAGTAATAGTGTTTAAACTTCATTCACACAACCCACTCTCCTGCAGTACGTCGTCTATCCTCCTTCCTTTACATGTTTTGCAGGCTAAATAATCAATAACAGCCATCAGGGCACCACCACATTCATCCCACCTAGAGGCCCAAGTTAAACTGTAAGGTGCGCCATAATACGCATGCAGTGTTGAATCCATCTGAAGTGTAATGAAAGTTTGCTCTTCCTTGAACTCTGACACTGCGGGGTGAAGACTGGTGGGTTGGGTGGTCAGTGGATAGATGGTAGAGTATTATGCAATTTTTCTCCGACAGCTGTAGTAATGTGAAAATGTGGGGCAATAACCAGTTCTTGGCTGCGGGCTAGCCAACTTTCTCCCATGTATATTACCTTCATAGTGGGCACAAATGCTGTGGACTATCAACAATATCTGGCTAGATTAATCAAGGGTGATTTTAAAATGAACATTTGGCTCTCTTGTTTCTTGGATTACCGTCGGGCATTCCTTTATACTTGTGGTGTCATTTAAGATCCTACATGACACTGGCCATGGGTAACAAAGAGTGACCTACATTCTGATGGAAACCCACTGGCTCCACGTTTAGGTCAGCACTATCTTCAAAACCAGCTGCATCATAGCCAGCACCCATGCATATCTCGATAACAAGCGCTACGTCTCTGGTAACTCTCGGCGCATCCGCACCTAGGGCACCATCATACTGAAAGTAAAGGAGTGGAGGAGAAAAAAACAGCCTGTGTTGATCGATCCATGCACTTCGGATATAGAAATACATTCCATATCAATGAAGATCGCCTCAGCTCTACTTTCATTTAGTAAAGCTCTGTCTCCCCAACATACACATTTGTTTGGGTCTTTGTGAAGATTCCATCTTTTCATGATTCTACCCTCACAAAAAAACAACATTACATTAAAATCCCTGCACCTTCAAAGTTACAATGTATGAAACGTAGGCATCTGAAAAGCACACAACACTGCATTTACATCTGAGGTAGTAATACAATCTGGAGAGGGCGGCCTGGCCATGGTTATTGACATGAAGTGAATGCTTCTATTGAAATTACCAAAGTGTTGACACTTTTCCTATAATAATAACTGGAATTACATTTTCACGGCACACAACTGGCACTAAACACCACTACATAATAACCAGCCTGCCTGGGCAGACTCCTCCACAAAAACGCAAAGGCCTGGCTTTTGTTACCAAGCATGGGCGTTTTAGGAACAGAGGTCGTATAGACTGTACAAGTAATGTACGAAATCCACCTGAACTGTCTGTTTGTTTAAACAATATTCTACAAAATAAATATGTTGCCTTTAAATTGTTTTACATAAATCTAACTTTTAATTTTCATTAAGGAGTTTTGCCTTTAACTTCGTGGGGGGCGAATCCCTGGCAAAGGAAAGTTTAAAACATGAGGCTTTCTTTTTCTTCATGCCCATGAAGAATAAAAATTGAACAGGAGTACATCCGGAATACAGAAGGTGAAGCTAGACCAGACACGTATCAGTAATGCTGGTGGAGAAGGGAATACACACAGAGAGAACCACAGAATCCTAAACCCAGATCTGGGGAGGGGGCAGATTTTCCTCATGCGTGGCAATCAACACGTCGGACACCGCCAACACTAAACACAGCGTCTGCAAATACATTGGAGTACTTCTAAACTTCCTGACAGAAAAGGTCAATGGGTGGACGGCTCTGAGATTTACTCCAGACAATCATGCCCTCCCAGTCCCACCGACCACTTGCAGCCCCTTCTGCCGGTGCCCTGACATCGATGATCCAGCACACAAAATGCCAAGGCCAACTTCCACCTGTTGAAATATAACCCCCAATCACCCTATTCTAACCATTCTAAAGATCAGCCAGGGGCAAGCTGCACAATGCCAGCCTGTGACCCCGCTTTTCCACCGTCGCTCTCAGTCGAGACAGTCTCCTAGACAGACTGCCAAATAAAAGTGCAGTGGAACTCTCCGAGAAGCCCCTAACCAGCCCGGAGCGCTCGAGGCCCCCTGTCCTGAGCCATATGCCACATCAATAAAATAATCTGTCATAATAAAAACACTTGTAATGTATCCATGACAGATATTGCTACTGATCCGCCTTGGTCCCCGCTCAGGACTTTTGTTCTCCCCGCCCGGGACTTTGACCTCAATTAAGTTATGATTTTCAATCCGATAGACTTCCCCACTTACCCTGCTGCTCTCCTTGGCTGGATTATTTAGCGTTGGCCAGAGCTCCCCTAGTACCACGGCACGATGTGCACAACACTAGCCCACCTTCAGGATGAAGAGCTGAGCTGGCACAGACGTGGAGACAACTGCGCACCACTCATAATTTAATTCACAAAGGCCGCTGTGAGGTGCAACGACGGAGAGCGTAACCACGTAAGTTACGTAACCTGTCACATCCGAGCAAAACTGGCCTCTGGAGGGCGAGGGGCCCACCCGCAACGTGGGGGCTGCGGAGGCTGCGGGGGCCTGTGTTACGCCCCTGGCCGAGAGGAACAAACGTGGCCGTAGTTTAAAAGTAAGTGCAAAGCCGCCAGCGCTGCAGCCTGCACTCCTTTTGACCTGCGTTGGTAAACTGCTGCAGAGTGCACACACAAACGCGGGACGTTTACCAACGCAGGCCAAAAGGAGTGCAGGCTGCAGCGCTGGCGGCTTTGCACTTACTTTTAAACTACGGCCACGGCACTGGAGGGTCGTTGCGGCCGCGGCCGCCTTTATACCAAATAAATTACGGCCGCCTCAAAAATGGTGCCGCCTGGGGCGGACCGCCCCCCTCGCCCCCCCCTTGCTACGCCAGTGGGCATACTGTAGCGCCATGGAACCGTTCAGGTGTACGCGCGCTTTAAAAATAATTTAAAACTCAAACTCAAACTCAAAGACAAGAAAACAAAAATAGCGCTTCACTGGTAAACTCTGTAAAAGTGGCGCTAATGTGTTTCAGTGTGAATAAAATCAATTTGGCCAGTTTGCTACCACTCTGTCTTACTTTATTTAGTTGTTTATCTATTCTTCATATTTTTAGCCTTTTATTCCCAATGCTGCACTTAAAATGTCAGAAAAATACGACATTTCCAGCAAAAGCGTCTTTCTTTTTTGGATCCATTTCAAAGGAAAGCAAATGAAAGAAAGGAGAGGAAAGAGAGTGAGAACCCCGTCTTGAAGTCACGGTTTTCATGGGTGTCCGCTGGGGGGGGGCAAGGACGGTCGCTCCAGAGGGGGGTGGGGGATGGGGACAAGTGCCCCTCCTTGCCCCCCCCCCCAGTGGACGCCCTTTAGCCCAGATAGATTCGAGATAAAGTGAAAGCCCCGCACGCTATCATGTAAAAGGTTCCTGAAAAAAATCAATTATAGCTGTTTTTTCTGCCCCCGAAGCCACATTCCAGTTGTCGACTTTCCTTTCAATCCCGTGATTTCTGGGAAACAACCGAGTCAAAACGAAACTTGGCGCTCAGCCAAGGACCACTGAAAGTACCGCGGCAGCGAGGCCTCCAGCCTGCCTTTGAAGAGGTGCCGCACGAGGCCGGAAGTTCATGGCTCGTGACAAGTGCAGGCCACAAGACCTTATCTAAGAGGCTGGCACGTGTCTGCCTCACCTAAGCTTAGGTTTCTGGGCTGCTCCAAACCGACATATAGCTTCACAACTGTTCAACTTTTCACACATAGGAAAGTGAAGCAGCAACACAAAGTCCAGAGGCTTTTAAGCATCATTATAATTCACAGCCTTCCTGAAAATGTATGAATGGGTGAAATATTATCTTCTTAACATCATCGACCATTTATTTTGGTTTACTTTCCTGTTCAAGGCTTGTTGCCGTGACATCATCAGTAAGGCCCCTAGTTCACATAGTTTCACTGTGGAACTCAGCTTTGTTTTCACCAGTGCAAGTTTATATACGTTTGTTCATTGCTTGCACCAGTGATAGGTAATATAGGAATTAGCCATCACAGGCATGTGTATGTGTCTGGGGTGACTGAAACTAGATACTGCTGGCGCCACCTGCCATGTACCTATTCACTGTGTTATGGAAGCTTGCACCGGTGACATCCATGTTGTACCTGTGTTGTATACTAGTTCCACTTAGTAAACACGTGCCACATGCATACCATATCCAATAATCAGCTGAACTGCATACAATGCACCAATAGTGAACACTGACAGAAGTGTCTCTTCAGTTCTTCCTCTAGAGAGGTTCAATATCAGACATGGTTGAAAGCCCTTAGAATTGGCTCCCACTCCAATGTTTACATGGAACTTGACATGACGTGAAGTTGCAGACATTTCGGCCTGATAGAACTTGTATAATATTATTTACCATTCCATAAGTGCCGGAGGCCCTGTGTCTTCCAGTTCATAGCTATTTATTTATCATTTTACATCCGCTAAAGCCAAGTTCATAAATGTGTTGCTAGATCTGTTGGCTTTAGACCTAGGTATAAGCCCCAAAAACACATTTCAGGCAACCTCAAATCGTGTTTACCTGTCCATTTTGTGAGACATCAGCTCACCACTGCTTTAGGACTTCGCATGACAAAAACATATGGCCAAACGCAGCCCACCCTGGCTGCAATGAGGACACGCAAGGAACATTTCAGGGTACATGACCTGCGGGCTGGTGTTAAATAGGTCCTGTGAACGTTGTTAAATTGACTGTATAAGTAAGAGGCAAGCATTTAGCAAAACCAATCATACCTGTTGCAAGACTTGGCTCCAATTTAAATCTGTGAGTTCCTCTTCCAGATCCTCCTCTCGTTTAGTCTGCAAAGACGACAAAATTTGGGATCTAGTGTCCCGATGGCTCTACATGCCAGTGTGATGAAATGACAACCATTCCCCAGTACCCATAGCAGCTGCTTTAGTGTGTCTACCGTGCCCCACCACCTCCCCAAGTAAGTAATATGGCCTTAGTTAGTGACACATAGGTCAGGAGTTACCCTCAGGGCAAATCAAAGGTGAGTGCCAACTTCTCAAATGACAAGAGGGTGCCTGGGATCAAGGAGACCTGTCCAACCTCCAAGCCAGCTGTGAAAACTATAATAATATCCATAGCTGGGTCTGCAGGGCAGAGGGGATCCCATTAGTCCTCATCTGTAAATACCATTGCCAACTGTATCATGACACTTGCAGCAATATGTAGGTGACCCAGGCCGCTCATTCCTTATCCAGGACATAGTCACAAATGTCTGTGAGGGTCAACTCATATTGCAAGTAGGAAAATTCTAGAGACCGCCCGGGACTTAACCATCCTGTCACACTCTGAAGCTGCATCGCAAGCTAATCAGATTCAAAATTGGAGATCGCCAGCCCTCCCACTCTAATGCATGATACAAAGTGTCTGGTGCTACTCGCTTTTGCCTGACTTCGAAACCAGCTCTGTAAGCAACAAACAAAGTTCTCGCAGAAAGTACTGTGTGAGCTGTAATAGAATGATTGTGAAATAGTAAAGCAACACAGTGGCGTCACTAGGGTTGGTGTCACCCGGTGCGGGTAACTCATGGTGTCACCCCCTAACAACTTACCGGATAGATCAACTCACCCTCTGCCTGCACCATCTTTCCCTCAGCCTACACCATCTCACCCTCTGCCTGCACCATCTCCCCTCTGCCTGCACTATCTCCTCTCTGGTTGCACCATCTCTCCCTGTGTCCACACCATCTCCCCTCCGCCTGCACCATATCTCCCTCTGCCTGCACCATCTCTCCCTCTGCCTGCACCATCTCCCCTCTGCCTGCACTATCTCTCCCTCTGCCTGTACCATCTCCCCTCCGCCTGCACCATCTCTCCCTCTGCCTGCACCATCTCTCCCTCTGCCTGCACCATCTCTCCCTCTGCCTGCACCATCTCCCCTCCGCCTGCAACATTTCTCCCTCTGTGTGCACCATCTCCCCTCCGCCTGCACCATCTCACCCCCTGCCTGCACCATCTCTGCCTCTGCCTGCACCATCTCACCCTCTGCCTGCACCATCTCCCCTATGCCTGCACCATCTCTCCTCTGCATGCACCATCTCTCCCTTTGTCCACACTATCTCCCCTCTGCCTGCACCATCTCTCCCTCTGCCTGCACCATCTCTTCCTCTGCCTGCACCATCTCCCCCTCTGCCTACACCATCTCTCCCTCTGCCTGCACCATCTCTCTCTCTGCCTGCACCATCTCCCCTCCGCCTCCACCATCTCTCCCTCTCCTCTATCTGCACCATCTCCCCTCTGCCTGTACCATCCCTCCCTTTGTCCACACCATCTCCCTTCAGCCTGCACCATCTCTCTCTCTTCCTGCACCATCTCTCCCTCTGCCTGCACCATCTCCCCTCTGCCTGCAATATCTCTTCCTCTGTGTGCACCATCTCCCCTCCGCCTGCACCATCTCACCCCCTGCCTGCACCATCTCTCCCTCTGCCTGCACCATATCACCCTCTGCCTGCACCATCTCCCCTCTGCCTGCACCATCTCCCCTCTGCCTGCACCATCTCTCCCTTTGTCCACACTATCTCCCCTCTGCCTGCACCATCTCTCCCTCTGCCTGCACCATCTCTCCCTCTGCCTGCACCATCTCCCCTCTGCCTACACCATCTCTCCCACTGCCTGCACCATCTCTCCCTCTGCCTGAACCATCTCCCCTCCACCTGCACCATCTCTCCCTCTGCCTGCACCATCTCTCCCTCTGCCTGCACCATCTCCCCTCTGCCTGCAACATCTCTCCCTCTGTGTGCACCATCTCCCCTCCGCCTGCACCATCTCACACCCTGCCTGCACCATCTCTCCCTCTGCCTACACCATCTCACCCTCTGCCTGCACCATCTCCCCCTCTGCCTGCACCATCTCCCCTCTGCCTGCACCATCTCTCCCTTTGTCCACACTATCTCCCCTCTGCCTGCACCATCTCTCCCTCTGCCTGCACCATCTCCCCTCCGCCTGTACCATCCCTCCCTTTGTCCACACCATCTCGCTTTAGCCTGCACCATCTCTCTCTCTGCCTGCACCATCTCTCCCTCCGCCTGCACCATCTCCCCCCCGCCTGCACCATCTCCCCCTCAGACTGCACAATCTCCCCCTCAGCCTGGACCATCTCACCCTCTGCCTGCACCATCTCCCTCTCTGCCTGCACCATCTCACCCTCTGCCTGCACCATCTCCCTCTCTGCCTGCACCATCTCCCTCTCTGCCTGCACCATCTCCCCCTCTGCCTGCACCATCTCCCCTCCGCCTGCACCATCTCTCCCTCTGTCTGCACCATCTCCCCTCCGCTGCACCATCTCACCCCCTGCCTGCACCATCTCTCTCTCTGCCTGCACCATCTCACCCTCTGCCTGCACCATCTCCCCTCTACCTGCACCACCTCTCCCTCTGCCTGCACCATCTCCCCTCCGCCTGCACCATCTCACCCTCTGCCTGCACCATCTCCCTCTCTTCCTGCATTATCCCTCCCCCTCCGCCTGCACCCCCTCCCCTCACAGTTCTCGGCTTTTATCAAAGTGACTGAAATAAACACATGAAATGTGCTTTGAATTCGTGCGCGCGGCACTGAGGATAAGTTTAAATAGACACAGAGCAGAGGCGAGGCTGCAGAGCTGTGTTACATACACAGCGTAACCAGATGGTGTCACCCCATGTGAGGGTGTCACCCGGTGCGGTCCGCACCCCCTGCATCCCCCTAGTGACGCCACTGAAGCAACATAGGTAGTAGCAACATTCGGGTAAGGGCAACCCAACTCATTACTGACAGAGGTAGTTGCACCAAAAAACAATTGAGTACCTAGGAGTTATCAGTGCCCAGAGCACACATCTTGTAGATCTCTTTACACTCTGACCCCCAGATATTTAAATGTAGTGAGCATAACTAGAAGCCCTGCAATCAAAGGTGAAGCCGTCAACGTGGCACTCTCCTCAGTCAATGGATAAAGGCACAATTTCGTAGCATTGGTAGGAATGCCAGATTGCGCATCAAATCTGTGGAGGTCTTTGATCAGTCTCTCCAACCCATCAGTGTAGCCATGCATGAATAATAAATGATAAACTGCATTTAGCGAGGTGACATGAGTGTGACCATTGATAGAAACACCCAACGTCCTCTCATTATAGTGAACAAGACAGTCTGGGGGCTCCATTGCCAGTGCGAACAAAGGGGTGGGGGTGAGGAGGTTCTCCTGCCATGTACAGCCTGCACAGACCAAGCCAGACTAGAGAAACTGCACAAACCCAGTCTGCTCTCAATGTTCTACAGCACCAGAAGCACCTGCCAACCAGGATCTTCCCCCATGATCTTATAGTCAAGATTTAGTAGCGAGATAGGGTGATAAAAGCCTGCATCAAATGGGTTGCAAGGCACTTTCAGCAGCTCCACCACAACAGCTTTTCTAGTAGTCAGAGGTACCTGTCCTCTTGATTAGACATCTTAGCAAAGGACTATCAGGAGGGAGATCAGTTGCCCCTGAAATGTCTTCTAAAACTCCAGGGACAACCTATCGCAGGCCGGGGTGTTACCTATGTGCACCTGTGCCATGGATGTTTTGACAAGATGCTGCTCAGAAGACCCGGTATCAAGGCTGCTTCCTGTACATATTAATAAATTTACAAACCCACTCTGGAATGTGTGTGTTGTCTATAGGTTACAGAAGTATGCCACAAAAGAGTCCGCGATGTCTGTCAGGGAGTCACCATTGGAATGAATATGGGCCAAATATTCTTGATCGTCATAGAGGCATGGTCTCTCTCCTCACCTTTTGTGGGAGTGCAGTTGTTGTGTCAGCTTAGGAAAATGTTTGGGTTTGATAAGTACTCCTCGTTCAGTTGATGCAATCTCATTTTCGAGGAATGTAATCTGAGTATGTAGTAACTTCTGCACTCCTGTCTATGGTTTCAGGCATATCTCTCTAATGTATACATTGAATGTGTCTCATATTAATAAGGTGGTGTTATCTATAGATCCTACACGTTTCTAAAAACTGGGTGATTCCTTTCTTAATTGTGTGTCTGAACACTGCGTCATCAAGCATTGTTGCGTGTAGTCTCCTTTTGGGTATTATTCTGAGACAATCACCCCATTGCAAAGTCAATATAATGGATTATGGTCAGACAACGTTGTGGCAAAGTACTCTCCCTTGAGTATGAACGTTGAGGTTGGTGTGGTGAAGAACATGACCAGGCATGTGTGAAGCGCATGTAGCAGGGAGCAATAGGAGTTTTCACTCTTCAGTGGATTGAGGGCTATCCAATTAGATGACAATTCCCGCCCATTCTCCCAGGTCATCAATCCTTCAGTTAATTTCCTAAGCGATGGACCATTCACCAGTCGGTGTTACCTGTCCATTTCAATGAACATTATCGAGTTGAAATCTCCACCTATAATAAATGGGTCTTTGGTTATCTGGCTAGAAGCGCACCAAGGCGCACTAGGTGTGCTGGCTGGTCTGTGTACGGAGCACCGAGGTTTATCACATGCAATGCTCTACCATTCATTCATTCATTGTGTTCTTTGATATGATAGAGGATCCCGGGCGCACTCACAACAAAACTTCTTGGTCATAGGCAGAGAAAAAAGTACCATGTATCTGCCACCTCTGTCTTTGTTGAAGCCTTGTGCCCCCAGGCAATGTGAGATGGGTCGATTGCTGCAATACCACATTTACCCTTCATGGCTTCAGGCAAGTGTGTACTGTATAACACAGAAGATGATGGACGGAATGTTGCACAATGGCAAAACATTCACCCCCAGTCACAGATCTGGGTGTAATCCATCGTTATTTTGCTCACAAAGCCACCCCAGTTCAAACATGGCCATATGCAAATCAGTCTTGACCCTGTGCCTCATGTTAACAGTCCAGCCCGAACTGCCAAGCCATGTCTTCCCTGGACCGGAATCAAACATCCGGTGCTCACTTTGCTACTGGAGTCAAGCTATCCTGGCTGAAGACGGCTGATAGCCAGAAACCGGTCAGAGTATACTTGTTCCGGTCCATGGAAGACATGGCTTGGCAGTTCGGTCTGGACTGTTCCCATGAGACACAGGGTCAAGGCTGATTTGCATATGGCCATGTCTGAACTGGGGTGGCTTGGTGAGCAAAATAACGATGGATTTAACCCAGAACTGTGACTGGGGGTGAATGTTTTGCCATTGTGAAACATTCCGTCCATCGTCTTGTGTGTTTTGCTGTTCACCCTATGTGGGAAGGGTATGCCCAGACGTGGGTCCCGTGCTCACTAAGCCACTGGAGTCAAGCTATCCTGGCTGAAGACGGCTGATAGCCAGAAACCGGTCCTAGACATGGCTTGGCAGTTCGGGCTGGACTGTTCCCATGAGGCACAGGGTCAAGACTGATTTGCATATGGCCATGTCTGAACTGAACTGTATACCCCAGAGCTGGCTTTGCCAAACCTCGTATGTTTCAGGTTAAAAAAGTGTAACTAGTGCAACTGCCCTCCTGGTCTCAATGGTGTCATGCAACTCGGGTGGCTGCACCCCTCTCTTAGTTCACCTAGTCTGTCTATCCCAGAGGGATTTTTCTGCTGTGTCCGCCATAACCCCTGTTGGATGCAGTGTATTAAAAAAGTCTCTTGCACCATACCTTTTATTGAACCCTATCTGACGACTTGATGAACTAGCCCAAAACCCTCTCCTTAATGGGCAACCAGTTTAGTCCCCACAGATGAAGGCTCATGAATTGTCTTTTTGGCACATTTAATAGAAGGTGAGCTGCCACATTCTGGATCAACTGCAAATTGTCCATAAGATATTCTGATATGCCCAAATAAAGAGTGTTAGAAATGGGGATGTCTAGTTGGCAGTGGCCGGTCGCCGAGGTCCAAATAGGGATCCTTCTTCTCAAGTCAGAGTAAGGGGGCTACACCCTTTAATAACCCCTGCTCAACCCTGTGGTAACATAGCACGAGCAGACAGGCCTAACTCAGAGGCAGTGTTTGCAGCATTTATGCCCATACACAATAACGCAGGAAAGACGCTACAAACAGACACCACAAGTAGTTATAGAAAAATTGTTTTCCTTATATAAACTGCACACAAGGCTAAAAGCGCTCAAGGAGCCACAATGCACGTAATTACAGAATCAATTCCAAAGCAATAAAGGAACTCAAAAAGGGTGTGGGGCGAACTTAGTTCGAGGCCATAGTCCACACGACCCGGTGGTGCACAATGTACCTGAGATTTAAAGGGGCACGGCACGCAGCCTCACAAGGAAGCCACAGTGATGACAGGCGGACTCACAGCTGCCACAGGTCCCAGCTGTAGCGGTCCGCAGCGTGCACTCATGATAATCCTGGGACGAGGTTTAAAGGCGGGCACCCAGGGGCACACACAGGTGATAACAAGATCCTCGAAGTGGAAACAAATGCGGGCACTCAGCGGCACAGCTCCTCAGCTGCAGCACCCTACAATAGCAATAGAGATAATTCTCGTAGGATGGCAAATGCAGGCACTCAGCGGCACAGGTCCTCAGCTGCAGCAGTCCACAATAGCAATAGCGATGACTCTCGTAGGACGACAAATACGGGCACTCAGCGGCACAGCTCCTCAGGCGCAGTGGCCCACATTAGCGATGGATGTATGACGTTACAACGCATACATTCACAACGCATACCATTACAACAAAACTTTTACAATGCAGGATCCATTACAACGCATGCTATTACAACGCATGCCATTACAACGCAGATGCTATTACAACGCATGCCATTACAACGTACGTATGGGTAAGTATTTTTTTAAAATTTTAATTGATGGGAATGTAATAGTAGTGTAAATGTTGGATAGTGTAGGGGTTAAAATTACTATTCTAACTCCCGGGGGTGTAATAGTAGGGTAAGTGTTGGATAGTGTAGGGGTTAAAATTAAATGAAATACTTACCCATACATATGTTGTAATGGCATGCGTTGTAATAGCATCTGCGTTGTAATGGCATGCGTTGTAATGGATCCAGCATTGTAAAAGTTTCGTTGTAATGGTAGTACGTTGTGAAAGTTGCGTTGTAATGGCTGTCTCCCATTAGCGATAGCAATGACTTTGGTAACAATGGCAAATGCGGGCTCTCAGCGGTTACAGCTCCTCAACTGTGGCGGCCCACAATAGCGATAGCGATGACTTTCAGCCTACGTTCCCGCAGTAGAACCAGAGGCTCTTGAATTCTCAACAGAGGCCTCACCTGCA
This sequence comes from Lissotriton helveticus, assembly GCF_964261635.1. Lineage (NCBI taxonomy): Eukaryota > Metazoa > Chordata > Amphibia > Caudata > Salamandridae > Lissotriton > Lissotriton helveticus. Next base: position 2,028,634,421 of record NC_136067.1, read on the forward strand.
AGTAGAATCCCCTAAAATTGGAATCCCGGCGGCTGATGTGAAGGAATCAAATATTATACTAATGGACCATACTCACCAATAGCCCATATACCTTATTCATCAATAAGAATTCAGTCAACAATGGAGAAGGTTCAATCGTTTATTCAGTAAATACAAGCCCTGACAGGGGAGCCTCAGTCTGCACGACCCTTGGAGGTGCGCAGAGGAGACTGACTACATACAAACGATACAAAGCATATATACGTTTCGTACACCCTACGATGTCACCTTACTTGGAAAGATACAAGTTGTCAGTAAGCCAGCAGGAAAAGCCCATATAAGGCACAATTGATTGCTAGTAGCTAGGCCCAAGCTATTCCGGGGGCAGGTCAGTAAGGTGCCTCCCTTTCTATCTGTAGCTTGGGGAGTCAAAGAACGGGATCTGCTAGAATGTGCGCATCCCACAAGAAGGGCAGGTGTGACCTTGGGTTTCCCTGAGCTACAAACTAGCAAGAGGCGCAGACAGCTAAGCCAGCCATCGTGGTTTCATGCAGAAAGCTTAATCACGTGATTTCAGGGAAATAATACTTGCACACAGGGAAACGAATCACGATGGCTCCGGTCATATCAATAGGTTTCAGCGATACAAAAGTGAATCATTCCTTACTACAATAATATAACGAAATGATACAATGCTAACATGTGGTTATACGGTTATATTGTATATATTAGGCCAATAATATGCATTTATCGAATTTATATCCCATCAGACGGCCCTTTTGGCCTACTATAGCCAATATAACTAGATTCATTCTACAAATACTCCCTCATCAATCTGCATAAGATCTGAAACCTGCTTCTGAATCATTTGTTTTTCGACTTTGGCCTGACGAGAAAAGTTCAAAGCAGACGTTATCCTGGCTGCACAGAAAGAACAGCAAGCCGGGCCACAGTGGAGACATAGGCAGCAAGTAAATATGACTCCAAATGCTCCAGCAAGCACCATGAATATTTTCCACCCCCAGGTAGCTAAAAGACCCCAGAACCACCCACTAAGGGACCAGGTACCATTGTCGACATGGGCTTCACTAGCTAACCGATGTAATTTCTGAATTGCTAGATGTATGGTCGGGGCTGAATCAGGAATGAAAACACAACAAAAGCTGCGATCACGCGGCAGGCTCCTCCCCTATCTGCGAGGATGACGTCAAGAACCATTCGGTTCTGAAGCGAAACAAGCCCCATCTCCTGAAGCTCAACAGTAAGGTTAGTCAGAATCCCAGTCTTGGTCTGCACCACATTTTCCACTATTCTTGACAGGCGTCTTATACTACGACTATTAAAAATTGGTCCCCAAAATGGGGTAAGACCTTTGGCAAAATCCTCAAACTGCTGTAAGGAAGTATCAGTTTGATCAGTGCTATCAGTATCAAAGCTCCTAATACTTCGGTTGGATTCTATCTCTCTTTTAACTAGTTGATGTGTCTTATGATAATCAGATGGGGCGATATAAACTGGGCTGTACAGGAATGAGAGGTAACACCTCCCCATCCCCGGGGAAGCCAAGTATATGTGTTTTCCCCGCATGCAAAGTATACATTAGGAGGAGTGATCACGGGGGGAGTACTATATGTCTGCAGGGTGTAGGTATAGTTACACTTGCTGCTCCCTACCTTAACATGACCTCGTCCCTGGATGCAAAAGGGGGAAGTAGTGTGTATAATGGGAATTGGCAAGGCTTTGTCATTTGAGACCTTCCATTCTTTGAAATGTTGAAAATACATGGTAGAGTTGAAAAGCTCAAAATCCTGCATTTCTTCTTGTAACCAAGTAGCATTTTTATATTCAGTATATACATTCATGCAAGCGTATGGATCTAAAGACCCCTCTCCTCCATTTCCTTCGGCATCAAATCCCTGGTGTTGCTCTATATACTTCAGAATGGCCTCATAATCTTTCTCGGTATATATTTTAGGGTTGGCTACATAATGAGAAGACATCAGTGACAATAATTGAAACCAGGCTTCACAGCTAGCTAAATGGGACATGGGTAAGGAAATAAACAATTTGTGTTGATGCATTACTGACGGGAGTAACCCACAAACCCAACAATTCGTTCTATTGGTCGTACTATGGGTTTGATGCAACATTTCAATAAAAACATGTTTTGCATATGTTTCTCTGTGCCTAGCCTTATGTGGAGGTAAAGAATAAAAGAGGTGTTCCTCTGGAGCAGGGGTGGTTCTGATAGAGCGCGTAGGTCACCCGACTATAAATTTTACCATATGCACATTGGGCCCATGAATTTCAATTTATCATATTCATTAATAGGGTAGCCTACACACTACTAACAGTAACCCTGTTCCTTCCTATTTATTTCTGATGTACCCGACTTACCAATCCACTATTACGGGTACCTATGATCACTTATGGATCAGGGAGCTAGCTGTAAAAGAAAGGCAGTCAAAATAAAAAATACCATTTACTATATTTGCACTCATATAATAACCAGAGACACGAGAAGTTTTCAAAATCTTTATCTAATCTTCATCGAGGTCAGAAAGTAAAATGTTTACAGCAATTAAACTATCAATGATTAGAAGTACGAAAATTGTATAACTATGCAAGAAAAGGATAAAGCCAACCATTTAGGACTCTAATGGGAAGGTAAAGACAGGGAACATGCTAATAAGAAACTTCAGAGTTTTAGACTTAATATGGAGTAACTAAAGGACGGGAAAATTTAAGGAACATACTAGATTCTCACAGTTTGTATATTACCCCTAGAAGGTGGGTACGAGAAAGAACTTTAGTTTGTACTACGGGAAGTCTGAGATACCATATAGCTATAGGGAAAGTAAGACTGGAACATGCTAACATTCAGAGCAATTACGGTAATTCAGTAAAGGGTGGGTAAAGAGAAGGAACATCTATTTATTCAGAAACAGTTTTTATTCAACTATAAGGTAGGGGAAAAAGTGGAACATGCAAATAAAGATACTTTCACGCTTTCTAGTAATTTATAAAAGGTTAAGGTAAGAACAAGGGACATATGCAATTTAAGATTTAGCAAACGTTCAGGCAAAAGATAAGGATGAAGGATGCAAGTGTGGTTCCCTAACGGCTTTATATTTACCTAGCACGGTGTGAAGACCAACCCTGGCCACGGGTCAGTTAAGGACAGTAGGAACCCAAGGAAAGACAGTCGCCAGTAGGCCAGCAGGTGCAGAATAGAACCCCAGGACAGGACAGGAAAATCAGATTAGGATCAGGACAGGACCACCAAGGTAAGACCAGCACCGGCAGTTCAGTTGCAACGCCTGCGCTACACCTTCCCTGCAGCTATCAGTCAGAACCCCGATTGGGTTATCGAATTCCCCAGCAAAGTGCTCCGCCAGCACTTAAGGTTTCCCAAACACCCCGCTTGGGTCTCTGGAAATCACGGACAGAGTGCTCCGCAGCTCTCTGTATCAGTCACCTATTGAGTGCGTTGGGTCAGTGGCAGGTTAGCTATTCGGACAAGTCGGACAATTTCTATAGCTAAACCTAGGCTAGTTATACTGTTTTCGGGTCAGTGTACCACCCCCAAATGTTGCAAGTGTAAGATTCCCCAATTTCGATTGGTCCAAAGAAAGGACAGGTAATCACACCAACTAGGATTTGACTTTCTCAAGCCCCTCATTTGAATCTTTCATACCCGCCCATTGAATTTCGGGTTCCCATGACATATTTTACACATAACAATGGTGCATCCATCAAATTATACATTATGATACATTTAGTACATTTCAGCTTCTTCTACTAGGCGAAGGTGCATCTTCCCAGGCACATCTTGGCTGGGACCTCTGGGTTGGCACATGTTCAATGTCACAGAGTTCATCCTCTGGCGAAAGATTGTCATGCGCAGAAAGGCAGTTCAATATGGAGTATTCCCATCCCTCATGCCCAAGGATTACGATACATGAAAAGTAAAGGAAAACAATTTAGAACACAGAAAATAAATGATTACACTGTATACCAGGAATCTCTATATGACTCCCCTTACTTTATACTAACTATAGCATTAAGATTAGTGCAAAACGAACAGCATTGCAAAAGCTGCAGGGCAAGGGTCGGCATGTGAAAACACAAAGCAGCCATCTTAAGTCTAGTGCGCAAGTGCGAAAAGTTCCCACCAGAACTGCGAGTACGTCACGTCACGTGAGTGTGACCTACGCATGCGCAGAAGAAATTACCACAAAGCAGCGGCCATTTTAGTGACAAGCGTATTACGTTTAGTAAACACATAGGCAAGCATCACTGGGACACCCCAAATGTCAAACTTAAAGGGAATTTAGTGAGACAAACAGATTGATTTAGTTCATTAAGGTTATTCGAGGTTCTTGAATACAAGCAATTCGCTTCAAGTGCGAATCCTTGCTCCATCAATCCCCTCTTTGATGATATTTTATATCATCACAAATCAATAGAACCAGATGCCAACTTTTCACATTTTTCCCAGCTCAATCTCTTCAAACATTCGGTTCAGTTTCTCTTTAGTCTCTTTATTAGGGTGAGAATTTTTCACCCTTTTATAAATCTGATTATTCATTTCCTCTAGTTCAAGTTCATCCACATTTCTCTTCACTCCACTCTTGTTCGCAGTGTATTTCTTTTGGTGCTTTTGACATTTGCAACATATGAATATAATGAAAATTGCAAAACCTATTCCTGCAATTGGCATCAGTACTTTACTCAAAAGACTTTTACCTAAGTTAGAAAACCAATGACCTACGACGGAGAGACCATCAGTAAGTCTCTTCCAGGCACTGTCAACCTCCAGTGGTTTGAGTTCTTTTTCCAAATTTGTAATGTTCCTCACATACCTTTTGATTTCCACACTTTTGTCAGGTATGTAAGTGCAACAATGTTGCGCTTTCAACATTCTGCAGACTCCGCCCTCTTTTGGCAATCTAGGGCCATATGTAGGTAAATTGCATTTACCGAATCGTAAATACCGAATTTTACCGATTCGGTATTTACAATTCGGTAAATGCAATGTAGGTAATTATTCTTTAACAATTACCGAATCGGTAAGAATCGGTAATTACCGATTCGGTAATTACAGAATCAGTATTTGCCATTGATTCCTATGGGCCTTGAAGCCCATAGGATTCAATAGCAAATACCGAATCGGTAATTACCGATTCGGTAAAATTACCGATTTTACAAGGGGGACAGGGTGTCACTTTGACACCCTGTTGCACCCCTGTTTCTGGCTTGTATGCCATGTGACACACATACATGCCCTTAGGGCATGTCTGTGTGCCACATGGCACAGGTGTACATGCACAGATGTGCATGTACACAGGAATTCGTTATTTACCATGCCATAATATTTCATGGTAAATAACGAATTCCTAAGGACCTGTGGCACTGTTTTGAGTGCCACCTACATCCCATATTACCGATTCTGTAAATTTACCGAATCGGTAATTTACAGATTCTGTAAATTTACCGATTCGGTAAATATACAGAATCGGCAATATTTTGGCCACCTACATCAGAAAATCAAAATACCGGTCGGTAACGGCCGAAATCGGCCGTTATCGACCGGTATTTGGCCACCTACATATGGCCCAAAGTGTCAAGAGCAAGTCTGTTCTGTAAAACCATCGATCTGACCGCAACCATTTCGGTATTGATCATCTGGAAACCTCCAGCAGTGTCAGTAGATAACCAATCCACTACTGTTGACAATTTGCAAATTCTGTGTGTGTTCAGAACCACTCCCACTGTAGGTATCATTGCACTAAAAATATCTCCTACAATTTCACCAGCACTTTCTCTATTAGTACGCACTAAGGGCCATATGTACCAAGCAAATTCACATTCGCAAAGGCCGAAATTCGCAGAATTTCGGCCTTTGCGAATGCGAATTTGCTAAACGTTATGTATTAAGCAAAATGTGGTTCAAAATAAGGAATCGCAAAATTTGCGATTCCTTATTTTGCGATTGCATTTAAGGAATTGCAAATTTTGCGATTCCTTAAATGCAATGTAAGAAGCCATAAAAAATAGCAAATTGGCCTTAAGGAATCGCAAATTACCACCAACTTCTAGTTGGTGGTAAGTTGCGAATTCCTTTCAAAATACATATTTTTTCATTTTCCAAAGTGCCATGTGACGCACATACATGCCCTTAGGGCATGTATGTGCGCCACATGTGCACCCATGCAGTTTTCAGGGGTTCAACAGGGTGTCCTTTTTGACACCCCTGCACCCTTGAAAATATTCACAATTTGCGATTAGCAAATTGCGAATCGCAAATTTCCCCTTCATTCCTATGGGCATCCTGGCCCATAGAAATGAATGGGAAATTATTCCTTAATTGCGATTAGCAATTTGCTAATCGCAATTAAGGAATTTTAAGGAATCGCTAAAAAGAAGCGAATTTCTACATACATACCATTTTGCGATTTCCAAATAGCGATTCCTTAAAAATCGCTATTTAGAAATCGCAAAACGGAATGTTGATACATATGGCCCTAATTCATTAGTTTTTTCAGTGCTTCCAGTGATTTTCCCCACATGGTAAATCTTTGGGAAGACAATACCAAAATAACAACTCCCATACCAATGGTCAGGCAATTTGAAGTAAGCCTTATTTCCACATATAAAATAAATTCCAGGAAATACAGGCTCTGACCCATCTTTGAAACCCCATCCCCCAATTACCTTGTAATTATGTTCGCACTCATTGGAACCAATGAAAATATTGTTATAATAGTTAGTCTTTTCTCTATGAAGGCAAAACTTCCCCTTCTTTTCGAAATCCAGAAGCATTGCAGCGTTAGCTCAACCATTTGAGGTGCTCCCTACACTCTCTGCCCATTTAGGGATTTTCTGATTCTTGTCTTTAGTCTTCTTTTGGAAACTTTCTCTTCTCTTTTCTACCATGTCCAGAAATTATTTCTCCTTTTCATGTAATGAACAGGTCAGGTTATTTTTGTGTGCATCATCTATGTTAATTTTTCCCACAGTTAGAAAATAATCACTCATATATTTAGCTACATCTCTAGTCGTATGTACAGGGTTCAGGTTTCTTCGAACAGGAAGTTCGGAAAATGTCACATCAGAATTTGAATAGTAATACTGTAAAGGTCCTCTTCTATAAAATAAACTAGTTAGTATACTACAGGAAATTCCATAGGTTAAGGGCAAGTGATGGTAAGTCACGCCTTCAGTTACTGAAGTGGGTAGCTTCATGCAGACATAACAATCATCTATTTCCATAGTTTCTACATAATGTAGTAACAGGTTTGCGAAAACATTTAAATGAGTCTTATTCTTGATTTTGTTAAAATGTAATCCTTCCTCGTCTGGTGCATCTAAATCTATGCTTGTTTGTTTCAGGCTAAGTGGTTTGTCTAGTACGTCTACTCTTTGTGGTGTACTTCTAGTGTGTGATTCTACAGTGTCATCAGGCAGGTTATTATTTGGGAACAAACTCAGGTTTTTACTCATCATAGAAGGAATAGTTATTGTTAGTCCTATCCACAGTATCAGTACTATGGCTACACTACATAAACATACTTGACAGCATGTTTTTAAACAACTTCGTCTCGGTCTCCCATTCTCAGAAGAATCAGACATTCTGGCTCAAAAGAAGCTTCAACCCCTCTTTGTAACTCTGCACAGCTTGCTTACTCGAGTAACTTTTCAGGTTGGGTTTGCTTCTTCACTGGTCTGTTCAGCAATCAATTCTTCATCACTTTCATCAGTTTCATCACTTATTTCCAGATTCTCAAATTCCTCCAATACAAAGTAAGTCCACTCAGGACTCGCGTACTTGTTATTTAGCCTTTTGATGCGAGCACTTCTTCTTTTCGGTTTTGTCACCACTGGGTCAGTTTGACTCGAGACCTCATCTATTTGTTCAGGCTCCTCGTTTATTGTCTTTAGACGCAATCTCAGCCTTTTCACAAATCGAGGTACTGAGTCACCTTTTCTGAGTCTTTTAACTGGCACTGTGCCTTGGCCTTCTTCCAACACTCTTTTGTTTTCATTCAGTTGTGGCACATTAGAATCAAGTTCGTCTTCAGTATCATTCCCTAACTGACTAGGTCCAGGTCTTTCATCAGTTTCTTCTGGCTGGTCCCTAAACTGGCCTTGTTCAGGTGTATGCTGATTTTGACTTTGATCTGTTTCGATCTCTTCTTCCTGAACACAATTGTCTAATCCTATCTGTTCCTGCTCAAGCTCTTCTAACTCTTGACTTTCTTCTGCTTGAACTTCCGCCCTAATTTCTATCTGTCCCTTTTCTGGTGCAGGTGTTCTGGGTGGAGTGTCAATTACCTGCTCTTTCCCTGATTGATCCTCCTCAGAATCAGATTTAACGTGGATTTCGATGATCTGAGTAGCTTTTTCTTCACCTGTCTCGTCCTCACTATTCCACTGTCTATCTAGTTGGGCTTGACTTCTAGTACGTATAGGGTCGATTGTCAGATCGATTATTGAGACCCAATCTTCTTGACTGAAGCTCGGTTGTTCTTCTTCAGCTACTTCAGGACCAATGTCTTGGGATCCTTTAGCTGCGCAACCTTCAGCCTCAGTTTCGTCAGGTTCAGTCACTTTCTTCGTGTGGCTGGCATGGATCCAGCAAGGTACTCCTGCACACTTCACAGCTGTGGTGGTAACCAGTATCACCTGTCGTGGCTTTCCCCACCTGGGTTCAAGGCAACTTTTCCGAGTGTGCTTCTTTATTACGACCCAGTCACCTGGATTCAGGTCATGTGCTGGAGTCGTTGGCCTGGCGACGTCTTCTCCCCCAACCTGGAGAGAGATAGAACGCACTTGGTCAGCCAGCTCTTTACAGTATTCCAGTACCAAATCATCAGATATGCTTATTATTTTGTATCCTGGCACCCATGCTTGCCGCATTGCTCTTCCCATCAGGATTTCATGGGGACTCAAACCCGTGTTCCGGTCTGGAATACTTCTGAGTCCCATCAACACAAGAGGCAGAGCACCTAGCCATTCCAGTTTTGTGTATTCACCCATCTTTCCCAATCTTGCTTTGATTGTACCATTTATTTGTTCGACCACTCCAGAAGCCTCTGGGCGATAAGCACAGTGCAGTTTTTGTGTGATTGTGAATGCTTCACAGATTTGCTTTATTATTTCATTCTGGAAATGACTTCCTTTGTCAGATTCAATTAAGACTGGGAAACCGTAATGAGGTATAAGTTCCCTAAGCAATAATTTTGCTACTGTGATACTGTCATTTCTACGTGCAGGGAAAGCTTCTACCCATTTGGAAAACAGGCAAACAATGACAAGTAGGTATTTCATTCCTCGACAAGGGGGCAGCTGAATGAAGTCAAGTTGTAGTCTAATAAAAGGGCCTTCTGCCTTTCCAATTTTCCCTGGTAACACTATGGTTTTCTTTCCAGGGTTAAATTGTTGACAGATCAAACACCTCTGGCAGAGGGCCTCTGCGACTTTTCTGAACTTCGAATTAAACCACGTCTGGCAGAACATGCAAATCATCGCATCTCGGCCTACATGTGTCTCTCCATGTATTAGCCTAGCCATAGGAGCAAGCATACAGTCTTGCAACACAGGCATATCATCAAGGTAAACAATGACACCATCTTCTCTTCTCCTTCGACAACCAGAGTTTCTCCATCTCTGTTTCTCCTGTGGCTCTGCTGCTTCCTGTAAGTCTCTCACTTCCTCCCATGTATTCACTCCCTCTAGCATCAAAAGTTGGCAGCTGTTTCCGTTTCCCCCAACCTTTATATTGATTGAAATTCTGTATTTTACACAATGTTGGGCTAACTGGTCAGCATATAGATTACCTGCTGTCACTTTGTCATCACCAGATTTGTGAGCAGCACACTTGACCACAGCCAATTCTTTTGGTAACTGGATTGATTCCAGTAAATCTTGCACAGACTTTCCATTTCTGATAGGAGTGCTTGAAGAAGTCAGGAACTCCCTCTGCATCCACAGCTGGCCGAAGTCATGCACAACCCCATAACCATACTGGCTATCAGTATATATGGTTATTCTCAAATTCCTCCCAAATTTACAGGCTTTTGTCAATGCAATCAATTCAGCTATTTGTGCAGCCTTGACACCATATAAATAGGATGCTTCCACTGGATGCTCTAGAGTGCACACGGAGTAGGCAGCGCTTAGGCCACCATCCTCATGTCTCATGCATGAGCTGTCTACAAACAGCTCATAATCTTCACTAATTAGAGGGTTCTCTTTTATGTCAGGGCGAGGTTTGGTACTGAACTCAGTCAAATCAATGCAGTCATGTTCAATTTCTTCCCTCACTTCTGCTGCGAATGAGCTAGGCAGTAAGGTGGCTGGATTCAGAATATTACATCTGGAAATGGTTACGTTTCCTGCACCTACAAGGATTCTCTCATACTTAGTCAGCCGACTAGGGGTGAGATACTGAGTCTTGGTTCTTGTCAGCAAAATTACAATGGAATGTGGAACATATACAGTTGCTGGATGTCCCATCACAATGGACTCACTCTGTTCAAGACTCGTGCAAGTTGCAGCTACAGCTTTCAAACATCCAGGTAATCCAGCTGCTACTGGGTCCAATGTGGAAGAAAAGTATGCCACTGGACATCGAGTCAAACCATGAATTTGAGTCAGGACTGAAAGTGCACAATTGTCTCGTGTGTCATAGAATAGTGCAAAATCTTTCGAATAGTCAGGCATTCCCAATGCAGGAGTAGTACAGAGACATTCTCGTAATTTTGTAAAAGCTTTTATGCTTTCGTCATCCCACTCTACAGGATCTTTCGCTCCTTTCTTTGTCATTTTTATCAATGGTCTTGCTAGGACTGCAAATCCCACAATCCACTGCCTACAGTATCCTACAACTCCAAGGAACATTCTGATTTCCTTCTGGGTATTTGGTAATTCCATGTTTCGAATTATCCTGATTCTTTCTGTGGTGACTTTCCTGATACCTCTCTCTATCTGGTGCCCCAGATATTTCACTGATGTGGTACAGAATTGCAGCTTTTCTGGTGATACTTTATGTCCACCTTCACCTAAGTGGTTCAGCAAAGCAATGGTGTCAGTTACACAGTCTCTTCGACTTTTAGACGCCACCAAGAGGTCGTCTATGTATTGCACCAAAACTGATTTTCCGGGCAAAATTAGGGTCTCAAGGCACTTTTTCAGTATCTGATTAAAGATTGAGGGGCTTTCTGTATACCCCTGAGGGACGCGATTCCAGACGTATACGTGACTGTCAAACTCAAATGAGAAAAGAAATTTGCTGTCTGGATGCAATGGAATTGAAAAGAATGCATGACATAGGTCAATGACGGTTAACCATCCAGCATTCCATGGAATTTGGTATAAAATCACTGCAGGGTTTGGCACAACAGAACAGCAAGGAACCACAATTTTGTTAACCTTTCGCAGGTCCTGTACTACCCTGTACTTACCACATGGTTTCTTTATGCCAATTATCGTTGAGTTACAAGGACTGCTCAACACTTCTTGCAAAATTCCTGCTTCCAGCAGTCTTTTTATTTCAATGGCAACCCCTGCTTTTACTTCTGCACTCATCTTGTACTGTTTAGTATTTGGGTAGACTGCATCTTCTTTTATGGCTATTTTAATTGGGTCAACATTTGCCATTAATCCTACATCTTTTCCAGTAAAATCCCATACCTCTGGTTTCACTGTCTCTTGGAGCTCTTCCGGTAAGTCTTGCATTGTCAATCTTTTAATTTCTGAGTTGGGTCTTGCTAACATTAATTTGTAAATTCCATCTTTGTCTGGGGTTTGGATTTCGACGCCATTTGGTGTGCAAAAGATAGTGCAGTTCATTTTACACAACAAATCTCGTCCTAGTAGGTTTACAGGACTGGAGTCACAAACAACAAATCTATGCATCTCTTTAAAATTCCCAATTTTAATCTCCATGGGTTTTGTAACTGGGGTACTAATTAGCTGATTAGAAACGCCCACTACTTGGATCGCTTCTCCTGAGTGGGGTAGGTTTGGAACGTCTGCTGTTCTCACAGTAGAACAGGTGGCACCAGTGTCCAACAGAAAGGTGACATCATTTCCTTCAACCTTTCCTTCAATGTATGGCCCTGTCTGGTCCACCGGCAAGGAGGCGCCAAGCACGCACTCCTCGTCCTCCCCCCTCAGGCACCGTCAGTAGGTGTCATCACAGAGAAACGTGTCATTTAACAGAAATTGTGATGCTGCTGCATTTCTATCCTCCCTTCCTTCCCACACTTTGGTGTCTTCACCCTGTTGTGCTTTGCTCCTATAATTTGGTCTATGTGCACGAGGCAACTGATTCTGTTTTACCTGCTGCTGAGTCTTCCGTGGTTTTTCATTCTGCACCTGTGGATTTAAATAATGTATTTGTACATTACCATTCTTTACAGTTGGACACTCGTCTCTCCAGTGCCCTATCTGTCCGCACCCGTGACATGGGAACTTATTTTTGGCCTCTTCTCGGCTCATTTTTACTCTGGGCTTTCCTCCACCCCCGGGGCCTTGATTCTGATTACTGGTCAATTTATTTAGCTGCTGTTCCTGGTGTTCTGTTAATTTTACCTGTGCCCACACAACTTTTTCCTTTAACTCCTTTTGTTTATCTGCCCATTCATCCTTGCAATACTTAGCATACTTCAGGACCTCACCAATTGGTTTAGACTGCCAGCAGATTTAATTGTCTTTGAGCCACTATGAAATCTCAGGCCTTAACCCTAGCACAAATCGATAAATGAAGTGGGTCATGTCCTTCATCTCAATGTTATCCAGTCCACTGTATGTTTTGAACACCTGTAACAGTCGTTCGTAATAGGAATGCACAGTTTCATCTCTATTCTGGGTAGTTCTGTCTATTCGGGTCCAATCAGTTTCTTTTGCAGGCACCTTTCCTTTTAGATGCAATATTACCTGATTGTACTTTTTCATCACTTCTGCTGAAGGAGCCCCTGTCTTTGGGTCCCTAGGATATTCCTCACTAGGCCAATCAATAGCAATTTTACATTCTGTCCACAAATCTACGGGAACTACAATGTCAAAGAACCCATCTAAATCTTTCCAGAGACATTTCTGGACCTTCACAAATCTCTCAACCTGTCTGTACCAATCTACAGGCTTTTCTCGTAATTTTGGGAAGTCATTTGTAAAAGACACAATATCCTGTCTGCACCATGGAACATGTACATACCCTCCACCTGGCACTTCTCACATAGGATATAACTGTTCTGCTTTGTCTGTTTCTTTTAATACATACTCAGATGCCATTTGTTTGCTTCTCATTTCCTCTTGTTTCTTTGCCCACCTGGCTTTCAATTTTTCTAAATCTCCCAATTTCTGTAACAGGTTTAACAATTCTCTGATCTGTACCTTTTTTCCTGACACATTCATGCTTTCTAAATCTTTGTCTGAGAACTCTGCTCTGTAGGGTTTTTGCAACACTTTAGATTTCCCAAAATCTATTCCCATGCTGGCCGCAGTGTCCGTTAATTTCTCATGGACCACTCTAGTATTACGGGTGATACTTTTGCAAATTAATAGCAGTTCTTCCTCAGTCAGGGTGTTCAGTCTGTCCAAACCCACATTTCCAGCTATCAGTTATTCCAATTCTATTCTTAGTTTGTAAATATCTAATGGTTTCGGCTGAGGATTTTGCTTTTCTAATTCTCGACTCTTCTTTCAATTTCTTCAGGAGTCACTACCGTGGCACTTCTAGTACCTGAAGCTGATTCAATCTGAATTTCTCTGGAGGTAAATGGAGTGTTCTTTCTCTGTGAACCCCCTTCTGGTTCCCTTATTGGTAAATCCATCAAAGAAATCACAGATTCACATTCACTTGCCTGATCATCTACGATCAAGGGCTCTTTTCTCGGCTGAACTACAGATGGGGTAATAATCGGAGTCTTTGGACTCCCCTGTTTATCCCCGTACAAAGGAACAACTGGTCCAATAGTTACTGGAATTGTGAAGGCTTCAGGACTTGTATTTAGTTGGAAGATTTTCTGAATTAATTCTGTTCTCTGTTTAACTAAAGCCTCTCGTTCTCTATCCTGCAAGACTCTTTCCATAGTAGTTTCATGCACTATTTGCGGAGTCAGGGTTGGAGTATAATTCGGGGCAGTCGGATGCGTCATACTTGGTCCTTCACCATAATTAGGTGTTAGAAATGGATTTCCTGTACTTAAGGGTCTCGATTCCTCCGGATAAGGAGGTCTTAGACAGGTGTCTCTCGTACTTATAGGTCTTGATCCCTCATTATAAGGTGGGGGATTCTTCATTAACAATTCCTCTAGATAATCATCATCTGAATCCCCACTGGTCATCAAAAGCTTTTTTTTCTCCGTCCTTTTCTCTCCCAAGGGTGCTTCTAGCGCTATTACAGGGTACAGTCCATCTACCATCATATTCTGTCTCCATTCTTTCATTCGTTTCTCTCGGGTCTGGCTATTTACTTTCGGGTAAAATTTTGTCAACCCTTTATCATTTCTTGGTCTGTCTCAATCAAAAGCCTCTATCTCCCATTCTTCTAAGGCCTCATATTGCGCCAGTCTGGGTCTCGGATGCTTATCATTCATTCTGGTCCTCAAATTAAACAAAATCCTGCCATTAAATGTACCTTCTAACGGAAATGCCAAAATTCCATCATTTTTAGTATATTCCACCCAATTTTCCAACCATACGCAAGCATGGAACCCCCTGTCAAACATCATAAATGATGCAGGAGTATTAGGAGGTGGAATGATAACTCCTTCTCTAGTTTTGATAGGTTTGTCTTTCTTGAAATAATTCTTTACTTTGTTTGCAAAAGTCATTTTCCTCTTGCTTCCGTACATAATGCAATTTCTAGCTGTTAGTGTGGAAGTTCTGGGAGCTGGCCGAGGCCAACCTGGAAGCGAGCCAAGAAGAAATGAAGCGCTGGTACGACCAGAATGCCACTCTGGTCGAGTTCCAGCCGGGCCAGCAAGTATGGGTCATGGCCCCAGTAAAACCTTGCGCCTTCCAAGATAAGTGGACGGGGCCCTTCAAGGTGATCGAGCGGAAAAGCCAAGTCACGTACTTGGTGGACGTCCAGTCCCCCCCGGAACCCCCTGCGGGTCCTAAACATGAACCGCCTCAAGCGTCACTTCGTGCGGACGGAGCTGAGTTTACTGTTGGCCACAGATGACGGGGCGGAAGAGGAAACAGAGCCTCTCCCTGACCTCCTGTGCACCAAAGAGAAAGATGGCTCCGTGGACGGAGTGAACCTCTCTCCCTCCCTCACCCTCCGACAACGAGAAGACTGCCGCCAGCTCTTGGGGCAGTTCTCTGACCTGTTTTCCCTCATCCCCAAAGTCACCGACTGGTGTGTCCACGACTTGTACACCGGAGACAGCCAGCCGGTGCGACACCGAGCCTACCGAGTCTCCGATCGAGTCCGGTCCTGCATCCAGGCCGAGGTCTCGAGGATGTTGTCCTTGGGGGTGGTCGAACCCTCAGACAGCCCCCGGGCCAGCCCAGTGGTGCTGGTCCCGAAAGCTGCTGCCCCGGGTGTCGCCCCTGAACTGAGGTTCTGCGTGGACTACCGGGGGCTCAATGCCATCACCCTAGCTGACGCTCACCCTATCCCCCGTGCTGACGAGCTCATTGACCGTCTCGGGTCTGCTCATTTTCTCAGCACCTTTGACTTGACCTGCGGATACTGGCAAATTGTGCTCACAGAAGGAGCCAAGGAGCGGTCCGCCTTCTCCACCCCGGATGGGCACTATCACTTTCGCGTGATGCCCTTCGGGATGAAAAATGCCCCGGCCACTTTTCAGAGACTGGTAAACAGAGTCCTGGCCGGGTTGGAAGAGTTCAGTGCCGCATATCTGGACGATATTGCGGTTTTCAGTTCGGCATGGAGTAAGCACCTCCAGCACCTCCGGAGGGTGCTGATGGCCCTGCGCCAGGCAGGCCTCACAGTGAAAGCTAGCAAATGCCAGATTGGGCAAGGATCGGTGGTCTACCTGGGACACCAGGTCAGAAGTGGGCAAGTCGCCCCTTTACAGCTGAAGATCGACGCCATCTTAGCCTGGGAACCCCCAACCACCCAAACCGAGGTCCGAGCCTTCCTGGGCCTCACCGGCTACTACCGGAGGTTCATCAGGAGTTACGGCAGCCTCGTAGGTCCCCTCACAGAACTACCGTCCAAAAAGCAGCCCAAGAAGGTGCAGTGGACCCCAGCCTGCCAAGGGGCGTTCGACGCCCTCAAGAAAGCCATGTGTACTGCCCCCGTGCTACGGGCCCCTGACTACTCCAAAGAATTTGTGGTACAGACTGTGCTTCGGAAAATGGCATTGGGGCCGTACTATCCCAAATGAATGAGGAAGGTCTACACCAACCTGTAGCCTTCATTAGCCGGAGGCTACTCCCCAGAGAGCAGAGGTGGAGCACCATCGAACGAGAAGCGTTTGCAGTAGTCTGGGCCCTAAAGAAGTTACGGCCCTACTTGTTCGGAACCCATTTCTGAGTCCAGACGGATCATCGACCATTGCGGTGGTTGATGCAGATGAGGGGCGAGAACCCCAAACTGCTGCGATGGTCAATCTCCCTCCAGGGGATGGATTTCACTGTAGAGCATCGCCCTGGTACTAACCACGCCAACACTGACGGCCTCTCCAGGTTTTTCCGCCTCAGCGAAGAGAACCCCCAAGAGGTTGAGTAGTTCTCCCCGACTTTCAGCTGGGGGGACGCATGTTAGACCCGGCCTCGTGGCGTGGTCCTCCCTGACCCTTAGCCACACCCTTCCGAGCTGTACCCCACCACAGACCCCTGAGTCCCCCGGCCTAGTCAACCCTTCCCTCCATGTTACACACACCCATCCCCGGACTGCCCCGTCCGTGCCTCCATCTTCATGGCCCGTAGGCCCTGTGTGCCCACTTTCCGGCATCTAAGATGGCCGCCCGATCCAGCACGACCTAGGCCGAGAGGCGCCACCCTGGCTGGAGGACAGCGCACTCCCCTTGAGTGAGAGAGGGAGGAGCAGTTTCTCTCACACTTCCGACCTCCCCTCGAGAGATGGGTTTCGATCGCCCCTCCGGCCACCCTGGGGGCTGGCTCCACGCCTGCTGTGTGTCTGGGACTCCTCCCAAACCTGACATGAATGGATCAAAGGGCCGCGTGGCAGGAAACCCCAACAAGCGGCCCCCAGGTGCCAAGACCCCGAGATACCAGAACTCCGGAGATCAAAAGAGCAGCAGTCCTATAACTGGGGATGATACGGGACTATCGGGCAGATTCGACTCTGGAACGACGAGAGCCCTGCTGACGTGGTCGCGGCTCGCCTGGCAGAGGAGAACTTCTGCTGGAACCACCTGAGCCCTGCTGAGTAACTCGCGGCTCCCTTGCAACTTTGGAACCTCTGAGCTCTGCTGAGTGACTCGCGGCTCC
The DNA here is from genome assembly GCF_964261635.1 of Lissotriton helveticus. NCBI lineage: Eukaryota > Metazoa > Chordata > Amphibia > Caudata > Salamandridae > Lissotriton > Lissotriton helveticus. The sequence continues at coordinate 2,028,651,839 of NC_136067.1, forward strand.
CATGAAAGATCATAAGACCTCCGACATCTTGCGCGAGCCCTGCTGAGTGACTCGTGGCTCCCCTGAAGATCGTAAGACCTCCGACCTCCTGCTTGAGCCCTGCTGAGTGATTCGCGGCTCCCTGACTCTCCTGGTCCGGCTGGACCCCAAGGATCGCATTGTATACCCCGACTCGAGGATTGAGAGCTGTGCGCCGGATACGCACTGATATTGACACTGAACCAAAAGACTGTCCCGCTACCCCTACCCTGACCGAGACTCTATAGGCCCTTGCCCTATTTGTAACTACCTGTGTTAGAGGGGCCAATCTCAGAGGGCGAGGTTGTACTCACCGACCACCCCAGGACCCACCTCTCCCACAGATCTTGCTGAGTCTTATCGTGAGGTCCCCACCGGGGAGGACTTCGAATCTAGGATCGTACACACTGAGCTCACACCACACTTACGAACGGACACCACACCGGTGGGTTGTAATAACAAGTTCTTTATAAGCAGTAAAAGGAAGGTAGCACTCTTATGTACAATTGATCAAGGGATCATAAAAAGTCTTGGAGGGTTCGGGAAGAGGGAAGCGGGACAGTCTTTTAGCCTTTGGTCGAGCCGCGACAGCGTCAGCAGGGCTCTGATGGTGCGAGTTCAAGCTCCAGCCGCGACAGCGTCAGCAGGGCTAAGGTGGTTCAGTTCCATGTTGCAAAGAAGGAGCCGCGACAGCGTCAGCAGGGCTCGGTGAGGCAAGGTTCAGTTCTTCTTAGGATCAGCCGCGATCAGATCAGCAGGGCTTCCAGGTCCAAGATACAACTGCCCGCTAGTTGTCGGGCGGGCCCTGATATAGTCCATTTGCCCTTTGATGTCCGGACCCTTGCAGGCGGAGGTCTCATGCCTTGGGGGCTCATCGCTGGCGAGGTCCGGCGGTGGGCTCTTTGATCCTTTGAAGATGCGTCCCAGACGCCAGCGGGTCTGGAGCCAGCACTCGGAGGAGGCCAGAGGTGCGAACGAAACCGGCCCACAGGGGGAGGCCAGAGGTGTGATAGAAACCGGTCTCTCAGGGGAGGCCGGAGGTGCCATCGAAACTCCCTGGCTTATCTCACTCGGGGAGCCCTTTACCCCCCAGCCGGAAATGGCACGCCTTTGGAGTCTGGGTTTCACTGGGGGCCGGGGTTACGCTAGGCCCCTGGAGTCAGGGATCACGGGAAGGGAAAATGGCTGCCGGGCCTTGTGGGGCATGCAGGTTTAGGCGCTCGGAGCCGGGGAGTAGGACAGGATATGTGGGGCTGGTCGCCGGTTACGGGGTCGGGGTGTACAGGGGGCAGGACGACCAGGGCTCGGGGTGCAGGCTACGCTAACGGGGTGCTGCGCAGGGAACCCAGGGTGCAGGGCTACGCTCACAAGGTGCGGAGGAGCAGGGCCGGACCACGCCACGAGGCAGGGTCCAACACGCGTCCCCCCCAGCTGAAGGCGGGGAGAACTACCCATCCTCTTGGGGGTTCTCCTCGCTGAGGCGGAAGAATCGGGACAGGCCGACTGTGTTGGCGTGGTCAACACCAGGCCGGTGCTCGACTGTGAAATCCACCCCCTGGAGGGAGATGGACCAGCGCGACAGTTTGGGGTTCTCCCCTCTCATCTGCATTAGCCACCGGAGGGGTCGGTGGTCGGCTGGACCCGGAAGTGAGTACCGAATAGGTAGGGCCTCAACTTCTTCAGGGCCCAAACCACCGCGAAGGCCTCCTGCTCGATGGTGCTCCACCTTTGTTCTCGAGGGAGTATCCTCCGGCTAATGAATGCCACTGGTTGGTCTAGGCCTTGCTCGTTCACCTGGGAGAGGACGGCTCCGATGCCATGCTCGGACGCGTCCGTCTGGACCACGAACTCTCGGGAGTAGTCGGGGGCCTGTAGGACTGGGGCAGTACACATGGCGTTTTTAAGGTTTCGAACGCCTCTTGGCAGGCGGGGGTCCAGCTGACTTTCTTCGGCTGGTTTTTGGAGGTTAACTCCGTGAGGGGGACTACGATGCTGCCGTATCCCTGGATAAATCGTCGGTAGTACCCCGTGAGCCCTAGGAACGCCCGCACTTCCGTCTGGGTCGTGGGGGCCTCCCAGGCCAGGATCGCATCGATCTTGGGCTGGAGGGGAGCTACGAGGCCGCGTCCGACCTGGTGCCCCAGGTAGACTACGGACCCTTGTCCGATCTGGCACTTGCTTGCCTTAATGGTGAGACCAGCCCTCCGCAGGGCCGTCAGCAACGCCCAGAGGTGCTGGAGGTGTTCGGACCAGTGGAAACTAAACACTGCAATATCGTCCAGATACGCTGCGCTGAACTCCTCCAACCCAGCCAGTACCTGGTTAACCAGCCTCTGGAAGGTGGCGGGGGCGTTTTTCATCCCGAAGGGCATCACCCGGAAATGGTAGTGACCATCCGGGGTGGAAAAAGCGGATCTCTCTCTGGCCCCTTCGGTGAGGGCGATCTGCCAGTATCCGCTGGTCAGGTCGAATTTGCTAAGAAAGCGAGCAGCCCCATGGCGATCAATAAGCTCGTCTGCTTGGGGGATGGGATGTGCGTCGGTTCGGGTGACAGCGTTGAGCCCGCGGTAGTCAACGCAGAACCTCAGCTCGGGGACAGCACCGGGGGCGGCTGCCTTCGGAACCAGGACCACGGGGCTGGCCCATGGGCTGTCAGAGGCTTCGACCACCCCCAGGGCTAGCATCTTAGAGACTTCGGCCTGGATGCAGGCCCGTACTCTGTCAGGGACGAGGTAGGCTCTGTGCCGTACCGGCGGACTGTCCACGGTGTCCACGTCGTGAACGCACCAGCTGGTGACGCCGGGGATGAGGGAGAAAAGGTCCGAGAATTGTCCCAGTAACTGGCGACAGTCCTCGCGCTGCTCGGGAGTGAGGGAGGAGGAGAGACTCACTCCTTTACTGAGCCATCTTTCTCTTTGGTGCACAGGAGATCGGGGAGAGGCTCTGTTTCCTCTTCCTCTCCATCGTCCGTGGCAAGGAGCAAGCTCAACTCTGACCGGGCGAAGTGAGGTTTGGGGCGGTTCACGTGGAGGACCCTCAAGGGGTTCCTGGGGGACTGTACATCGATGAGATAGGTCACCTGGCTCTTGCGCTCCACCACTTTGAAGGGCCCTGTCCACTTGTCTTGCAGGGCACAGGGCTCCACGGGGGCCATTACCCAGACCTTCTGTCCGGGCTGGAACTCGACCAGAGTGGCATTCTGGTCTTACCACCGCTTCATTTCTTCCTGACTGGCCTCGAGGTTTGCCTCGGCCAGCTCTTGGAACTTCCTCGTCTGGTTCCGGAGGGCCAGGATGTATCGAAACACATCCGGAGGGGGCTCGGGGGCCGCCGTCTCCCATCCTTCTTTGACCAGGCTGAGGGGCCCGCTGACGGGGTGCTCGTAGAGAAGCTCGAAGGGGCTAAACCCCAAGGATTTCTGGGGGACTTCGCGGTACGCGAAGAGTAGACAGGGAAGGAGGACGTCCCACTTACGCCTCAGGGGCTCTTCGAGACCCATGATCATTCCCTTGAGGGTCCGGTTGAATCGCTCCACCAGACCGTTACCCTGGGGGTGGTATGGGGTGGTGAATTTGTACGTCACTCCACATTGTTGCCAGAGGGACTTCGTGTATTTCGAGATGAAGTTGGTCCCTCGGTCGCTTACGACTTCTCGGGGGAATCCCACCCGAGAAAAGATCCCCATGAGGGCCCGCCCCACTACGGGGGCCGTCACCGTTCTGAGGGGAATGGCTTCGGGGTAGCGGGTGGCATGGTCCACCAAGACCAGGATGAATCGGTGACCTAAGGAGGTCCGGGGGTCGATAGGGCCCACGATATCGATTCCCACCCGCTCAAAGGGGGTACTGACCACGGGGAAGGGTTGGAGGGGGGCCTTGCGCTTCCCTCCGCTCTTTCCGCTGGACTGACACATGGGGCAGGACTTACAGTGGGCCTCTACATCGGAGCGAAAGCCTGGCCAGTAGAAGTGCGTGACCAGGCGGTGATACGTCTTGTCTTGTCCCAAGTGTCCCGCCAGGGGTACATCGTGGGCCAGGTTCAGGAGGAAGCCGCGGAAGCGTAGGGGTACCACCAGCACCCGGGCTGACCCTAGCTCGGCAGACTTTTGTTCGCTGTACAGAAGGCCGTTTTCCCAATACACAAAGTGGGAGCCGGACTGGTCACCGGCGGCCTGGGCGGCGGCCTGCTGCCGCAGCCCAACCAAGGACAGACAGGAGGTCTGTTTGAGGCAAAACTCTTCTCGGGACGGTCCTCCTTCCTGGCGCCACTGGGCCAGCTCAGGAAGGTCGTCCAGGCTCGGGGTCGGTTCGACATCAGGGCCGAGGGGAGCCGCATCGGAGGGAGGGCTCTCCCCGGGGGACAGCTCGGGGGTTTCAGATGCCTCGGGGACCTCGGGGTCCTCAGGGGCTGGTTGTGCGGTCTCAGAGCTCACCCTCTCGAGGGTGACCATCCGGGCGGTCCTGGACTGGGTGCTCACACAGGCCCATTCATGCAGGCCCACCATCTCCAGGTGGGTCCTTCGCTCTACCCGCTTCCACGGGGAGCTCTCCAGGTCGTTGCCGAGCAGGCAGTCCACGGGCATGTCGGTGTGGACCGCTACTCGTAACTCCCCGGAGACGCCTCCCCACTCGAACGGGACTTGAGCTATCCAGCAGGTGCGGACGGAGTTGTCGGCTGCGATCACCCTGCAGGAGATGTGGGGAACAATTTGGGCTTCGGTAACCAAGTGGCATTTTACTGCGGTGATACTGGCCCCGGTGTCTCGGAGCGCCCCTATGCGGTGGCCATTGACGGTCACCTGTTGTCGGTACTTCTCTGTGTTGTCTGGCAGGGGGGCACCGGGGACCATCTCCCTATCACCCAAAGAGACTAACATCATTGCGGCGGGGTCAGCCCCCTCGAAATCCTCCTCCCCTTCCTCTTTTAGGGCTACAGAGGTTATGTGGCGCGCTGGGGACCCGCAGCGGCGGGCTTCTTGAACAAGGGGCAGCGGGGATCATTGGCATAATGCCCTGGCTGTTGGCAATGGAAGCAGGCTTGGCTGACTCGGGGCCCTGGCTTGGCTGGGGGAAACCCTGCGCGCGCTCTGGGAGGCGAGGTGCCGGGCTTGTGGGGAACTGCGCGGGGACCCTCCCTGGGACCCCCTTTGTCTATTCTGACTCCCCCCTCCCCTCTGGCGGGAAGATCCCTGTTCGTTTCGACTAGGGTCTCCCCCGGGCCCCCGGGGGGCTCACCCAGTGATCGGCTTCGACAGCCAGTTTCCGGGGGTCAGCCAACTTGCTGTCCAGGAGGTGCTGTCGGAGTTCCACAAAGCAATTTGTGGACAAATGTTCATAAGCAATGAGGTCGATGAGCCCCTCAAAGGTGGATACCTTGCTGCCCTTGATCCACCCTTCCAAGGCCCGGCTGTAGAAATTCACATATTCCACCCATGTGGTGCCGGGGATCTTCTTGCACTCTCGGAACCGCTGCCGATACATTTCTGGGGTGAGTCCGTACCTTGTGAGGAGGGCCTCTTTCATGTGGCTGTAAGAGGTTTGTTCGGCGGACGGTAGGTCGAGCAGGGTGTCTCTCCCTTCGCTCAGGAATTGTCCCCACAGCCCGGCCCCCCAATCCATCCGCGGAACTCGGTGGGAGGTCATGGCGACCTCGGAGGCCTTGAACCATTGCTGGATGTCATCGTTTTTGTAGTATTGTTTTACCACGTCCTTGGGGATGTGGACTTTGGGTTCCGCCGGGGGAACTGCCTCTCGGGTCACAGAGGTTCGGTTGTCTTCGCTCCGGGCCTTCAGTTTGATCTCCTTCAGGCCGCGTTCGTGCTCCAGCTGGAGTCTTTTCCCTTCGTGTTCTCTCTGGAGTTTCTTCTCCTCCAGTTCTCCTTGCAGTCGTAACTGCTCGATGGCTAGCTTCTTCTCGGCCAGCTTGAGTTCTCCGTCTATCTTCAGATGGGCTAGTTCCAGCTCGTGGTTTCGATCGCGTTCTCGGTCGGTCATCTCTTCTGGTGACAGACCTTTCTCCATGCTGGGACTCCGTGTCGGGCACTCTGCTCTCTCATCCTATTGGGTGCGGATTTCGGCCAGTGGCCCTTCCTCTCCACCTTCTTCTGTCGGCGGGAGAGGATGTGCTCCGGCCTCCACCCAGGCTGTCAGGGCCCTTTGAAAGTCCTCTTTGGTGCTTAATCCCGTTGTCGGGATATGGAGATCTTTGCAAAATTGCTTTAGTTCTCGGTGCGTGTAGTCTTCCAGAAGCTCTATCTGGAAGGTGGTCTTGTCGTTCGTGAGGCTCATGGTTGTTCTTCGTTCGGGTAGTGTGTCAGTACTGTACGATCCCTAGACGTAGGTTCTTATCGCGACGCTGCCACCAATGTTAGAGGGGCCGATCTCAGAGGGTCAGGTTGTGCTCACCCGACCACCCCAGGACCCACCTCTCCCACAGATCTTGCCGAGTCTTATCGTGAGGTCCCCACCAGGGAGTACTTCGAATCTAGGATCGTACACACTGAGCTCACACCACACTTACGAACGGACACCACACCGGTGGGTTGTAATAACAAGTTCTTTATAAGCAGTAAAAGGAAGGTAGCACTCTTATGTACAATTGATCAAGGGATCATAAAAAGTCTTGGAGGGTTCAGGAAGAGGGAAGCGGGACAGTCTTTTAGCCTTTAGGCCAGTACGAGGTGTACCCTACGCACAGCTCTCAGTCCTCGAGCCGGGGGATACGGAAGGTGGGGGTCGTACTGGCTACTTCACTCACGTCGAATCGGCTCGGTCGTGATGATGGTCTCGATGGTCCAGCCGGGCCAGAGTACTCCTCGAGCCACGACGAGGTCAGCAGGGCTCGATCTGGAGAAGTTCGTGAGGAGCCGCGACAGCGTCAGCAGGGCTCTGAGGTCTTTGCAAGGTCGAGCCACGATAGCGTCAGCAGGGCTCCGAAGTCTTAGAGATGGCGAGCCGCGACAACATCAGCAGGGCTCCGAGGTCTTTGCAATGGTCGAGCCGCGACAGCTAGTTCTAGGACACCCCCGCGCCGCACGGCCACCAGCTGCTGCGTGTGATCCCCGCCTTCTGCCTCACTGCCCCGGCTCCGCCGCGTGACCACGCCCCCTGAAATCGAGCGGCGTGGTCTCTGCCAGCTTCCCGGCCTGTGTCCCTGCCTGCTGTTGCCATAGTGATCTGTTTGTTTTGTATTGAGCTGTTTGCTATTTGCTGTTGATTTGTTTCTTTCCTTCCCCATTTGTGCCTGCTTCGCCTTCGTTTTTCTCGTCCCCGTCTCAACCCTCCCCGCTCCCCGCTTCCCGCCCTCACCGCTAGCCCCGCCCCTTTGCTTTGTGTACCCTCCCCGCTCCCGCCTCCCAGCTGCTCCGCCCCCCCGCGCACTTGGCCATATATGGCGACCGTGCGGCGCAGGTGAGTGTGACCTAGTTCTAGGACACCCCCGCGCCGCACGGCCACCAGCTGCTGCGTGTGATCCCCGCCTTCTGCCTCACTGCCCCGGCTCCGCCGCGTGACCACGCCCCCTGACATCGAGCGGCGTGGTCTCTGCCAGCTTCCCGGCCTGTGTCCCTGCCTGCTGTTGCCATAGTGATCTGTTTGTTTTGTATTGAGCTGTTTGCTATTTGCTGTTGATTTGTTTCTTTCCTTCCCCATTTGTGCCTGCTTCGCCTTCGTTTTTCTCGTCCCCGTCTCAACCCTCCCCGCTCCCCGCTTCCCGCCCTCACCGCTAGCCCCGCCCCTTTGCTTTGTGTACCCTCCCCGCTCCCGCCTCCCAGCTGCTCCGCCCCCCCGCGCACTTGGCCATATATGGCGACCGTGCGGCGCAGGTGAGTGTGACCTAGTTCTAGGACACCCCCGCGCCGCACGGCCACCAGCTGCTGCGTGTGATCCCCGCCTTCTGCCTCACTGCCCCGGCTCCGCCGCGTGACCACGCCCCCTGACATCGAGCGGCGTGGTCTCTGCCAGCTTCCCGGCCTGTGTCCCTGCCTGCTGTTGCCATAGTGATCTGTTTGTTTTGTATTGAGCTGTTTGCTATTTGCTGTTGATTTGTTTCTTTCCTTCCCCATTTGTGCCTGCTTCGCCTTCGTTTTTCTCGTCCCCGTCTCAACCCTCCCCGCTCCCCGCTTCCCGCCCTAACCGCTAGCCCCGCCCCTTTGCTTTGTGTACCCTCCCCGCTCCCGCCTCCCAGCTGCTCCGCCCCCCCCGCGCACTTGGCCATATATGGCGACCGTGCGGCGCAGGTGAGTGTGACCTAGTTCTAGGACACCCCCGCGCCGCACGGCCACCAGCTGCTGCGTGTGATCCCCGCCTTCTGCCTCACTGCCTCGGCTCGGCCGCGTGACCACGCCCCCTGACATCGAGCGGCGTGGTCTCTGCCAGCTTCCCGGCCTGTGTCCCTGCCTGCTGTTGCCATAGTGATCTGTTTGTTTTGTATTGAGCTGTTTGCTATTTGCTGTTGATTTGTTTCTTTCCTTCCCCATTTGTGCCTGCTTCGCCTTCGTTTTTCTCGTCCCCGTCTCAACCCTCCCCGCTCCCCGCCCTCACCGCTAGCCCCGCCCCTTTGCTTTGTGTACCCTCCCCGCTCCCGCCTCCCAGCTGCTCCGCCCCCCCGCGCACTTCGCCATATATGGCGACCGTGCGAACGCGCAGCGTTGACGCGCAGCGGGCGCGCCGATTGTGCGCCGAAGGCGCGCCAAAGGTAAGCCCGTCTGCGCCCGTCCGCGCCTGGACCGCGCCCAGGGCCAGAACCCCTGGCCCCCACCAACGGAAGCCGACCCGACGAACCTACAACGCCACCGAACTCATCGCACTCAACACCGGCGGCATCCCGGGATGTCACCGAGCCACCCCGAAGCACACCCACGGACCCTTCAGCTGCCACGCCTGCAAGTTCACCTGCATCCGGACCTACCCTGCACCAGCACCCGCCAAGCCGAACACCAGCAGCAACCACCTCCAGTGCATCCTGCTCAACACCCGCTCCGTCCACAGACACGCCATCGAAATCTGGAACCTCCTCGACACCACAGCCCCTGACATCGCCTTCCTCACGGAGACCTGGATGAACGCCTCCTCTGCGCCCGACATCGCCATTGCCATCCCGGAGGGCTACAAAATCACCCAGAGGGACCGCACCGCCAACCAGACGGGAGGAGGCATCGCCATCATCCACAGGGACACCATCCGCATCACGACCAACACCGACGACACCCTAACCACCGCCGAACACCTGCACTTCCAGATCCACACCGACCCGAAGACCACCCTCAGAGGCCCCCTGATCTACCGACCCCCGGGACCACGCACACGATTCAGCGAGGACATCGCCGACTTCATCAGCCCGGACGCCCTCCCGTCCGCTGACTACTTCCTCCTGGGGGACCTCAACTTCCACCTGGAGAACAACAGCGACCGTAACACCATCACCCTGCTCGACAACCACGCCAACCTCGGACTCAAACAGCTGGTGTCCACCCCCACCCACCTCGCCGGACACACACTCGACGCCGTCTTCTCATCCAGCAAAGACATCGCCTTCAGCCACGCAACAGGACTCCACTGGACGGACCACAGCTGTGTCCACTTCACCTTCAAAAGAACGACGATCCACCACCACCAGCAACAGGTTGCCCGAAGAAGCTGGAACAAGATCACAGCCGACCAGCTCACCGCCTCCCTGAGCCAGCACCCTCCTGCCGGCTCAACGGACCCCAGCCAGGCCGCCGACAACCTCACGAAGTGGATCAGCAACTGCGCGGACGAACTTGCCCCTCTGAGGACCCCGCCCAGCAGACCCTGCAGCAGAAAAACCCCATGGTTCACCGACGAACTCAAGAGCTCCAAGAAGAACTGCCGAGCCCTCGAGAAAGTATGGAGAAGGGAACCAACAATGAACAACATGTCCACCCTCAAGCTCACCACCCGGAAACACCACCAACTGATCCGCGCCACCAAGAAAACTGCATACAAGGACCGACTGGACAACAACGCACACAACTGCAAGGAACTCTTCAACATCGTGAAAGAGCTCTCCAACCCCAACGCCGGAAACAACGACATCACCCCTTCGCAAGACCTCTGCAACTCCCTCGCCTCCTACTTCCACAACAAGATCGCGGACATACACAACAGCTTCAACATCCAACCAACGCACGCCAAAACCGCAGCAACGCCACCCACCTCCACCCTCCGCGCCTGGACTTCGATCAGCACCGAAGACACCATCCGCACGATGAACTCCATCCACTCCGGATCTCCAACCGACCCCTGCCCTCACCACGTCTTCAACAAGGCCGACGTTGTCATCGCACCCCACCTGCGGGACATTATCAACACCTCCTTCGACACCGCCACCTTCCCTGAGAGCTGGAAGCACGCCGAACTCAGCGCACTACTCAAGAAACCTACAGCAGACCCCACCGAACTCAAGAATTACCGTCCCATCTCGCTCCTCCCGTTCCCAGCCAAAGTCATCGAAAAGACCGTCAACAAACAGCTGGCCGCCTTCCTCGAGACGAATGGATCCCTCGACCCCACACAGTCTGGCTTCCGAGCCAACCACAGCACCGAGACCGCCCTCATCGCTGCCACCGACGACATCCGAACCCTGATGGACAACGGAGAAACAGCGGCCCTCATCCTCCTGGACCTCTCCGCGGCATTCGACACTGTCTGCCACCGCACCCTAGTGCAGCGCCTTGGCAACATCGGAATCCAGGAGAAGGCACTGGAATGGATCACCTCCTTCCTCAACGGAAGAACACAGAGAGTCCGCCTACCACCGTACAAGTCAGAGGCCACCGAAGTCATCTGCGGCGTCCCTCAAGGATCCTCGTTGAGTCCCACCCTCTTCAACGTCTACATGAGCCCCCTCGCGGCCATCGCACGCCAACACAACCTCAACATAATCTCCTACGCCGACGACACCCAACTGATCCTCTCCCTGACCAACGACCCCGCCGCCGCCAGAGCCAACCTGCACGAAGGGATGAGAGATGTAGCCGAGTGGATGACGACCAGCCGCCTGAAACTGAACTCAGACAAGACGGAGGTCCTCATCCTGGGCTCCTCGCCCTCCGCCTGGGACGATTCCTGGTGGCCCCCCGCCCTGGGCACCGCACCCAAACCAACGGACCACGCACGCAACCTGGGCTTCATCCTGGACTCCTCCCTCTCCATGACCAGACAAGTCAACGCCGTCTCCTCGTCGTGCTTCAACATCCTGCGCATGCTACGGAAGATCTTCCGGTGGATCCCCACCGAGACCAGGAAGACTGTCACCCAGGCCCTCGTCACCAGCCGACTGGACTACGGCAACGCCCTCTACGCCGGAACCACCGCCAAGCTCCAGAAGAGACTCCAGCGGATCCAGAACGCCTCAGCCAGACTCATCCTCGACATCCCACGAAACAGCCACATCTCCGGACACCTGAGAGACCTGCACTGGCTCCCCGTCAACAAAAGAATCACCTTCCGCCTCCTCACCCACGCACACAAAGCCCTACACGACCAAGGCCCGAGCTACCTCAACAACCGAATCCACTTCTACGCTCCCAAGCGCCACCTCAGATCAACCAGCCACGCCCTCGCCGCCGTCCCCCGCATCCGAAGAGCGACAACAGGAGGAAGGTCCTTCTCCTACCTGGCCGCCAAGACCTGGAACTCCCTCCCGATCGACCTGCGCCTGACCCAAGACCACCTCTCCTTCAGGAAGAAGCTCAAGACATGGCTGTTCGAGCAGTAATGGCACCCCCCCTCCCAGCGCCTTGAGACCCTACGGGTGAGTAGTGCGCTCTATAAATGTATTGATTGATTGATTGATTGATGGTGCGAGTTCAAGCTCGAGCCGCGACAGCGTCAGCAGGGCTCAGGTGGTTCAGTTCCATGTTGCAAAGAAGGAGCCGCGACAGCGTCAGCAGGGCTCGGTGAGGCAAGGTTCAGTTCTTCTTAGGATCAGCCGCGATCAGATCAGCAGGGCTTCCAGGTCCAAGATACAACTGCCCGCTAGTTGTCGGGCGGGCCCTGATATAGTCCATTTGCCCTTTGATGTCCGGACCCTTGCAGGCGGAGGTCTCATGCCTTGGGGGCTGGTCGCTGGCAAGGTCCGGCGGTGGGCTCTTTGATCCTTTGAAGATGCGTCCCAGACGCCAGCGGGTCTGGAGCCAGCACTTGGAGGAGGCCAGAGGTGCGAACGAAACCGGCCCACAGGGGGAGGCCAGAGGTGTGATAGAAACTGGTCTCTCAGGGGAGGCCGGAGGTGCCATCGAAACTCCCTGGCTTATCTCACTCGGGGAGCCCTTTACCCCCCAGCCGGAAATGGCACGCCTTTGGAGTCTGGGTTTCACTGGGGGCCGGGGTTACGCTAGGCCCCTGGAGTCAGGGATCACGGGAAGGGAAAATGGCTGGGCATGCAGGTTTAGGCGCTCGGAGCCGGGGAGTAGGACAGGATATGTGGGGCTGGTCGCCGGTTACGGGGTCGGGGCGTACAGGGGGCAGGACGACCAGGGCTCGGGGTGCAGGCTACGCTAACGGGGCGCTGCGCAGGGAACCCAGGGTGCAGGGCTACGCTCACAAGGTGCGGAGGAGCAGGGCCGGACCACGCCACGAGGCCGGGTCCAACACGCGTCCCCCCCAGCTGAAGGCGGGGAGAACTACCCATCCTCTTGGGGGTTCTCCTCGCTGAGGCGGAAGAATCGGGACAGGCCGACTGTGTTGGCGTGGTCAACACCAGGCCGGTGCTCGACTGTGAAATCCATCCCCTGGAGGGAGATGGACCAGCGCGACAGTTTGGGGTTCTCTACTCTCATCTGCATTAGCCACCGGAGGGGTCGGTGGTCGGCTGGACCCGGAAGTGAGTACCGAATAGGTAGGGCCTCAACTTCTTCAGGGCCCAAACCACCGCGAAGGCCTCCCGCTCGATGGTGCTCCACCTTTGTTCTCGAGGGAGTATCCTCCGGCTAATGAATGCCACTGGTTGGTCTAGGCCTTGCTCGTTCACCTGGGAGAGGACGGCTCCGATGCCATGCTCGGACGCGTCCGTCTGGACCACGAACTCTCGGGAGTAGTCGGGGGCCTGTAGGACTGGGGCAGTACACATGGCGTTTTTAAGGTTTCGAACGCCTCTTGGCAGGCGGGGGTCCAGCTGACTTTCTTTGGCTGGTTTTTGGAGGTTAACTCCGTGAGGGGGACTACGATGCTGCCGTATCCCTGGATAAATCGTCGGTAGTACCCCGTGAGCCTTAGGAACGCCCGCACTTCCGTCTGGGTCGTGGGGGCCTCCCAGGCCAGGATCGCATCGATCTTGGGCTGGAGGGGAGCTACGAGGCCGCTTCCGACCTGGTGCCCCAGGTAGACTACGGACCCTTGTCCGATCTGGCACTTGCTTGCCTTAATGGTGAGACCAGCCCTCCGCAGGGCCGTCAGCAACGCCCAGAGGTGCTGGAGGTGTTCGGACCAGTGGAAACTGAACACTGCAATATCGTCCAGATACGCTGCGCTGAACTCCTCCAACCCAGCCAGTACCTGGTTAACCAGCCTCTGGAAGGTGGCGGGGGCGTTTTTCATCCCGAAGGGCATCACCCGGAAATGGTAGTGACCATCCGGGGTGGAAAAAGCGGATCTCTCTCTGGCCCCTTCGGTGAGGGCGATCTGCCAGTATCCGCTGGTCAGGTCGAATGTGCTAAGAAAGCGAGCAGCCCCATGGCGATCAATAAGCTCGTCTGCTTGGGGGATGGGATGTGCGTCGGTTCGGGTGACCGCGTTGAGCCCGCGGTAGTCAACGCAGAACCTCAGCTCGGGGACAGCACCAGGGGCGGCTGCCTTCGGAACCAGGACCATGGGGCTGGCCCATGGGCTGTCAGAGGCTTCGACCACCCCCAGGGCTAGCATCTTAGAGACTTCGGCCTGGATGCAGGCCCGTACTCTGTCAGGGACGAGGTAGGCTCTGTGCCGTACCGGCGGACTGTCCCCGGTGTCCACGTCGTGAACGCACCAGCTGGTGATGCCGGGGATGAGGGAGAAAAGGTCCGAGAATTGTCCCAGTAACTGGCGACAGTCCTCGCGCTGCTCGGGAGTGAGGGAGGAGGAGAGACTCACTCCTTCTACTGAGCCATCTTTCTCTTTGGTGCACAGGAGATCGGGGAGAGGCTCTGTTTCCTCTTCCTCTCCATCGTCCGTGGCGAAGAGCAAGCTCAACTCTGACCGGGCGAAGTGAGGTTTGAGGCGGTTCACGTGGAGGACCCTCAAGGGGTTCCTGGGGGACTGTACATCGATGAGATAGGTCACCTGGCTCTTGCGCTCCACCACTTTGAAGGGCCCTGTCCACTTGTCTTGCAGGGCACAGGGCTCCACGGGGGCCATTACCCAGACCTACTGTCTGGGCTGGAACTCGACCAGAGTGGCATTCTGGTCTTACCCCCGCTTCATTTCTTCCTGACTGGCCTCGAGGTTTGCCTCGGCCAGCTCTCGGAACTTCCTCGTCTGGTTCCGGAGGGCCAGGATGTATCGAAACACATCCGGAGGGGGCTCGGGGCCGCCGTCTCCCATCCTTCTTTGACCAGGCTGAGGGGCCCGCTGACTGGGTGCTCGTAGAGCAGCTCGAAGGGGCTAAACCCCAAGGATTCCTGGGGGACTTCGTGGTACGCGAAGAGTAGACAGGGAAGGAGGACATCCCACTTACGCCTCAGGGGCTCTTCGAGACCCATGATCATTCCCTTGAGGGTCCGGTTGAATCGCTCCACCAGACCGTTACCCTGGGGGTGGTATGGGGTGGTGAATTTGTACGTCACTCCACATTGTTGCCAGAGGGACTTCGTGTATTTCGAGATGAAGTTGGTCCCTCGGTCGCTTACGACTTCTCGGGGGAATCCCACCGAGAAAAGATCCCCATGAGGGCCTGCCCCACTACGGGGGCCGTCACCGTTCTGAGGGGAATGGCTTCGGGGTAGCGGGTGGCATGGTCCACCAAGACCAGGATGAATCGGTGACCTAAGGAGGTCCGGGGGTCGATAGGGCCCACGATATCGATTCCCACCCGCTCAAAGGGGGTACTGACCACGGGGAAGGGTTGGAGGGGGGCCTTGCGTATCCCTCCGCTCTTTCCGCTGGACTGACACATGGGGCAGGACTTACAGTGGGCCTCTACATCGGAGCGAAAGGCTGGCCAGTAGAAGTGCGTGACCAGGCGGTGATACGTCTTGTCTTGTCCCAAGTGTCCCGCCAGGGGTACATCGTGGGCCAGGTTCAGGAGGAAGCCGCGGAAGCGTAGGGGTACCACCAGCACCCGGGCTGACCCTAGCTCGGCAGACTTTTGTTCGCTGTACAGAAGGCCGTTTTCCCAATACACAAAGTGGGAGCCGGACTGGTCACCGGCGGCCTGGGCGGAGGCCTGCTGCCGCAGCCCAACCAAGGACAGACAGGAGGTCTGTTTGAGGCAAAACTCTTCTCGGGACGGTCCTCCTTCCTGGCGCCACTGGGCCAGCTCAGGAAGGTCATCCAGGCTCGGGGTCGGTTCGACGTCAGGGCCGAGGGGACCCGCATCGGAGGGAGGGCTCTCCCCGGGGGACAGCTCGGGGGTTTCAGATGCCTCGGGGACCTCGGGGTCCTCAGGGGCTGGTTGTGCGGTCTCAGAGCTCACCCTCTCGAGGGTGGCCATCCGGGCGGTCCTGGACTGGGTGCTCACACAGGCCCATTCGTGCAGGCCCACCATCTCCAGGTGGGTCCTTCGCTCTACCCGCTTCCACGGGGAGCTCTCCAGGTCGTTGCCGAGCAGGCAGTCCACGGGCATGTCGGTGTGGACCGCTACTCGTAACTCCCCGGAGACGCCTCCCCACTCGAACGGGACTTGAGCTATCCAGCAGGTGCGGACGGAGTTGTCGGCTGCGATCACCCTGCAGGAGATGTGGGGAACAATTTGGGCTTCGGTAACCAAGTGGCATTTTACTGCGGTGATACTGGCCCCGGTGTCTCGGAGCGCCCCTATGCGGTGGCCATTGACGGTCACCTGTTGTCGGTACTTCTCTGTGTTGTCTGGCAGGGGGGCACCGGGGACCATCTCCCTATCACCCAAAGAGACTAACATCATTGCGGCGGGGTCAGCCCCCTCGAAATCCTCCTCCCCTTCCTCTTTTAGGGCTACAGAGGTTATGTGGCGCGCTGGGGGACCCGCAGCGGCGGGCTTCTTGAACAAGGGGCAGCGGGGGTCATTGGCATAATGCCCTGGCAGTTGGCAATGGAAGCAGGCTTGGCTGACTCGGGGCCCTGGCTTGGCTGGGGGAAACCCTGCGCGCGCTGTGGGAGGCGAGGTGCCGGGCTGGTTTCTGGGGGGACTGCGCGGGGACCCTCCCTGGGACCCCCTTTGTCTATTCTGACTCCCCCCTCCCCTCTGGCAGGAAGATCCCTGTTCGTTTCGACTAGAGTCTCCCCCGGGCCCCCGGGGGGCTCACCCAGTGATCGGCTTCGACAGCCAGTTTCCGGGGGTCAGCCAACTTGCTGTCCAGGAGGTGCTGTCGGAGTTCCACAAAGCAATTTGTGGACAAATGTTCATAAGCAATGAGGTCGATGAGCCCCTCAAAGGTGGATACCTTGCTGCCCTTGATCCACCCTTCCAAGGCCCGGCTGTAGAAATTCACATATTCCACCCATGTGGTGCCGGGGATCTTCTTGCACTCTCGGAACCGCTGCCGATACATTTCTGGGGTGAGTCGGTACCTTGTGAGGAGGGCCTCTTTCATGTGGCTGTAAGAGGTTTGTTCGGCGGACGGTAGGTCGAGCAGGGTGTCTCTCCCTTCGCTCAGGAATTGTCCCCACAGCCCGGCCCCCCAATCCATCCGCGGAACTCGGTGGGAGGTCATGGCGACCTCGGAGGCCTTGAACCATTGCTGGATGTCATCGTTTTTGTAGTATTGTTTTACCACGTCCTTGGGGATGCGGACTTTGGGTTCCACCGGGGGAACTGCCTCTCGGGTCACAGAGGTTCGGTTGTCTTCGCTCCGGGCCTTCAGTTTGATCTCCTTCAGGCCGCGTTCGTGCTCCAGCTGGAGTCTTTTCCCTTCGTGTTCTCTCTGGAGTTTCTTCTCCTCCAGTTCTCCTTGCAGTCGTAACTGCTCGATGGCTAGCTTCTTCTCGGCCAGCTTGAGTTCTCCGTCTATTTTCAAATGGGCTAGTTCCAGCTCGTGGTTTTGATCGCGTTCTCGGTCGGTCATCTCTTCTGGTGACAGACCTTTCTCCATGCTGGGACTCCGTGTCGGGCACTCTGCTCTCTCATCCTATTGGGCGCGGATTTCGGCCAGTGGCCCTTCCTCTCCACCTTCTTCTGTCGGCGGGGGAGGATGTGCTCCGGCCTCCACCCAGGCTGTCAGGGCCCTTTGAAAGTCCTCTTTGGTGCTTAATCCCGTTGTCGGGATATGGAGATCTTTGCAAAATTGCTTTAGTTCTCGGTGCGTGTAGTCTTCCAGAAGCTCTATCTGGAAGGTGGTCTTGTCGTTCGTGAGGCTCATGGTTGTTCTTCGTTCGGGTAGTGTGTCAGTACTGTACGATCCCTAGACGTAGGTTCTTATCGCGACGCTGCCACCAATGTTAGAGGGGCCGATCTCAGAGGGCCAGGTTGTGCTCACCCGACCACCCCAGGACCCACCTCTCCCACAGATCTTGCCGAGTCCTATCGTGAGGTCCCCACCAGGGAGTATTTCGAATCTAGGATCGTACACACTGAGCTCACACCACACTTACGAACGGACACCACACCGGTGGGTTGTAATAACAAGTTCTTTATAAGCAGTAAAAGGAAGGTAGCACTCTTATGTACAATTGATCAAGGGATCATAAAAAGTCTTGGAGGGTTCGGGAAGAGGGAAGCGGGACAGTCTTTTAGCCTTTAGGCCAGTACGAGGTGTACCCTACGCACAGCTCTCAATCCTCGAGCCGGGGATACGGAAGGTGGGGGTCGTACTGGCTACTTCACTCACGTCGAATCGGCTCGGTCTTGATGATGGTCTCGATGGTCCAGCCGGGCCAGAGTACTCCTCGAGCCGCGACGAGGTCAGCAGGGCTCGATCTGGAGAAGTTCGTGAGGAGCCGCGACAGCGTCAGCAGGGCTCTGAGGTCTTTGCGAAGTCAAGCCGCGACAGCGTCAGCAGGGCTCCGAAGTCTTAGAGATGGCAAGCCGCGACAACGTCAGCAGGGCTCCGAGGTCTTTGCAATGGTCGAGCCTCGACAGCGTCAGCAGGGCTCCGATGGTGCGAGTTCAAGCTCGAGCCACGACAGCGTCAGCAGGGCTCAGGTGGTTCAGTTCCGTGTTGCAAAGAAGGAGCCGCGACAGCGTCAGCAGGGCTCGGTGAGGCAAGGTTGAGTTCTTCTTAGGATCAGCCGCAATCAGATCAGCAGGGCTTCCAGGTCCAAGATACAACTGCCCGCTAGTTGTCGGGCGGGCCCTGATATAGTCCATTTGCCCATTGATGTCCGGACCCTTGCAGGCGGAGGTCTCATGCCTTGGGGGCTGGTCGCTGGCGAGGTCTGGCGGTGGGCTCTTTGATCCTTTGAAGATGCGTCCCAGACGCCAGCGGGTCTGGAGCCAGCACTCCGGGAGGCCAGAGGTGCGAACGAAACCGGCCCACAGGGGGAGGCCAGAGGTGTGATAGAAACCGATCTCTCAGGGGAGGCCGGAGGTGCCATCGAAACTCCCTGCCTTATCTCACTCGGGGAGCCCTTTACCCCCCAGCCGGAACTGGCGTGCCTTTGGAGTCTGGGTTTCACTGGGGGCCGGGGTTACGCTAGGCCCCTGGAGTCAGGGATCACGGGAAGGGAAAATGGCTGCCGGGCCTTGTGGGGCATGCAGGTTTAGGCGCTCGGAGCCGGGGAGTAGGACGGGATATGTGGGGCTGGTCACCGGTTACGGGGTCGGGGCGTACAGGGGGCAGGACGACCAGGGCTCGGGGTGCAGGCTACGCTAACGGGGCGCTGCGCAGGGAACCCAGGGTGCAGGGCTACGCTCATAAGGTGCGGAGGAGCAGGGCCGGACCACGCCACGAGGCCGGTTCCAACAACCTGCCTTGGCCGATCATAAAGATCATTTTGAATCACGAGATAAAGAAACGTTCTTAAGAAGCTACGGTGTGGTGTCTCTTTGTCGTGGGGTGCTGGTATAGTGTGTACGATCCTAGATTCGAGAATCTCCCCCTGAGAAGTCTCCCCCCAGTGCTCGTCTTGGTACTTAGGAAGGTGGGCCCCAGGGTGGTCAGGTACACTTCCTGCTCGCCCCTGAGGGCGCCCTCCAACACCCCTCCTTTACAATTTTGTCGCAGCTACACGCCTGCTGTCTCGACCAATACCAGCGCGGCACTGAGTGACATCAGGGCAGCTCCTCAACTGACTCTCTCCTTCACAAGGTAACAGAAACCTCAATTTCTACCTTTTAAAGTGCAAGTGCTCTGTTTGATTTACAACCTAAAAACATTTGCCACTGTACTCGAGTGTCTAGAAAGGAAAGATTTGTTTCACTGCAAGTAAACCTCTTCTATTTACTTTTCAAATACTGCGAGTAGATCCCTTCTGCCTACTCTTCACACAAGCATTAGTGAACCTGCTACTCCTTCGACTCATCCACTCTTTTCGGGATATATACTAAGTCTAAAGTTTCACCAGTGAACTCCTTTGCTACCAATCAAGCCTAGACGAACCTGCTACTCCTTCCGTGTGACCTTTACTAGGTTATATCACAATAGAAGTTTTGCCAGCGAACTCTTTGCTACCATTTATTCATACATTTATTCGGAAAAACCCTAATTAGTGCTTCCAGTTCTACCTAACCTGCACCAATTTTTCTCGAGCCACTGACCTCACTGCGACGTGAATTCTCCTCACCACCCACTATTCTGCCCCCGGGGATTCCAGACAAACATATAACAATCACTAACAAGTATATTAATACATTTATCAATATAACAGCAAGAAAAACAATTTAAAACATTTCATAATTTTTCAAAACAACAATTTTACATTCGATCAATCGATACTTTAGCAGCAACATTTTTTCAGTTAGCAGCAAATAACTTATCTACCTATCTTAACTAGTCCTACCTACCTTTAACTAGTCCCTAACCATAGCTCTGCTAGCATAAAACAACTGATAGAGCACGCAGGTCACCTGACTATAAATTTTACCATATGCACATTGGGCCCATAAATTTCAATTTATCATATTCATTAATCGGGTAACCTACACACTACTAACAGCAACCCTGTTCCTTCCTATTTATTTCTGATGTACCCGACTTACCAATCCACTATTACGGGTACCTATGATCACTTATGGATCAGGGTCGCTAGCTGTAAAAGAAAGGCAGTCAAAATACAAAATACCATTTACTATATTTGCACTCATATAATAACCAGAGACACAGGAAGTTTTCAAAATCTTTATCTAATCTTCATCGAGGTCAGAAAGTAAAATGTTTACAGCAATTAAACTATCAACGATTAGAAGTATGAAAATTGTATAACTATGCAAGAAAAGGATAAAGCCAACCATTTAGGACTCTAATGGGAAGGTAAAGACAGGGAACATGCTAATAAGAAACTTCAGAGTTTTAGACTTAATATGGAGTGACTAAAGGACGGGAAAATTTAAGGAACATACTAGAATCTCACAGTTTGTATATTACCCCTAGAAGGTGGGTACGGGAAAGAACTTTAGTTTGTACTACGGGAAGTCTGAGATACCATATAGCTATAGGGAAGGTAAGACTGGAACATGCTAACATTCAGAGCAATTACGGTAATTCAGTAAAGGGTGGGTAAAGAGAAGGAACATCTATTTATTCAGAAACAGTTTTTATTCAACTATAAGGTAGGGGAAAAAGTGGAACATGCAAATAAAGATATTTTCACGCTTTCTAGTAATTTATAAAAGGTTAAGGTAAGAACAAGGGACATATGCAATTTACGATTTAACAAAAGTTCAGGCAAAAGATAAGGATAAAGGATGCAAGAGTGGTTCCCTAACAGCTTTATATTTACCTAGCATGGTGTTAAGACCAACCCTGTCCACGGGTCAGTTAAGGACAATAGGAACCCAAGGAAAGACAGTCGCCAGTAGGCCAGCAGGTGCAGAATAGAATCCCAGGACAGGACGGGAAAACCAGATTAGGATCAGGACAGGACCACCAAGGTAAGACCAGCACCCGCAGTTTAGTTGCAACGCCTGCGCTACACCTTCCCTGCAGCTATCAGTCAGAACCCCGATTGGGTTATCGAATTCCCCAACAAAGTGCTCCGCCAGCACTTAAGTCTGGAAATCACGGACAGAGTGCTCCGCAGCTCTCTGTATCAGTCACCTATTGAGTGTGTTGGGTCAGTGACAGGTCAGCTATTCGGACAAGTCGGACAATTTCTCTAGCTAAACTTAGGCTAGTTATACTTTTTTCGGGTCAGTGTACCACCCCCCAAATGTTGCAAGTGTAAGATTCCCCAATTTCGATTGGTCCAAAGAAAGGACAGGTCATCACACCAACTAGGATTTGACTTTCTCAAGCCCCTCATTTGAATCTTTCATACCCGCACATTGAATTTCGGGTTCCCATGACATGTTTTACACATAACAATGGTGCACCTATCAAATTATACATTATGATACATTTAGTACATTTCATCTTCTTCTACTAGGCGAAGGTGCCTCTTCCCAGGCACATCTTGGCTGGGACCTCTGGGTTGGCGCACGTTCAATGTCACAGCTGTTCATCCTCTGGCGAAAGACTGTCATGCGCAGAAAGGCTGTTCAATATGGAGTATTCCCATCCCTCATGCCCAAGGATTACGATACATGAAAAGTAAAGCAAAACAATTTAGAACACAGAAAATAAAGGATTATACTGTATACCAGGAATCCCTATATGACTCCCCTTACTTTATACTAACTATAGTATTAAGATTAGTGCAAAACAAACAGCATTGCAAACCTGCAGGGTAAGCGTTGGCATGTGAAAACACAAAGCAGCCACCTTAGGTCTAGTGCGCAAGTGCGAATAGTTCCCACCAGAACTGCGAGTACGTCACGTCACGTGAGTGTGACCTACGCATGCGCAGAAGAAATTACCACAAAGCAGCGGCCATTTTAGTGACAAGCGTATTACGTTTAGTAAACACATAGGCAAGCATCACTGGCACACCCCAAATGTCAAACTTAAAGGGAATTTAGTGAGACAAACAGATTGATTTAGTTCATTAAGGTTATTCGAGGTTCTTGAATACAAGCAAGTCGCTTCACGTGCGAATCCTTGCTCCATCAGTTCCTAGCAGTCTTCGTACAGGGTGCTGTAATTCTAAATACACAAATACACACATCAAAATTACTGTGATTATGATAATAAAAGCAACGAATGCCACCTTCACTCTGGTGGGCCATCCGGAAAATGATTGCTTGCTATCAATGTACCGTCGAGGGGCAAGTGGCCGTTCATCCTCCATTGCATATCGGGCAAAAGGAAACATGCTTTCTATAAGTCCAAAATCTAACTCGGCCTCTCTCTAAAAGTTCAAAACTAATCTTTGTATCCACAAAGCACGCACACCACCAGAGGGTTTCTTCTTCCCACTAAGGGATCTTCTCCCTGTGTCTGTTTAGAGCCTCACAGGTAGACTCCTATCGTTCATCCAAAAGAGACAATTTCGATATTCCAGTAAAACGACCGCGGCCCTTAACTCAGTCTTTCTTTCTGAACACAGCTATTTATCACAATGTTCCAAGCTCTCAACGAGTTCAGTCCAGTGTCTCGCTCAGTACCCCAGTAATTCTATCCGAAATTCCTCAACTCAAGTCGCTGTCTAGCTCCTACCATTGGAAGCTGGGGTACCGCGCTGTTTTCGGGGCCGCAAGTCGTATTTACAACGGCCAGGTTGCTCCTGGTCAGAAAACAACTCTGCTGCAAGGGCATCTGATGCATTTGGAACCTGTGATGCCCTTGAAACAACAGCCTCCGCTGATCGAGCTCCCGCCCCTTTCAACTGTGGGCAACACCTCACTTGGCTGCCCTTCTTCCTGGGCGTCTGAAAAGGGCACAAAACTTTGAATCAGCTCTCCTTCCTGGCTCGGAATTCCTTCGCGGTTTTGTTAATCAAAGGGTAAAGGCAGCGGCAGGCGTTTCAGATGGCTGATGTGAATCCAGTGCTTTCTTCCATGCACCTTCACCGCCGTCCTCGTTGCCAAGATGATTTGGTAGGGGTCTGACCACCTTGGCTCCAAACTCGATATCCGTTGGTAATTCTTCGCCGGGACCCACTGGCCCGGCTCCAGGCGATGTCCAGAACCCTCCGGTAGTGGCTGCAATGTGTCCGATACCTGTTGATGAATAGAACGCAGATCTTTAGTCAAGGCATACAAGTAGTCTGTCATCAAAGGATAATCAATATCCCTAAAGGATCGGGGTCTTGGGACTCCCCACACATTGGCGGGGTGACCAAAGATCACTTCATAGGGTGACAAGCCAGTTCTAGTGTGAGGAGTTGTCCTTAGTGACAGCAATGCTAATGGGAGTGCATCGGGCCACTTCAATCCAGTACTTGCACATATTTTAGCCATTTTCAATTTTAAAGTGCCATTATACTTTTCGACCAGACCAGCCGACTGAGGATGTCTGGCGGCATGGAACTTCTGTTTTATCTGCAATCCATCACAAACACTTTGAACTAACAAGGCATTAAAATGAGGCCCGTTGTCGGACCAGAAGATCCGAGTTAACCAAAGCGGGGTGAGTATTCTTTAACCAAGGCTTTAGCAGTTGCAACTGCAGTGGCTTCTTTGGTGGGGTAGGCTTCAACCCATTTACTAAACGCACAAACCACAACCAATTCATACTTCAAATTATTCACTCTTTCCATTTGAATGTAATCAATTTGTATTACCTCAAAAGGCAGAGATGGTGGTGCAAAGTTTCCACTCAAGACAGATTCTCTACCCCCGGGATTGTAACGTAAACACACAGGGCAATATTTTACTATATGTGCTGCAGTCTTGGGAATGTTTGGGTTGTTCCATACTGGGTCCAACACGGCACAAATACCTTTCGCGCCTATGTGGGCTGGGCCTTGGGCCATCATCACTACAGCTTATACCAATGCATTAGGAAGTAACCATCGTTGTTTTTCAGATCGATCTATCCAACATTCATTTTTATCTAATTTTCCTACTTCCTGTTCCCACTTCTGTACTTCATCTATTGTTGCTTCCTTCTGTAGTTCTCTCACACTTTCGATAGTATTGTCAAACAGGGATGTTTCTGCCACCCACCGGGCCGAAGTGCTAGGAAACATGGGAGTCATTCTAGTTAGGGCTGTCTCTTTCGCTACTGAATCAGCAAAACATTTCCCTTTCCAGTAGAATCAATGACTTTCTTATGAGCGCTGCACTTGATAATGGCCACTTTTTCTGGTAGTGTCAAAGCAAATAACAATCGATCAATTAACGGACCATGTTGAATTTTCTGGCCATGTGTGGTAAAGAAACTCCTCTCCCTCCACAGCCTCCCAAAGCTATGGGCCACGGCAAGGCGTACTGGCTGTCTGTAAAAATATTCACCCTCAGCCCTTCACTCAACTCGCATGCTCTTAACAGGGCTATTAGTTCAGCTGCTTGAGCAGAGTGATGAGTAATCCTTGCGGTTTCCACCACCGTCCTTAATGTCATAACAGCATACGCAGCTGTCGCAGTGCCATCTGGTAACTTAAAACAGGAACCATCCACATATAGCTCTCCTTGGGGTTCTAGTAAAGGGGTTTCAGTAAGATCTACGTGCCCTTTTGTTTCTTCTTCAGTTCTAAATATACAATCATGGACGTCGTCCTTTCCATCATTCGAAGGGAGAGGCAATAATGTGGCTGGGTTCAGAGTAGCACATCTTTTAATTGTAATATGAGGTGCAAACAATGTTAACTCATACGCCGTTAATCGAGCACTCGTAAGGTGCTGGGTTTTAGTTCTATTCAGGAGAATATCCACAGCATGCGGTACCATGACTGTGAGGTCCTTGTTCAGGACTATTCCTTCTGATTGTCGGATGGCCACCGCTACTGCGGCAGTGGCCTTCAGACAACTCGGGAGGGCTCATGCAACAGTATCCAAAACTGATGAGTAGAATGCACAGGGTCTCGGTTTCCCACCAAAACCCTGTGTTAACACTGAAAGCGAACAACCGTCCACCTCGTGCACATAAAGTGAAAAAGGCTTCCGGTAATCCGGAGCACCCAAGACAGGTGCAGAACAAAGAGCAGACTTTAAAGTATCAAAGGCTTCTTGACATTCATCCGTCCAGGGTAGGGGTTCATGCACATCTTTGGTTGTCAAATACAACAAGGGTTTAGAGAGGAGTGAATAGTTAGGAATCCACTGGCGACAGTAAGAGGTTATGCCAAGAAAAGCACGAACATCACGTTGAGTACGAGGTACAGACATGTTAGTAATCACAGATATTCGTTCTGGAGTCAATCGGCTCCCCGCTTTCGACAGTAAGTGGCCAAGGTAGGTCACTTCCTGTCGACAATATTGGAATTTAGAAAGGGACACTTTATTTCCTTTTTCCGTCAAAAGTGTCAACAATTTAACCGTGGCTTCCCTGCAGCCTTCCTCTGTATCGGAGGCTACCAAAATATCATCCACATAGTGGATGATCGTATTCCCCGCTGGAAAAATGAATTCATAAAGAACTGCTTTCAAGGCTTGGCTATATATTCTAGGACTCTCTGTATAGCCTTGAGGTGCGCGCGTAAATCTAAAGCTTCGGCCAGCTAACGAGAATCCGAAGATATGTCTACTATCCGGGTGAATTGGGATGCTAAAGAAAGCATTCTTTAGATCTATCACCGAAAAATATTTAGCCGTAGGGGGAATCATTGTTAAAATTGTAGTAATGTCTGGTACCCCTGGGTATTGTGGGACCACAATTTTTTTGACCTCCCGGAGGTCAATCACAAAACGATATGTATTCTTATAATCCGGAGCACCATCAATCGGTGTCTTCTTCAAAATCGGTAAAATCGGACAGTTACAAACGTTAGCAGCTGTCTCTTCTACTACACCCCTTTTATTGAGGTCACGAATAATGTGCAACAAGGCCTGTTCACCTTCTGGTGAAATTTTATACTGAGGAATGCGGGGCAGCTGGGCATTAGGTTTCAAGGTTATTGACACGGGGGCTATTCTTAACAGACCGACATCAGTGTCCCCTGTAGCCCACAGTGTCCGGGGAATCGTTGAGAACTAAGGGGGAAGATTCTCATTTTTAGCGAAATATTGAGCTGTTTTTAAAGGTGGTTTCTGCATTGTCAAATAGACACCATCAGGGGAACAATAAATCAGTGCATTTAATTTCTTCAAAATGTCCAAACCCAAAAGATTTTCACCACAATTGGAAGTTAAAAGAAAAGGGGTATTCATGGAAATGGGGCCTATGGTGAAAGGCAGGTGTTTTGAAACGGGGCTTACCACCGGTATTCCAGAGAATCCTACTGACACGTTATTTTGGCCGGACAGAGCAGCCCCTGGGACCATTGTATTGTAGTTTTAAAAACTGTTGTGTGTACTGCTTTTAAAACTTACCAGCCTCCCCTTGCTTATACTCTGGTGGGACACTTATCTTCACCTTGTGACACCCGCGCAGCCGATATTAACGCTGCGGCGGGCTTGTAATTTCCATTGCCGCCATCAGCGAACGAGCCTGTCTTCAGGACACGCCCACTTTTCACGAGGCCACGCCCCCCGCCTACATAATCGAGCTGATCACTAGCTCTAAGTAGATCCTACACTCCTGAGGCACAGCCGGGAGTTCTGTTTGTGAATTTTGCATTTTTAAAAACTGCTATTTGTGTGTACTGCTTTTAAAACTTACCAGCCTCCCCTTGCTTATACTCTGGTGGGACACTTATCTTCACCTTGTGACACTCGCGCAGCCGATATTAACGCTGCGGCGGGCTTCTAATTTCCATTGCCGCCATCAGCGAGCGAGCCTGTCTTCAGGACACGCCCACTTTTCACTAGGCCACGCCCCCACCTACATAATCGAGCTGATCCCTAGCTCTAAGTAGATCCTACACTCCTGAGGCACAGCCGGGAGCTCTGTTCGTGAATTTTGCATTTTTCAAAACTGTTATTTGTGTGTACTGCTTTTAAAACTTACCAGCCTACCCTTGCTTATACTCTGGTGGGACACTTATCTTCACCTTGTGACACCCGCGCAGACGATATTAACGCTGCGGCCGGCTTGTAATTTCCATTGCCGCCATCAGCGAGCGAGCCTGTCTTCAGGACACGCCCACTTTTCACGAGGCCACGCCCCCCGCCTACATAATCGAGCTGATCACTAGCTCTAAGTAGATCCTACACTCCTGAGGCACAGCCGGGAGCTCTGTTCGTGAATTTAGCATTTTTAAAAACTGTTATTTGTATGTACTGCTTTTAAAACTTACCAGCCTCCCCTTGCTTATACTCTGGTGGGACACTTATCTTCACCTTGTGACACCCGCGCAGCCGATATTAACACTGCGGCGGGCTTGTAATTTCCATTGCCGCCATCAGCGAGCGAGCCTGTCTTCAGGACACGCCCACTTTTCACGAGGCCACGCCTCCCCCACATTCCCCATATAAACATGTGCACCTCACGTACGCGCAGCGGACGGGCGCAGCGGGCGCGCCTAAGGCAAGCCCCTCTGGGCCCGTCCGGGCCCAGCCGGACCCAGGCCCAGTTACTCTGCCCAAATCTCCTGATGGCCGACTTATCTATACTAGAGATAGGCTCCTTGCACTCAACCCGTCAAAAAATCCTGATTGCAACTACATCCATCCGGGAGGAAAACCTTTCATCAACTGTGGTCTTTGTAATCCGGCCTCCACCATCTTAGGAGATCACGGCATACAGCTTGGCCTTCTCAACTGCCGGTCCCTTCCTAAACACTCCCATGAAATCAACCTTCTGATACAGGACCATGGCTTTGACGTCTTGTTCCTCACGGAAACGTGGCTTACCTCCTGGTCGGAGTCTGATATCATTGACGCCTTACCCCCGGGCTACCAAATTCAATCCCAAAACAGACCCCTCGGCAGAGGAGGTGGCCTGGCCATAATCTACAGAGAACATTTCTCATGCAGATCAATCGACGCCAACATCGACGACTGCGAAAGCTGCCATTTTACGTTGCAAGTATCCCCCGTGCACTCCTTATCGGGGCTGCTGATATACCGCCCGCCGGGAGCCCCAGGAAAATTTCCAAGTGCTCTTGTTGATACTGTCACCCAGATAGCGACTACTTCTCTCAACTTTCTCATCGTGGGAGACCTCAACCTCCATCTCTTAGACTCCAGGGACCCTATCGCGTCCGAACTTCTTCTTGACCTCACGTCGTTTGACATCCGATTAGTTAACTCTGAACCCACCCATGACAAAGGACACCTCCTGGACCCCGTATTCACCACCATAGCAAACCTCACCTCCTGCACCCCTCTTCCCCTTCCTTGGACAGACCACTTTTTAATATCTATCTTTTGGCACCTTTCCATCCCACCCACCCAACAGACCAAAACTCGGGTCACGGACAGACGATGGCACAAACTCTCGCCAGATGAATGGGCTTCCATTCTCAGGGCCTCTTCCCCCTCCCCGATCTCTGACCCAGCCACTGCCGACAACCAGTTCAATTCTTGGCTCACCACATCACTGGACAAACTCCTCCCCAAAACCACCACCCTTAGGCGAATTAAAAGAGTGAGCCCTGCTCCCTGGTACACTCCCGAGCTTAACCTCCTTCGGAAGGAGTGCAAAAGAACGGAGCGCTCCTGGAGGAAAGATAAATCAACAGCCAACAAGGACGCATTCCGTACCTGCTTAAAAAACTATAAGATCGCTCTTCGCAACACCAAAAGTACATTCTTTCAGGAAAGGATAGCAAATTCCTCCTGTTCCGCTAAAGAAACTTTCATCATTTTAAAAGAATTACTTAAAGTCCCAGACTCGGTACCAAAAAACCCGCCTGACCCCAAGGCAGATGAAGAGAAATGGCTCAAACTGGCCAAATTCTTCGAGGAGAAGATTCAGAAAACCCTTGCTTCTCTTCCGCCCGTCGACTTCAGCATCGCTGAGGAAGACGGCACTAACTCAAACCATACCGCTTCCCACTTAAGCTCTCTTGGTCCAGTCACCATCGAAGAGGTCTTAGCCACACTAGACTCTATTAAAAGTGGATCCCCCAGGGACCCAGTCCCTTTACGCATACTTAAGAAAGTGGCCCCCACCATCGCCCCTCCACTCACTCACCTTATCAATGCCTCACTGCTCCAGGGTAAAGTTCCTCCCAGCTGGAAGGCGGCGGTTGTTAAGGCGCTACTGAAAAAACCTTCTCTGGACCCCTCGGAGTTGGCCAATTACAGGCCAATCTCTCTCCTCCCCGGTACCAGCAAAATCGCGGAAAAACTAGTTAACAAAAAGCTTTCGCAATATCTGGAGACCAACAACCTGCTCAGATGTTCACAAACTGGATTCCGCCCAGGGCAGGGCACCGACATCGCTCTACTCGCAGCAGTGGAGGAGGCCAGAGCCCTGTTAGACGCAGGAGGATCAGTGGCAGTGATCCTCCTGGACCTCAGCGCGGCCTTTGACACCGTTAACCATCGGGTCCTAATCCAGCGACTCAAGAACATTGGTGTTGAGGGCACGGCTCTGACCTGGTTCAAATCATTCCTTGGCCACCGCTCCTTTCAGGTCTGGGAGAATGGAACCCGTTCCCCCGAAACCCTTCTCCAATGTGGTGTGCCCCAGGGCTCATCGTTAAGCCCGACATTATTCAATGTCTACATGTCCCCATTGGAGGAGGTTGTCACCCTGTTCGGAGTGAAAATCATCAGCTATGCTGATGATACACAACTAGTGGTGTCTTTATCTCACCCAAACCAAGAACCATCGGACCTCTACAACTGTCTTGCAGAAATTCAAGGATGGATGAATGGATCGTCTCTGAAACTTAACGGTTCAAAGACGGATATTCTCCTCCTCGGCCAGAAGGGGCTTTCCCTCCCGCAGAACATCTGGCCCCCCTGCTTGGGTGAACCCCCAGCCCCCAAGTCTGAGATTAAGAGCTTGGGAATTTGGCTTGAAAAAGACCTGTCCTTTAAGACTCAATCCAAAAAAATCGCTGGGACCTGCTTCGGGCTCCTCAAAGCTATTAGGAAGATTCCGCCCTTACTTCCTCTTATTTCCCAGAAATTACTAATCCAAGGCCTTATTCTATCAAGGCTAGATTATAGCAATACCATCTATCTAGGCGCTCCCGAGGCAACCCTTAATAAACTGCAAAGAATCCAGAATGCCGCGGCCCGGATTCTCACTAATACACCGGCCAGATCCTCGGCCAAACCAGCCCTGAAACAGCTCCATTGGCTCCCTGTGAGAGAGCGAGTGACGTTCAAGGCTCTCTGTCTGTCACATAAACTCTTACAGGACAAAGGACCCCCTATCCTAAAAAAATTCATCAGGCCCTACAAAGCTCCAAGATCCCTCCGATCCGACCATGAATACCTCATCACTATCCCCAGAGTGAAGAAGGTGCGCACGGGTGGATGGTGTTTCTCTGTTAACACAGCCCGTCTTTGGAACTCCCTCCCCCGTGAACTCAGGATGGAACCAGACTATCTCCGATTTAGGAAGCGGCTGAAAACTCACCTGTTCCCCTGATCTCCTTCTTCCCCCTCCTTCCCCCCGGTCTATCCTCTGGCTTGTTTGGATCTTAGCGCTGGGATACTTACGGGTGACTACGCGCTTTACAAAAACATAATAATAATAATAATAATAATATTAATTACCAAGCTATTCATTGCCCCAGTATCAACTATACATTTTCCTGATGTTCCCAACAGTTCCCCTTGTACATAAGGTCCCTCCTGGTCGACTGGTACTGTAATGTGGCCCCCGCTCTGTCCATGGCTGTCTCATGCGTAATCCTGTCCATCATACCCATCATCCCTATAAGTCTCGTTGTAGTACTGTCTGTTCTGGGGATCATCAAAATAATTTTTCCAAGAACCCTCATGTTGCATTTCCGCTCTTCGCATGCTACTCCGGTTGATATTTCCTTGACCCCTTCCCCGCCCTCTGTTAGGACCATTCCTCGCTAGTAACAGAGGGCAATCCGCCCTCCAGTGTCCTTCCTGTTTACAATAAGAACATTGATTTATACCAATGTTCGGGGACCTCCTCTACCTCGTCCTGCTACTGCACCCCTCTGAAACGAGCCACGCACTCCCCGTCCTGCACTTTGTCCTCTACTGACTTGCTGCAACAGTACTCTAGTTTTTAAGTCCTTAGTCTTCTCTGACTTTTCTTTGCTTTCATTTTCTCGATGTTCATAATATTGGGCCATGCTGAGAATTACAGACGGAGCAGCCGTAGTCCACGTGCTCTCAGCCGATTGGAGACGAGACATAACTTCTGGGAGCAAATTTGTAACAAATCTGTTCACAAACAACCGTAGCCCACCTTCCGTGGATAGGTCCTGTCCACTAAAATCTATAAAAACTTTTTCAAATCTAGTAAAGAAATCTGACACACTTTCATCTTTCTTCTGTTTACAAGCTGTTAATTTGTCCCAATCAACTATTCTAGGAGGGAGGAGAGTCTTCATGAACGTAATAATTTTATCTGGTACTGATAATACTTCATCTCTAGGTTTCTCTCCAGGCTTCCGCTCCTTATCCCAATTTTTTAGTTGTTGCCATGTACCTCCCAATTCGGGAACATGGTCCGTGTCATGTATCTGTCTCCAGATGTCTACTGGGATCAAGAGACCAAAAAATAACTCGATATCAGCTATTGTCAATTCCTTATAGTAGGCAGTAGGTTTTTGTATGGGGGTTGGGGAGCTGAGCTTTTAGAGTGAGGACCTCGCTTCGTTTCCAAGGGGTATAAACCCATTGTTCCTGAAGCCTAGCATCCACACGAGCCCTAGTTACTACATTATTACCATCCCTTATTTCAGGTACTTCAGGGAAAAAGAGGGGATGCACCTCTCTCATGGGGTGCTGTCCTCCCCAATCGGCACACTTTCGGTGCATTCGCTCCCGATAATGCAAAAGCGTTGTTACATTTTGATATACCTCATCAGTTTGTAAGTGGAATTTATGAGCTCGATCCCTTATGTCACGCAGTATTTGAGGAGGGAGTCCTTCCTCAAAACACTGTTCTCATAGTGAAATTAGTCGGATCACCATGCTCTCTAAAGCCAGCTGTTGTGCAACTGGTTCAAAATCTTTCATGGTGCTCCAAATGTCTTCCAAGGTATATATAGCATTCCGCATCCACTAGGATGCTTGAATTATTATGGCCCTCCTTTCTTCCGTACCCAACAACGACCGAGTATAAGCCCACTGATCACTCAAGTCAGATATAGGTCGCTTGGGCGTGGTATCTAGACAAACCGCATTTCGGGGATCTAGAGCAGTCTGAATCGGAGGGGAGAGAAATACAGGGTGCGAAGGGGAGGGGACAGCCGCGTCCGGCTGTAAGGATATCAATGGTGAGGTAGTCTGTCGAAGAGTGGGAGGGGAAAGTAAAGCATTTTGTACTGATCCGTCAGCAGGGGCCGGGGCGACCGTTCCCACCGGTGCTCCAACGGCCGATGCTGCTCCCAGTTGGTCGGCTCGTACCAAGGGCACAGCTGGGTATAAGCCCTGTGGAGCATAAGGGGGAGGTGGTCGGGCTTCCAATAAGTCTTCTAACTCGTCTCCTGTATCTGGTCGAGCCACATAACTTTTGTCTGTTTCTAAACGGAACGGCCCATCCATCCGTACAATGTTCTCTTCCACCTTCCCTTTATCGTAAGCTACGGCCTTCTGGGTGACTGTCGGTTCTGATTTGATCTTTCCCAACTTCTCTTCTCTAATCCGTCGTCGTTTTGCTTCCTTTAACCATAGGTTCAAGGAATCAAACATCGATTGACGGCTTTTCTTCATAAACAGTTTATTTTGTATGTAATTAATTTTTCTCTTATCAAATGTCCCCGTTAAAGGCCATTGCAAATCAGAATTATCTTTCGTATATTTATGCCAAAGCGTATTAAATAAAATGGGCTGTAAACCATGTTTGACATACATATCGAAACTAGGGCTGCCCTCGGGAGGGGCAGGCTGTCTTTCTTTGAGCCGTGTACCTCGCCGACAGCAGCACCCAAAACATATTTTACTAAAACAAGGCATTATAATGATCACACAATTTTATTCACAAACTTCAGAACCCATTCACATTCGGACGCGTCCTTCTCTTCACTCACTCTCACATTTTCTTCCAGTCATCACAGTAAAGTGCTGTAAAACAGTGCAAGGCAATAGCTCCTCTGTATTTATTCTATGCAAATGACGTCTTCAAAAACGAACAGAGCCCGTCGACTCTTGTTCAGGGAATGGATTCAAAAGAATTCCAGACCAACAAAATTCAATCCATAGAAAGAAACAGTCACTAGACTGTTCTGAGATCACCTGGCAGGCATACCACGAACCCTCTTACAGGACATCCCATGGTCCTGTTCTGGTTGGGACGGGCGTCTTGTGGAAAAGTAAATTTTGCCATGTCCATGTGTGCCTACGTGTTCCCCATGTTATGTCATATGTGCATGATCGATATGCAAGTATTCCCTTCTGATCGATTAAAGACGCAATTACAGTTGTGTCCATCTCTAGTATGCCAGTTTCCAGTTTTCGTGAATATAACGAATATCAGGCCTATGTAAAGTTACGTTGCCACGTTTCACAGTGTGCACGTTAATTCATTGAATTATCCCCGTTTCTAGGCCTCAAAAGGGCCCGGACACAGATTCAGCTCCTGTTTCCTAAACCCTCTCCGAGGAGCGATACAGCCCCCACCTGTATCCCTGACCCTTAGCTTACTTTCATGCCTCACAGTGCCCGGCTCGGCCTGGCTCTGCCTCCTAGTCTGCCAAGAGTATGTTATGTTTCTAGTTATCAGCCCAGCCCTCCTTCTTTGCATTCCTAAGCTACTGAATCGCATCAATAGTTTCCGTCATGGTCTAGCCTTTATGTCTCCATGTAAGAGAAGTCCTGTATTAATATTCATAGAATATTCCCCGCGCACGCACTACATGTAGGATTATGTATGCACCAGTCTTAATGTCTGTTAGCCTTTGCTCTGATAACTTTTGGATTCTATCAACATGTTCTCTAAACACTAGATACTAGATAGGCTTTAGGTACGTGTCACTCTGACACTCCAGACTTTAGTCTCCTCTTCTAGCGCAGAAGTCATAGGCCCCCAGTTCTCCCTAGTAACACGTCATTGTCAGTTTGCGCGCACCATTAGGTTAGAGGTCCCAGCTGCTCAGGTAGCCCCCTCCATGTTTCCGCCCCGTTTATGACATATTCTGTTACGTTTGCATCACATGTCTATGTATACGCCCTGTACACGCCTTCTTGTTGCATCAGTCATGCCTTATCTTTCGCGACTGCTACAAACTCCGCCTACTGCTACGCCTACTGTATTGAATGTCATGTCTTTTGTTTAACTATATATACCAATGTACTGTTATTAAAAGTTGTCCTTTTCCCTTATGCCGCCTGTCCCTGCCCCAGATGCGCATCTCTCCCATTCCCGTACAGGCTGTCCTGTTCTTGTCCTTTATGCTTAATTAAAGCCTGTATACTCTAGCTACCTCGTATCTTGACTCTTATTTATTGAGCTAACCGTTTATTGATTATAGTCAAAAATAGATCAGGTAATAATTTATTTATTTACCACATAATGGCGCCCGAATAGGTACTTGCCCTTTCCCCACGCGCCGGAGAAGCCACGCAGGCCCCCTGATCCTCTGCAGCCGTGACGGAACCATACCGTGCACGTGCAGATATTTCTGCTTCAAGTATCCCTCAGGCCCACGGAGGAGACGGAGGTTGCGGTCCAGCGTCCAGACGAGGCGGTGGAGGAACGCGGCGAGTCCCGACCAGAGCCCAAGCCGAGAGTCCAAGGTCCGAGGTATCCGGAGGCCCACCTGTAACTGAAGTCCGAAGTTCGTCCGTCCGTCGTCGTAGCAGTCCAGTCCAGTCCGAGGCCTTCCGTTCTTGCTGCCCGGTGAGTACCGTTGCTGGGGTAGTATCTAGACAGGGTCAATTGATTTGTCTCTGGTCCGTGGGTTTGGGTACACAGATCCAACACGAAGTGTCCACTTAGGTGGATGCGGGTCCTGACGTGTCTCTTTATGGGACCGGTAAGTTTCGTACTGTTTTAGCAGTGCATCCAGTCATTCTAGTTTCTGCTCTAGTAAAGTTCTGTTCTCGAGAAATTCATGTATTCTGTTTTCAGTATTCCAGGTAGTATTTTGTCCAAACTGTTATTCCATGTGTTTTCAATGTCGTGGTATGAATGATTCGTATTACAGTTATTATTGTGTTTATTGTGTATCGTATTGTGTCCAGACTCCAGTCCAGTCATGCCTCTGTTCTCCAAGTTACGTCAGTTAAAAACGAGAAAAGGTCTGCTCGAAGAAGCAGTTCCTGTCCCGCCTAGGGACAGTCCAGGTCATTTTATGTATCAAAAGCATGGCATAAGTGCCATATTGTATCTGGATTTATGGGTGGAGTACACCAAACAATTAGAGGAAAAGTATAGATGGCCCGTATCAGGTACGTGGGATGCCGAGTGCATCATGCGAGTAGAAGAAGCATTATGGAAAAAGAAAGCCAGACAGTCCCAGAAAGATGCCATCGAGTTATGGCGCAAAGAATCTCATAAAAGAACAGAAAAAGAAATCAGAAAGTCAGAATTAAGTAGAGAATCCTTAGAAAGAGCCCAAGAAAGGGAATTAATCGAAGTAGGTGAACGAGTTAAAACCGAACAGTCAGACAGACAGAGAAATGCCCTCATTAAGGGTATGTATCCTCTTCTTGCCGAGGGCTTGCCAAAAGCAACCCCGGAAGCACCATGTAATTTTCCGCCGCCATTAGTTCCGATTAAGCTACGTCACAAACCGACAGCAGCTGATATTTTTCTCTCGTCCTATTTGGACGACACAGTCCCAGAATATGCGAATCCTGTTCCGCCAGCTCCAGTAAATAATGTAATTCCTGTTCCTCCAGCCACCGGGGCACCTGTTACAGCACCTGTTATGGTACCCCCGGTCCAGCCCATAGTACAAGTTCCCGCTACATCGGTCACTCTGCCAGCACGAAGAGTATCAGTCGACGATTCTAGTTTAGGGGCCGCGGGAGGAGGTCCTCCTGGTACCCCGCCGCCAAACAAACGTATAACGTTAGTCGAGTTACATGAACGTGCGTTACAGCGTACGCCCAAACATCAGTCCGTTGCAGAAATCAGGCGAGCTCTTACCGAATGCTGTTATGATCCAGTCCCAGGCGATGATAATATGGTTTTGTATTCATTGCGTGTAAGACGGGTGACCGAGTATTTGGACACCCTACCGAATATGAAAGAAGATCTAGACAGAATGTATCGCTTCATCCGTACAGGAGAAGATCCAGAAAGTATTGGCGAAATCATGTCTCTCAGGAAAGCTGAGACCCAGCTCATGTTATTAAAGTTTTTAATCAATTGTTTAATAAGGGAACAAGATTGTCCGACAAAAGATCCGACCGAAATGAAAGTTCTGACCAGGTGGAGTGATAATATAGCCGAGGGTAAACACAGGACACTCAGTAGTATAGAGAGTATGTACAAGAAAATACGTAAGGAAATAATAAGGTTACACGAAAATCGCAAAGCAGCACAAGTAAGCGAGAAAGAAAATGAATCTGATACCGAAGAAGTAGAAGACGAGAATACCGCCAGAATAGCGTATGTAGGTAAATCTAGATTTCCAGACCGACATTCACGCCTAGAACACAAGAAAGTCGTTCATCATCCAGCACCAGAACAAGGTTCTCTAGAACAAGTATTTCAAGCTACCGATTACATTCTGAAATCACGAATCGGTTATAGTGAACTTAGTACCATGCATGAACAAGAACTAGCCCGATCAGCAGTCCGATGGATTACTGATTCTACCACTTTTCCAGACTAAATAGTGGCACAAATGTTTCTGAAATTGCCCCCAGCCGAGCAGCGACTGGTGGGTATGTATATGATCCAGCACCTCATTACATTGTATGAGGGTCAACATTCTGATCCAGGTCCATTACATGATGTTCTGAACGAGTTGCTCCAGTATAAATGGAAAGGTTTAGGTACCGATTTAATTAGTGTCATTCTAGAACAGCGCCACAAATATAGAACGTTTCTGAATCCGCATTTTGTTCACGTCTCACCTCCAGAAAGTAAACCATTTTACATAGATAGACAGCATCCGCTACGAGAAGTACATCCAGTTAGGACAGCAGATGGTGAGATGCAACGAGTATTTGTTTACACCCCTGTCACAAAGATGGAACTCTTAGAGATGAAGAAATTAATTCCCTGTCACGACAAAGACCCAGCAGGGTTCCATCGAGAATTAAAAGACATGCTCCGTATGGGAGAATACACGTATCCAGATATTATTAAAATGTTAAAGGTCCTGTTGCCCGCAGGGGTATATGAAAAACTCAAGGAAAAAGAATGGGAGGTGGGAGAGAAAAAGATCGATTGGGCAGTTCTAGAAGCTGAAGATAAGATACGAGTACCAGGTACCGGTCTTGGAGAGAAATGTAAAGAATTGCCAGAGTTATTGATTCAGGTTTTGCCAAGGTTATTAGCAACTAAAAAGGAAGATTGGGATGCAATCTCAGCATGCAAACAGAAACAGGATGAAGATACTAGTGATTTTTATTCTAGATTCGAGAAATGTTTCATTATCAACAGTGGTCTGAAGACAGGTAGCGAGTCATACCCTCATCTTTTTGTTACTAAACTAGTCGAGAATTCAAGCCCACAAGTTAAGAATAGAGTTTTGAAAGTCGAAAGTACATGGCAAGCTAGTACCCCGTCCCAGATGTTACAGATGCTCCAGTATCACCAGAAAAGAATCAGGGAAGAACAAGAACACGAAAGAAGACGTATGAAAGACACGAAAATGAAAGTACTAGTTGCACAATCTGTTCCACAAGACAGTCAGAAGAGGGGTCCGAATCAAGCCAGTCATTCTGCAGCTCCCGTTAAAGGAACGTGCAATTATTGTAAACAGCCAGGTCATTTTATAAACGAGTGTGCAGTTCTGAAACACAACATAGCCACTGGTAAGACTAAAGAAAGACCACGTCCGCCTAGACAAGAACAAGTTTCACAGACTTCTCAGCCACAGAATGCACAACAGACAGTTCCAGCACCGCAGCCTATTGCTGCAACACAGCATGTTACACAGCAGATGTACCAGTATGCCCAGTCAGAGTATCCAGAGTATCAACCGTATTCATGAAACAGCATAGAGAGGGAGGTAGGCTTGCCTCTCATCGAGATACCTGTAGATCAAGAGGGTCCCTATGTACATAGTCAAGTATTAGGGAAAGACAGAAAGTTTTTGATTGATACAGGGGCAAGTAGGACTACTATCAGTCATGACGAGGTTCCAGGGGCTCCGCTCTCAGGCTCTAGAAATGTTTCCCTTGGATTTTCAGGAAAGCCTATTGTAAACGAGATATCAAAGCCAGTTACTCTAGAAGTTGGTCCATTGTCCCGAACTACTGATTTGTTACTTACGAAGTCATGTCCAGAAAATTTGTTAGGTATTAAAACATTGAAAGAATTAGGTGCAGTTATTTGCTGTTCTCCAGAAGGAATACGCTTGTTTTTAAGGGATTTTAAAGGTCACTATGTTTTACGAGATTTTGATCCACGATTGTCAAATGTTCCGCAGCATTTATGGGCGCAAGGTCCAACTGATGTAGGTTTTATGCGAATCACACCCCATCGTGTGACCCTCAAGCAAGGTGTAGTCTTGCCACGAATCAGACAGTACAGATTGCCACCTGAGGCTGTAGCAGCCTTATCCAAAATTATTGACGAGCTCATTGCTCAAGGAGTAGTTGTAGAAACTGACTCCAATGTATGTAATTCTCCTATCATTCCAGTCATGAAACGTACTGATCCAAATGCACCTCCAGTATATCGATTAGTGATTGACCTTCGAGAACTTAATAAATGTATCATACCCCAGTATCCAGTAGTCCCAGATATTTCATCTCTATTGACAGCTATTGATTCTGAAGCTATATTTTTTACAGTAATAGACCTCAAGAATGCATTTTTCAGTGTTCCGATTCATCCAGATAGCCAGTACCTTTTCGGTTTTTGTTTAAATGGAAGGAGCTATAAATTCACACGAGCTCCTCAAGGTTTCACAGAAAGTCCTAGCATTTACAGTCAAGCACTTAAAAGACAACTAGACAATATTCACATGCCAGCTGACACTGCCCTGCTCCAGTATGTCGATGATCTACTGATCACAGCCCGTTCTGAACGTGATTGCGAGCGAGCATCACTTACAGTTCTGTATTTCCTAGCCGAGATGGGGCACAAGGTGTCCCTTTCGAAGCTTCAGTTCTGTGTCCAGCAAGTGATCTACTTAGGCCACTTACTGTCCAAGTGGGGTAGGCAGTTGACACCAGACCGTATCCAGTTGATAGCGAGTCTTCCACAGCCCAAGACACAGAAGGAGGTACGTGCTTTTATTGGCCTTACTTCATACTGCAGACAATGGATTCCTCAGTATGCATTTCTAGCAAAACCACTGATACAGTTAACGACACAGGAGGCAGCCGTATCGACTGTTCTCCCTTGGACATCTGAACATACACTTAGTTTTAATGAATTAAAGAAAGCTTTATGCCAAGCACCTGTTCTAGCTACACCGAACTACAGTAAGCCTTTTACACTTTTTGTCACAGAACGTGATGGTACTGCATTATTTGTTCTTACACAAGATCAAGCCGGACAGTACAAGCCTTGTGCTTATTATTCGAGCACATTGGATCCAGTAGCCCAGGCTCTGCCTGCGTGCCTCAAGTCAGTTGCAGCCACAGCTCTAGCAATCAGACAAAGTGATTCCATAGTATTAGGACACTCCCTGACAGTACAAGTTCCACACTCCGTGGAAGTTCTTTTAAACCGAACCCAGACTCAGCATTTGACCATTGCACGTTTAACAGGTTATGAACTGACATTGTTCCAGCCACACATAGAAATCAGACGCTGCAACGTTCTAAATCCTGCTACACTGTTACCGTCAGTTACTTCAAATCCTGTCACACATGACTGTGTGGAAGTCATTAACACTATGACTAAGCCAAGACAAGACCTGACAGACATTGCATTACCTAATCCCGACCTGACACTTTATGTGGATGGTTCATGTATGAGAACTAGTACAGGAGAACTAGTAGCCGCGTATGCAGTGACTACTGACACTGAGGTTATTGAAACACACCGTATTGACACCCTGTCTGCTCAAGCAGCAGAGCTAGTTGCTCTGACCCAAGCCTGCGTACGTGCCAAGAACCTGAAAGTAAACATATATACAGATTCACGTTACGCATTCGGAGTTGTACACGACTTCGGAGTGCTCTGGCAGGAGAGAGGTTTCATGACTTCTCATGGAACCAAGATTCAGCATGGTCTCCTCATTCAAGCTCTGTTAGATGCAATACATTTACCGACAGCTATCGCTATCATGAAGTGCAAGGCACACACGAAAGTTACTGACATTATTTCCCAAGGTAATGATCTAGCAGATCGAACAGCCAAGCTTACAGCTCAGACACCAGACATTCCAGTTACCAAGACACAGACATCCACTCCAGATCCGACTTCATGTATGACAGTTAAGGACCCTACACAAGATGTCATAGACATACAGTTACATGCTACTCCTGAAGAAATCAAGAAATGGTCCGAACAAGGAGGGGTCCAGACAGATCAGGGATGGTTGACGAAGGGAAAGGCCACATGGTTTCTCCCCGACTCTATGGTTCAAGTCATTATCAATACCGCACATAGTCCAGCACACCTAGGAGAAAAAGCTATGTTAGACAGTATCCGGAACCTTTGGTTTAACAAGCATTTACGAGCTGCAGCCAAGCAGAAAGTCCGTACTTGTATGATATGTTGTCAATTCAATCCAGGTAAAAGTGTCCCGGTGGAACAAGGTGGATTCCAGCCCCCTGACCACCCTTTTGAAGTCCTCCAGATGGATTATATTCAGATGGAGCGATGTCGAGGTTTCAAGTATGTCCTTGTAGTTGTATGCGCTTTGTCCAGGTGGACAGAAGCATATCCAGTTCCAGATTATACAGCAGCGACCACTGCCAAGCAGTTGGTTCGTGAATTCTTCCCCCGTTATGGACTCCCTAGGGTCGTGTATTCTGATAACGGCCAGCCATTCTCATCTGAACTCATGAGACACGTTTCCCTCTTGTTAGGGTACCAGTGGAAGTTCCATTGTGTACGCCATCCTGAAGCAGCCGGTCTCGTAGAGAGACATAATCAAACCTTGAAAATCCGTATTGCTAAAATATGTCAAGAGAAAGGTGTAGACTGGCTAGTTGCCCTGCCAGTCACTTTATTCTTTATGCGCATGGTCGCACACTCCAGATCAGGTCTGTCCCCGTATGAGGTCGTATTCGGCCGCCCCCCAAATATGTGGGGTACACCTAGACCCCGCAGTATTACAGATGTTTCCAGTAATATGTTGACAGATTACCTAGCTTCCTTGATGTCTGCCCTACACTCTTGTCGTTCACAGGTTGCCGCTGCATTTCCAGACAATACTGAAGTGAAACTGCACGAGGTCATCCCAGGGGATCTGGTACTCATACGGAATTTTGATCGTTCAAGTCCGCTGGAGCCTCGCTGGAAAGAACCGAAACTAGTCCTTCTGACCACCCGTACGGCCGTGAAGTTGGAAGGCCGCAAGGGTTGGGTCCATCTGTCGCATATCAAGAAATTTCATGGACTCCGTGATAAAACTTTTGCCAAGAACATTCCTAAGGACTGTTCCATTACTAAAGACTGCCTGAAACCAGACTCTAAATCAGACATTAATTCAAATCCAGAACTGAAAGTTCCTCTGTTAGAGAAAACTCCGCAGCAGAAGTATAAATTAAAACTCCGGTCTAGTAAAATAAGTCAGCCAGTTTAATTGTCTAAGTCCCCCTCGGGTGAAACGGTTAGACAGGTATCTGACATGTATGAGATAGACCCCCATAGTGAGAGAGTTAGTCAGAACTCTATTCGGTGTA
Organism: Lissotriton helveticus; assembly: GCF_964261635.1. Classification (NCBI taxonomy): domain Eukaryota; kingdom Metazoa; phylum Chordata; class Amphibia; order Caudata; family Salamandridae; genus Lissotriton; species Lissotriton helveticus. The sequence goes on from NC_136067.1 coordinate 2,028,694,043, forward strand.
TCGTTTTTCTAAGTTTTCTATTGTTTCTAAGTTTGATGGTTACCTGCACAAGTTATGCATTTCATTTATGTTTTCCGATTTCTCATGTAAATAAGTTTTCTAATGCTACAGTAGAGCACACATTTAGTGATCTGCCTCCTCACGAGTTATCCTATCGTCTTGCTATGCGTAATAACACATTCATTAGAATGTTGCACTATTCACACCAGACCAGCAATGCTACCAATTGTTGGGTGTGTGGTCGACTCCCCCCTTTCCAGACACCGAAGGGAGTTCTGCCACTCTTTCCTTATCCGTTCTCACATAATGGTTCGTGTGGAGCATGGTCCATGTTAACGTCATCTTCAAATGATATGTCCCTTCTGAATAGAACATGTTTTCCAGACAAGCAAGGTCTCTCCCATAGAACAGGGTTAGATCTAGAAAATGAAGTTTATAATTTAGGTAATTATTCTTCGAATTTTATGGTCCTGAATGTTCAGTCTGATACTACTCCAGACTTACCTGCTATTTCAGTACTACCAGTCAAAGGCGAATTATGTGTCCGAAATAATGGTTCCATACATGTAGGACATAGTGATTGTACTACTACTGTCGAGTATAGTGACAGTGGGAAATCTATTTTCTAAGCTTCACGTCATTCTTATTTTGTTTGTGGTCAGACCGCATATGTTCGTCTGCCCCTCGATTGGGATGGAACATGTTACATTGCCTTCCTACTGCCACCAGTTTTTCTAGCCCCATCTGATTATCACAGAAACACACATCTAGTACACGTCAGACATAGAAGGGAGATTGAGTCCCCAATTGTCGATCAAACTGAAACTGCTCTAGAACAGTATACAGATTTCAATAGAGGTTTCTTTTTCTTTATAGGCCCTGTCCAGAATAGTAAGTCAATCCGTAGGTTAACCAGAACCCTTGAAGCAGTAGTGAATGAGACTACTTCTGCCCTAGGTAACTTGACCGAAGAGCAATCTGCTATGAGATTTGTCGTGCTCCAAAATCGTCTCGTTCTTGACGTCATACTGGCCGATAGAGGAGGAGCATGTAGAGTCATCGGATCTAGTTGCTGCATTTTCATTCCTAATAACGCGCCGTCTGCTTATTCAGCTATAACCAGACTTCATAAAATTGCCCATCAGTTACACCAGAATCCAGGCACCTGGACATGGTCCGGTTGGCTCTGGAGTATCATATCTGCCTGGGGATGGAAAGTATTGTCATTCCTAGGTATTGCAGTAATGATCATATTCAGTTGCTGCCTCTGTATACAATGTGGCCCTGCGATTTGCGGCATTTGTGCTACCTCTTGTATTCCTTGTCCTACGTCCCGTTCCAAGACAATTCGAGACGAGCAAATGATGCTGTATGAAATGATAGATGGTATCATGAATATAGATGTTTCCTGATGGAAACTTAGGGCACAAGGAGGGAATGTGGAAAAGTAAATTTTGCCATGTCCATGTGTGCCTACGTGTTCCCCATGTTATGTCATATGTGCATGATCGATATGCAAGTATTCCCTTCTGATCGATTAAAGACGCAATTACAGTTGTGTCCATCTCTAGTATGCCAGTTTCCAGTTTTCGTGAATACAACGAATATCAGGCCTATGTAAAGTTACGTTGCCACGTTTCACAGTGTGCACGTTAATTCATTGAATTATCCCCGTTTCTAGGCCTCAAAAGGGCCCGGACACAGATTCAGCTCCTGTTTCCTAAACCCTCTCCGAGGAGCGATACAGCCCCCACCTGTATCCCTGACCCTTAGCTTACTTTCATGCCTCACAGTGCCCGGCTCGGCCTGGCTCTGCCTCCTAGTCTGCCAAGAGTATGTTATGTTTCTAGTTATCAGCCCAGCCCTCCTTCTTTGCATTCCTAAGCTACTGAATCGCATCAATAGTTTCCGTCATGGTCTAGCCTTTATGTCTCCATGTAAGAGAAGTCCTGTATTAATATTCATAGAATATTCCCCGCGCACGCACTACATGTAGGATTATGTATGCACCAGTCTTAATGTCTGTTAGCCTTTGCTCTGATAACTTTTGGATTCTATCAACATGTTCTCTAAACACTAGATACTAGATAGGCTTTAGGTACGTGTCGCTCTGACACTCCAGACTTTAGTCTCCTCTTCTAGCGCAGAAGTCATAGGCCCCCAGTTCTCCCTAGTAACACGTCATTGTCAGTTTGCGCGCACCATTAGGTTAGAGGTCCCAGCTGCTCAGGTAGCCCCCTCCATGTTTCCGCCCCGTTTATGACATATTCTGTTACGTTTGCATCACATGTCTATGTATACGCCCTGTACACGCCTTCTTGTTGCATCAGTCATGCCTTATCTTTCGCGACTGCTACAAACTCCGCCTACTGCTACGCCTACTGTATTGAATGTCATGTCTTTTGTTTAACTATATATACCAATGTACTGTTATTAAAAGTTGTCCTTTTCCCTTATGCCGCCTGTCCCTGCCCCAGATGCGCATCTCTCCCATTCCCGTACAGGCTGTCCTGTTCTTGTCCTTTATGCTTAATTAAAGCCTGTATACTCTAGCTACCTCGTATCTTGACTCTTATTTATTGAGCTAACCGTTTATTGATTATAGTCAAAAATAGATCAGGTAATAATTTATTTATTTACCACAGTCTGGGCACGTAGCTCCAGAACCCTAGCTTACCCAGTTGCTCCCAAGGCTTTCCCGAAGAGGATTCGGCCGAGCGAGTAACTCCGTACACCGCTAACCCACCAAGTGTGGTCTCAAGTTTTCACCAAACAAGTCCGTGAGGTATCTGCCCGTACAGCCATTTGCCGCAATGTCAGACCCCCAAACTCCCTCGTGGTCCGGCTTCCACGGCCACCAACAAAAGCAGTTAACCGCTACCAAGGGACACACTTCTGTCAAGTGTTCCTCATCCAATTCAATCAACAGTCCCTCACCTGGTGCACTCAGGTCGATTGCGAATTCTCCACTGCCGACACCTAAACAGACCGACACAGTCTGTTCTTCTCTCGGGTTTAGCCCGTAGGACTCCGGCGTAGGGTCTTCAGCAGCTGGGAGGGATACTGGACTCGAGAGTGGAGTTGCTTGTTTTTTGTACCACAAACAGGTGTTTCAAATCAGGATCGTCTTTCCGTCCACCCACTCAGCCAGAACTCCTCCTTGTCCCTTTACTCCTGTTTACAGGAGGGGACGACCCTATCGCGGAGTCCCGGCGGAGTCGCCAACTGAAGGTATCAAATATTATACTAATGGACCATACTCACCAATAGCCCATATACCTTATTCATCAATAAGAATTCAGTCGGCAATGGAGAAGGTTCAATCGTTTATTTAGTAAATACAAGCCCTGACAGGGGGGCCTCAGTCTGCACGACCCTCGGAGGTGCGCAGAGGAGACTGACTACATATAAACGATACAAAGCATATATATGTTTCGTACACCCTACGATGTCACCTTACTTGGAAAGATACAACTTGTCAGTAAGCCAGCAGGAAAAGCCCAAATAAGGCACAATTGTTTGCTAGTAGCTAGGCCCAAGCTATTCCGGGGGCAGGTCAGTAAGGTACCTCCCTTTCTATCTGTAGCATGAGGAGTACAAGAACGGGATCTGCTAGAATGTGCGCATCCCTCAAGAAGGGCAGGTGTGACCTTGGGTTTTCCCTGAGCTACAAACTAGCAAGAGGCGCAGACAGCTAAGCCAGCCATCGTGGTTTCATGCAGAAAGCTTAATCACGTGATTTCAGGGAAATAATACTTGCACACAGGGAAACGAAACAAGATGGCTCCGGTTATATCAATAGGTTTCAGCAATACAAAAGTGAAGCATTCCTTACTACAATAATATAACGAAATGATACAATGCTAACATGTGGTTATATGGTTATATTGTATATATTAGGCCAATAATATGCATTTATCGAATTTATATCCCATCAGATGGGTGAAGTCTAATGTCCCTGAGACTTCAGCAGGAGGCAAGCTCAAATCAGGCCCTTGGGAAGTTGCTTCAGCAAGATGGATGAAAGTTTCAAAGTCCTTTCCCTCCAGTTACACGGACAGAGGTTCGTCTTGACATCCCGAAGTAACACACCGGGTAGGAGTTTTAACACAGATCTTTATACCCAAAAAAACCTTTGTTCTCAAAAGTCACAAACCCCTGAACCCAGCCAGAACCAGTTTGGTGTTGTCCTGGAGCACTTTGTTTACAAGGCTCCATCCTGCCTTTCAGGAAGAGAGGGTCTACCATCAGACGCACAGTGGGAAGTGGAGCCATCATTCACCTTGCCAGGCACAGTCCTGCTCAGATCAAAGGGTCACCCCTCCCCATACTCCAACTGCAGATCTCTCTGTTCAATATAGCTCAGGCTCAGCTTGCCCTGTCCATCCAAAACCAGACAGCCAATACACATAACGGCAGAGCGCACTGGAAGGCTTAGGCAGAAAAACACCCACCTTTCAAAAGGGGCACTTTCAAACACGGAACACAAATTAATCTTCACCACAAGATGCACTCTAATATTCTGAGCTCAGGCATACTAAACTCGGTTTTCCTATCACGTCCCTTGGGGCAATTTACAATAGGGAGCATTTGCGCTGTAGCACTGAATGGCAGTGGTACAGCGCCCAGAGGATCTAACACCAGCAAACACAGAGGAGACAAGAGCGAAAAATGGAAGGGAGACCCACACCAATGGTGCCAGGTCTAGCACGCGTCCCCTCCATCTGAAATGTGGGGAGAACTACCCACCCACTTGGGAGTTCTCACCACTAAGGCGGAAAAATCTGGACAGACCATCCGCATTGGCGTGTTCTGTACCAGGGCGGTGTTCCACCGTAAAGTCCATACCCTGTTGGGAAATGGACCACCTCAACAACTTTGGATTCTGTCCCCTCATCTGCAGCAACCATCTGAGGGGCCTGTGGTCTGTCTGATCCCGGAAGTGAGTCCCAAACAGGTAAGGTCTCAGCTTCTTCAGTGCCCAGACCACAGCAAATGCCTCACGCTCAATTGCACTCCACCGCTGTTCCCATGGAAATAACCTCCTACTAATGAAGGTTACAGGTTGGTCTAGGCCCTCTTCATTGATCTGTGACAGAACGGCCCCCACACCAACCTCGGAAGTGTCTGTCTGGGCAACAAATTCTTTTGAAAAGTTGGGCGCCTGAAGTACAGGTGCTGTGCACATGGTCATCTTCAGGGCGTCAAAAGCTTTCTGAAAGGTGTCAGTCCAGTTCACAATCTTCGGCTGCTTCTTAGAAGTCAGCTCAGTCAAGGGTGCAACAATATTGCCATACCCCTTGACAAACCTTCTGTAATAACCTGTGAGTCCTAAAAAGGCTCTCACCTGAGTCTGGGCCTTTGGGGGACACCAAGCCTGGATGGTTTCAATCTTGGGCTGCAGGGGCGCCACCTGGCCGCTCCACACCTGGTGCCCCAAGTACACCACATAACCCTGCACAATCTGGCACTTACGTGCCTTGATTGTGAGGCCTGCCTTTCGCAGCACCAGCAACACTTCCCAGAGGTGGCGCAGATGGACCTCCCATGAGGAACAAAACACTGCAATGACCAAGGTAGTCCACACAGAACCAAAGTTCAGGGGTGGCACCAGGTGCTGCAGCCTTTGGTACCAGGATCACAGGGCTGGACCAAGAGGACTCAATCACCCCTAAAGCAAACATTTTGGTGACCTCCTCCTTAAGGTATGCCCTTACCCGGTCAGTCACTCGGTAAGCCTTGTGTCCCCTGTGTCTACGTCATGAACGCACCAATCAGTGACACTGGGCACCAGGGAGAACAGATCACTGAATGGCCCCAACAGTTGGCGACAGTCGCTCTGCTGCTCAGGGGTCAGTGTGGTGGAGAGGACCACACCCTCCACTGACCCATCTTGTTCATTTGCACACAGGTCAGGAAGAGGCTCACTCTCCTCTTCCATTGCAGCATCTGTGGCCAGAGGCAAGTCCACTTCAGACCTCTCAAAGTGGGGCTTCAGGCGGTTAACATGCAGGACCCGCAAAGGGTTCGTGGGAGACCGCAAGTCCACCATGTAGGTAACAGGACTCCTGCCCTCCACCACCTCAAAGGGGTCGGTCGACCTATCCTGAAGTGCACAGGGTTCCACTGGGGCCATGATCCAAACCTTTTGACCATGCTGAAACTCAATCAGAGTGGCATTCTGATCGTGCCAGCGTTTCATCTCTTCCTGGCTGGCTTCCAGATTTGTCTCAGCAAGTTTTCTGAAACTGCAAGTCTGGTTCCTGAAGGCCAGCATGTAACTAAACACATCCTGGGGAAGTTTCCTGGGAGATTGCTCCCAACCTTCTTTGACCAGACTCAGAGGTCCTCCTACAGGGTGACCATACAGAAGTTCAAAGGGACTGAACCCTTAGGACTCCTGTGGCACCTAACGGTAAGCAAACAGCAGGTATGGCAAGAGGACGTCCCACTTACGCCTCATGGGCTCGTCTAGACCCATAATAATTCCCATAAGGGTCCGGTGAATCTCTCAACCAGCCCCTTACCATGGGGTGGTAAGGAGCCGAAAACTTGTAAGTTAACCCACTCTACTCCCACAGAGACTTCATGTATTTGGAAATGAAGTTGGTTCCTCTGTCGGACACCACCTCTCGGGGGAACCCCACACAGGAGAAGATCCCCATCAGTGCCTGTCCCACCACGGGAGCCTTCACTGTCCGGAGCGGGATGGTTTCAGGGTACCGGGTGACATCGTCTACCAAGACCAGGATGAACCTGTTGCCCATGGCTGTCTTGGGGTCCAGGAACCCCACCATGTCAATGCCTAATCGCAAAAATGGGGTACTGACAACTGGAAAGGGCTAGAGTGGGACCTTGATCTTCCCCGAATTCTTCCCATTTGCCTCGCAAGTTTCACATGTCCTGCAGTGAACATCTGAGCTCCTGCGCATCTGGGGCCAATGAAAGTGAGTGACCAGCCTCTCGAAGGTCTTGGTCTACCCCAGATGTCCGGCCAATGGCAAATCATGTGCCAGCCCCAGTAGGAATGCTCTGAAGCACTTGGGTACCACCAGCACATGGGCTGACCCAGGCTCAGCAACCTTGGACTCGCTGTAAAGGAGGTCATTCTCCCAATAGATCAGATGTGACCCTGTCTGATCACCTGCTGCTTGGGCTGCAGCCTGCCGCTGCAGTCCCTCAAGAGAAGGGCACACATAATTCTTCCCTGGTGGGCCCTTCTTTCTGCTGCCAATGGGTCAGCTCATGCAGGTCCCCCAGTTCGGCTACCTGTTCCCCTGAAGGCTTCAGGGCATCCCCCTCAAGGTCTGCTCCCACCTGGACCGTGGGAACCATGGGGGCCGGTTTCCTGTGCCCCTATCCCTTCTCTTTAAGGCAGGGGCCTGGGCCATACTTTCAGGCTCCAGGACCTTATGAACATCCTTACTGGCTGCCATGGACCCAGTGGTCACGCACGCCCACTCAGACAGACCCAACATTTCCAAGTGAGATTTCCTCTCCACCGTAGCCCATGGGGAGTTCTCAAATCGTTGCCCAACAGACTGTCTGCCGGCATGGCTGACCTCACAGCTACTTTAAGAGTTCCTGAGACCCCCCACTCAAAGGGAACTAGCACCACCTCACACTGGCTCTCAGAATTGTCTGCTGACACTACTGGGCTGAATCGGTACAAAAGGGGGTGGTAATGGACGGAGCATCTGAACCAATCAAACACTCACACCTAGTCAAAAGATCTGGGTTTAATCCATCACCGTTCTTTAGCCCACTATGCCACCCCAGTTCAGACATGGCTATATGCAAATCAGTCTGACCCTGTGCCTCATGGGAACAGTCCAGCCCGAACTGCCAAGCCATGCCTTCCCTGGTCCGGAAACAAGCTTCCGAGGACCGGTTTCTGGCATTACAGGCGTCTTCAGCCCGGCTTGCTTGAATCCAGTGGCAAAGTGAGCAAGGGACTCACGTCTGAGCATACCCTGCCACACTTGTGGCGGCCAAAAGCGGTACAAAAGGGGGTGGTAATGGACGGAGCATCTGAACCAATCAAACACTCACACCCAGTCAAAAAATCTGGGTTTAATCCATCACCGTTCTTTAGCCCACTATGCCACCCCAGTTCAGACATGGCTATATGCAAATCAGTCTGACCCTGTGCCTCATGGGAACAGTCCAGCCCGAACTGCCAAGCCATGCCTTCCCTGGACCGGAAACAAGCTTCCGAGGACCGGTTTCTGGCATTACAGCCGTCTTCAGCCCGGCTTGCTTGAATCCAGTGGCAAAGTGAGCAAGGGACTCACGTCTGAGCATACCCTGCCACACTTGTGGCGGCCAAAAGCAGTACAAAAGGGCAGAATGCATGGGGGACTGTTGGACTTGGACCTTTTTGCAGGGTCATCCCTGAACTTTTTGCCTTCCTCCTGTATTTTGTCTGACCTGTTTTTGTTGGTTTTATGACTCTGGGCACTTTACCACTTCTGTTCAGTGCCAAAGTGCATATGCTCTCCCTATTGTAAATTGATGTATGCATTATTGATTCCATGATTGGTTGATGTGGTTTACTGGTCAGACACTAGTACAGTGCACTGAGTGTGCCCAGGGCTTATAAACCAAATGCTGCTAGTGAGTTTCCAGCACTGGTTGTGCCACCCACAGAAGCAGCCTGTAAAAGTGTGTCTCAGGTCTACCATTGCGAAACCTGTGTGCAATCTGGTACTGCCATGCTGACTGGGCAAGTGCGCCCACTTGCAAGTCCCTAAACCTTCCCTTTTCTTCATATCAGACACCCCTATAGTAGGCCCAAGGGGAGGGTGCATTGTAAGTATCAGGTAGGACATGCCCTGGTGTGGGTGGCATGTCCTAATAGTGAATTACAGCCATTTTTGATTTTCACTATTGCAAGGCTACCTGTTCTCCATAGGCCAGTATGGGCAGTTAGATTATTACATCTTATAATCCTAACTGACACAGAGAACATGGTAGAAATTCGAGTTTAGTATGCCTGAACTCGGAATGATAAAATACATATTTTAGTGAAGTTGGTTTTAACATTCTGTGTTTGAAAATACCACTTTTAGAAAGGAGGTATTTTCTTGCCTAACTATCCAAAGCCTGCCTCTGCTAGGTTGTGTATTCCTTGTCTGGAGTTCGAGTGACAGGGTTGGGGGATTCCAGGAGCCAGAATGAGTCAGCCCAGTGGTGAATAGAGAGATCTGCATCTAGATGGGAGGGAGGTGTTGTACCTGGGACCTGAATAGGACAGTGCCTGCCCCCCACAGTGCGGGCTCCATCGCCTGTGGTGAGTCTGATGTCTCTGCCCTGCAGTGTGAAAGGAGAGAAGGAATCATGTCAACAAAGTGCTCCAGGACTGTGCTTCTCCTCCACAATGCTGGCTACACCTCCTGTGGGGCGTCTGATGTTTCTGACCTGCACTGTGAAAGGAAAGACGGAGTCTTGTCAACAGAGTGTTCCAGAACTGGTTTGGACTGGGCCAAGGCCCATCTGCCCTCAGAGGACAACGGATTTTGGGGTATAAATATTGGGACCCTGATCCCAAGAAATTAGATTACTTTTGGACTACAAGAAGAAACCTTTGCTGAGGAGAGGAACCTGAAGAAACTGAGGAGAGACTATCCCTAAGCTGAAGTGCTGCTTGGGGGATTGGCCTGCAGTGGTTGCCTGACTGCCAAAGAAAGGAGAAATAACTTTGTGTGCTTTACTTTCAACTTGGGAAGGATCTCCAAGGGCTTGGAACAGAGCTTGCCACCTGCTGAAGTCTCAGGGACAACAGACTTCAAACCCCAGCTCCCCAGAGTTCTTTGGAAGTGCCTGCTGATGTCTTGGGGCCTTCTGAGAGACTGCGTGTCGCATGGAGCTGGAAGCGTGACTCAAGAGGAAGAAGCGCGTCGCCGTCGCAGCCGCTGCCGCTGCAACTCCGAAGGAGGGTGTCGCCGCTGTAGCTGACGCATTGCACCGCATCGAGAGAAGCGTCTCGCAACAAAGTGGAAGCGTGTCGCAGCTGCTGCCGTCGCAACACAAAGGAGGGTGTCGCCGCTGTAGCTGACGCATTGCACCGCATTGCACCGCATCGAGAGAAGTGTCTAGCAACGAGGAAGAAGCGTGTCGCCGTCATTGCCGTCACATCGTGGATGTCGCCGATGTAGCTGTCGTATTGTACACCATCAAGAAAAGCGCCTCGCATCCACGGAAAAGCGCGCCGCTGTCGGAGCTGCTGCCGTCGCATCTTGGATGTCACCACATTAGTTGTCGCATTGTGCGGAAGCCTCTCGGAATGTCGGAGAAGAGTGTCGCAGCCGAGGCTGTTGCCGTCACATTGCTGAACAAGGGTGTCGCCGCTGCAGTTGACGCATCGAACCGAGACTTCTCGCATCATCGGAGAAGCGTGCCACATCTGGAAGATCTTCACGTCTTTATTTCTTTGCACCGGAACTTTGCCGCATTTCCATAGCTGCAACACTGTTTGTTGTGGAAGCGTCCCGCATTGAAAGGTATGTTGATTTAAAGTGTTGCATCTTAAGAACTGAACAGAACTAAGCTAAAACTACCATTTTAAAGTATAGTATTGTGGATTTCTGTCGTTTGTGGTCTTGTGTTAAATCTACATAAAGAATAGTTATTTTTGATATACAACTGTGTTGTGTCCATCTGTAGTGTTGTCACTGGGTTTCTGTATGTGGTTACAAATGCTTTACACACTGCCTCTGAGATAAGCCTGTCTGCTCGTGCCAAGCTACCAAGTGGGTAAGCAGGGGTTATTTTAGGAGTGTACCCTCTTACCCTGAGCAGAGGCAAGGATCCCTATTTGTCACAAGTACCAACCTGTGCCATCTAGAGACCCCTAAATCTAACAGGGACAACCTGCTCTTTGGACACCAACCGGGAGCTGACAGCAGTCACACTAGCTCCTGTGTCGCTCGGAGCCTCCACCCTATGGCCATTGATGGTCACCCACTGCCTATACTTCTTAGTGTTATCAGGCTGCGTGGGGTTAGGGACCTTCTCAAAGTCTTTTAGCGAGACAAGGGCAATTCTACGGGACCCCACCCACCTGGGGCACCCATCTCCTCCCCTCCCAGGGCTACACTAGCAATCCGTAAGGGGGCCCACGACGTGGTGCAATGGAGTCCCTCTGGGTACACTGGGGATTGTAATACTGGTGGCCCACTTGACTACACTAAAAACAAGTAAGAGGCCCCCTCTGAACAGGCCTACTGGCTTTGTCTCAGTGAGAGGCTGGGACACCACTCCTTGGTTTCCTTGGGAATTACTTTGGGGCCCTCTCTGGAACTCCCTCGGTTTACCCCAATCCCCCCACTTCTCTGCTGGAGACCCTGCTCACCTTTGGCGAAGTCTCCCACAGGACCCTTGCGAACCCGGGTGCTCACCCAGCGGTCCACCTCCTCAACAAGCTTCCTAAGGTTAGTTAGTTTGCTATCAATAAGGTGCTGGCGTACCTCTGGAAAACAGTTACTAGATAAATGCTCCCTTGCAAACAAATCATACAGTTGCTCAAAAGTTTCCACTTTGCTACCCTTTACCCAAAGACCCATTGCTCTGCCAAAAAAAGACACATATTCGACCCAAGTGGTACTCTCTTACTTCTTGCCGGTTCTAAACCTCTGCCTACACATTTCTGGGGTCAAACCATATCTGGTCATCAAGGCCTCTTTCTTGTAGGCATACACCATCCTGCTCTCTGCACGTCACTCACAAAATGTCCCCACAACCCCGCTCCCCAATTCTTCTCAGGGACATGGTGGGACACCATGGCTATCTCATATGCGGCAATCTATAGCCCAATATCCTCACTCTTATGGAAACCCTTGACAACATCCTTCGGTATGTAGACTCTACTCCCGTTAGGTACTAACGGTATGCAGCCACAAGAGGGGGATCTAAACTCTTTTTTTTTTTTTTTTTTTTAAACCTTTATTGTGCATAACAAGCATACAGGTACGGGCCCACAACCATACAGGCCGGCCGCGAAAGCTATCAATAGCACAAACAGTACGGATAGTTCAATGCGGCAGTCCCCAGGAAAATATATACGACAATTGTCCAAGACGCTGCGAAAATAAAGTGGGACCACCAGTCAGAGGAGAAATGAGGTTAATTTTAAAACTTAATAATAAAGAAGGATCAGGTGCAGTCAATTCACCGAAAGCAACGGCAGGGAACCAGCGAATCATCAACAACAGAAGGAGTAAAATAAAAAGCAACAACGGATAGTAACCATCAGGATAGTAGCCCAATAACACATCACATATCGGCCACCGCCCGCCCCATTGACTCGGAACACCAAAATCACAAAAAACAGGATCAACCACGGAGAAAATAGGTGACAGTACCCCAAAGCACCTAACAACCCTAAGGAAGGAAAGAAAAGGAAAAGGAAAAAGACAAGAGAAAAAAGGCCCATAGAAACGGAAACTAAAACAAGACCCTACCCCCCACCCCCCACCCTGCACGTATGCGGAGGCTACGGCCTACCCCCCCCCAAGCTGCGTGCCTGTCGCCCAGTAACCAATCCCGAAATTTAGAACAGAGAGAAGAGAAGAAAAGAGGAAAAAAAAAACCCTAATCCACGGAAGGCCGGAGGAGGGCCATCAAGTTTCCCCAAATCACCATAATGTTACATTCCGGCCGCCCGCTCCCAGACCCCGCGACCAGTACAATACCCATCTTCGACAGCCCCGGCAGTCCATTAATGTCCCAGCGATGCAAGTGAGACAGTCCCGGCAGAAGGGGGGAAGCGGTCTCAGCCCTGTCCCCTACGATGCGAAGCAGCAACGCAGTCCGGCCTCACGGTAGACATCCTGAAGGAGGCAGGCAAATCAAATAGTCCATCCAGAATAAAGGGACGATCAATCAGGTCCATCCGAGACATAGCAATGCAAGTATCCGCAGCACAAACGAGAATGGCGAGCATCAGTAATCTCCCGGGGTTGGCAGGTCCAGGCAATAGGAGTCGCATCAGGAGGAGAAATCGAGACACCCCAGGGACCTCGGGAGGAGAGACAAAACATGGCGCCCAGCGACGCTGCCCCAGCCGCATCCCACGTCCCGAAACTGCAGCCTGCTCCAAGGATAGTACAGCCGGTATCTTGGCCACAAGTGGGTTTCGCACCTTCAGGTCGTCAGTAATAGCCGGAGTGGAGGAACAACAGAGGGCAGAATCAACATGCGACACAATGTCCTGCCCCCGGCAGCGCCCATGTGCAAGCCATGGTGCCATAGGGGAGATCAAAGCCAGCCGGTCTCCCAGCACACGAGCAGCCGAGTGTAGAGCTTCTCCCAGAGTAGCCAGGGCGCACATCACGTCACTGAGCCGTACTGGTGCACCATGATGAAAGGATTCAGCAGTCCTCCGCACGCGGGGTAAACAAGGGCAGCCATGCCCGTCAAGGCATCCACCATTATCATCCGCAGTCAGCCGGGCACCACGTAGAACCGAGTAATGGCGCAACAAATCTTGAGGCTCGAAGGAGGCACACTGCATGGGCACAGAGTATGAGCTGTGGCGTGGGAGGACAGCCGCAGTGTCGGTAGCTGCCCCGGGTCCGCCCGAGTCAGGACGGGAGAACAGTCCGTAAGATGGCGCCCAGCCGACTCACAGGAAGACAAAGTATCAAGCGGAGTCGCGGCCAAGGGAAAAACACGATACAATGTGTTCCCCTAGCGGCAATATGCGAGCCCCAAGCATGAAAGAACGCCACAGGGAGCAGGACGAAGCTTGCGTCACAGTGTACGGTCCATCAGCGGCGGTGATTGTTGCAGCGAGCGAGGCCGGTCCCAGTCGAGAACAAAGACCTGGTGGTAGCCGCGCAGCGCGAGGCAGGGACGGAGACGCTTCAAACGCTGCACCGCCGGGATTCGGCAACAAAGCACACCGATAGATCCGGGGTCCCTTCCCGCTTCCGCAAATACTTGGTAGCAGCAGGATAAACACAGGATTAAGCAGAAAAACGGGAGAAATGCAAAAGGGTCGGCGGAGCCGAGAGATCAGGCGGCCATCATGGTTGCTGGTTAGGCTCCTCCCCCGGGATCTAAACTCTTAGCCTTGATCTCCAACTCCCTCAATACTCTCTGATGCTCAAGTTTAATTTTCTCAAGTTCAAATACCAACCTGTTATTCTCAATATCCAATTTTTTACTCTCTATGTCCTTCTGACCTTCTAATTTGGCCATCTCCAAACTATGCCTCCTATCTCTCTCCCTGTCCTCCATCTCTTCTGGAGACAAACCCTTTGAGGACACACTAGTACCTGGATTGGAAAGTGCTTTTCCTCCCACTAAATCCACTTTGTCATCCTGCTGCCCTCCAGCATTCTCTCCCTCATTCCTAGTGGACTCTCTCCCTTCTAACCAGGCCTTAAGGGCCTTCTGATACTCCTCCTTCCTAGATAGACCTGCCACAGGGTCTGTGAATCACTTGCAAAAAGACTTTAGCTGCTTGGCAATGTAGGTTTCTAACCTCGCTTCCTCAAAGATGAGATCCTCCGAAGCATTGGATGACGGCCTACCCATTGTAGACATAACTAGCAATTACAATCAACAATAGAACAAAATCAAACCGTATGTGGTTGCGCCTAGGCCTACACTTACGAGTAGCATCACTAGTTATTGTATGAGGATCACAAATGCAAGTCCAGATCCTCACCGCTGACCGCCAATGTTAGAAATGGGAATCTCTAGTTGGCAGCGCTGCGGAAGGTCAAAATAGGGATCCTTTTCCCAAGTCAGAGTAAGGGGGCTACACCCTTTGATAACCCCTGCTCAACCCTGTGGTAACGTACCACGAGCAGACAGGCCTATCTCAGAGGCAGTGTGTGAAGCATTTATGACCATACACAATAATACAGGAAAGACGCTACAAACAGACACCACAAGTAGTTATAGAAAAATAGTTATCTTTATATAGACTGCACACGAGGCTAAAAGCGCTCAAGGAGCCACAATGCACGTAATTACAGAATCACTTCAAAAGCAATAAAGGCACTCAAAAAGGGTGTGGGACAAACCTAGTTCAAGGCCGGGGTCCACGCGACCAGGTGGTGCACAACGTACCTGAGATTTAAAGGGGCACGGCACACAGCCTGACAAGAAAGCCGCAGTGATGACAGGCGGACTCACAGCAGCCACAGCTCCCAGCTGTAGCAGTCCGCGGTGTACTCTCACGATAATCCTAGGACGGGGCTTAAAGGCGGGCACTTAGCGGCACACGCAGGTATTAACAAGATCCTCAAAGTGGAGACAAATGCGGGCACTCAGCGGCACAGCTCCTCAGCTAGAGCAGCCCTTTTTAGCGATAGCTATGATTCTCGTAGGCTGGCAAATGCGGGCATTCAGCGGCACAGCTCCTCAGCTGCAGCAACCCACAATAGCAATAGCGATGATTCTTGTAGGTCGGCAAATGCGGGCACTCAGCGGCACAGCTCCTCAGCTGCAGCGGCCCACTATAACGATAGCGATGATTCTCGTAGGATGGCAAATGCGGGCACTCAGCGGCACAGCTCCTCAGCTGCTGCGGCCCACAATAGTGATAGCAATGATTCTCGTAGGACGGCAAATGCGGGCACTCAGCGGCACAGCTCCTCAGCTGCTGCCGCCCACAATAGGGATAGCAATGACTTTGCTCACACAGGCATATGCGGGCTCTCAGAGGCAACAGCTCCTTAGCTGCAGCAGTCCACAATAGCGATAGCGATGACTTTGGTAACACAGGAAAATGTGAGCTCTGAGTGGCAACAGCTCCTAAGCTGATGCGGCCACAATAGCTATAGCGATGACTTTCAGCCCGTGTTCCCCACAGTAGAACCAGAAGCTCTAGAATTCTCAACAGAGGCCTCACCTGCAAGTAGAATCCCACTCAAATTGGAATCCGGGTGGCTGATGGGTGAAGTCTAATGTCCCTGAGACTTCAGCAGGAGGCAAGCTCAAATCAGGCCCTTGGGTAGTTGCTTCAGCAAGATGGATGAAAGTTTCAAAGTCCTTTCCCTCTTGTTACACCGACAGAGCTTCATCTTGACATCCCGAAGTAACACACCAGGTATGGGTTTTAGCACAAATCTTTATACCCCAAAAAACCTTTGTTCTCAAAAGTCACAAACCCCTAAACCCAGCCAGAACCATTTTGGTGTCGTCCTGGATCACTTTGTTTACAAGGCTGCATCCTGCCTTTCAGGAAGAGGGGGTCTGCCATCAGACTCACTGTGGGAGGTGGAGTCATCATTCACTTTGCCAGGCACAGCCCTACTCAGATCAAAGGGTCACCCCTCCCCATACTCCAGCTGCAGATCTCTCTGTTCAATCTAGGTCCGGCTCAGCCTGCCCTGTCCCTCCAAAACCAGACAGCCAATACACATAACGGCAGAGCCCACTGGAAGGTTTAAGCAGAAAAACACCCACCTTTCAAAAGTGACACTTTCAAACATGTAACACAAAAATAATCCTCACCACAAGATGCACTCTAATATTCTGATTTACCGGATGAGGTTGTACCTCAAACTTTTATGTCTTCCAGAAGAAAGTAGGCAGCACTCCTCACCATTGAGGCATCCACGCTGCACAGGTACGAGCAGGGATCTAAGGGAGAGGTGTGGCGCCTCGGCCAGGGTGACTGACACTGGAATCTGGGGATTAGCCCAGCACCATGTGACTCCGGGCAATAGCTTGCTTAATCTTCCTGACGGCCCCAGCCCCTGGAGACCCTGACGGGTGATTTTTTCGCGCTTTACAAATGTGGATTAATATTATTATTATAACCTGCAATCACAGAAGCAGTGCTTATGGATACAGAGAGCTGCCAGATGCGGCTGGAACCTTCTCCCTCTCATTTTTCCCTTCATTAATGTGCTGTTCATCCTTGGTCTAACAGCAACTACTTTACTTTCATCACTGATCAGCAGCGTCACTGTCAATAGAGCCTTTAGCTCTGTGACAGGCTGCCTGCGGCTGGAGTGATCTGGTGCTTGCATCAGGGCTGGGCACATAGGCACCGCTCGCCAAATGGGGAGGGCTGCTCAGTTAGGGTTGACTGTTTTTATTAGGGTTGAGGCTGCTATAGTAGTCTTGAAATAATAACATACAGCCTGGCTGTGACCTATGTGTGCCTCAGCCTCACTCTCTGGTGTCATTTCAAATATTTATATTACTCGTGAGAAAGTGTCACTCATATTCGTGGAAATGTCACTCATAATTATATTGAAATTATGAAAATGTCACACATGGCAATCTGAAACCTTGGCAGCTATGGGACAGGAGTTGAAAAAAATTGATTGTGCAGCCACGACAGGGGCCGAAAACACTGCACAGCAGGCAGCTTTAGGCCAGACCTCGATTTAAAAAAACATTTACAATCACTATATAAATTGTCAAACCTATTGGTTTTTTTAGAGCTTGATTGGGCTAGGGAGGTATTTCCAAATGAAAAAAACTGTAAAGCCTTCACTAATGTTTCTGGACAGGTAGATCATTTCCTGGCCTGGGCTGAACACACCACGTACTGGTCCCTAGAAGTTCGCTCCGAGTCATGCGAGTTTAAGTTTTAAAGTTGTTTTGCTCAGTTTTCTCTGTTCAATGAAATTGTTTCGTCCAGCACCATGTGACTCTGGGCAATAGCTTGCTTAATCTTCCCGACGGCCCCCAGCGCCTAGAGACCCTAACGGGTGATTGTGCGCTTTACAAATGTGGATTATTATTATTATTATTATTTCTAGAATCATGTTTATCTGCGACCTTTTAGAGGCAAGAGAGAGCACCAGAAGAGAGGCGCAGAACGCGTGAACAGTGACGTATTGCAGAAAGGTGAAGCCCCCCCCCGCAGAGTATGGTGCGGTGCTGCTGAGTCGCTCATATCCCGCAAAGTATCCTTGACTTTTGGCTGAATAGGCCCCTGAAGGTTTGGGGGGGAGGAGGGATGCCCCACACCCCGGAGTGTGTGCGCACCAGAACGCATCTTGTTACTATGGATTACTTTTAGCCCAGATAGATTCGATTTAAAGTGAAAGCCCCGCACGCTATCATGTAAAATGTTCCTGAAAAAAATCAATTATAGCTGTTTTTTCTGGCCCCGAAGACACATTCCAGTTGTCGACTTTCCTTTCAATCCCGTGATTTCTGGGAAGCAACCGAGTCAAAACGAAACTTGGCGCTCAGCCAAGGACCACTGAAAGTACCGCGGCAGCGAGGCCTCCAGCCTGCCTTCTCCTGTACAGACATGTGAGACAAGGGTGCCTCTCTAGACTTTGAAGAGGTGCCGCACGAGGCCGGAAGTTCATGGCTCGTGACAAGTGCAGGCCACAAGACCTTATCTAAGAGGCTGGCACGTGTCTGCCTCACCTAAGCTTAGGTTTCTGGCCTGCTCCAAACCGACATATAGCTTCACAACTGTTCAACTTTTCACACATAGGAAAGTGAAGCAGCAGCACAAAGTCCAGAGGCTTTTAAGCATCCTTATAATTCACAGCCTTACTGAAAATGTATGAATGGGTGAAATATTATCTTCTTAACATCATCAACCTTTCATTTTGGTTTACTTTCCTGTCCAAGGCTTGTTGCCGTGACATCATCAGTAGGGCCCCTAGTTCACAAAGTTTCACTGTGGAACTCAGCTTTGTTTTCACCAGTGCAAGGATATATACGTTCGTTCATTGCTTGCACCAGTGATAGGTAATATAGGAATTAGCCATCACAGGCATGTGTATGTGTCTGGGGTGACTGAACCTTGCTACTGCTGGCGCCACCTGCCGTGTACCTATTCACTGTGTTATGGAAGCTTGCACCGGTGACATCCATGTTGTACCTGTGTTGTATGCTAGTTCCACCTAGTAAAAGCGTGCCACATGCATACCATATCCAATAATCAGCTGAACTGCATACAATGCACCAACAGTGAACACTGACAGAAGTGTCTATTCGGTTCTTCCTCTAGAGAGGTTCAATATCAGACATGGTTGAAAGCCCTTAGAATTGGCTCCCACTCCAGTGTTTACATGGGACTTTACATGCCCTCTGCTGGGCGTGAAGTTGCAGGCATTTCGGCCTGAGAGAACGTGTATAATATTATTTCCTATTCCATAAGGGCGGGAGGCCCTGTGCCTTCCAGTTCATAGCTATTTATTTATCATTTTGCCTACGTTAAAGCCAAGTTCATAAATGTGTTGCTAGATCTGTTTGCTTTAGACCTAGGTATAAGCCCCAAAAACACATTTCAGGCAACCTCCAATCATGTTTACCTGTCCATGCTGTGAGACGTCTAGTGGCATCGGCTCACCACTGCTTTAGGACTTCGCAAGACCAAACCATATGGCGAAACGCAGCCCCACCCTGGCTGCAATGGGGACACGCACAGAACATTTCAGGGTACATGAGCTGCAGGCTGGTGTTAAATAGGTCCTGTGAACGTTGTTAAATTGATTGTATAATAAGAGGCAAACATTCAGCAAAACCAATCATACCTGTTGCAAGACTCGGCTCCAATTTAAATCTGTGAGTTCCTCTTCCAGATCCTCCTCTCGTTTAGTCTGCAAAGACGTCAAAATTTGGGATCTGGTGTCCCGATGGCTCTACATGCCAGTGTGATGAAATGACAACCATTCCCCAGTACCCATAGCAGCTGCTTTAGTGTGTCTACCGTGCCCCACCACCTCCCCAAGTAAGTAATATGGCCTTAGTTAGTGACACATAGGTCAGGAGTTACCCTCAGGGCAAATCAAAGGTGAGTGCCAACTTCTCAAATGACAAGAGGGTGCCTGGGATCAAGGAGACCTGTCCAACCTCCAAGCCAGCTGTGAAAACTATAATAATATCCATAGCTGGGTCTGCAGGGCAGAGGCGATCCCATTAGTCCTCATCTGTAAATACCATTGCCAACTGTATCATGACACTTGCAGCAATATGTAGGTGACCCAGGCCGCTCATTCCTTATCCAGGACATAGTCACAAATGTCTGTGAGGGTCAACTCATATTGCAAGTAGGAACATTCTAGAGACCGCCCAGGACTTAACCATCCTGTCACACTCTGAAGCTGCATCGCAAGCTAATCAGATTCAAAATTGGAGACCGCCAGCCCTCCCACTCTAATGCATGATACAAAGTGTCTGGTGCTACTCGCCTTCGCCTGACTTCCAAACCAGCTCTGTAAGCAACAAACAAAGTTCTCGCAGGAAGTACTGTTTGAGGTGTAATAGAATGATTGTGAAATAGTGAAGCAACACAGTGGCGTCACAAGGGTTGGTGTCACCCGGTGCGGGTAACTCATGGTGTCACCCCCTCACAACTTACCGGATGGACCAACTGACCCTCTGCCTGTACCATGTCCCCTCTGCCTGCACCATCTCTCCCTCTGTCCGCACCATCTCCCCTCCGCCTGCACCATTTCACGCCCTGCCTGCACCATCTTTTCCTCAGCCTACACCATCTCACCCTCTGCCTGCACCATCTCCCCTCTGTCTGCACCATCTCCCCTCTGGTTGCACCATCTCTCCCTGTGTCCACACCATCTCCCCTCCGCCTGCACCATATCTCCCTCTACCTGCACCATCTCTCCCTCTGCCTGCACCATCTCTCCCTCTGCCTGCACCATCTCTCCCTCTGCCTGCACCATCTCCCCTCCGCCTGCAACATCTCTCCCTCTGTGTGCACCATCTCCCCTCCGCCATCTCACCCCCTGCCTGCACCATCTCTCTCTCTGCCTGCACCATCTCACCCTCTGCCTGCACCATCTCCCCTCTGCCTGCACCATCTCTCCCTTTGTTCACACTATCTCCCCTCTGCCTGCACCATCTCTCCCCCTGCCTGCACCATCTCTCCCTCTGCCTGCACCATCTCACCCTCTGCCTGCACCATATCCCATCTGCCTGCACCATCTCTCCCTTTGTCCACACTATCTCCCCTCTGCCTGCACCATCTCCCCCTCTACCTGCACCATCTCTCCCTCTGCCTGCACCATCTCTCCCTCTGCCTGCACCATCTCCCCTCCGCCTACACCATCTCTCCCTCTGTCCGCACCATCTCCCCTCCGCCTGCACCATTTCACGCCCTGCCTGCACCATCTTTTCCTCAGCCTACACCATCTCACCCTCTGCCTGCACCATCTCCCCTCTGCCTGCACCATCTCCCCTCTGTCTGCACCATCTCCCCTCTGGTTGCACCATCTCTCCCTGTATCCACACCATCTCCCCTCCGCCTGCACCATATCTCCCTCTACCTGCACCATCTCTCCCTCTGCCTGCACCATCTCTCCCTCTGCCTGCACCATCTCTCCCTCTGCCTGCACCATCTCCCCTCCGCCTGCAACATCTCTCCCTCTGTGTGCACCATCTCCCCTCCGCCATCTCACCCCCTGCCTGCACCATCTCTCTCTCTGCCTGCACCATCTCACCCTCTGCCTGCACCATCTCCCCTCTGCCTGCACCATCTCTCCCTTTGTTCACACTATCTCCCCTCTGCCTGCACCATCTCTCCCCCTGCCTGCACCATCTCTCCCTCTGCCTGCACCATCTCACCCTCTGCCTGCACCATATCCCATCTGCCTGCACCATCTCTCCCTTTGTCCACACTATCTCCCCTCTGCCTGCACCATCTCCCCCTCTACCTGCACCATCTCTCCCTCTGCCTGCACCATCTCTCCCTCTGCCTGCACCATCTCCCCTCCGCCTACACCATCTCTCCCTCTGTCCGCACCATCTCCCCTCCGCCTGCACCATTTCACGCCCTGCCTGCACCATCTTTTCCTCAGCCTACACCATCTCACCCTCTGCCTGCACCATCTCCCCTCTGCCTGCACCATCTCCCCTCTGCCTGCACCATCTCCCCTCTGGTTGCACCATCTCTCCCTGTGTCTACACCATCTCCCCTCCGCCTGCACCATATCTCCCTCTACCTGCACCATCTCTCCCTCTGCCTGCACCATCTCTCCCTCTGCCAGCACCATCTCTCCCTCTGCCTGCACCATCTCCCCTCCGCCTGCAACATCTCTCCCTCTGTGTGCACCATCTCCCCTCCCCCTGCACCATCTCACCCCCTGCCTGCACCATCTCTCCCTCTGCCTGCACCATCTCACCCTCTGCCTGCACCATCTCCCCTCTGCCTGCACCATCTCTCCCTTTGTCCACACTATCTCCCCTCTGCCTGCACCATCTCTCCCTCTGCCTGCACCATCTCTCCCTCTGCCTGCACCATCTCACCCTCTGCCTGCACCATCTCCCCTCTGCCTGCACCATCTCTCCCTTTGTCCACACTATCTCCCCTCTGCCTGCACCATCTCCCCCTCTACCTGCACCATCTCTCCCTCTGCCTGCACCATCTCTCCCTCTGCCTGCACCATCTCCCCTCCGCCTACACAATCTCTCCCTCTGTCTGCACCATCTGCCCTCCACCTGCACCATCCCTCCCTTTGTCCACACCATCTCCCTTCAGCCTGCACCATCTCTCTCTCTGCCTGCACCATCTCTCCCTCTGCCTGCACCATCTCCCCTCCACCTGCACCATCTCCCCCTCAGCCTGCACCATCTCCCCCTCAGCCTGCACCATCTCCCCCTCTGCCTGCACCATCTCCCTCTCTGCCTGCACCATCTCACCCTCTGCCTGCACCATCTGTCTCTCTGCCCGCACCATCTCCCTCTCTGTCTGCACCATCTCCCCCTCTGCCTGCACCATCTCCCCCTCTGCCTGCACCATCTCACCTCCGCCTGCATCATCTCTCCCTCTGTCTGCACCATCTCCCCTCCGCTGCACCATCTCACCCCCTCCCGGCACCATCTCTCTCTCTGCCTGCACCATATCATCCTCTGCCTGCACCATCTCCCCTCTGCCTGCACCATCTCTCCCTCCCACTGCAATCAATCAATCAATCAGGTCATTTGTAGAGCGCACTACTCACCCGTAGGGTCTCAAGGCGCTGGGTTGGGGGGGGGGTGCCGTTACTGCTCGAACAGCCAGGTCTTGAGCTTCTTCCTGAAGGAGAGGTGGTCTTGGGTCAGGCGTAGGTCGGTCGGGAGTGAGTTCCAGGTCTTGGCGGCCAGGTAGGAGAAGGACCTTCCTCCTGTTGTCGCTCTTCGGATGCGGGGGACGGCGGCGAGGGCGTGGCTGGTTGATCTGAGGAGGCGCTTGGGAGTGTAGAAGTTGATCCGGTTGTTGAGGTAGCTCGGGCCTTGGTCGTGTAGGGCTTTGTGCGCGTGGGTGAGGAGACGGAAGGTGATTCTCTTGTTGACCGGGAGCCAATGCAGATCTCTCAGGTGTCCGGAGATGTGGCTGCGTCGGGGGATGTCGAGGATGAGTCTGGCCGAGGCGTTCTGGATCCGCTGGAGTCTCTTCTGGAGCTTGGCGGTGGTTCCGGCGTAAAGGGCGTTGCCGTAGTCCAGTCGGCTGGTGACGAGGGCCTGGGTGACCGTCTTCCTCGTCTCGGTGGGGATCCACCGGAAGATCTTGCGTAGCATGCGCAGGATGTTGAAGCAAGACGAGGAGACGGCGTTTACTTGTCTGGTCATGGAGAGGGAGGAGTCCAGGATGAAGCCCAGGTTACGTGCGTGGTCCGTCGGTTTGGGTGTGGTGCCCAGGGCGGGGGGCCACCAGGAGTCGTCCCAGGCGGAGGGCGAGGAGCCCAGGATGAGGACCTCCGTCTTGTCCGAGTTCAGTTTCAGGCGGCTGGTCGTCATCCATTCGGCTACCTCTCTCATCCCTTCGTGCAGGTTGGCTCTGGCGGTGGCGGGGTCGTTGGTCAGGGAGAGGATCAGCTGGGTGTCGTCGGCGTAGGAGATTATGTTGAGGTTGTGTTGGCGTGCGATGGCCGCGAGGGGGCTCATGTAGACGTTGAAGAGGGTGGGGCTCAGTGAGGATCCTTGAGGGACGCCGCAGATGACTTTGGTGGCCTCTGACTTGTACGGTGGTAGGCGGACTCTCTGTGTTCTTCCGTCGAGGAAGGAGGTGATCCATTCCAGTGCCTTGTCCTGGATTCCGATGTTGCCAAGGCGCTGTACTAGGGTGCGGTGGCAGACAGTGTCGAAGGCCGCGGAGAGGTCCAGGAGGATGAGGGCCGCTGTTTCTCCGTTGTCCATCAGAGTTCGTATGTCATCGGTGGCAGCGATGAGGGCGGTCTCGGTGCTGTGGTTCGCTCGGAAGCCAGACTGTGAGGGGTCGAGGGATCCATTCGTCTCGAGGAAGGCGGCCAGCTGTTTGTTGACGGTCTTCTCGATGACTTTGGCCGGGAACGGGAGGAGCGAGATGGGACAGTAGTTCTTGAGGTCGGTGGGGTCTGCTGTGGGTTTCTTGAGAAGAGCGCTGAGTTCGGCGTGCTTCCAGCTCTCAGGGAAGGTGGCGGTGTCGAAGGAAGTGTTGATGATGTCCCGCAGGTGGGGTGCGATGACAGCGTCGGCCTTGTTGAAGACGTGGTGAGGGCAGGGGTCAGTCGGAGATCCGGAATGGATGGAGTTCATTGTTTGGATGGTGTCTTCGGTGCTGATCGGAGTCCAGGTGCGGAGGGTGGTGGTGGGTGGCGTTGTTGCGGTTGTGGCTTGCGTTGGTTGGTTGCTGAAGCTGTTGTGTATGTCCGCGATCTTGTTGTGGAAGTAGGACGCGAGGGAGTTGCAGAGGTCTTGCGACGGGGTGATGTCATTGTTTCCGGCGTTGGGGTTGGAGAGCTCTTTCACGATGTTAAAGACTTCCTTGCAGTTGTGTGCGTTGTTGTCCAGCCGGTCCTTGTATGTATTTTTCTTGGTGGCGCGGATCAGTTGGTGGTGTTTACAGGTGGCGAGCTTGAGGGTGGTCATGTTGTCCGTGGTTGGCTCCCTTCTCCAGACTTTCTCGAGGGCTCGACAGTTCTTCTTGGTGCTCTTGAGTTCGTCGGTGAACCATGGTGTTTTTCTGCTGCAGGGTCTGCTGGGTGGGGTTCTCAGAGGGGCGAGTTCGTCCGCGCAGTTGTTGATCCACTTCGTGAGGTTGTCGGCGGCCTGACTGGGGTTCGCTGAGCTGGCGGGAGGGTGCTGGCTCAGGGAAGCGGTGAGCTGGTCGGCTGTGATCTTGTTCCAGCTTCTTCGGGCAACCTGTTGCTGGTGGTGGTGGATCGTCGATCTTTTGAAGGTGAAGTGGACGCAGCTGTGGTCCGTCCAGTGGAGTCCTGTTGCGTGGCTGAAGGTGACGTCTTTGCTGGATGAGAAGACGGCGTCGAGTGCGTGTCCGGCGAGGTGGGTGGGGGTGGTCACCAGTTGCTTGAGTCCGAGGTTGGCGAGGTTGTCGAGCAGGCTGATGGTGTTGCGGTCGTTGTTGTTCTCCAGGTGGAAGTTGAGGTCCCCCAGGAGGATGTAGTCGGCGGAGGGGAGGGCATGCGGGCTGATGAAGTCGGCGATGTCCTCGCTGAATCGTGTGCGTGGACCCGGGGGTCGGTAGATTAGGGTGCCTCTGAGGGTGGTCTTCGGGTTGGTGTGGATCTGGAAGTGCAGGTGTTCAGCGGTGGTTAGGGTGTCGTCGGTGTTGGTCGCGATGCGGATGGTGTCTCTGTGGATGATGGCGATGCCTCCTCCCGTCTGGTTGGCGGTGCGGTCGCACCATCTCACCCTCTGCCTGCACCATCTCCCTCTCTGCCTGCACCATCCCTCCCCCTCCGCCTGCACCCCCTCCCCTCACAGTTCTCGGCTTTTATCAAAGTGACTGAAATAAACACATGAAATGTGCCTTGAATTCGTGCGCGCGGCACTGAGGATAAGTTTAAATAGACACAGAGCAGAGGCGAGGCTGCAGAGCTGTGTTACATACACAGCGTAACCAGATGGTGTCACCCCATGTGAGAATGTCACCTGGTGCGGTCCGCACCCCCTGCACCCCCCTAGTGACGCCACTGAAGCAACATAGGTAGTAGCAACATTCGGGTGAGGGCAGCCCAACTCATCACTGACAGAGGTAGTTGCTCCAAAAACCAATTGAGTTACTAGGAGTCATCAGTGCCCAGAGCACATCTTGTTGATGTTGTTGACACTCTGACCCCCGATATTTAAATGTAGTGAGCATAACCAGAAGCCCTGTAATCAAAGGTGAAGCCGTCAATGTGGCACTCTCCTCACCCAATGGATAAAGGCACAATTTCGTAGCATTCTTAGGAATGCCAGATTGCACATCAAATCTGTGGAGGTCTTTGATCAGTCTCTCCAACCCATCAGTGTAGCCATGCATGAATAATAAATGATAAACTGCATTTAGCGAGGTGACATGAGTGTGACCATTGATAGAAACACCCAACGTCCTCTCATTATAGTGAACAAGACAGTCTGGGGGCTCCATTGCCAGTGCGAACAAAGGGGTGGGGGTGAGGAGGTTCTCCTGCCATGTACAGCCTGCACAGACCAAGCCAGACTAGAGAAACTGCACAAACCCAGTCTGCTCTCAATGTTCTACAGCACCAGAAGCACCTGCCAACCAGGATCTTCCCCCATGATCTTATAGTCAAGATTTAGTAGCGAGATAGGGTGATAAAAGCCTGCATCAAATGGGTTGCAAGGCACTTTCAGCAGCTCCACCACAACAGCTTTTCTAGTAGTCAGAGGTACCTGTCCTCTTGATTAGACATCTTAGCAAAGCACTATGAGGAGGGAGATCAGTTGCCCCTGAAATGTCTTATAAAACTCCAGGGACAACCTATCGCAGGCCGGGGTGTTACCTATGTGCACCTGTGCCATGGATGTTTTGACAAGATGCTGCTCAGAAGACCCAGTATCAAGGCTGCTTCCTGTACATATTGATCAATTTACAAACCCACTCTGGAATGTGTGTGTTGTCTATAGGTTATAGAAGTATGCCACAAAAGGTGTCTGTCAGGGAGTGAACTATCTGTCCATCTTTTTAGTGCACAGCTGAAATAGTTGATAGTTGAGCGTGGTGGCATGACCTGTCTTGCAAATAAACATTGAGTCATGTCACCATTGGAATGAATATGGGCCAAATATTCTTGATCGTCATAGAGGCATGGTCTCTCTCCTCACCTTTTGTGGGAGTGCAGTTGTTGTGTCAGCTTAGGAAATTGTTTGGGTTTGATAAGTACTCCTCGTTCAGTTGATGCTGATGGAGCAAGGATTCGCACGTAAAGCGACTTGCTTGTATCAAGAACCTCAAATAATGTTAATAAAATATAATCAACCTGTTCGTGTTACTAATATTGCACATTTTACATTAAACGGGGTGTCCCAATGACGCTTGCTTATGTGTTTACTCATCCTAAAACGCTTGCCACTAAAATGGCTGCGGCTACGCGGGAATTTCTTCTGAGCATGCGTCGGTCATACCCATGTGACGTGACGTACTCGCAGTTTTGGTGGGAATCCTTTGCACTTGCGCATTAGCAATAAGATGGCTGCTTTATGTTCTCACATGCCGAAGCTTGCACTGCAGCTTTCGCTATACTGTTTGTCTGCACTAATCCTAATGCTATAGTTATTATAAAGTAATGGGAGTTATATAGGGATTCCTGGTATATAGTGTACTCATTTATTTCTGTGTTCTAAATTGTTTTCCTTTACTTTTCATGTATCGAATCTTTTGGGCCTGGGAGGTGCTTACCACTCCATTTTGGAAGTCCCTACTGCGCAAGTCACCATGGCAGAGGGAACAAAACCTTGTAGCAGTGGAACCCAGCCAGCTGGCAGCCACAGCCAAGATGCTCCTGGGAACCGACCTGTAACCCAGCAAGACGAAGCTGAACGTACTACATTTGAAACAATTGTATATGAATGTTGTATTAACCATTGTTAGGTGAAAAGCACATGTCATGGGAACCCCACATTCGATGGGAGGTCCCAAAAATGTAAATTGTAGGATTGAGAAAGTCAAATCCTAGTTGGTGTGATGACCTGTCCTTTCTTTTGACCAATCGAAATTGGGGATTCTTACACTTGCAACATTTGGGGGGGTGGTACACTGACCCGAAAACAGTATAACTAGCCTAGGTTTAGCTAGAGAAATTGTCCGACTTGTCCGAATAGCTGACCTCTCACTGACCCAACGCACTCAATAGCTGATCGAGAGACAGAGGTGCTGCGGAGCGCTCTGTCCGTAATTTCCATAGACCCAAGCGGGGTTATGGAAATCTTAAAGTGCTGGCGGAGCACTTTGCTGGGGAATTCGATAACCCAATCAGGGTTCTGACAGATAGCTGCAGAGAAGGTGTAGCGCAGGCGTTGCAACTGAACTGTGGGTGCTGGTCTTACCTTGGTGGTCCTGTCCTGACCCTAATCTGGTTTTCCTGCCCTGGGGTTCCATCCTGCACCTGCTGGCCTACTGGCGACTGTCCTTCTTGGGGTGCCTACTGTCCTTAACTCACCTGTGTCCAGGATTGGTCTCCACACGGAACTAGGTAAATATAATTCTGGGAGGGGAACGCATTTACATCCTTTTCTCGCTTTTTCCTGAAACCTGGCTAAAATGGTAATTACATATGTTCCTGTTCTCTACCCTTCCTTTGGGACAAAAATATTGAAGTCGTTGAAAGTATCCTATAGCATGTTCCATTTTTTCCCTACCTTTTAGTTGAATAAAATACTGTCTCTGAATAAATAGATGTTCCTTCTCTTTACCCACCCTCTTAGCCGAATTAAAGTGATTGCTCTGAATCATTTAGCATCTTCCAATTTTACCCGTCCTTTACTACACGATAAAATTCAGCTTCGCTCATTTTGTATTATGTTCTTTTCTTACCCATCCTTTAGGAAACCATAAATTGTGATATTCTAGCATGTTCCTTATTTTTCCCCTCCTTTAGTCACTCCGTATCAGTCTAAAGCTCCGAAATCCCTTACTAGCATGCTCCCTGTTCTCACCTTCCCGTTAGAGTCCTAAATGGTTGGCCTAATCTATTACTTGCACAGCTACACGATATTCATGCTCCTGGTTATTGATAGTTTAATTGCTGTAAATCTTTTACTTTCTGACTTTGAAGAAGATTAGATAAAGGTTTTGAAAACTTCCCGTGTCTCTGGTTATTATATGAGTGCAAATATAGTAAATGGTATTTGTATTTTGGTGTCTGCCTTTCTTTTACAGCTAACTCCCTGATCCATTGTGATCATAGGTACCCGTAACGTGGATTGGTAAGTCGGGTACATTGGAAATAATAGGAATGAACTGGGTTACTGGTAGTAGAGTGTAGGTTACCCGATTATGTTGTAGTAAATTTTATGGGCCCAAAGTGTGTATATGGTAAGATTATTAGTCGGGTGACCGGCGCGCTCTATCAGTAATTTTCTGGTAGCAGAGGAAATGGTTAGGGACTAGTTAAAGGTAGGTAGGACTAGTTAAGATAGGTAGATAGGTAAACTGCTGCTAACTGTGAAAATGTTTGCTGCTAAAAGTATTGATCGATCAAATGAAAAATTGTGTTTTTTTTAAAATTGCTTTGAAATGTTAAGAAATGTTAGAGAACCGTAGCCTTAAGGCTCGGCTGCGCAGGGTATGCCTGAAATCCCCTGGATTCACCTGCCTTGTCAGAAACAGAGACACGGACCCTTCGTCTGGCGTAGAAGATAATATTTATTAGCTGCAGCTAGTACAGTGGTCTTAGAAGTCGTTGATAAAACGAGGTTCAAAAGAGACTGCCACTTAACTCCGTGGCACACAGGTTTATATACGGTACCATACAATGTAAAATGCAATCACACAAGAGCATGAGACATGTGCAAACGTTCTAAACAATACTTTAAGTCTTAAGCAACTCAAGTTTCCCGGTTATATTTGTCACTCGACCCCTTGGGTAAATTACAAATGAATCCACACAATTCAATTTACGAGTAGAGAAAACACAGCTGCATGTTGTAGAAGGACAGTCGTGAAACAGGAGAATGCATGAGACGTGTTGCAAAGGACAGCAGATAAGATAACTTGGAGGAAAGAATGGTGCGAACCAACAAATAGTCCGGACGGGGATTAATCAGCTCAGACAGGAATTAGTGTACTCAGCCAGAACCTGACACTTGTTAGTAAACATGGACTTAGAAGCCACCTGACACGTAAATGCAGAAATGACAAAAACATCGCGTTCGCCGCACTGCCTGAGTGAGGGCAACAAAAATGGCGGCAACTACAAAATGGAGGCTGAGCACGAACAAATTTGTAATTACAGAACCTCAGACCCTCCTTTTGCCATTACTCAGGCAAAAACAAACCAACTCATGCTAATCTGAGTCGGAATCAGCATCGATGTTCATAAAATCCTCAAGCTGCTGCTGTACCATCATCCTAATATTCTCTGTCCTCTGAGTTGCAGGACGTGGAACGCATAAAGTAGCCAGCAGGCCACACACTGCGTGACCACATTGAACACACAGACAACAAGAGAATATGATGACCAAAATTGCTCCAAGGAACGTTAAAATCTTCCATCCCCAAGTTGACAATATTCCCCAAAACCATCCCATAAAGGACCAATCCCCTTCGTCTTGATGAATCGACTCGGAGATGGTATGCAATTTGGAAAT